>NC_058084.1:167033576-167633576 GCF_014858855.1 Bufo gargarizans
AAGGAGTCAAGTTTGCTGCCTGTTTGATGTAATCAACTGGATATTATACAGTCTCCACAGCCTGTGGTGCAGTATTAACTCAATTTGCTGGTACAGGTGACAAATGGACTTTGGTACCTGACTAATCATGTCACGGAGACAACGCTGCTTAATGACCTCGGTAATCCTCGCTCTAAACTGGGACCGAAACCGGACAACTCAGCTGTTTATTTTCAGCCCAGTTGCTGAAGTTAGTAATTGTCTCTTCCATGACCCCTCAAGTTGACGAAACTCCATAGTCGGAGTTTTTTTTTTTCTGATATATTTTATACTCCCATTTAGCCCAACTACACCTTGGTTAATACGTTATCTTTTTGCGCTGACAAGAAAATGACTGACGATAATGCCTTCGGCGATACATTTAAATTTTGACATTCTCCTTAGAATTTTCGCAAAAAAGTGCAAATAAAATTTTATGACCACATAAAGTGGTTTAGTTTAGTGGGGGGAAAAAAAGAAAATGCACCGTATCTCTTGTAAGACTTTATTTCGAACCGGATCTTTTTCCTCCATTATTTTTATTGTTTGCTGTTTTTCTTCTTTTTTTTTTTTTTTCATTCGGCTGATCAGATTGGAGCAGAAGAAGATGCCCTTTCGGTATCACGCAGAGCACAAAGAAATTGAGAAATTACGTAGTGTCTGGTCTAATAATTATCTTGGTGGCACAGTTTTAATCAGTGCCCTCTAACCCTCTCCACACAGGTTGCAATCCCAAAGGGAGGGTGCGACCATGTATTTACATGTCTCCTTTTGTTAGTATTTTGTCAGCTACTTAGTGTTGCAGTTGAGTTAACAGTACGTTTTCCCAACCGCCAATGAAAAAGCAAAAAATATTCAAAGTCTTGGACTTTACTCTAGGGTAATAATCGCGTGATGTGACACATTTGTAGAAGGGGACATTTTATGTGCCTATGTATTCTTCATTCTGTTACGTAGAGTGTCCACCCATGGTCTGCCGGTTGTTCAGTTTTGTCGCCATTCACACCATGGCCTCCAGTAGTCATAAGATTTCATGTTCGCCTTTAGGTGTATATTCCACAATATTCGATACCATTTACATATCACGTGGAACACTGAATATCATGGTGGATTAATGTAGCCTACAGCCGGTGAGAAGGTGCAGCCACCAAACCCCTACATCCTGTCTTTTTTTAAAAGTATTTTTAGTATTGTGCTGTAGTATTTTTTTGAACAACGGGCAAGAACACGTAAGCGCCAGCAGAAGAGTTTCATTTTTTTAATTTTTTTTTTTGGGGTAACCAGAACATAGCAGTGATGTATTTTACTTGGTGGGCACAGATGCCTAAGCTTCTAAATGCTGTCAATATTGTACCCCCTGGAGGTTGAATCTGTGCACAGATTGGCAGTGTAATAAGTCGTATCGACTGAATCCAGAAAGGATCAGAGAAGTAAGAGAAAGGGGCGCACTGCATTTACTGACGCACGGTATGAGTATTTATGGCAGGGTTTTAAGGTTGACCTGCAGATCTACCTACGCTTGGCTGTGAATAGGAAATTTTTTATTTTATTTTTCAGTCTATCATTGTGACTTTTTTTTTTTAACCGTCCCTTTGTGCGTAATGTTGTGGCGGTATGTTAGAAACGCGTCCTACAGAATGGATTCTATCGATGAGCAGGTGTTTTTCTGTGTGTGTCGGTGTCACATGTATGTTATATGGCGGACATCCACGTAGGAGGCACTCTCAGGCATAGGATGGCGTCTACTTTTTTGTTCTTTTTTATGTCTGCAGTCGAAACGTGAGTGCCCGAGCTATGGAGAAAACAAGTAATATTGCTGAATTAGAAATGGGTCAGATATTATATGGGGATTAGCTGCCACCACAAAACCTGGGTTTCAAACAAAAGCCAGGACAATTTAGGTAGATTAGAGCAAGGGGAAAAAATATGTGCATAGGAAGGGTATTAAAGCTGACAGATGAACAGGGCGAGGGACAAATTCTCCTGCAGCAGCTGTGACTGCCGCCATTATCTTGACAGGTGTCAATTAAGAATTACTGCCTGCTGGAGTCATTTTTCCAGCCCAGCTGTCTGCGTGTGAGAGAAATAACACTTTACCCTTGTCACTTTGTTAGTTCTTAGCTATAGCCTCAAAATGAGTGTTGGTGTGCTAATCGATAACTAGTGTATTAGCAATTATTTTGCACATTGATTTATGAAGGGAACTGCTCCTCCTGTACAGTTATTAGCTGTTGATTAAATGTGCCTATGCCCAGCTAAGGGTGAATATATGTTCCAGGAGAGGCCGGCTCTAGAACAGGCTTCAGAATAGGCTTGTCACGATACCAACATTTAGATTCGATTTCGGATACCATAAAAAAGTATAGCGATATTCGATACCACGCGGGAAAAAAATAAAACACCAAAAAAGCCGAGTGCATTCCGCATTTTATGGAACGTCCGGCCCATAATAGAACAGTCCTATCCTATTTTTTGAGGGGGCAAGATGACCCAAAAAGATGGCGAATCACGCAGTGTTTATTTTTTTTCTTCTTCTTTTACGGCATTCACTGCATAGGAGTTTTTTATTTTAATAGTTTGGACTTTTCAGACATGGCAATATTTAATATGTTTATTTATTGTTTATATATTTTATATGTAAAATTGGGAAAAGGGGTGATTTATACTTAATTCTTTGGTGTTTTAAATTTTTTTAAACTTCTTTTTTTATTATTTTATTTTTATTTTATTCAATAACTATTTCCCCCCTTAGGGGCTAGAACCTGGGATCTTTTAATCTCTTGTCCTATTCACCCTAATAGAGCTCTATTAGGGTGAATAGGACTTTACACTCTCCCTGTGCTCTGTGCACACAGCAGCGGGGAGCTTACCATGGCAGCCAGGGCTTCAGTAGTGTTCTGGCTGCCATGGTAACTGATAGGAGCCCCAGGATTACACTGCTGGGACTCTGATCACAACTGCCACGGCGCCACCAATGAAGAGGGCGGAGGGGACACTGTGGCCACTGCCACCAATGATTTTAACACTGGGGGGTTGGGGGGCGGCCGCACAGTGCCACCAATGACTTTAATACTGGGGGTGGAGGGTGCACTGCGCCACCAATGTTTTCAATGGGGGGGGGAGGTAGGGTGCGATGTGCCACCAATCATAATTAACCTTTAATACAGATACAGGAGGCAGGTGTCGGCGGCACCTGGCCACAATGACAGGGAGCTGCGATCAGCGGCAGTTAAGCCCTCAGGTGCCGCAACTGAGGGGTTAACTGCCGCTGATCGCAGCTACCTGTCATAGAGGCCAGGTGTCGGCTATGTGTTTCTGCCGCCGGCAACTGCCTCCTGTATCTGTATTAAAGCTTAATTTTCATTGGTGGCACAGTGGCCACAGTCCTTCCCCTCCTCTGCCCCTCTCTCTCTCCTCATTGGCGGCAGCAGCAGCACAGGGGGGTTGCTTCCTTTTCCCCTGTGATTCTGAGGGAACATGGCTGGGAGCAGCGCGTGCCATGTTCTGTGATACTAGGGCAGTAGCGCAGCCTAGTATCAGTAAAAGGGAAATTCCGGTATCTAATCGATACCGGTACAAAAGTATCGATTGGGTATTGATATTTTGATACCCGGTGCAACCCTACTTAGAACACTTTCATCATTGAAAGTCGTTAACAAGACAAGCTTAATTTAGTCAGAGGCCAGGATGTGCACCTGTACCGCCCGGCGCCTCCGCTGCAGCACGCTCTGGGCCTCATTCTCACCGACCCCGTTGTTGGCATACACCACTAGACTGGCATATGCCGTCTATGGGGCTTTTTATATCATCATAAGCTGTACATATACACAGACATTAAGGATGCCACGTATGTGATTCCTAACCTGTTGGTTTAATTATTATATTGAATCTATAAATATTCCAAGATTTATCTATCTATCATCTATCTATCATCATTCATCTATCTATCTATCATCTCTACTATCTATCATCTATATATCTATCTATCATCTATCCATCTATCTATCAGCTCTAGTATCTATCTATCTATCTATCTATCTATCTATCTATCTATCTATCTATCATCTCTACTGTCTATCTATCTATCTATTTATCTATCTATCTATCATCTATCCATCTATCTATCACCTCTACTATCTATCTATCTATCATATATCGGTCTACAGTATCTATCTATAATCTATCTATCTATCTCTCTATCTATCTATCCCACATGCATTTTGCATGCCCTTATAAAAGGGTCTCATGTCATTCAATATGCCCCATAATAATTTTTGCCCATTTAGGCATATACTTGAGTTTTTTTGCTCTCGTATATGGTGGCCATAGCAGTGATTGCTTAGAATATAACATCAAAATTCTCCAGAATAAGAAACTCTCATACATTTTGTAGATAAAGGGCTCTTTACAGACAAAATAAAGTAGCTCTGTATTTTTCACATTGAAGGGTATTTATTAAGTTGATAACATTTTGAAAAGCAATGAATATAATTTTTGGGACAACAGTTTGCTGATGCGATAACATGTCTGGGGTTGTATACTGCCTGGAATGAACATTTGTCCTTGAGACATTGAGTACTACTGTTATGGCATCAGTAAGGTGGAAGCAGAGGTTAGATCTGTAAGTAGTTCATGGCCCTCTCTTACTGAAGAATAATTGTCCTGCGCACCTCACTCCACCGTGCAGGCGCTCCTCTTCCACAGACTACACCTCACTACACCCTACAGAGATGTTTGATTGTATGCAGAAGAGATTGTTCATTCCAGCAGTCACTTGGACGTGGTCTCTGCTGCCAGTCACATCATTAGGATATAGAACTTGGAGCAATCGGCGTACCCTGCCCTCGTCCTAATTACATGTTTGCATGCTCAAATTGACATATTGTGTGTGTAAAACATTTTCAGAATAGCCATCCTATAGAGCTTTGTGTAAAGTTAATTTCAGGTTTCCTGCCAGTCTCAGTGGAAAGGGTGCTGCCCTACGGTTCTCACCATTCCTGGTATTGAAACGCTCAAAAAAACGTCTAATTTAGAAGAAAAGAAGGCGTAAAATGCAAAAAAAAAATGCAGTCAACCAAAGAGAGTTCTGTGTTAACTGAAAAAAGAATAAATATATTCGGTAATTATTTAACAGCCTATGGGGCAAGGGTGGCAGCTGTCATTATCACATGCCCCTTTATGTGAGGATACGCATAACGAGGATAGGCTGCTTTCACACTCGCGTTTTGTGTGGATCCGTCATGGATCTGCAAAAACGGATCAGTTACAATAATACAACCGCATGCATCCGTCATGAACGGATCCGTTTGTATTATCTGTAACATAGCCAAGACGGATCCGTCATGGATCTGCAAAAACGTATCCATTACAATAATACAACCGCATGCATCCATCATGAACGGATCTGTTTGTATTATCTGTAACATAGCTAAGACGGATCCGTCATGAACTCCATTGAAAGTCAATGGGAGACGGATCTGTTTTCTATTGTGCCAGATTGTGTCAGAGAAAACGGATCTGTCCCCACTGACTTATATTGTGTCTTAGGACGGATCCGTTTGCCTCCGCATAGTCAGGCGGACACCAAAACGCTGCAGAGCAGGCAGCGTTTTGGTATCCGTCTCCAGAGCGGAAAGGAGACTGAACTGATGCAAACTGATGCATTCTGAGAGGATCCTTTCCCATTCAGAATGCATTAGAATGTAAACTGATCCGTTTTGGACCGCTTGTGAGAGCCCTGAACGGCTCTCACAAACGGAAAGCCAAAAACCAGTGTGAAAGTAGTCATAAGTAGCGTCTTATAAAACATTTAAAAAAATCTGTGAACGAATATTGTAACGGAAAACATGCCTTTGAATTGCATTGTATGATTTCATGGAGGAAACAGAGTAGCCTAGCCTAATGAGGCCTAGGAAGACTGAGCGCGTTTAACCAGTTAACTGCCAGTGGGAGACGGAGCATTTATTTTTGTCTGTGTTTTCAGGTCACTACAGCACAGCAGGGGTTACCAGTGATCAACCAGATAGCGCTGTATACTTAAGACAGGAGAAAAGGAGGCCTGTTTTCTCCTTCATCTCTAATCTCCAAGGGGTTTTCTAATTGTGCACCAATAGGGGAAATCCTCAGGGTCCTATTTAATAAGCGTTTTTCCCTTACAGACAGTACAGAGGAGAAACCCTGCGGAATAGAGCACATGGTAAAGAACCAGGGATGTCATATGTGTTCAGGAGATAGTAAACCCACCATACATCTATTATCTATCTATCTATCTATACATCTGTTATCTGTATATTTGAAATATATTTGTCTTCTATCTATCTATTCATCCATCTATTTATCTTCTCTCTTTTTCTATCGGTCTATTTAACATCTATCCATTTATTATCTATTTATCCATCTATTTGTCTTCTATCTACGGTATATATCTAGCTGTTTTCTATCTATCCATCCATCTATTATCTATATATTGATCATCTATCTATCTATCTATCTATATACAGCTGTACATAATATGTTATCCCTATAGATATAATAGTTTACCATTACACGGAGGACTATAATAACTCATGACCCACCTGGATAATTGCTTGCATTTTCTGTTTGCTTCCAGTCCAATGAAGCACCAGTGTAACTCATGGTTCTGTATATATGATCCAGTCTCATTAGAACCTATAGAGCGACATAGTGTCCGCACTTCACACCCTGTGATTATGTGACAAAATGCTATTTGATGACATGCTGCGGAATGAAACAAAGTTTTGTCGATCCCACGATCCGTACAACACGGGAATAATAATTAATATATTACACATACGGAAAGGTATTCAACTTTTAAATCCATTTGAAGAGTATCCGGTTTCTGGTCATTTATGGCCATGTTGTGAAAGGACCGGAGACATTTCCGTGCATGCGGCAGCGCCTCTTCTCATCTGGGCATGCTACTAATAGTTTTACGACCTGGAAAGTTGTGTAAGATGCCTGATTATAAAGCAGACTTCAGACAGGTACTTTTTGTCAGGAAACCTGTTGGACCAGGATAGCAGACACCTGTCTATTAACTCTTTGCCAGGGTACTGAAAGGATATTAATGAACGCTGCTTAATAAGGGTCAGAAACTGCAAAGCTAAGCAAAACCGCCATATAGTCTTCTGTTATTGCGCGCGCTGAATTCGCATTGTAGGGAAATTCTGGAATTAGTGCTGGGGCTGACCTCTCCGAGATATTAATGTTAGCATTCATTTGACTTCCATTGACAATGATGTCTCAAAGTCATTGGCAGCAGCATTTTCCTGAAGTCTAGGTTACCACATCTGCCCGTTACATGGAGGATTCCTGTCAGCAGCACTTTGCTGGAACATCTTGTAAACCTGTTGTAAAGCCACAGACACCGAGCGCGCTCTACAGTGGGGCTCCATGAGCCATACAGCCCACCTGCCAGCCTCTGACAGACCTGTTGTATTGTAGCGGGTTTTATTTATCTCCCATTAAGCGGTACATGAGGGTTTGCATAGCTGCACATTGTAGAGACGTCTGAAATGAGATTTTCCTGTCATGGGAAGTGCATTCTGTGTCTGCTCTTTTTATGCTCCTCGTTCATAACATTTCATGGAAAGAAGGGGGCACCGGGTCTGGGTAAATTCAGTCAGTGTCGACCTTATGAGGGAAGAGCTAGATTTGGGTGAAGAGGTTAAACATCTATGATTCCCCCCTCCCCCCTTTGTGTTTGGGAAGGAAAATACACGGATAATAAAGCTCTAGTCATCCAGTTATATTGTTCATATATTACAATGCTACACCTATGTTAACACGCATTGACGGATGGGGTATTATTCAGTGTGTTTGCTGTGAGAGGTCCGGGCCTGCGCTGAGGTAAAAGATTCAGAGTCCTGGCAGTGACCTTTGACAGGTCACTAAGGGGCCGACAAGAGCGCAGATCAATAGCGAGCGCTAATATACGCTTTTTGAATAATCCAATTCATTGCTGATTGTACAGTGCCACAATCTCTGCCGGTGCTACATCAAGCTGACCTTTAATCTTTACACGCCGAGGAATCATTTCTCATCCGTGAACTGCTGCCTTAATGTGGGGTTTAAAGGCGTGGCGATACTAAATGGCCGTTATTAAATGCGTTCTTTCAATACTAGTGCCTCCTTTGTCACTTGCCTTCGCTATCTGGTGTCCAGCGTGTGACTATACCCAAGATGGGTCGGGCATACAGATGTAGACCGCGTTATCTTGGCTCCCAGGATTCATTGTATTAGTTTGGGTTCACATCACGTTTTTTCCCCCCAACCATTTAACGTATACAAAAAACATATACGTTAAACCGATGCCTCAGACTGATGCCATACAGTGTCATCCGTCCACCATAGAGTTCCATTGTAAAAACAGTAAAGTATACTTTGTGCAGGATACAAAAACGTGGTGTGCTTTGTTTTTGTATCCTTTTTTTTCTTAACGTATACGTCAAACGGAGGCATAAAACGTTATGTGAACCCACCCTTACTGTAATGTGATTTTGTTGCGCAAAACCAAGACAGAGTGCACAGAGTACACGTATAGCCAGCCTTATCTTTAACGTGATTAGTTGTATTACTGTAATATGATTTTGTTGCGTTAAGTCGGTCAAGATAAGGTTGACTGTATTCCCTGATGGCGATACAAATGGTTGTTATGGCTTTAGCATTACATTTATTTTAGTTTTAACATCTCCCTTGACACTTGACTTCGCTATTGTGTGAAGATACCCAAGATAGAGTACATATACAGATGTTGCCAGCCTTATCTTACTGTAATATGATTGACGCCTTGTCAGTCAAGAAAATGTTGGCTACATCTGTATTCCCGGTGGCGATGCATTAGTTTTTTCAATATTAATACCTCTCTTGACACTTGCCTTCTCTATCTAGTGTCCAGTGCTTGAATGCACCCAAGGTAGAGTACCCATACAGATGTAGCCAACCTTATCTTGAATGCAATTTGTTGTTCCACTGCAATATGATGTTGCTGTTTTGAGCTGGTCAAGATAATGTTGGCTACCTCTGTATTCTCACTATTTTATCCGGGCCATTTGAATTTTTTTTTTTTACCGTTTACTTATTTATCTTTTTATTATAAAATGTTGACATATGGACCCCAGCCGAGTTTCCAGAAAAGAGCCAAAAAAGAGCAAGGTAAACCGACTGTACACCAGCATCCTAACCCCCTGCTGTAATGACGGGTCCCTACAGAGTGACAAATTTCGCTTCGGACAGAATCTACCTATCTGGCTTAATACATGTTAATTATTCAGCACATCATTTACATAAACGCTGTCACTTCTGATTACAGACGTCCTAAAAAAAAAAAACATCATCCTAGTCCCTTAGGATTTTCTGCTGGAGCGAAGAGTTAATATTTTTTTTTTCTTCGATAGCAAGCTCTTTGGGATAGGATTCCCTGTAAATCCCCGCACACGTGTCTAAGGCCGCCTGGAATAAAAAGATTACTTTACACTTCATATCTGGCTCCCAGCAAGTAAAAGTCTGAGAACTCTGTCCCCTTCCCGTTCACTGGCTGAATTCTGCAGCTGGAGGAGTCATCAATATTACAGGCCCTGACAATCCACAGTATCCTCACTGTATATACAGAGGAGGCAGTAAAAATGAGCACTAATCAATCTTTCAAGGAGAAGCAATGAGCATTAGAAGCCTGCTATCCTGTGACTAAACACACCCCTTTTATGGAGTGTTGGTGCTAATAAAGGACAGCTTATTACTGAGGCAGAGACCAAAGCTTGGGTGAGGTCAACCATGACTGGCAGTCATCAGTCATTCTTAATGATACTTTTTCCCTGCTTTCTAAGGGATTCTGAGCTGAGTGCAAATCATTCGGGGTCATCCATAGTTCATGTACCCACAGATGGCAAGGTTTGAAAGACTTTTAGTTTAAACTTGTAAAATTGTTTTCTTTCCTTTAAATTGGTAAATCACACGTTCGCACTTAGCGCACACAAATCTGATTGTGTGGGATGCAGCGTTTAAATATTTTTTTTTTTACCTATTTTACACCTTGAAAGATCGTGCATTTCTTCTTTTCTTTTTCTTTTTCTTCTTTTATTTGTTTTTTTTTTCTTCGAAAAATGACATTCATTTTATTTAATTATTATTTTTTTTAATGACGTCTGTCTCCCTTAATAATTACCTTTGATGTCTTTTGGTGACTAAAGAGGGTTTAGCAGGATTTCTTTCCCTTCTTAAATTTCGTAGAGTGAAACCCAGCCAGTCCCTGACAGATGTCTGTTCTTCACCTTCAGGATTATTTTATAAATCCCTTTCTGATGAGCGGAAGTGTCAAATCAAGGACAGGTCATAAAGTAAAAGTATAAACGTTTTATGGGGAGACCTTGGTAATATAAACATACTGCACACTATCAGAATTCTGAACGGGCTCAGGAAAAATTATATGATACCAAAGGGACGGCAGAAGTTTCAAATGCCATTTTATCTGTATATGTGTTTATCTTTTCACTTTTTCCCTTGAAGATTTTCCAGAAGGTAAATCTAGTGTACATTTATACCTTTTATTGCACAAAAAGTCTTCGAGTGCTAGAAAGTCACTGCGAGCTGGCAAAAAAAGAACTTTTTTTTGTAGACGTTCATGGCAATATAAGCTGAGAATGGGTTATACACAAAATATGTGAAATGTTGGTAATAGGAAATTATAATAAAATATAACTGTCAGCGTCCAACATGGATGTAGTGTGGATCAAGCACTAGTCCCATGACAAGAGGTAAAGATAGGAGAAATCCTTTGAATACAGGGGCACATTTATTAAGACCAGCGTTTTAGACGCCAGTCTTAATAAACCCCTAAGTGTCGGTGGATACAGCAAAGTTATGAAGAGGCACTGGCCAGGGGTTCCTCCACCAGTTCTAAATGTAAGATAGCTTCCGAGCTGTCTTACATTTAGACCTTTTAATACAACTGAAAGAGGCAGGGGTATTTCAGCTTAATAAATGACCCCCACAATGTTTTAATACCAGAACATGTTACACATGTAGCAAGCGTCAAGGTAACTGCTACTCACATGGAGTGCCTCATGGGTCTTCACTATTCTGCATGGCGTGGCCGTTCTGAAAGAAAGAATGCAGCACAGTGGCTCAGTGGTTAGCACTGGTGCCTTGCAGCCCTGGGGTCCTATGTTCCAATCTGACCCAAGGACAACATCTTCATGGAGTTTGTATGTTCTCCCCTTGTTTGCGTGATTTTCCTCCAGGTACAAAGACATATGGATAGGGAGCTTAGATTCTGAGCTCCACTGGGGACGGCAAGTGATGACAATGTTGGTAAAACGCAGTTAAATATGTCAGCGCTATATAGGATAAATAAAGAGGATCATTTATCAAAGACCAACGTTTTACACCAGTCTTTGGTATCCCTATGTGCCTTGTCATAAATTAGGTGCATCCTCCAAAAGACCAGGGTCCTAGATTGAATTTACTCCGGGCCATTCAACTGGCGTATAGTGAATGTTCCGGGCACCGATGGACTCGCCCATACCACTTCCTTATCCCACCCCCAACACTCTTGAGAAAGTGGTGAGGGCGATGTAGAAGCACCACATGCGTCTAAATTTAGACTCAATGGGTTTCTGGCATCAAGACCATAATGAATGACCTCCAAAGTGTATGATAGCTGAGCTACATAAGTTACATAGGTGCACTAGGTCAAGGCGAGGCATGCCACAGCAGTCCCCTCAATGTTTGCTACATCTTGTGAGACTGCCTATACCACCTAGACTATTGGTATGTATACATTTATGTCATATAAAAATCCATAAAACAGCTATAGTATGCAAGTGTTTTACTATTTTGATTTAAAAAAAAGCTACATACTGTAATTACTATACATCGCATGCATAAATCACATGCTATAAAAATGATGTAATAGGGTTCATATTGGTTGTCAGGGATTGCAGGGGGGACATGAATAAGCCAGTGAGGGTCACGCTAAGGCTACCTACAGCATTTAGACAGCCATTCCCTAAGGAAACCATTCTTCTTAGGCAAGGTCCAGGAATTCCTGTGTTTCAATATAGTAGCTAATAGATTAGAACTCGCTATAGGGGAATACACAATGCTATTGCTAGTTGACAACCGATATAGAGATGCTAGCATTTAAAATCGAATAAACGTTAGGTATAGTTAGGGATTTCATTCTGCAGAAATGGTTTTATATTGTAATACATTGGAATGCTGCATTGTGTGTCGCACCATAGACTTTCCCGTATAGAAGAAGGCAGGCAAAATGCATTAGCTATACCATTCTGAGATATATATATATATATATATATATATATACACCATTTTATTGGTAGTGTTATCTGGCTACTCTATAGGCTTTTATATACGGTATACGTTCTTTCTTTATGTAAAGAATTAGTTGTACTTGTCAACATTGTCTTATCGGGTCCCTGGCTATAGTTTATTTGCTTGAAATATGTACTTAGTATATGTGTAATGTGTGCTTGCCATTTTCCCATTACAAAATAATGTCCTGTCTTTGGCCAATACCAGCATGTTTAAATATGAAGAATCAGATGCTGGCTGCGAATAACCTATGTTAGTGAAACCTATGATAGTGGGGAAAAAAAAAGTTCCCTCTCAGATGAAAGGAAACCCCTTTTTGCTCTGTATACAATGATAAGTCCATTTTCCAAAAGTGTAAAATTGACGGCCTATCCTTAGGATGGTGAATCAGACAAAGCAACCCAATGTAAACTTTACAGCGGCTGAAGCACTCCCAAAGGCACCATGGCCCTTCAGACAGTTGATCGGCAGGGGTGGTGAAAAGCGGGCCCACGCCAATCTTAGGCTACATTCACACGTCAGTATTTTTCTATAATCCGAATTTCAGTCCGTTTTTTGCGGATCCGTTGTTCCTGAAAATGTTTCCGTATGTCATCCGTGTTTGCGGATCCGCAAAAAACGGAAACATGTATACATTTCAATAATCAAATAAAGTTGCTTGGATTTCTTTGAAAAAAAAAATAAAAAAAAATAAAAAAAAAATTTGCTATTTGTTTCCAGGAACGGATTCCGCAAAAAACGGAAGACATACGGAATGACATCTGAATGTCTTCCGTTTTTTGCGGATCCATTGACTTTGTATTGTACCAGGATCCGAATTTTGCGGAAAAGAATAGGACATGTTTTATATTTAAACGGACATGCGGAACGGAACAACGGAAACGGAAACGAAACAACAGATTTTTTCCAGGACCCATTGAAAATGAATGGGTCCAGATCTGGTCCTGATCTGTTCCGCAAAAAACGGAACAGATCAGGAAAGAAAAAACGGACGTGTGAATGGACCATTATATTGATGCCCCTATCTAAGAATAGGCCATCAATTTTACTAAGGTGGATAACTTTAGAAACTATGCTATGAACAGGGACAAATAAAAAGTGGCAGCAGTTATAACGGGCGGAGAGTATGTTGCCAGGTCTTGCCATGTTTAGAAACTTTTGGACGATCCAGGAAGGGGAAGATCCAGGTTTTATTTTTCCTGGGATCCATTTTTTTTTTAACCCAACCTCTGCTTGAAGTAACCTAAAGGTTCTCACCCCTACCGCCTCCATAATAATTCACATCAGAGATTGGCTGAGTTGATCTTTTATGTTCATGAAATGTTTCCTTATTTTAATTGTTGGCTGACTATCATAGGCTGGAAATGAATGCGTGGCTACGGCCATCTAGCGTGCTGCTTTACACAATGCAGGAATAAGTGTATGCTGCGCACAAAGCTATGCTTATTTAATAATGCAGAAACGAGTTATCTTGATCGCCATAGTCTCAGTGGTGGGCCAGATTAGTTATGTTTCAGAAGAAAAACTTACGTTCTTTCCCCTCCAATTCCCCTACTCCCTCCAATCTGCAATAAAAAACAACTGTGGTGCGCCAACACTTTATATTTAATTAATCATAAGTCATAAGACTGGAGTCATTGAGAATCGACTTATGGAGGTTCAAGTTAAGAACATCTGCAAATTCTGTGCCTTCGCAAACAGTATCTTCAACTGTAAATGGCAATATTACTGTTTTTAATCAAATGGCAACATTCCCGACAATTCTGTCTATTTTGGTTCATACGTTGTGTGTTTGCTCATATGATGTGGCATGTCATTATTCAAATGCAACTGTGACTCCAGTGTAGCTTCTAATGATCGAAAAGTGTAAAATTAAGATTTGCAGGCTCACTTATCAAGTGATACTGAAGTGTGGTTGGCGCCAAAAACTGAGCAATTAGTGTCAAAACCGGTTAATAGCAGAAATACCTGCTGGTTTTTACCATAGTGGATGTGTTTTTTGTTGGAGGCATCAATGTCTGAAGTCTAGACGTGCTAGATATGTGTGGCGCATGATGATAAGTGTGACAAACACAGTCATATTTATCATTAATGAGACTCTTGGTTGTAGTCTTGTAGATATGGTTCTGGTGAGACTTGGAGAAGAGCTTGTCTGAAGAGTGGAATGGTACTCTTCTGATCTAGCCTAGTCTTTATAGAAGAGCAGGGTGTCAATCTGTACGCCTTATTATTTGTTTTATCATAGTCGGGAGTACTTCTGCTATTAGCACCGTATAGTTGATGTCTGGTAAGTATGTTCAAGTTCATCAAAGGATTATACCTGGTATAAAAAACTTACCAACGATTCAAGCCTATACATGCCTAAGTGTGATTTCCCAGTGGAAATTCAAGTTTAATTAATTGAGTGTTATCCAGGGAAAGACTGAGAATAAAATCTATTTATTCATATGACTGAATAGGACTGAATTTTGGAATCCACCAAAATGTTTTATTCTGATGCATTTATACCATTCCAGATGCATCTGTATTGGTTTATTATGATAAGTTACATTCATCTACTTTTTGATTCTATGAAAGCTCCAGCTTTCACATGATCTCTCTCTTGTCCAATTGACTGAGCACAACCGTTCATGGAATTGTTTCCAGCAATCAAATAGATACGACATACAGATGTGTCCTTCCTTAATTTGGCCCAACATCTCCTGAGATATGCAGAGTGAGAATACCAGATTAAAAAGAGATGATTTCACGGTATTCTGTCACAAGGTGTCTATCCTATATAGAGTGGGGGTCATTTATGAAGTACGCCAGTTTTGACATATCTTTGTCGCAGAATCGGTCGCAAAGGGGATTTGCAGTAGAATCTGTGACTTTTCCCCGGCCTGCCCATCTATCATTTATCATTTTCTATGCCTGTTTTTGGGAGGGAACTGATGTAAATTTGGGGGAAGCTGGCGTCAATTTAAGCAAGTTGCACGGCCAGCGTCTCTACATGGACTAAGACTGGCACCTGTATCACCGGTTTTAGGAAATGTCTAGCCACCAAGTGGTTGTGATGTGAATTGTGGTCTGACAAGGGTTTTGCTAGCACGTCACAATATTGTATTGAACTTGGAGTCCTTAACCAAATTCAAGAAAAGGTAAAAGTAGACGCATCCATAAATGCAGAGATTATGTAAATCTTTAAGTAAAAAGATTCTGCTTTGATCACTAATCAGTATAAAAAACTAAAATTCGACAATAGTGCTGCTAATCATGATATTTAATTTTACCCATAGAAAGTTGAGCAGAGTTGGCAGTGGTTGGAAAGCCAAAGTGGTTATATTGTATCTTGTTTTTGCTCAACAGGAAAACAGATTCATTAGAACACTGTACAAACAAATCGCTTTATCCAAGCTTCCTGGACCACTGTAAATGTAGTTAGGCTTTACCTAAAGGGTTTTCTGGTCAGTGGTGGCTAATCTATGGCACGGGTTCCAGAGGTGGCACTCAGAGCCCTCTCTGTGGGCACCCGTACCCTGGAAAAAGTCTATGGTTTACCAATATGCCTTAGACTTTTCCTGCCATTCATCAGCACAGGACGCACCATGAACTGCACAAGCAGCACATTGATAGGCAAGCTATTATAGTTAAATGATAAAGTACATAGAAGATATACTATATTGGACTGCAGTATTTAGGGGTAATTGGCACTTTGCGATAAATAAGTGGGTTTGGGTTGCAGTATGGGCACTCGGCATCTAAACAGTTTGCCATCACTGTCCTAGGTCATCAATACCTTACCAGTGTGGGTCTGACACACGGCACTCCCACCGATCAGCTGTTTAAAGGGGTCATGGTGACAGTTCACATCGGTCCCATTCAAGTAAATGAAGTTGAGCTGCAACACCAAGCACAGCCGCTATCCAATGGTCGGTGCTGTGCGGAGGCCATGGTCATTACCAGAATGTCGCAGCCTCTTCAAACAACTGATCAGCATGGGTGTTAGGTGTCTGACTCCACTTGTCAGGTATTGATGACCCTGAAAACCCCTTTAAATCAGTGATTATCACCTTACTTGTTTTCACACTTGTGGGTATACTGTATGTATGGTTATAGTTAAATTGTATAGTTAAATTGTAGACCACTTGATCACAATTTTTACCAGCATGCTTTGTCCCAATTAGTATTGTACAAAGCTTTTTGATGTAAGACCTACATGTATTTGTATCTGGAGCATTAACTTCCATGGATGTCATAAGCGATATACTGTAGAGACGTTGTGTAAGAATACTGTATATCCAGTTAAAACATGAGATGCCCTTGCTTTAAGTTTACAATATATTCTTTCGCTTGATTCATTTACCAGAATTATTTGAATTGGTATAGTGGATGGATGGGTGAATAGATAGATAGTTTTTTTTCCAACTTGTATATTTTCCTACGCCTAAGGGCCCCGTGGTGAGTTCATTCGATTATAAACCGAATTGCAATCCGTGCAAAAATGATCACATTTGAAACACTTGAAGTCCTTGTGTGAATCAATTTAATAATGACTGGGCTAAAGCACTCACACAGAAGCAGCCAGGGATATAATTTGGGGTTTATTTTTTTTATATGTGCATCAAAATCTTACATAATTCATCAAAGTATAGAAAATAAACATAACATGATATATTAACATTACTTACAGTTCAGTGCATTAATTCTCGCACTGGCAGAATATATTTTTTTACTTTTTGTAGTCTTAGGATTTTTTTTCATACTATCTGACTTATATTCTAAAATCTCGAATATTGTAAGGAATTATTTCTGTACATTAGTATTGGAATAGCAGGCATATCTATAATCAAACCCTATAGTATAGAGCTAGCACTGTATGTCTTGGGTGGTACCTGAGGAGCAAAGCATGTATAGGAGAACTGGTTGCAGCCAAATTGAATCTCCATCTTTAGGTTTGAGGATTTTAAACCAGTTCTTGCTCTTACTTTTTTCCTTTTTGAAATATCACTTTTGGATCTGCTACATTAATTTAATACTTAAAGGTGGGTCTTAAAGGTGGGAAGACAATGTAATAAAGCAGCACGAAATGCAAGCAGAATGCTTGGATGTATAGGGAGAGGTATAAGTAGTAGAAAGAGTGAAGTGCTTATGCCGCTGTACAGATCACTAGTGAGACCTCACTTGGAGTATTGTGCGCAGTACTGGAGGCCATATCTCCAGAAGGATATAGATACTCTAGAGAGAGTTCAGAGAAGAGCTACTAAACTAGTACATGGATTGCAGGATAAAACTTACCAGGAAAGGTTAAAAGACCTTAATATGTATAGCTTGGAAGAAAGAAGAGACAGAGGGGATATGATAGAAACTTTTAAATACATAAAGGGAATCAACTCGGTAAAGGAGGAGAGCATATTTAAAAGAAGAAAAACTACCACAAGAGGACACAGTTTTAAATTAGAGGGGCAAAGGTTTAAAAGTAATATAAGGAAGTATTACTTTACTGAGAGGGTAGTGGATGCATGGAATAGCCTTCCTGCAGAAGTGGTAGCTGCAAATACAGTGAAGGAGTTTAAGCATGCATGGGATAGGCATAAGGCCATCCTTCATATAAGATAGGGCCGGGGCTATTCATAGGATTCAGATATATTGGGCAGACTAGATGGGCCAAATGGTTCTTATCTGCCGACACATTCTATGTTTCTATGTTTCTATGTTTCTAATACTTGTCATTAAGAGAAACCTCACTTAGGCCATCTGTAGACCATTAATAAAGAGGCCTTCATTTGTGCGTTATACATGAACAACTCTCTACGGTTGGTCCTTGGACACCAAAATAACAGTCAGGGCTTGTCATTGAGTCCCCAAAGCCAAACAGAAGCATAGGATGGCTTCCATGTGGGATTGTTACCACCCCACAGGTTTCTAACAAGTCATTTGCCTCCATAATTACCATCTCTTCTGGAATGTGTGGGAGGATCCCGTAAAAAGGAAGACCTCCCAGACTCCTGGTAGAGTTCCTAGATGCTGGGAAAGCCTGCACACACCTTTTGGAGATCAGCACCTAGTTGAGTGTGGTACCGGAGCAGTCATCAGATATGGGGAGAAGATGGCCCACAGAAAATGTTAGCAATTATGCATGCTTCTGCAGTCTCAATAAATTATATAGGGAAGCTTGACTGTGAGCTCTATTGGGAAGAGGAAGTGGTATTATTAATAGCATTCTCTGTTCATGGCTAGGGATTCTAATAGTAACACAATAGTACCATATATTGGAACACTTCCCTATCTTAAAGGGTCTAGCCACCTTACTACAATTTATATGTAAAGTTCTGGATCCTTGGTTCAGTTCTCATACCTGGCTGCATGGAAATCCAGTCTAGCAGATGGCTGCTGATGAAGAGACGCTTCACTGGATTCTTCCAGCAGAGGGCTCCACTGAATATCAGTGCTCACAGCATGAGAACTAGTGCATATGCAATGCCGCTGGTCATGTGACCCTCCATCAGCGGCCATGTTCTGGATGGCGGCACTGTACAGTCAGTGAAAAGACTGTACTGAAACAAGGAGATGGAACTTCACACATGAGAACATCAGGATAGATTCCCTTTATAACGTCATATGAGTAAGAGGGCTATAGTGTTGTCTACGGCACTTTTGGGAAAATTGAGCACCCTCATACACATATAGGTGTATTCAATGGCGAGGGGGGAGAAAACTGCTGCCAGACACTTCTCCTAGGATTATTTTCATCCGATTCTTCTTTCCCCTAAAATCATCTGCCAGAAGTCCCCCATACACAGTAAACCATCAGCCAAACGCACCGTTTTCAGGGGGGGGTTGGCCGACAGAACACTAATTTGTATGAGGGCCTTAAAGGCCAATTTCATAGGGAAATAATTTATCCGAAACTATATGAATGGTGGTACACAGGTAGGAGGTTAAAGTGCTCATAGTGTTCTTCACCTCCCATGATAAGTGAAGGAGTATGCACACTATTTCTAACGTAATTGAACCCATCTGATAGGGGAGAGCCTTTTCTCTTCACTTCAACCTGTCATCGCCATGGGAACGACTGAGTGTCTTTAAACGCTGGCGCTTTTATAGCTAGCAAAGCGTTATTATTAGAAGCACCTGCGTGACCTCTTTTTTTTTTTTTTTTTTTTTAGTTTAAAGTAGCCTTCCTTCCATAATTCCTCATTTTTGCTGAGTCGATGGGTAAGGTGTGCTTAGTGTTACTCTCCTGTTTCCAGAAGCTTCTGCACGTGCCTGCCGCGGGGAGCTTGACTAGGCTTGTGATTCCACCCTGATTATACTATGCAAGACATTCATCATGTGCTGTCTTATCTGTTTGCAAGGCAGCCCTGGCCTCTGATTTAACTCATGGGCCTTCGCTACAAGTTGGAGTGTGATTAATAATTGACTAATGTTGCTTTTATTTATCACTGCCGAGCACATTTCACTATTATCCAGCTAATTTATGTTAAGTGTAAGCTGTCGTTCATTACGTTTTTTGTTTTTTTCCCCTCATACTGCATTTCTCTTTACTTTTCGTAAGTAACAGAATCCTTATACAGGGCATAGACATGGTGGGTGCCAAAAAAGTTGATTTCCTTTTCAGTATAGTCATACATCATCAGCCCTCCCAGCTGCAGTGTCAGCCAGTGACAGAATGACATGTGTCATTTATCAAAGGGGCCAGGGCAGGCCTTGGGAAACATACACGACAAAGCCTGAGAGAGTTCATTTTGCAGTCCCCTCCTACCCTCTGCGAGCCTCTTGCCAGGAAAGCCTGTGATGTTTCTGTCTTCACAGTGTTACTGTAAGTTCCTCAACGTTCACGCCATTAACCCTTCAGATCATCTGGAGAATCTCTAATAAAGGTCATGAAATGCATGAAAACAAAAACCGCTTGCAATGCAAGATGATCGTTTCATCTGACAAAGTGTCTTTCCTGTGCTGGGTTATGAATGGCTTGCAGTGTTCTGGAAGGGAGGAAGGTTTGTCTTTCAGCTTTCCGTCGTGTCATACCTCTTCTTTTTCGCCATTAAACGCCTGATTATGCCCTTCATCAAAATCAGCCTGAAAATATAGCCATTATCTACAATAATCTGTCACATATATGCTCTAAAGATGTGAAATGCAGAAGCCATGCCTTATTCTGAAGTATATCCATATATTCAGTCTGCAGACAGGACGTATAATCGTTGAGATTTGAGTCATGCACACGACTATTTTCCATCCGTATTATTTCTGTATAGCACACGGACCCATTCCATTAATTTGTTTGGGTCCATAAAAAGCGTAAATGACAGCACATGGATACCATCCGTGTGCTGCCGCATCCGTATATCCTCAAGATAGGTCATCAATACCTGGCCTATTTCCGACACATTTCTATTGCATTGGAAAAAAGGCGGAATGCATGCGGAGGATATACATATGTTACAGATCCATGGTTTGCGGTCCGAAATACAATACGGAGGTGTGAATGAGGCCTTAGGGTCCATTCACACGTCCGTAAGTGTTTTGCGGATCCGCAAAACACGGTCACCGGCAATGTGCATTCCGCAATTTGTGGACCACATATCGCCGACACTATAATAGCAATTGCGGACAAGAATAGGACATGTTCTATTTTTTTTGCGGAAACGGAAGCACGGATGCAGAAGTGCGGATCCGCGGATGCGGACAGCACATTCCGGCCCCATGGAAAATTAATGGGTCTGCACCTGTTCTGCAAAATTGCGTAACGGATGCGGACCCATTTTGCGGACGTGTAATGGACCCTGACACTAAGAGTGCCATGTATAGTTTTTAAGATCAATAAATTACTGTCCAATTGATTGCGCTCTATTAGTCATATACCATATGACAAACGTTAGGCCCATTGGTGAAGCAGTAGCTTTGCAGGGTTCCTATTCTTTTATCCTTTTTTTCTTTTTTACATAGCTTCTAATCATGAATGATAATGGCAGGCTACCTTATGCTACGAGGCCTCAGTAAGTTATCTATCTTTGTCATTTGACTTCCATCTTTATCCAATAGGCAAATTAGTGAGCTCAGGTGGTTTTCTTTGGCTAGACTATGGAGACGGTGTAAGGCCGTGGGAATAAATGTTGGTCTCATTTATTCCCAGCCTGCGAGTTTTAATAAATTCCGCCTTGGCACTCATCTGCAGTGAAAACCATTAGGACAAAATTGCAGTTTTGTGCATGAAGCTTGAGAATATGCAAATGCATTTTACAGAATTGTACAGATACTGTAGTGCTTCCTTTTCATAAACTTTCTCCCTCCTGATGGCCTTATAAATCTACATGCCGCTTGCTGGTAAGGTGCAGTTGACTTGACTGCTTGGCAAAGCATGTGTTAATGATTTGATTCTCTGAAGCTATGTGAAAGGAAAACGATTAAATTGGTTAAAACGTGTGGGCAACACGGTGACTTAGGCGTTAGCACTGGTACCTTGCGTCAATGGAGTCCTAGGACAACATTTCTGTTGAATTTTTAGGTTCTCCTTGTGTTTTTGTGGGTTTCCTCCCACACTCCAAAGACATACTGATAGGGAACTTAGATTGTGAGACATCAAGTGATGGAATATGTCAGCGCCATATAAGTAACTAAAATAAATAACATTACAAAAAACCTGGACCGTCCAATTCATTTTGCATATGGAGAACGGTGAGAACGGTAACTAGGAATATTCTTCTTTTATAACTGCCAAAAATAAGCACTTGACCTTTTTTTGTCAAAGAGAAAAAAATATCATGCATTAGGGATATGATAAACATGAAAAACATTTTACTCCAGTATCCGTTAGTCTGATCCGTCTATTTGGCAATGGTTGTTGAAAACGGAACAACATTTAGAATTTGATTATCCTTTAATTATAACTATTCCATTACAAATGAAGACCTGAAAGAGAATATGCCAACCAAGATGTAAACTCTAGAGTCGATGATAAACACAACCTAGGTGGTACCCAAGAACTCCTAATTATTGGACCATAAGGAATAATGTATTGTATCACCTGTCTAGCTTCATAACGCCTGTACCAGGTTTGGGGTTGTAAGAGAGTACATTCTGTGTAGTAAACCCAATCGTGATTGGTGGGGGTCTCAGCTGTTGGACCGCCATGCAGCACCCCACCATGTAAAAAGATCTGAAAAGCTTACCATTCAATGAGGTCTCAAAAATCAGATTGTGACCAAGTAGATATTAACCCTTATGCAGTCTTTTGCTAAGTAGACCACCTTAATTTGATGAGTGAGTCTATGTATTTTGATCAAAATGTACACAAAGTGCTTACGGTTCTCCTCTATAGGTTAAGCTGATCATAAATAAATTAATGTATAGCATGTGGATTTATGATCCACTCTTGTTTTTGCATTCATGTACACTAGTCCCTCTTGCTACTGTAGTGCCAAAGGAACCCACCCACCATGGGGTGTTGTTGGGGTGCTGGGGTGCAAGTGCTGTGTTGCTGTGGTGGTAGTGACTATGTGGTGCTGCACTGCACTAAATTAGTGTAGAGAGGGACTGGAAAGAGGCCACCCTGACGCGATTAGTGTCCCTATGCATTTTGATAAAAACATACAGTGAGGAACAGAAGTATTTGAACACCCTGCGATTTTGCAAGTTCTCCCACTTAGAAATCATGGAGGGGTCTGAAATTCACATTGTAGGTGCATTACCACTCCGAGAGACAGAATAAAAATAAAAAAAAATCAGGAAATCACATTTGTATGATTTTTTAAGAATTTATTTGTCTTGCATTGCTGAACATAAGTATTTGAACACCTGAGAAACGGCAAGAATTCTGGCTCCCAAAGACCTGTTACTGTGCCTTTTAAAAAGTCCATCTCTACTCCCACTCATTAATCTAACTTAGTAGCACCTGTCTGAGCTCTTTAAAGACACATGTCCACCCCACAGTCAGTCAGACGCCAACTACTACCATGGGAAAGACCAAAGAGCTGTCAAAAGACACCAGAGACAAAATTGTGGACCTCCACAAGGCTGTAAAGGGCTACGGGGCAATTGCCAAGCAGCTTGGTGAAACTAGATCAACTTTTGGAGCAATTGTTAGAAAATGGAAGAGGCTAAAGACGACTGTCAGCCTCCCTCGGACTGGGGTTCCATGCAAGATCTCACCTCGTGGTGTATTACTGATTATTACTGATAAAGGTTAGGAATCAGCCCAGAACTACAAGGGAGGAGCTGGTCAATGACATGAAGAGACCTGGGTCCACAGTTTCAAAGGTCATTGTTGGTAGAACACTACGCTGTCATGGTTTCAAATCATGCATTGCATGGAAGGTTACCCTGCTCAAGTCATCACATGTCTAGGCCCATCTGAAGTTTGCCAATTACCATCTGGATGATCCAGAGGAGGCATGGGAGAAAGTCATGTGGTCAGATGAGACCAAAGTAGAACTTTTTGGTCTATACTTCACTCATCGTGTTTGGAGGAAAATGAAGGATGAGTTGCATCCCAAGAACACCATCCCTACTGTGAAGCATGGGGGTGGTAACATCATGCTTTGGGGGTGCTTTTCTGCGAAGGGGACAGGAGGACAGCACTGTATTAAGAAGAGGATGATTGGATCCATTTATTGTGAGATTGTGAGCAACAACCTCCTTCCCTCAGTCAGAGCATTGAAGATGGGTCGTGGCTGGGTCTTCCAACATGACAACGACACAAAGCACACAGCCAGGATAACCAAGGAGTGGCTCCGTAAGAATCATATCAAGGTTCTGGAGTGGCCTAGCCAGTCTCCAGACCTAAATCCAATAGAACATCTTTTAAGGGAGCTGAAACTCCATGTTGCTCAGCAACAGCCCCGAAACCTGACAGATCTAGAGGAGATCTGCGTGGAGGAGTGTGCCAAAATCTCTGTTGCAGTGTGTGTAAACCTGGTCAAGAACTACAGGAAACGTTTGACCTCTGTAATTGCAAACAAAGGCTTCTGTACCAAATATTAACACTGAGTTTCTTCTCAGGTTTTCAGCAGTGCAAGACAAATAAATTCTTAAAAAAATCATACAATGTGATTTCCTGATATATTTTTTTTATTTATTCTGTCTTTAAGAGTGGGAATGCACCTACAATGTGAATTTCAGACCCCTCCATGATTTCTAAGTGGGAAAATACTTCTGGGTGTTCAAATACTTCTGTTCCTCACTGTATATAAACTGTTCCTGTTTATAAATTATGCTTAGCAGTAATAGATCAATGAATGACATGTGGATGTGCGATCCATTTCTTTCTGTCTAGAGTTGTTGCAATACTAATATATTTCAAAGGTTCGTTTTATTCAGCGCTCCGATGTCCAATTTTCCTGCACTGCTAACTAGAATATTCTCTTGCCTGAATCAAAACTGTAGGGCTATATGGGAAAATGAAGGATGAGTTACATAGCTATGTCATAGGCTGTTTGGAGTGGTTTTTGTTTGGGCAAATTCCGGTGTATTTGTCCGGATCTATCCTGGACCCCATTATAGTCAATGAGGCCGGCAGGCATTGCCGTAACATCCAGCAATACCGGATCCTGAGAGCTGTGGCAAGCTGTTCTTCCAGAAAAGCCTGCCGG
Source organism: Bufo gargarizans (assembly GCF_014858855.1). Lineage (NCBI taxonomy): Eukaryota > Metazoa > Chordata > Amphibia > Anura > Bufonidae > Bufo > Bufo gargarizans. The sequence goes on from NC_058084.1 coordinate 167,058,518, forward strand.
AACTAATAACTGAAGAGTGAAAGATGCCATAGTAAACTTTTTATACTGGCATTCATCCCTTTGAATCACAGACTCGTTCAAATTAAAGTCTGCATATTTAATGTCAGCTATATGAACTAACAGAATAGTCGCTCCTCTCATTGCACCTACCGATAAAGTAGGCCTAGGTCGCTCACACATCAAAGGTTTGGTAGATTTACCCTTTTTGGACAAATCTGTCAATAAGTAATGCACAGACATTACACTCAATCATGGTTGGGAGACAAGAGGATCATGAAATCTTCTTTTGTTCTCAATAGGGATGAGTAGCCCTCTGCCGCTGTAGATACAACATACATGTAACCGGGTGTGATAGGCCAAAGGTATGTCATTACCTGCCCTAAAACCGATTGCACATCTTTTCATTACTTGTATAGCATAACCGCACATGCTAAAATTAACTAAAAATTGTGCTATCTGGTAAATAAATGCCGTCCCACTGGGAGTTTGGACGGATGTGAGTGATGACAGTTTCTTCACGGTGTTGTGGGATTTGCTGGCGCTATATAAAAGAAACAGGAAAAAAACATAAAAGCACGATGAAAACGCATGCAAATAGTAACATAACATATGGCTAGTAAACCTTGACAATATGAAGACCCACAATAACCTTCTTTGAAGTTCATCTGTCATGAGACAAGTATGTTTTATAAGGGAGCGTGTCGACAAAATGCCCATATAGGATTAATTGTTAACCAGAAAAGTTCCTGAAAAGTTGGCAGAGGAGAAAATGTTCTAAATCACTTTCAGAGATATCACGATCGCATATGTCTCTTTATTATTTCTACAAATAAACTAAATGATCCAACAACAGATTTAACCCCACTGTGCATGCAGCATTTTGATCCAATATTTTATCTATGTATGTGGCATCCCAATGCTTAGTATACTGCATGCGTTCTGCTCCAGAGAAGCTCATAAATTACACTGCTTAGAAAATATTGTGAAAGACTTGTATGCTGGTTTTCAGAAGTAATTATACTTTTTTTTAATTGTGTCATAATTCACAGGATAAGGATCAATCACTGCTAGCCCCTAGTTACTATCGATTAGGATTTCTTCTAATGCACACAGTCAAATTATAGATCTGCTTTGCTTCCACCAAAGAATGTGGTGCCTTCAATAAGCCACCATACTTCAGCAGCACACAAAGGGGCGTTTCAGATGCCGTTCTTAATAAGCCCCTGCGGTGGCGGTGGATCCGTTATGTAGAGGTGCTGGCAGGCATAGAAAATGGTGAATGAGACGGGCCTACCAGGCCATCCCCTTCCCCGTCTACGGTATGCCCACTTTTTAGACCTGGAGTGAGCATAGAAAAGTCACAGATTGCAGCGCAAAATCTGCACCAGAAATACACCTAATTTAGTTGTATTTCTGTTTAATAAATGACCCCCAAAGTACCTATAGCTAAGGCTGGAAAAAACAGATGCCTCTCAAGAAGCCCATCAGTCACCATAGGCTTCCACAGAAATAAAAAATATCCTTTTAATCTATATATTTTGGATGGAAAAGTTTAGTATATTCTACACTTTTGCTTCCTTTCTTCCCAATATATATGTTAATCCTAGGACAAAAAATGTGATGTGAACACAGCCTAAGTGATATGAAGCCAAGGGACCCTGTTACCAGATGTACAGTATGCCTAAGAGTACATTCACACGTGGCATTAATGGAGCAGCCGATATTCATAAAATCCCTGTATAAATTCTGGACCATTCCTAGGAAATAAAAACCTTAGTATGCCCAATCGCATGTTATAGTACAGAGATATTCCACCCTGTTAATTGAACCTGGGCAAGGTCCATGAACATGGCTCCTCCGAATTCATGATCCCTTAAAGATACCTTGCAGAAAACTGCAATACCACATGTAAGACATGCCATTTCTGTGGACTACTATGAGACCACAGTGGCTACAGTGTTATTTTCTTGATAAGAAGCAATGATTTTATATTTTATAGCACTTGTATTAACCTGTCTATAGCTTCTTGTCCATAATGCAATCGTAACGCGTTTCAGTTTTGAAAAGTATTATTATACAGTGTGTGTATATATATATATATATATATATATATATATATTTATTCTTAGTAAATATGAAAATATATTCAAAATGCAGGAATCAAAAATCATTTCTGCTTATGTTTTATAGATTGAAAACATAAGCACAGGGCAATAGTTAACGTATATGAATTTGGCTTTAGGTATATAAGGTTGGTGAATAAATTCTGTATGCGAGGGAGCAACAAATGGGTCAAATCATTTAGCTATATCTAGAAAAAAATATATGAGAGAGAGGAAAAGATAACTTTGGAGCCTGAAGTCTTAAACCTTCCAGATGAGCCGTGGCTGGAGACAGTCAGTTTTCTAGTCAGGGCTGGTCCCCTTTCATTTTGTCTGCATACAGCTAATTTATGTTTTTTGCCGCCAGATGTGGGCTGACAGCCATCACTCAGAGATTCCTTCCCCCCACTGTTTTCGGAGGTCGGCAGAATAGTCACGTTTCCCATTTTACAGAATCCCCATCAACATTATTGAAGATGGATGTATCTTTAAAGCTAAGATTGATTGTGGATATCGGAGTTACGGTGTCATTTATCATGGTGAATATTATTTAGACTTGGATTGTACAAGGCTGTAACTTGAGACATAGCCAGGGGAGGAGGAGGGACAATCTGGAAACGAGGATCTGTGAACTCTAATAGATGGATGTCTTGTTTTATTTATTTATATCTTTCCTCCTTTTTTCTAAGTTCCTCTTCTCTGTCTTGATTCAAGCTTTCTCGAAAGAAAAACCTCCAACTTTTCAAAGTGCCAAAACTTTACATTATTATAATAATCTTTGAAATGAACGTGAAAGTTAAGTATACATTAAAAATAAAATTTTAGCATATTTCTATAAGGCAGGTATACACTGTGGGAGAGATTTGCTACAGGATTGTTGCCGATTCTTTTTAAATCTGTCTCGATGCACTATTCTACTCAATCTCACTTAACATATATTTCAATCTTTTCTGTATCTGTCCCGAGCTACTTGAGAAACCTTGGCGTGGTGCTCGGGCTCAGACATGTCCTCCATAGTAGGATATGTTGGCTAATCTCTCAATTTTAACATCAGTTTGAGGGTTTGGAAGACCTCAGAGTGCACCTGTCTTTGCTAATATTATTATTTTTCGGTAATCTGTACCTAACTATTACAGGCCTGGGTTACCTGGAGACATAACTGCCTGTTTGAGAAGTGCCTATACAGTTCCTGTAGCCTTAAAGGGGTTGTCCTGGATTTTGATATTCATGGCCTGCCCTCAAAATAGGCCACAAATATCTGATCAGTGGTAGTCTGGCACCCTGCACCTCCGTCAATAAGGTGTTCTCCAGTAGCTGAAGCGCTGGAAGCTATCACGAGAGCTACACAGCTCTGTCCATTGTGTAATGGACATAGATGGTTACTGCATGCTGTCCCCATTGATCAGTTATCGGATCCATCCACTACACAATGGACGTAGCTATGTAATATTGGTGCTGACGTCTGAGGATAGAGCTACTGTGCAAAGTAACAGCTGATCAGGCCTCTGCCAATCTGATATTGGTGACTTTTCTTGAGGTTAGGCCATCACTATAAAAATTCTGACAACTCCTTTAACATTGTATTCCAAACATCACTAAACTAGTGTGCTATGGGCAACTTATCAAGGTCTAAAAGAAGATACTTGCTCCTTCTTACCTCTCATATATTTGAGGCTGTCACCAGGGCTTATGATGTCTTATGTCAAATAGTCTGTCTTATGTTCAGAAGTGTACAAAGCTCCTGGGAACCAAAGTAGACTCTGTAGTAGACCCCCTATGGTCTATTGGGGGACCACTGGGCAGCTACCTATACACCAATTGTTGTTATATCCTAACTTGTGTTCTGAGAACTGTATAAACAATCCGAAGCCCACTCATGTCTGTTTTGCGTTCTATTATCATTCTGTCATTGTTTAACTCAAGTTTGAGTTGAATACATTTTAAATAATTTTTGTTGTTTATTTCCATGTTATTTATTTTTATTTAGAAAATCCCAAGTCTTGCAACTTTACATTGACCAAGGAGTCTTAAACTAGCCTCACTCCTCCTATTTTGTAGAGATCACTTTTCAATAGTTATCTCAATATCTTCACAGACAGGATTACAAGGTAACACTTTGATTATAAAAGCTGGAAGCATGATAACGTAGGATTACACCGCTCACAAGAGTTGATGGACACAGCTCGCCTCCTCCACCTCCCTGCACAATGACCTCTGCAAAGTTCACAGAGCATGTCTAGATCCCTCCCCCATAGAAGTCATTGGGGAGGGGAAAGTTTATCATGGGGATAATATTTGAATTCAGTTTTCTCTGAGCCTGTGTTGGCGTACCTTGAGTCAAATTTAGCACATGGCACATGTTGCTTACTAAATTTGCATCTTTATACCTTTTTGTCTTTATACTTTTGTCTAGAAAAGCCACTCCAGTTTTTCTACACCCCTCCCCTCCTACTGGAGATGCTTGGGATTTATTTTGCAACTTTTGAAAAATGTTCCAGTGATTAATCTAGGGTGAATCTCATTATCATAGCTAACGAGTATTTTGCTACTTTTTGAGGGCAGAATTCAGGAGTGCAGGGCATGACTCTTCCCAATGAGACTACAGGTTCCTACGGACCATGTGGCTGCTATTAAGTACATCTCTGAATGCTGTCAATAGCAGATCAAACAAGATGGCTGTCCCATGATCATATACAGAGAATAATATAATAAAACCTGCAACCAGAAAATAAAAACAGAATAGAAAATATTGGCTACACATTCCTTTTTAATGTAGGTTCATGGTCAGAAATCAATCAACCTGTACCATTGTAATAGTACTGTACTTTTCAGAAAGATACAGCATGCCATACCAATACCTAGTTTACAGCCATAGCGTTAGAGAACGCTTTCATTACGGTAAGAAAGCAAATCACAAAATTCTTCACTTTGTACTAAAGAGTAAAGAGTGACATTACTAAATGAATCTGTGAAGAAGATGTGATATACGATCCTTGATATGTTTAAAGTGGTGACTCCTAGGACATGAAAACCCAGATTTCCAGCTTATAAATATGAATAAATGTCAAGCTGTTAAATATAACTAAGAAGCATTTCTTTAAAAAAGTTATAATGATGAAAAAGATAGCGATTACTAATCCCTTTAAATAAAATGTACAAAACAGCTGTTTCTTGTAATTCTAAAATGTTATTTCATTAGAGGAATATTTTTTTAGTTATTCTGCTGTTATCACAATCGCGTTCGTTCAATTATTCAGACTTTGACAAAGCGGAGTTACATTGTTATAAGAGACACCTGGCTTACAGTTCACTCCAGCACACCGTAATATGACAATGCAATTCTAAAATGTCACCATATAAACCATCTGTCAAATACAGTTGTTATCCCATGTGATGGTTTAAAAACAATGAACTTATAACATGTCAGTGATTTGGTGTCTGGAAATTGCTGTACAACAGAGATGAGATGGACTTGGAATAACAACAAGAGAGATTTTTCAAACTCTCCATGTAGTGCTCACCAAAAAAAGCTGCAGACGATAAATCTAAAAAGGCAAACAAAATTTGTCCTCTTATTCAGGCTGTTTTAGTCACTTAAAATGTTATTCAGAGCAGGAAAATTTAAAGGGGCTCTCCAGCTTTGTATAAATACAGATTTCAGGAATGAGGGCTAATTAAACTTTTTTATTTTATTTACTCCCTTTATGTGCATTGATGAGGTATGCACATAGAACGTTATGGACAACCACCTCACCCTGTTAAAAAGGACTTCTCCTGACATGACTGTTTTATCAACTCCTTCCATTCTCATTAATTCTTAGGACTGTATACTTTACCATTCCTTTTATAATCCTGCTAGAAGTTATGAATGAATTGCTAGCATTTTGCACTGAAAGTCTAGATGGGTGTTACCAGTTGTAGACGTGTCTCTCCACAGTCTGAGACTATCCAATCAGTGCAACCGATAAACAGACTGCACAGGGACACAACCCCAACTGATAATACCCTTCTGGACCTTCATTGCAAACTGCTAGTAATTGTTTCCGAACTTTTAGAAAAAATGATAAAGGAATGGCACAACATAGAGTGAGAAGAGCAGATGCTCCATTATTATTATTGTATATGGGGGATGCAAGTAGTTGCTAAAGCAGATATGTCATGAGAGGTTTGTGTAATCAGATACCTCATGTCAGTTTCCTTGTTCTCTGAAATTTTGAAACAGAATTACTGCAGAAGATATACACCGAAACGCTTCCAATAAACCACCTCTTTGAAAAGACCATGGGGGTCGTTTTAGAAGCTGGTCTTAGCAGATCCATATCTGGCGGTGGATCCACCGAAGTTATGTAGAGGCACCGACCTCTCCATAACTTCAGCACATCCAGTGCCAGTCTAAATGTAAGACAGCTTCCTAGCTATTATACATGTAGACCATTTTCTGCGCCTAAAACAGGAGTAGAAAATGTTAATTGAGACGGGCCTTCTGGTCCACCCCCTTTTTTAGACCTGATGTGAGAGGGAAAAAGTCACAGGTTAAGGCACAACTAACTGTTGCACTGCAATCTGCGCCTGAAATATGCCTAATATAGGCGTATTTCAGGATAATAAATGACCCCCACATCCTTATCTAGGCTAGATTTCCTGTGAGATTTTCTGTTCCACCATATACTATCCATACTGGTCATCTTCGTTGAGAAGATCATCACTCTAGAAGACCACTTTTTAATGCAAATTTGGGTAGGTGTTTCAAAGATATTTGATCGTAGTACATACAAACCCACATACTTTTCTTTTTGGCTAACCCTGTTTATACAAAACTGGAGAATGTCTTTACGTCTGATTACCTCCAGAAAACAACTTTTCGGCTTGTTTCATTACAGAGTTGCTTCAAAATGTGTTCTTTTTCATTAATATTGGAGATGCATTAATGGAAAAGTTGAGTTTTCCTGGAAGAATTATATAATTGGCATCACTTTATATATCAATAAAGCTTGCTGGTTCCGTGTGTTGTACTTTTTTAGTAACTGCTGTGAATATATTTCTATACATATATTAGCTGGAGACAGGTGTCACTCCTGCTTTTCAACAAGATGTCGAAATGACAAGATCAATTTCCAGCTTAGACTAGGCGTTATCTGCTATTTCTACTTTATGCAAGGGCTTTTAAACAAGATTTGCATAGGACAACATGTCAGGCAACCATCCTTAATTTTATGGAACAGTTCATGAAAATCGGGCAGTGTCCCTGAAAAAATGATTCCTGTTGTTCTTTTGGAACTTGCGGAGCTAGTTCAGATTACTGCGATTCTCATTATAATTTAACAGTTCACATTAATTGCTGGTAATGAGATCATATCAGTAATCTGAGCAACAGACTATCACTTATATCCTTTATGATTCACTATAGTTTTCCGTGTCTATAAAAACTGCTACCGACAAGGTTGTCCTTAGTTTGGGTGGTACCCCATGCAGTACCTTTTTATGGTGTGTAATATAGTGTGCAAATAATTTAATCATAGAGTTTATAAATACTGTTGGTAAAGAGTGCCCAACTGACTTCCCAACTATTAAGCTATGGAATGGAACTTGGGGAGCTATGGAATGGAACTTGGGGATTAGAGTGCTCAAGGCCAAAGTTGCCCCTTTCAGTAATGACAAGGGAAAAAAAACCTACGTGACCACACCGGTCACTCACACACCTAAAGGTCCTCATTCAATTATTGTATTGTCGGCCAAACATGCAGAGAACGGCAGGTTTGGAAACCGTTTATTATGTGTGGGGTTCTACCAATTCTCCCCCAACAGACGATATCAGGGAGGACATCAAGGATGGGCAAAAATAATCCTTTCACCCTATCCTTCTCTCCCTCAACATCATTTTGTTCTCTCGGGAAATAAGCCACCAGTAGCAGTGTCTGGCAGCAGCTTTCTCCCCCACCCCAGTAAATACACATACTGAATACGTATACATATGGGGGAGTCGGGAGAGAGTAGGGGAAAATATCTGTCTGGTGATTGATCATTCGGCCCAAAGCTATTGAATGTGTATGGCCACCCTAAGGCTATGCTCCCTGATCCCACATTCCATGATTATGAAAATCTGACCACCTTGCATACGAGTTCTCAAAAGAGGAAAATATTAAACCAGATTTCTTTGCCTCTGTAATTTTTTATCACTTTCATGAGACCTGTGCAATGTGACCCACATTTGAAATTTGGTATAGTTGATTAAAATAGGATATACTGTACCATTGTATGTGTCATTTGTGTTGAAATGTCCCTTTTGTGTACATGTATTATACGTAAAATATGTTCCATCTGTAAATGTAATTTTATATGTTATGATTTCATAGAAATCATTAAAGTTATGATTCATGCTGAAATGTCCCCTCGGTATTGCTAATATATTTGGATACATTTCAAATTTACAACCTGGAGTGTCTTTTTTAGGCACTTGAGAATTAGGTATGTTTCTCTTACTTGTTTGTCGAGAGTCATTTTTTTTGCGTGATTATATTTTAGAGAAGGTGATAATTCATCACTCAGTTTTAGAAAGTGCTTGAGTGTAGTTTAATGCGCTAGAAACATCACATTAGTTGGAGCATATGGAATCGTGGTTTATTTTTCATAAGTATCTCAGTTTTGCCTTATTTCTGAAATATGACCATGTCTGCCTTTTGAAGCAGATGTCCAATGAGTTACCAAAACTATAAAATACACTATAATACTAATAGCTACATATTTTTGCTTGCTTTTGAGATAAAATTTGCAGAAACTACTTGAATCTGTATACAAAGGGATTCATTTTGAGCAGTGGCCATAGGTTGCGATGGGAGCCATATGCACTTACTACAATACAACATCCACACTGACAATATTGCAAACATAATTATGTTTTACCTTGAATTTGCTTAATCTGGCAATGATGGTAAAACTAATTTATGTATTTTTGAGAGTCATCAACTCTGCAGAGTTACCAGAGTTGGAATTCCTAGTGGTGGAAACAGAATGGCAGGTGAAAGTGTAAAGGGTGTGTGTGTGTGTGTTGGGGGGTTTGTTCTTGGGGAGCCCAATCTGGCACAAAGGTTCCACAGAATATAAAGTGGCACCATACTGTTCAGTGGTTCTAGTAACAGATGAGGTACTTTATCAACTTCTCATTTGATTTTTAGTAAAAAGAGAACAATGTCCTTATGTTCTGTAGATATTTTAGTACATTTTTAGACAGTATGTCCACCCTGAGGGCAAAAGAAGCAGAAGACACTAATGAATTTGTAAAGCTCATCTACATATCTAGTGCCTTTTTATCACTCTTATCCGAAATTCCAACCTGGCCAACTCTTGTTTTCCTGTCTAAGGCAAGTTTCTCACTATATCTGAGCATTACGTTTGGTGGGACACTTTATAATTTTCTGCCTAACATACAGCTCAATATCTATTTAGTTGCCCACTCGTGTTGGGCGAGCGTGTTCGGCCGAACAGTTTTTTTTACTCGAGCATCGCGATGCTCGGCACATCGCGGTATTCGGCCGAACACTGCATGTGCTCGAGCGCGATGCTCGAGTCTCCTCCCCGCACGTTTGTTAGCTGTTATGCAGCCAATAAACGTGCACGGACGTACTGGCACTCACTGTAATGCCGCAGCCATGTTGGTTACTGGCATTACTGTGATTGGCTGGCCGGAACGCGTCATCGTGTACTATATAGCACCCGATGACAAGTGGTTTGGCTCAGTCTTAGTCAGCGAGAGCTGCAGCAAAAGGGACAGATAGTGTAGGGACAGGAATGGTTTTTTTTCAGGCAAGGTTTACTGGTGAAATGTGTTAAGAGACCCAAAAGTCCTTTTTAAGGACTATTTTATCTGGCTGCAATATATATTATTAGCGCAACTTGCACTAAATTGCGTGCAATTGTTTGTCCGCTGCTGACAGTGACACAACCTCTGCTACATCTGTTGTGTTACATTTGCACTGTGAAATTCAGCGCAATTGTTTGGCGCTGGTTACAGCGACATTACCTGCGCTACATCTCGAGTATAACGTTAGCGCATCTGAAATATCTGTGGCATTCAGTATAATTTTTTCGCCACTGGTGACAGTGACATTACCTGCGCTACATCTCCTGTATAACGTTTGCACATCCTAAATATCTGTGACATACCCTAGACTGGTAGTGGGGAATGAGTATCAAAATCGACCCGATTCACAAACAAATATCTAATTGGCATGGGTCAAGATACAGCCACACGGGTCAGGTTTCCTGTTGCAGTTTTGAAAACCAAAAATCAGGAGTGCATCATAAAAGGTGAGAGACTATACAGGACAAATACAACTCCTTTTCTTTTTTTAAATTCAATCCTGGTTTCGGCTTCCAAAACTGCATGCAGAAATATGACCTTGTGGCCGTACCCTAAGCACTGGTGAATTATATGCATGGCTACTTTGTATGCCCGTAACAAAGCAGCCCATGTTGACTATTTGACTTTAAAGGTGTATTTTGGCTATGTTAAGTTATCAGGATAGGGGATAACAATTCGATTAATGGGCGTCCTACACATGAGACCCCCACCTATCATGAGAATGGGGCCTTCGTACCCTATGGAGCCCCCTGAAATAATCAGAGCAGCAGGCCAGGCATTTTCGTGGCTGTTTTGTTTATTTCTATGGGAGTTCTGGAGACAACGCCCGCGCTCATGCCTAACCTGCCATTTCATTGATTTGGGAAGTTGCCTTGGAGAAAAGAAACTAAAAGTGGCCCCATTTTGTAGGCAGGTCCAAATTAACAGGAGGCAGGGCAACACAAGTAGGCAGGGTCAACAATAACAAATACCATCCCAGCAGAACCAAATAATACAGTGTATCACCATATACTGCCTCAAAAGCTGTCCCTCTGCGGTAGCCATTAGAGATGAGCAAATTTCCAGTTATGAAATTCCTTTACGCTTTGTTTACTGGTAAAAGGTGAATTGTGTTATGGATTCCGTAAACGAATTTCAAAATATGAAATTTGCTCATCTCTAGTGGCCATCAATAGCTACCATCTTCTGTCCTCATCCTCCGGTTGTCTATGGAGCAGGAGGCTTAGGAGGTCAAGTGGGGGCCACAGGAGTTGGATTCAGGAGGGCATGTGTGGTCACTGGCTGGGTACATTAGTACCTGATTCCCACAGCATTAATTACTGTTGAAAGTTCATTATGTACCTGGTCAACGGCAAAGAGTAGGACTTGGGTGGCCTCCTGGGGCATCGGTCCATCGGGAAATTTCCCTGTAGGGTCTATGGCCAATCTGCCCCTAGGTATTATTTTTCTCATAATTCAGTTTATGAAAAAAGATTTGACAGTTTACTCTTATTAGGAAATTATAAATTTGAGGCTTTTCATCACTGAATCTCTACTTTCATAAGTATTTGCCCAGGCAGCTTGTAGGGTTTATCTATGAACCTCATCTGGAGAGTTACAAGCTGTTTATAGCAGCTGCATTATCGTGATGCATAGGTGTCCTCTTGGAAATCTGTATTTTAGCACACCTCTAGCAAAGAAGGTAGAAAGAGGCTTTAAATGCTCTGAGAAGTGCTCAGTATTAAAAACTAAAGTGTCTAATTTCAGCAGCCACAACTGTGTACCCATAAAAGAGGCAAATTTATCACAGAACATTACTGAGTGCAGGAAATGTCATGAAAACCATTGTTTTTAATCTTTTTTTTCCCAGCCTCTAAATGAGGTGATTTATGGTAGTTATCCATCTTTAGGGTCATCCATCAACTTTTAGTTGCTAGGCAATCAAACCAGCAGCTGTTTGCTTTGAATCAAGCTGAAAAGTTGTCAGTCATCACATGCAGGTATGACCTTTGCGGTAAAAAACATTAGCATGCATGCAAAATTCAAGTTAGTGACTGTTTTAGTGCCTTGGAGAATTATCACAGCCACCAATATAGACATGCAATGTGTCCAGAATGTGGAAAGTTAAACAAAAAATCCTATAAATCTTTGCTACAAAAATGTGAATGATTATTTTTTTTTAATGTGAGATAAAGTTGTGTAAATTGGATATACCATATAAATAAAAGACTCCTTTAAACACGCAAGTAGAGAAGCACTGTGAAAGGATTATGCTTTGAAAAACTAAGCTTATGAAATTTTTTTAAGTGATTGTCAAAATTTTTGGAGAAGCTTTGAATTTTTTTCTTTAAAGGAGCCTTCCTCTTATTGATGACCCATTCTCTTGTATTCTCTTCATACAGCTAATGGGCGGGGGTTTCAGGAGTTGGACCCCCTCTGATCTGATATTGATGCTGTGTCCTGTGAATAGGTCATCAATATGGGGAAAGCAGAAAACACTTCAAATGGGTTTTCCAGGTTTCGAATATTGATAACCTAACCTTAAGATAGGTTATCAATATCTGATTAGTCGGTACACCTCCACCGATCAGGTGTTCCCTACAGGAGCCAGATGAGACTACCACTTTAAATAGAGCCAGAAGCACAGTTCCCATTTACTTTCTGCTTGTGGGATCCACCATTTGGATATTGATGACCTATCTATCATAAGGATAGGTAATCAATTTTAGGAGCCCAGGAAACCACTTAAGCAGTGATACTCATTTCAGAGCTGTATCTGGTATCAAAGCTCATCGACAAGATTGATGCTGTTTTGGAAAAATAATAATTTCATAAACTCTCTTTAAAGTGGTTGTTAAAGAGGACCTTTCATCGGCCCAAACATTGTAAGATAATTATCAGGCTACATAGAGCAGCACGCAGGGATCTCACTGCACATACTATTATCCCTGGGTGCCGCTACATTCGCCCGCTGTGTCCTCCCGTATCTTCACTGGATTGGTTCTACTAGGCGGGGTCTACCCCGTTTCACCCTGGGCGTTCCTTCTCCCAGGCTGCAAGCTCCTTGCTGCGATTGGACAGCGCTACAGCCTGGGAGATGGAGCGCCCAGGGTGAAACAGGGCAGACTCCGCCTAGTAGAACCAATTCAGTGAAGATACCAGAGGACACAGCGGGCGAACGGAGCGGCGCTCAGGGATAATAGTGCAGTGAGATCCCTGGGCGCCGCTCTATGTAGCCTGATAATTATCTTACAATTTTTGGACCGATGAAAGGTCCTCTTTAACCTCTGGGGGCCTTTTGGGAAGACCCCCCCCCCAACGTGGCTGCAACTGAGGAGGGAATCATACTTACATGATCCGCCAAATAACCCAGCGACATGACGCATGAGGAACAAGTCGCCACAAGGAGGCGCAACACAGCAGTGGGGATCAATTAAGTATGATTCTTTCCCCTAGTCCGGTCACATTGGGGGTTCTACCTGAAAGGACCCCAGGGTAAACACCGCTTTTAATTTCTTTTTTAACTAGAGGTAAATGTCCCATGTTGGGAGTTAAAAACAACATAGATGGATTAATACTAGATATTAAGGTTGGCCAAAGACGTAAAGATAATCATTAGTCACCCTAGCACATTTATAATCAATAATGTCTATGCAAAAAGAGAAATATACTTCCATACAGTGAGAAAAGTAAATGCGGTGCAATACAAAGATACAATATCCCCACTGATATGAACAATGCAATGGCTGTTCTCTGAGGAATGTTGTCTGTAGTATGGGGAATGGCTACAGTATATATGTATGCTCTTTGCTAATAAATGTTCCAATGATCTATAGCATGCAAGTTTTTAGGTTCAAGTAACTAGAGGATCAACACCTTTTTAAAGATTATATACTATAGTCGGGCGCTCTTTATAAACACAGAATAAAGGCCATGCAGGGAACATGATATGTTGTCCTTGCATATGATCAAATTGTACTGGTTTACCTGATATAGTACTAGATATGAAGCCATGGTAGAAAGGGGAACAGAACAAAAACCTGTTGATGGTCTTACTTACATTTGCTTGTAGACTTCACCATGAATTTAGTAAATGCCCTGGTGGCAGCCACGTACATTACTCCTGTACATCCTTTTTATGTAACTCTTTTTATTTTCATTTTAGCTTTTGTCTCCAGCAATTTAATTACTTCATACATTTTTGGGAATTGTCTAGTGCTGGATTTTAAAAACCTGCCTTCATTTGCAAGTAGAACATTTCTCTTTGATGAAAGTCTCTGGATTTGTTTAGTGAGACCCTTTCTCCACTAAAGGGCTATTACTGGTTAGTAACTGTTCTCCTCTGGCCTGTAGGAAAGTGAAATTTTCAGAAATTTCCCCCATCAGGTTTGCAATTGTAAATAAAGCCCGTATTTGTGACAAAACATTCATTCCCGAGCCTTGTGATTTAATGAATGTACGCGGTTAAAATACTGTAAGGGACTCCTTCGACTCTTGTTTTTATGTAATGTGTGGTGTTTATTAAGCACTAATGTCCCATATTGGGTGATTTCTTTTTCCCAGAAAGGATATAATAATTACATAACAAACATTTTTCCACCAAGTGCAGCACGTGAGATGTTATTTTGTTAAGCAGTGTGATATTAACACTTCCCAGGCGTATTCAGCGTCTCTTTACAACATATATATGTAAAACTGACAGGTGCTTTATGAAGTTTTATGATGTTTGCAGAAATTATCTCATGTGATGTTATAAGCAGACCTTTTACCTGAATATGTATCCTGAGAGCTGAACCAGGAATGCAGAATAATTGTTTTCATCCAAAGAATTTCAAAAAAGTTTACCCTTTTTAAACAGTTTTGCTACAAAGTAATTTTATGAGTCCTAGCATGTGCACTATTAAATAAGCACTCTGTACTATGCACTATGTGGACATTACTGCTTGAAGTTTTCAGGATATTATTTATAGAGTGAGAAATTCATATCATCATAATAGACTGCATGTCCAGAAAATGTGACGCAGTGATGCTTTTAAGGGAAATCACAGTGTGTCATTCAGGTATCAGTTCATTTATTACCACACTTGATCAAATGTAAAAATAGAGAACTTGAGTATGAATATGCAGAGGGACTTATTAGAAGACTGAAATATTGTATGCTGCCAGTATTGGACCCAAGGAAATAGAAGCTAGCTATCCAGGTCCCTGATTAAATAATAGATTTGGAAAGTAAGTTCTATGAATGACGTAAGATGTCTTCTCAGATCTTTTGGTGGAAGTATTGAGTACTTCAATAGATTTCTGGCAGGATAATATTGCTTATGAATTGTGTGTTAAATACAAGTCTAAATACAATGAAGTAATCTGTTTAAGGAGTTAAGGATAGTAGGGACTTAAAGGGGTTGTCCAGGTGTTTAATATTGATTACTTATCCAAAGGATAGGTCATCAATATCAGATCGGCCGGGGTCTGGCTCCCAGCACCCTCGCAGATGAGTTTGAAGAAGCCGCAGCCTCCTCCTAGGACAGTGATGTCATGTTCTTCACTCGCGTGGTAAGCTGCAAGGAGGCCACGGTGCTCAGCAGAGAACCATGGCATCTTGAAACAGCGCATCGACTAGGTTGCTGGGTGTCAGAGTGCCACCAATCACCAAAATTGTATGACCTGAGGATAGGTCATACAAAAATAAATACTTGGAAAACCTCTTTAAAAATAACATAAAGTCTCGTACATAACCCTGAATGCTGTGAATTGATGGTATTACCTCTCTTTCCATTGCCATGCTCTGTGCCACTGGTCTGGGCCTCCTGCTGCTGCTTCTAATAATTGTCCTCAGCACTATACAACAGCTCCTTTAGCACAGACTGGAAAATGACATTTTTTCAGGCATAGAATTTATTAGTGGTCAATATTCAAACATGTTTCGTCTGTTGCCTTGCAACAAAAGCTATATTTTTATGTGATTGTTATCTTTTCCTGTTGAGACCACAGATAGTAAAACTTGCGCACAGCACAAAATCTGTAACATGACCCTCAACCTATCATTTACAGTACTGACGTACCGTTATATGGCTGCCAATCCCCAGCACTAGAAAATGCAGTAGGATCCCTCCTGTACATACAGATGTGTTCACCATTACCTCTGCTTGAATTTAGTTAAGGACTCCAATTTTTTCTAAACAAATTCCGTTTAATATTGCAACATACTCGCAAAACCTTTGACAGGGTGCAATTCCCATTACAAGCACTGGGAGTTTTTGTGAATTTTGTGAATTGTGACTTTACATAGCAGGTTAGTTAAAGGGGTTATCTAACAATCAGAAAGGACTCCCAGACTGGCCAACCCACAGTGGAGATCATACTTACCTGGTCCTTTCTGTTGGGTTTGGTGACTAAAGCTCCTCCTCCCCTGCAAAGCTGAGATAATTACCTGTTGACACCACTGAATCCAGTCAGAGGCTCCAGCAGTCACCTGCTCTGCTTATGTCACAACAACTGGTCATGTGATTCAAGGGGAGGAGGACACCATTGTGGCCTCCTGCTCTGGGAGGTCTGTTTGACTCTTGGAGAACTCCTTTAGGCTGGGTTCACACTTGAGCGTTGCGCAAACGCGCGTTTTTGACGCGCATTTTTATGCGCGTTTTTGTAATAGTAAACGCGCGTTTGACGCGCGTTTGTGTGATTCACTACTCTGTCCTATGGCCACAAACGCCCCAAAAGTCGCTCATGTACTTTTTGGAGCGTCGGGCGTTTTACAGCGCGATCGTACGCGCTGTAAAACGCCCAAGTGTGAACCATTCCCATAGGGAATCATTGGTTTCTCCTTGTTGAGCGTTTTACAGCGCATAGGAACGCGCTGTAAAACGCTCAGGTGTGAACCCAGCCTCAATCAACTAATGTATGCAATGGATCACTTGAACTAGACTGAAATCAAAAGAGTGACAACTCATCCTACACATTTTTTTAATTTTTTTTTTTTTATAGAATATTGAGATCATGTTGCATAGACATGCAACTATAAAAACATAATTTATCATCTCTCAGTATAATATTGCACAGTTTATATCTATATTATAATCTAATAATACCTTCACTTGGCCTTTAAATATATCTGACAGATTCTGATTACCTACCAGGCCATGCATTTAGTGAGCTGTAATTAAATAGAGGAGTGCTTTACACTAGGAATCCCTGGCATTCTCCGGGCACTGCTATGAAGTATCTGCAGCTTGGAAGTCTTGGATTAGGACAGGAGGCACATACTGTGAGAGACACCACCAGATACCAAATGCATGGTACAAATAGCAGTCAGTTAATATTATAGGATCATTCAATCAACTACCATGAATGTTTAATGTGACGGTGTTTAGACATAGCAAATCATTTCATAACTGGTACAGATTGGTTATACTGAGCATACAGACCTCAGTGATTCTCACAGTAAGGATGGAAATGTGTAGATTACTTTCCTATACCAATAGAGTTAACATTCCAATATATATTTTATTACACTTATTTCGGCAACACAACTTCTAGGTGTAGGGGAATCACTGTTGAAGACTTAAAGAGTATGGGAGGAATTTACCATTTGCAATAGGTTTGGTCTTGGTTTTTACTGTCTTTGTATTGTGCGGTTGCTACAAAATCATGAAATGGCGCACAGTAATAATATATTTGAAGTGCAATGTGTTGTACGCCTATGTCTGGAAAAGTACCCCAGGGGATCACCTGGCATGGAGGTGCAAACTTAAATGAGACTTAAAGGTGTTGTAATCGGAAATACTGACTTACTTTTCACTCCACATCTAAAAGTGGTGAGGCTCACCAAATATTACAAAACTTGACCAAATTTCACATCAAGTGCGACATGTTTATAGCACAGACTTGATGAATGCCCTCCTATGTATTAGAAAGTTATATGTAGTTTATGTAGCGCACAATAACACCCGTTTTCAAAATGGAACTCCTATAAAAGGGTTGTTCCACCAGTAAAATTGATCCTCACTGATTCTCTGCCGTGGTTGCCGACTGGTCTTCACTTCCTGGTCCCTCTCGACACAGTAGGTCACCACTGTGGCCCATGATTGGCTGAGTGATCATTTCCTTTGTGTCAAGAGGGACTGCGAAGTAGAGCAAACAAGGACTTAGGAAGCGCTAGAGCGGGTACAGTAGGGTATCGGTAAGTGAGAATCTCTTTTTTTTATGCTATTCTCACCCTTTAAAAAAAATAATAAACTACTGTCACACAATCCCTTTAGTCAATGCCTCCTATATGATCCCATTCAAGAGCTGACATAATGCTATAGCAAAGTTTGGAAATGACGCATATAGATAGCATCTGCTTAGGGTCCATTCACACGTCCGTTGTTTGTTTCCTGATCTGTTCCGTTTTTTGCTGAACAGATCTGGACCAGATCTGGACCCATTCATTTTCAATGGGTCCTGAAAAAAAAACGGACAGCACAATGTCAGATTTTTTTCCAGGACCCATTGAAAATGAATGGGTCCAGATCTGGTCCAGATCTGTTCAGCAAAAAACTGAACAGATCAGGAAAGAAACAACGGACGTGTGAATGGACCCTTATGCTGATTATAAGGACCCACTTGATGAAAAATGGTGAATAGCATGTCCATTATTTTATTATTATTTTTTTGTTATGGTTATTTGACCTGAAGGGTAGAAAGGCTGTATAGAGTTTATAAAACCAGGACGAGGGTATGCGCTTCTATCTGTACACACTTCAATGTCCTTTAGCAGTGATTTGGAACTATAGCGCAACTGCCAAACAACCGTTCAGCATGTTGGGGTTAAAAGAATCAATTTGCTCCCAACGATGTGTGTGTATTTGAATCAAAGCCGTATTAAACCTACTGACCTCTGGTCTGTGGCGCTTCTGCATTCCCCACACCATGTTTAATGAATGAACTTAATAATGTCGGGTGTAGTGTGCAGTGCAAGTTAGCTCGCTGACCTCCTTTAATCAGTACATACCAAGGGAAAATGCCTTTGTCTGAGCTTTCACCCTTTTCTCTAGTCATGACTATGGCAGGATCCTATTTACAAGATATTCGTGTTTACACTGATGACTATTGAAAGCATCCTTTAAAAGTTAATGAAGGAATTCCAGTCAAAACCTATTAGTTTTTTTTCCCTCCATTAAATTACTGCTAGGTTTTTAATGGATATGTGAAATAGTTGTTATTCAAGGCACTGGTGCAAAAAAAATTAAACCTGCAATCTGTGGAAATTAGGGTTGTTTTTTGTGACTCTCTTTATGTCGAAATGAACTGTGGGAGGATAGAATCATTTTTTTGTGGTAAATCTACAGTATCCATCTATCATCTATCTATCTATCTTTTATCTATCTACAGTATCCATCTATTTATCTATCTATCTTTTATCTATCTACAGTATCCATCTATTATCTATCCATCTATTATCTATCTATCTTTCTGTCTGCCTATCTTTATAATGTAAACTTTGCAAAAAAAGAGGCAGCACTCGAAATGGGGCGAAGGAATTGCATCCATCTTCACTTTAATGGTGCTGATTTTTTTTCTATTTAGTATCTTCTCTATTTATTATCTGTCTGTCCATCCATGCAGATAGTTTTTTTTTTTTTAATGACTTCAAATCTACTGGTGAAATAGGCAAAACAATTAATTTTTTTTCTCAAAAGTATGTTTATACCAATGAGGTTTAAAGGAGCATTTCATTTTTTATGTTTTAAATCAGGGATGCCCAACCTGCGGCCCTCCAGCTGTTGCAGAACTACAACTCACAGCATGCCTGAACAGCCTACAGGTATTAGAGAAAGCTGGGAGTTGTAGTTTATACAACAGCTGGAAGGTCCAAAAGGTTGAGCATCCTTGTTTTAAATTTTATGGCTATGTAATAGGAACTCATACACTTTTTGAATATAGATTGGGCCAGATTTATCATGACTCTGACAGCTCACTCCACTTTCACATATGGCTAAAGTCAGTTTTAGCCAAGTCAGATTTATGATCGGCCCTTTAAGACTGTAATAAATGTGGTTTGACGGTAGCAGTTTATCCGTCAGTAAGCAGCTTTACAAAAGTCGCACGTTTTTATGAAAAAGTCGCATGTTCTATTAAAAAGTCTCATAAGATAAGCATGGTCCTCACTGGAGTGAAATTGCAACTTTTTTGCGACTTTTTAAATAGTCCCGATAGTAAATCTGTCTAGAGATTCATTTACATAAGAAAACACACCCACTTTCAGAAAACTGGCGAGCATAGTGCAGAGCAGAAAAAAGTCGCAAATTTGTGCGCAGATTTGGCGTTTGAGACTTTTTTGGGGACTTTTTCACTCCATTATTCATACCTGAGCTAATGATAAATCTGGCCCATTGTATTTATAGTGCAGTAGTCTTTGTATTTATAGTGCAGTAGTCTTTGTCTAGAAGAAGAATGCTATGGCCAGGATTAATCCTGTGTAATGAATACTTGCCAAGTGTCCTAAATTTGCAGGAATTGTCCCTAATTTTCATGGACAGTTGATTTGGGTTCTCCCAGACCAAAAAAGGCATACATGAGCCCCAGAAAAAAAAAAAAAGGAAAAAGTGGGCATTCTTTAGTGCGTTTAAGACAATCTCATGGGCAAGGTTTATATTCTTTGAATTTACCAATAAGAATGTTGGTAAGTATGGTAAAATCCATCTATAAAAAAACTGAAGTAGGATTAAAGATAGCATCAGTTATGTGGCCCTCACATGTGTCATGTGACCCATGGAATTCAGGTTATTGAGGGGCAGAAGCGATATTATACATCATATACAGTATAACTGCCTGCAGCAGGTTCCCATTATCATGTCTGTAAGTGTCTGTATAAAATAATCTGCTTCTCTTTTCCCTATCTCTTAAGTGTGTGTTGTGTATTTTTCCACATTTAACTTTATTAATAACATCACCTAAAGACAGGCAGCCATGTTTTAAATCAGCTAAAGAAATGCAGCCATGTTTTACAAGTAAATGCACAGTAAAGCAGGTGTTGTAATAACCACAATAAAAAAACACTATTCCAACCATTAGTCCTATAAAGTTATCCTATGAAAGTTTTCTGTGGGCTGACCCAGCACTTGTATTCCATGTAGCCCTGTTGTTTACAGAATATCAGGGGTCACATATTTAGTCAGCCCATAGATACATTACACAGATCATGGTAAACTTCACTGAGAAAGTTGATCAGTATTTTTAAATACATGTATGGTAGAAAATAGCTGTGATATTGTATAAAGAGTCCTATTATTTAGCCCTTTACATTACAGAGTATATTAGTGTGGTAATACACTGTCTATAAAAATTGTGTCCAAAAATGTTGATCTTGGGGATGGCGAGGGACTGACGTTCGGGACAGTGCATGTCAATTGATCTTTTTACTTCCATCCTTGCCATATTCTTTTCCAAAGTTTTCTTATGGTTCCCCCTGCCTCACTTTTCTGTAACATACCATCCAAGGGACACAAATGGTTCAGCAGAAGAGAGAGAGAGACATTTCTCCTGGCCCAAATAGGGGAATCCCCTTTATTATATCAGCGTGCCTTAATCAATATGTACACAGCTTATCTGACATATTAGCTGCCTTGGAAACACCATATTTTTCTGTGATCACATGCAGGTTAATGGTGAATGATTGATTGCAGTATGGAGATTTATAAGATGTATCTAAGGAAATAACCAGTTTTTACACTTCTGACAAATGTGACGCCACGTCCAGCTGACTAACCAAAGGCTGTTAGTGAGCTTTTCCAAGTCTGATGAAGAGTTGTCAAATTCTTTAGAAAAAAATGTACATCATATATACCTTGGTCTTTTCCTTAGGCATTGCATGGAAGCAGAAAAAGCTTTGATTACTAGGTCTTATCTTCATTTATATGTCATGTAAAACATGTTGGCTTGGTTCATAGAAATAGTCAACTGTGTTAAAACTTTTTTCTAGGCAATTTTTAGATTGCGCTTAATCAAAGTCTTGTGCCTGGCACTAGAATCCCAGTTTAAAGACACATTGACAAGTGGGGCAAACACGACTCTCTGAAAAGATATGAGGCTTAGATTGCCTAAATTCCCAAACAGAATGATGGGGTAAAGTCTCACTGCAGCAGGTTGACTCCCACAAGAGACTGGTGTCACCTTTTTTGGATTTTTGGGAAGGATTGGGAGACAACATGGATACCACCTGCACTCTGTGGATCTTGGTAAATCAAAGATGAAGCAATAAAAGGCGATCATGATATCAACGATTTTTGCTTTGCATTTAGTATACTGTACCTTTTAAGGAATCATTAGTGAGTTAGCTAAGCTTTGAGGGACACACTCAGTGGCAAATAATTGGCACTGGGTCCCCAATCAAATGGTGTGTAATAGAATGTGCTGCACATGATCACTGATCGGATCAGTAGACACCCATAAAAAATTGGGATGTGTCCTACAATATTGAGCCTTGAGGAAAAGAGCCCTTTTACAGTTACTAATCTATTTGACTCACATCACTTTTGGTCCCCTACTCACTATCTAAATGTGAATAACTGAGCCAATAGAGAGAACTCATTGACTTTCTTTGATTCAGTCTGCATTTATTTTAAATAGGAAGGCTAAAACAGCTATTCTGAATTTAACATCTGAGATTCGGAGCAATCTAAACCTTTGAATTGAGGGTAAAAGTTAGAGAAAAACCCATTTGCTTCAATTCACTGTATTTGTGATACCTGCTATTTGGACATGTAATCTGGAATCATGTTGTGGTCTGCTTGAGCCTCATTCCATAGATGAGATTACATTTAGAGAAAAATGGAAGGAAAGATGGATTTACAGTGTAAATCAAGTTAGGAATTCAAGCAAGGTTTATCTATGAGCGACAACAGCCCCAACATTTATTATAATTTATGAGTGTGTAAAAAATTTAGCTTGACAGTAGTTGGGTGGGGGGTTTACTTAGTATCATAAAATGCTTTGTTCCTAGTGGGTCGGTGTATGCATTAAAGGAACTCATAATGCTTTCTGTGAAATAAAAAAAAATTGCAAAGTTGTTAAAAGGATTTCCTATTTTCAAGTAAATAAAGCTTGACTTATCCTACAGATCATCAATATCAGATTGGTGTGGTCTGACTCCTGGCACCCCCTTCAGTCAGCTGTTGAAAGGGGGTTGGCCCTCAGTTGAGTGTTGAGGCCCCTTCCTCAATCTGTGACATCGCGTCTATTTGTCATTTGGCGTTTCTGCAGTTCTATCCCATTGAAATTGAGCTGCTATGCCAAGCTCAGTCACTTTACCACACTTTGCTTGCAATACTATGAAGAGGGTGCAGTGCTTGTCTGAGCACCATAATTTCTTCAAACAGTTGATCGGCAGGTGCGCTAGAAGTTGAAACCACCCCAATCTAATATAGATGAGAAATCCTGAGATCAGTCATCAAAGTTTAATTCCTGTACAACCCCATTAATCATTATCTAATGACATTTTATGCAACTTTTTGTTATCTCTTGGGTTTCAATTCATTGTCATTTTCACTATTACTTTTTACTGTCAGTAAAATAAAATTTGTAATATTTAGTGGCTGAAAAAAAGAGATATATCTAATAAGCTTCTATGCCAGAAAATTTGCAAACATTGGCGCAGGTCTCGGTTTGAGACAAAATTTACAACTTTTTATGTTTTGTCAACCCCTTGGCCATTTTTCCAAAAAGTGGGTGTGGCATGGCTGGGAAGAGACAGGTAACGAGCAGAACTTCCACGCTCTGACTCCGATTTAGCAATATGTTGCCAAAAGACTGGCACACATTACAACAGAAATCTACTCCAGCGGGCACATGGGGAGATTGACATGCGCCACAACGATTAAGAGGCATGCACCTCTTAATTATTAAGGAACATCTCACAACCATGCTGGACAAATTAAGACAATGTCCGTTTTAATAAATCTCCTCCCTGAGTGCTTCCCACCAGTGATGGCCAGTTTGCAGTGTTCGCCAGCGAACACATGCGGGCTGCCATCTTGACTCACAATTCCGGCGATGCACAGGTAAGCCCTTACCTGTGCCGCGAGCAGGTCTGAAATCAAATGCGGTCACCGGGAGCAGGCAGTTCCGAGAACAGCCGCCGGGGGCCTTCATCGGGCTGTTCTTGGAGCTGCCTGCTCCCGGTGACCGCATTTGATTTCAGACCTGCTCGCGGCACAGGTAAGGGCCTACCTGTGCATCGCCGGACTTGTGAGTCAAGATGGCAGCCCGCATGTGTTCGCTGGTGAACACTGCGAACTGGCCATCACTGCTTCCCACATGTCAGAGTTTGCTAGAATTGCATCCCTTGTAGATATTACTTTGAGGGCTAAATACATCAGTATCACATATCAATGTAAGCAAAATGTATCAACATGGAGCAAACCTTACTGTTCCCAATCACTGACAGCAAGAAGAGTAATTTATGTTTAAAGTATTATAGTTACATACCTTGACATTATACAGTTATCACTTAATAATGACTCTTTTTTTTATTGTCAGTAACATTAACAAAGCTATAATGTTATGGAGTGCTGAGGATAACAGTATACTTGTGTACCTTATACTATAATATTCCTATAATGTCTGCAGAACAGGGCTATTCACGTTGCGGCTACCGCAGCGGTACAGCAGTTTGCCATATTAATAGCTAATTGTTTCGTATTCTCTAGAATACTACAGTGTGAAGGGCTGTTTACATCTGCATTTTAGAAGTCGACAATAATGAGCTGATGAAGCCTGTAGCCTTTTATAAATATGTGCAAGGCAACATCTAAATTAATTGATCTAATCACTGCATTTTCATTCTGTTTATGTGCAATTAAAAAAGAATCCCATAATTTGCGATAGCTACACCTGTTCCATTGCATGTGCATCACGTAGAATGTCATTAGACTCTTGTTAACCTCTGTTTACCGAACACAAGTAATCTGCGCTCCGTGTTTGGATATGAGTGGGAGGAAAGCAAACTTTGATACAGCATCAATTTCAAAGCTATTATTTATTGTGCAAAGTATCATAAATGCTTAGGAAGTCATCTGGAAGAAGGAGGGGATGTTTTATTAATAAATGAATTTAACTGGGATTTAAATAAAAATGTCAATTAAAAAAAATCCAACTGTTGTATTAATGATTAATCAGCATGGCATATCGTGTTTTGAGTTACTATATAATGACATATAGCATACAAACACAATTGGTTAATAATAATTATAATATAATTTGTGAGAGATTTGTTTGTACTTCATTCCATCTTTATGGGTTTGATAATTTAGTAGGTTTATTTCCAGTCGTGTATATATATATATATATATATATATATATATATATCTCTATATATCCAGGTCATAATGAGTTGTGCCAAATGACAAACTGGACATAGATAGATAGATAGAAGATAGATAGTAGATAGATAGATAGTAGATAGATAAATAGATAGATGTGAGATTGATAGATAATAGATAGATAGGAGATTGATTGATAGATAATAGATAGATAAATAAATAGATAGATGTGAGATTGATAGATAATAGATAGATATGAGATAGATAGATAGATAGATAGATAGACAAGAAAGCAGCGCTTCTACAATTGTAGACAAAGTTGTCACTGACACTGGCTGACCTACCTCCAGTATGGCCTAAAGATCATGAATCAGTGGTAAATCAGTAGTGTGGCAGCAAACAAGACCTTGATTTGGGTCCATAGTACATAAGGAAAAGTTTCCTTGGCTTAGGGAAAACTTTTGAAGGGACACATAGTAGAATACAATGTATTATTCCCTATAAGCCACAATTTCATGCTGAGAAGACCAGTGTATAGTTTTCGGTGGGATAGGCCAACCGTGTCAGATATTGGGGAAAGAAAGATCAGAGTGTTGGATATCAGCATCACCAATCCTTTTGTTCTCAGGTGATGTAGGCCTCTTCCAGAGATGCTTATCAGCAACTTACTCTATCCCAATTTAGCATGTGCTCAGCTTGAGTGGGTCATCAGAAGAGATACCATAGCTGCTGGTTGCACGAGTGGTCAACCAGCTGCTACGAAAAGTGTACTGCCATCTTATCGGTGGACCTGTGAATATCCAAGAGCATGTCCATGCATAAATGGGAATTCTAAAAATACATTTTTAAAGGGTGCACTTTTAGAAACTGGAAACATTTGGACATAAAAGATGAGCAAACCTTGCCATTTGAATGTCTATACGGGAAATTAGGTCAAATGGATTAGAAATTATTTGATCTCCAAATCACAATCACATCAAATAAATTCACCTAATGTTTTCTAATGTCAGTCAAATAAGGCAGTATAGAGGGTAAGGGCTTGCCTGGTAACCTGTGGTATACAGTACAGGACAGATCTTTCAGTCCACTTACGAGAGCATAATTCTATCCGACAACTTTAAATGTTACCATCTATTTGAAGAGTTAATGCTGATTGCATTTTAAGATTTTCTGCTTATCACAGACCATTGTGTAATGCTTCCAAGGCTTGAAGAACCCAATGTAGGAAGCATATTGCCAAATAATCTTTTTTAGAATACAGTAATAAGCGGTTGCAGGTAATAACATCACAGATTCGCTTTCCATGAGCAAAATACATTTGAATACTATTGACTCAATGGTAATTTATTGTGACATTCATCTAGCTTGTAGCCATAAATATAAGACTTTAAGTGGTCTTTTTGTTAAGTGGTGTCTTTGCTGCCTTTACTGTATGGAAACCTCTATCAGAAATGTGACAAAGCAGGGCTATTAATATAATAACTGAATATATTAGATGCATGCATTATCTTATAGCTAGTCAAAGGCTTGCATAATTTTACGTGTGGGAATTTTTATTTTTGAATTTATACTTTGTAGCTCTGACATTGCAAAGATATGGCATTGGTATGTGGACTGGCTCCAAGCCACTGGTAGCCAACCATCAATTCCTAATTTTGGAATTGGCTCTGTCTTGCAGTTAGCAATGTCAAAGGACAGTTTAACGCCACAGAGGCTGCACTGCCATTTTTAAAGAAACAGGACCATCTCCTGCTAATGACCCATCTCTCTTGTGTGTAGTCTCTTGTAGGTATAAGACTAATACTACAATACTAGTTAAGATCACAGAATTACAGCTATAAAATGAAGCTTTTAGAAGAAGATTTTTTTATCAAGACACAAAGATGTGCCATGTTCAATTTTCCCTTGTTGCCAATTAAACCACGTAAATTGTTAGTTGTGGTGTATGAAAAATTCAGATGCAGAGATTCTCAGTGACAGAAAAGCAGTGTTTTTCTTTTTCCTATTTGCATAGGCATGTCAAACCTAACTCTGCCATTCTTAATGGCATTATTGAGGAAAACAGATTGACCTTTTCCCAAGTTTGTTCTATTTTATAGTGATGCCTTTTATACATTTTTTTTTTGTAACTCATATATTGCTGGACCATGGCTCCAGATCAGAAGGTCTGCAGGTGCAATTACTGTACATTATCAAAAATTATGGAAATTCTAATCATGAAAACGGTATAAATGTATATACTGTATGTGTCATGTACAAAAAAAGTAGTTCTGTGACAACATACTGCACATTCACACAGATCACAGAAATGACGCCTTATATTTTTAATGATTTAGTGTATGGGGTAATGAGAAAGTGAAAATCAGAATTTTAGAAATGTTCGCAAATTAAAAAAAGAAATTTCCGCATGGAGCTTTAAAAAAAAAACACCTAAAGTACTCTCAGACTGTGAGAAACAACATTCTCTGGTCTGATGAAACCAAGATCAATCTCTTTGGCCTGAATTCTAAGCATCATAGCATCATTTCTAGAAGAAACCAGGTACTGCTCATTACCTGCCCAGTACCATCCCTATATTAAAGCATGGTGGTGGTGGTGTTTTGCAGTGGCTAGGACAGGGAGACTGGTCAGAGTTGAGAGAAAGCTGAATGGAAAGTACAGAGATATTTTTAATGAAAACCTGATCCAGTGTGCTCTGGCTCTGAGACTGGGAAGAAACTTCACCTTCCAACAAGACAATGACCATAAGCACACAGCCAAGACAACACATCAGTGGCTTAGAGACAACTCTGTGAATGTCCTTGACTGGCCCAGCCACAGGTCTGACTTGAACCCAATAGAACATCTCTGGAGAGACCTGAAAATATCTGTCCACTGATTGTTCACATCCAACCTGACAGCTTGAGAGAATCTGCAGAGAAGAACGGCAGAAAATCCCAAAATCCAGGTGTGTAAACCTTGTGACATCATACCCAAAAAAACTGGAGGCTGTAATTGCTGCACAGGTTCTTCATCTAAGTACTCAGTAAAGGGTCTGAATACTTATGTCAATGCAAGATTATAGTTTTTCTTTTTCAATTAATTTGCAAAGATTTCTAACATTCTGTTCTCACTTTCTCATTATAGGTTACTGAGTGCAGAATGATGGGGGAAAAAATAGATGTTTTCTCTTAGCACAAGGCCTATCATAAAATATGAAAGTCGGAAGACTTTTTGAATGTACTGTATACAGTATTTGTCACCCAGAGAGATTACAGAAGAGTAAGAAGCATCTACTGTATACATTCCGTTTAGTGTTTTTATCCTTACATTATACAGATTTATTTGAAATTTAAAAAAGTACCGTATTTTTCGCCGTATAAGACGCACTTTTTCTTCCCCCAAAATGGGGGAGAAATGCCCCTGCGTCTTATACGGCGAATGCAGTCAGTTTTACATCGCTGGCAGCGATGTAAAGAGAGCGAGGACTCGGGGAGGGACTGGGAGGAGGAGCTGGGGCCGGCAATAGCGGCGGGGCGGTGCAGTCACTGTACTAAAGGCCCGCCCCGCCGCTCCGGTGTACTAATAAAATATGTCATATTCAATGAATGGTTATTAAATATGCCCCTTTATGCCTAATAGTACCTTAAATCCTTAGCGCTTCAGTAGTATGCAGGCTGGGCGGGCGGCAGCGTAACTCCCTGATGTCACGTGCCTGCGCCGCTTACTTTATGAATGAAGCAGGCGGCGCAGGCAAGTGACGTCAGTGAGTGACGCGCCGCGCCGGCTGCCCGGCCTGCCGGCATTGTACTGAAGCGCTTCGGATTTAAGGTACTTTTAGGAATAAAGAGGCATATTTAATAACTATTAATTGAATAAGACATATTATATTAGTATACAGGAGCGGCGGGGGATCTGTGGATGGCACAGTTATGGGCTGGGAGGGTCTGTGGATGACACATGTATAACAGTGCCATCCACAGATCCCCCCCTGTAACAGTGCCAGCCACAGATCCCCCTGTAACAGTGAAAGCCACAGATCCCCCCATAACAGTGTCTGTCATCCACAGTTCCCCCCTAACAGTGTCCGTCATCCACAGTTCCCCCCATAACAGTGTCCGTCATCCACAGATCCCCCCATAAGTGTCCGTCATCCACAGATCCCCCCATAACAGTGTCAGTCATCCACAGATCCCCCATAACAGTGTCCGTCATCTACAGATCCCCCCATAACAGTGTCCGTCATCCACAGATCCCCCCATAACAGTGTCCGTCATCCACAGATCCCCAGTAATAGTGCCATCCACAGACCACCTAGTTCCAAACCCACAGCACACCTTTTGGTTAAAAATATTTTTTTTCTTATTTTCCTCCCCAAAAACCTAGGTGCGTCTTATACGCCGGTGCGTCTTATACGGCGAAAAATACGGTAAATCCATGGGGATAGAACGTCTTCATCTTCCAACCATTTGAGCAACCACCCTGTACTTTGCTTTGCTGCATAGTTGTTTGTTTTCCTTAGCAATGAACAGGTTAAGAGATGCGTGGAGCAATGGCTGTCAACTTGCACCACGATTGCTTGAAACAATTCATGGAGTTCCAAGGCATTTTAGTTAGCTTGCCTTTTTGCTGCCGTCGTCGTCGTATGGTATCTATGCTTAAGGCCACTGTCGTTAGGCTACATTAAATCCCATTGTCAGTCAAGCTGGCCAGCGTTCATGATGCGTACAAGCTTGAACTGACAATTCTGATCTTTCCCTGAAACAACTTCACTCTTCTCTTTCTATCTTGTCACACAATAACTACAGTAATATTCTACATATGTCCAATGTTCTGCAGAATCATTTTTTTGTGCTTTATCTTTTTATGGAGGAAAGAAATGCTTTTAAAGAATGCTTTCAGTGTTGTCATTGATATTTCTGCTAGCAAATCTATTGTGTGGGTAATATATACATATAACAGCCATGGGTACTGCATTATTTAATAGAGCATTAAGCATGGATTTTTTATTTTTATTTCGATAAAATCAATATACTTGTGTAGAATTTTAGATTAGAAAGATTGAGAAAGAAGTAAGGGAAAGAAAAAGTCAAATCTATTCATGGCTGGTCCTTCTTAACATTTATGATGATTGTATTGTCTGGGCCTGGTATACATTGGTATACATATTGTGAGGACCTGGTATACATTGGTAAAGACTAAATTGCTGGTGCATGTTGTTGAAAGAAAATTAGGATTTATAAACAGATCTTTGCTAGGATAGACTCTGTAAGGCTTCTCTTGACATCACCGTTTCTCCTTTCCGTTCTCTGGCTCCGTTGAGGAGCAGGAGAACGGAAAGGACGGATTCTGCAGATAACTGAGACCTAACTGAGCGTAACGAAGCCTAAAGACCCCATAGACTATAATGGGGTCCGTTCGGTGTCCGCTCAGAATAGGATTTTTGAGCGGAGACAAAAGTCCTGCATGCAGGCTCCGTTACGCTCAGTTAGGTCTCAGTTATCTGCAGAATCCGTCCTTTCCGTTCTCCTGCTCCTCAACGGAGCCGGAGAACGGAAAGGAGAAATGGTGAGCCTAAATTAAAGAGGTTAGCCATACTTTTTTTTTAAACTAATCTGCCCACCTTCATGTGGCTTACAACTATCACATTGATAATGATGACAATGTTCCCGAAGGGCTAGTGCCATGCTCTCAGGTGTTCTCGGGCTCCTGGCACTTCCTGGATCACATGCTGTACATTGTGCACATGATCTAGGCCTGGCTACAAGCCACAATGTCCGCAGGCTGTGCGATATTGTGGGTTGTAGCCAAGCCTGGATCACTTGCACAATGTATGTTGCATGATCCTGAAAGTGCCGGGAGCCTAATTACACCATGGAGATTAGCACTGCCCCGGTAGGGACATTGTCATCATTATCAATGTGATTATTTAATAGAGCATTAAGCATGGATTTTTTATTTTTTTTATAAAATCAATATACTTCTGTACAATTTTAGATTACAAAGGTTGAGAAAAAAGTAAGGGAAAGAAAAAGTCAAATCATTTTATGGCTGGTCCTTCCTAACATTTATGATGACTGTATTGAGTGAGGGCCTGGTATACATCACATGCTGTACATTAGTAAAAAAAAAAGCACAGATAACCCCTTTAATACAGTTTCTGAACTGCCAAAAAGGCATATGAGATTCCTAGAATAGACAGGCTTTTATACATTAGACCACTATGCTATTTTGTGTCCTTTTGGCTTCCTTTGGTTACATTCTGTAGAGATGTAGCCCACAGTAAAGCAAGTGTATGGCCTGTCTTTATTTCTTCACAGTGAAGGTTAAAAGTTCCAACAGAAGCTTTAGTTGGGGGGCACAATATCTGGGGGTACATTTAAAATCACATCTCAGTATTGTGTATACTGCCTGCAAGGTTATGAAAATATAAGAGAGATGATTAAGGCCACCATGCATATTAGTCTATCCTTGACCAAACGCGCCATTTGACTGGGCGATAATCTAATGTGCATGGGGGCCTCCTGACTACCGACAGATGATGTCAGGGGAAAGATGGATCAAGCTCATTAAATTTCATTACCTGATCCTTTTGTTCTCCCAGTAGATAAACCACCATCAGAGTTGTCTGACAACAGCTTTCTCCTCTACTCCCATTAAAAAATCTACACAATGGAAGTAGAGGAGTCGGGAGAAAGAGTGTTCAGATGACAGCTACTGAAGGTATCCTTTCCAGGTTTATAAATCTAGGTCAGAGTTTATTTTAGATCTGATACCTAATTTACTTAGTAGCGTGAAACTCTTGTCTCTCAGTACTTGTCTTTTTAAAATATGCACATATGCAATATTAGACTTAATAATAGACCCACACCTGACTTGAAATGATCATGTAACATCCCAGAAAAAAAAATCTATTGGAAAAGAGCTCAAAAAGTTTTTTTTTAAACCCTAAATGATCATGTCACGTAGTTTCTTAATGCATCTGTGAATGTAAAAACTTCCTCTGTGACACTTGCAGGTGACATCCTTTTGAAAAATGTGGTGACGTACAATGCAGATCTTGAGGTTTTAGAGGTCTTACTCAATGATTAAAAACAGCAGGAATGAAAATCTCTTCATTTACATTTTAAATGACTGTCATAATACAAGACATTGTACCCCACTGCATGAAGCTTATAATTTCACCTACTTCCTTTGACTGAATAAAACTGATTTTGTTTTAGATGGTATCTTCTTCTTATGTTAGTGTTACTTAGTATGTAACAGTTCCTATTAAGTTTACAATGTTAATAGGCATGCTGATATGGCAAAAAAAAATATTCTGGCACGACACATAGGAAGGGGGTGATACATGAAGCCCTGCACTCTAAAATTCTAGCTTCAAAAAGTTGCAAAAAATAGGGCTTTGTTATTTTTTTTTCTACTTATTTGGCGACATTTTTTATTTTAAGCCACTCATTCAAATTTTGAAAATTGGGCAGGATTAGTTTATGAATCTGATTGAAGACAGATTTATCATCTGTAACACAAGTTACACAAATATTCACATACACATACATACCGTATTTTTCGCCCTATAAGACGCACCGGCCCACCCATAAGACGCACCTTTTATTTTTAGAGGAGGACAATAAGAAACAAATATTTTTCATTAGACCTCAGATCAGACCCCAATGTGAATGACCCCCAATCAGACCTCATATCAGCCCCCAGCAGCCCCAACTGCCTCTCATGTTAGCCCTCAGTATACCCCATTGCCTCATATCAGCCCTCAGTATACCCCATTGCCTCTCATATTAGCCCCCAGCAGCCCCCATTGCCTCATATCAGCCCTCTGTAGCCCCCATTGCCTCTCATATTGCCCCCATTGCCTCATATCAGCCCTCTGTAGCCCCCATTGCCTCTCATATTGCCCCAAGCAGCCGTCATTGCTACATATGAGCCCTCTGTAGCCGCCATTGCCGCTCATATTTCCCCCAAGCAGCCCCCATTGCCACATATAAGGCCTCTGTAGCCCCCATTGCCTCTCATATCGCCCCCAACGCTTCATGTTTAATAAAATAAATAAACCACTTACCTCTCCTGCTCCTCATGCCCGTCTTCCTCCTGCTGTTGGCTGTGCTGTGAACCGGTGTGCACAGCATGAGGTCACAGAGCGCCCTCACGCTGTGCGCAGCCACTGCACAGCCGACAGCTGAGGACCAGGAAGCGGTGAGTACAGAGCCTTCACCACTTCCCGGTACTAATGAGCACTTTCATAATGGAAGCGCTCATTAGAATTCACCCCATAAGACACAGGGGCATTTTCCCCTCACTTTTGGGGGGAAAAAATGCGTCTCATGGGGTGAAAAATACGGTATTCACAATTTTACTCCAGTGAAGGGTCGGTATAGAAAATGGAGAAACATCTCAAGCATGAATTTTGAAAAGCATGTATTTTGTAAGTGTGAGAATGGTATATACTTTGGGAATTCTCCTATACATGGGCAAACATTGACCTTTAACAATTGTTAGTGATAGTTGAAATAGAAGAATGATATATTGGCCACATTTTGAGGATATATGCAGTTTCAGTCTGAGTCCCCCAGAGAAATTGATTCCAACCACATTCCAGTTATACAAAGCATATGCCTATCCGCATTCGATTGCATAGTGAACTTCACAATTGTTTCCATTGCACACAGAAGACATATCATTGATAAGGTCTAATAGGTTATCAGTGAATAGATTTTAGTGGCAAGTGATTACCTCCACACTCAACCCCAAATTGTAGCCTGATACTGAACCTTTGTGGTTGATGCCCAGCATAGACTCCTTTGGTGTGATGCTGGATGTTTATAGTGGTGACATTGCTCCCTTGTCACTATAGCCTCCTTTTTATATTTATGCAGTATATATCAATATCTAATCTGTGGGGGTCTGACACCCAGCACCTAGCCTATCAGCTGTTTGAAGAGAAGTCAATGGATTGAGTACTTGTAACTACACTGCACTGCTGAGACCTCTGAGATGGAGGGCCATGTAATGAAGAGGAAGTAGCACTCTCATGGAGTCCCGCCTCCTTTTAATAATCAGCTGATTGGTGGGTGTCCTGGATGTTGGACCCCCCCCCCCCTCCCCCGATCAGATGACCTCTGACCTATCTTAAGGATAGGCTATCAGACATTGCTAAAACAATACTGCATGTCATTATTTTCCATTTTTAATGTCACCGTAAAAGCTTTTTGGTTATTACCGGTATGTTTTTAAAATCCATTGCAGATTGTAACATCCACCAGCAAATTGGTTGGGTGGTCTCTTATGTGCAGTTGTCCATTTCATCACTGCATAGCTCCCCATCGAGTATCTGTTCTGGGAGTGCACAGTACACATAATCGGGAAGTTCTGTCTTGTGTATATGTTGTCTGGAGGAGTGCATGGAGAATTGCTTTATGGTTGCACGACACACAGTCTGCTCAAACAGCCCAAAAGAACTCCGATCCCATGGGAACACTAAAGATAACTTTAAAGGGATGCTTTAAAGGGTCCAATCTTCTAACTTGTGGAAGACAAGCAGTATAATTAATTATATTATAATTAATTGAAGTGTTGTTGAAGCAGCAAATTATTCTGATTGGTGTCGAGAATAAATTTTCCCCCTAAAATAAGGAAAATTGGCTTCTATTTCATGTTTTTTTTTTTTTTGCCTTGCTCTGGATCAACTTACAGGATACCAGGCTGAACTGGGTGGGTGGATAACCTTTTTTAGCCCTACAAACGACCCATCCCTCGCTCTGCCATCCCCGCTGCACTCACCCAGGCTGCGTGCTTTTCGACCCGGGTCCTGACCGGAAGTGTAGGCTTCTTTTCCTGTTCAGCTGCATTTACTATGCTTATTTTTAACAAAACAAAAAAGCCTAAATGAAAGTATTAGGTGCAATAAGCCAGTGACCTACATTGACACTAGGGCGTAAATAAAAATAGAAAAAGTCAAATGAAATTTTTCATATCTGACATGATTAGTTAAATTAGCAGCTTTATCTGTGTGACTGTGTCACCCAATGTCTTAGATGGTCGATCCTAAGACGGGAGAACTTTAAATATACCCAACAAATATAAATGATTGGATTCCTAACTAGGTAAATTGTGTAAATGCCTTTTGTAAACAGAACACATAACCTGTGCTCTTTAGTTAATGACTGTTTGCCTGGAAGGTTTATGTTCTAAATCGCTGCCTCTTCTTCACAAGAGTGAAGAAAATACCATAAAAATAATGCATTTTTTTCTAGTCCAATGTAATGATTTTCTTGAGGACATAATTAAAAAAAAAATCAAACTGAAAAAATAAAAAATATTCCAGCTATTCTCTCCTCCTGTTGACTGGAAATGCTTTGGGAAAGTGAGGCATGCGGCGAGGATGATAATACTGTCATGTTTGATTTGGACTGTATTCTCTCTGTTGTTTGAAGCTGAGATAAAATGCAGTGCGTGCCTGACCCATTTTAGCAGCCCATTATAATAATTTCACTGTCGCATGGCCACCGAGTTAATGTACTTACAAATGACAGAGAAAGTGTGCTACATGACCTTAGGGTTTTTAGAAATGAAATGACGTCGTAGATTATATATCAAAGATTTCCTGAAGACGGTATCTTCTAAGAGCTATTGTCTATGCGGAATATAAAAATAAATGGCATTTGGTGTGCATGTGTTTGGCATGTTTGGTTAGGGTGGTCTATGCTTTAATATGTTTGTTTCAGATGAAAAGGGTGTTATCTACTTTGCTCTGCTGCGTGGGAGCTGTATAGATTGTTATTATAATCGGCTTGTTCTCTATGTTAATTATATCTACAGTAAGCTCATAAAATTACTCGATAATAATTATGGTGCCTGCTCCACTGAATGCAGCATTGTAGTGAAATATCCATTATGACCATATAATAGCAAGGACATATAAACGGTCACCTGCCTGGGCCACATGTTGTCAGACGTAGGGAATAAACCGATGAAAAACAACATATTGGGACCTATCACTGTGCAAGAAGACCGTTTCATCCTTTCTCATATGCTACTATTTAGTGAGTGCGCCTGTTTTGACGGACATGTGCCCTGTTCAGGATGATTGGGTGTCAAGTGCTATGGCGAGGTGAGGTCATGATCACACAATTGCAATTTAGTCACAGTTTTTGCAAAGATGGAAATATAACCACAGTGTGTTAATCAGACCTTAGCCTTGTCAACTTCACCAAACCTATGAGAATGGAGCATGGTAATAATAAAATTGCCACAAGGGCAATATAGTTGCACCTATTCCAGTGAAAGCACACGTAGGGGATGCGTGGTGTGGAGTTGAACTGTTGTGTTACTTTTTAATTGTGACTAAAGTGATCTCATTTGAAATCCTAACCAAATTTTCACACCACGTGGCGCAGCCAAATTTTTGGGACCCCAAAAAGTAGCAAAGCCCTTATTTGGGACTTTTTGAACTGGAGTGCAGAGCTTAGTAGTCATCGAGTGGTCCTATTTATTATTATTTTTTTTTTTTTTGAAGGGTCCTATTCTGTGATTGACAGCTATGCACACTCATACTCAGATAACGGTCAATTATTGAGTAGGCAGCCCTGAAGCCAAGCATAAACTGAGGTTTACATGAATAAATTACAAGTTATAATGAATGGTTTCCCACAAATATAAGGGAAACTGGCTCATAGCAACAAATCAGATTCCACCTTTCATTTTTCAGAGCTACTTTGGAAAATGAAAGGATCAATCTGATTGGTTTCTAGGGGCAACTAAGCCAGTTTGCCTTCGCACCAGTTCTGATAAATATAGTACTCTTATCTTCAAGCATTGACAATCTGATAATATACTATTTCTCAAAGGAATGGGCCATGCTTATGCAGTTGTAATGCTGCAAAATACAATATATGTTGCGTTAAAAGAAATTGCATAGACCTGATCTAAAGACAACTTTTCTGTAAATGTATAACATGCTGCTTAATGCAACCATATTATATACAGAAGCACTAGACTCCCCTAAATATGTGATTGGAACTCTGCACATTAAGAAAAAGGGATACATAGTGGGTGACAAAAGTTTATTAATTATTTTTTTTATTTTTAACATTCTTTGCCCATGCCGACTAACTGGGTTCACATTGAGATCACAATTCTAAAGATCAATTCACTGCATACAAGCAATTCCCTTCTCATATTCAAATCCTCACTCGCTGATGCAAAACAGGCCTACTTCTCATATCTTCCCTGGCCCACAGTCCTAAACAACTTTTTAACACTTTTAACTCCCTTCTCCATCCCTCAGCGCCCCCACCCTTTCATCTCAGCTGAGGACTTTGCCACATACTTCAAACAAAAGATAGTCAACATCAGAGAAAGCTTTAGTACACAGTCCCCACAGACCCTCTAAACAACTGCTCGGTCCTCTCTCCCAAAACCCACTTCTCCACCATTACAGAAGAGAAACTCCCCACGCTACTCTCCACATCTCACCATCTGTGCACTTGACCCAATCTCATCCCACCTCATCCCTAACCTCACCAGAGTGTTTATCCCAGCCCTAACTCATCTATTCAACCTATCACTAACCTCTGGTGTCTTCTTCTCTGCTTTTAAACATGCTACCCATCCTCAAAAAGCCTTCACTTGACCCATCTTCTTTGTCCAGTTATCGCCCCATATCACTTCTTCCGTATGCCTCAAAGCTACTTGAAC
The DNA here is from genome assembly GCF_014858855.1 of Bufo gargarizans. Taxonomy (NCBI): domain Eukaryota; kingdom Metazoa; phylum Chordata; class Amphibia; order Anura; family Bufonidae; genus Bufo; species Bufo gargarizans. The sequence goes on from NC_058084.1 coordinate 167,096,446, forward strand.
AACATGTCCATTCTGAACTGTCCTCTCACCTCTCCGCATGCTCCCTCTTTGACCAGCTTCAATCTGGCTTCCGACCCCACCACTCGACTGAGACTGCCCTTACCAAAGTCACCAATGAACTACTAACAGTCAAAACAAAAAAACATTACTTTGTGATCCTTCTCCTTGACCTGTCCTCTGCCTTTGACACTGTCGACCACTCCCTTCTGTTGCAAACTCTCTCAGCTCTTGGCATCACTGACCTGGCCCTCTTCTGGATCACATCATACCTCACAGACCGTATATTTAGCGTCTCCCACTCTCACACCACCTCCTCATCTCATTCCCTCTCTGTTGGTGTAGGGCTCTGTCCTAGGACCCTGCTCTTCTCAATTTACACTTTTGGCCTGGGACATCTCATAGAGTCCCAGCGAATTCAGTTTAAAATACTAACAAATACATATAAGGCCGTCTACAATCTGTCCCTTCCCTACATCTCTGAGCTACTTTCTCGATACATCCCCACACGCAATCTCTGATCCTCACAAGACCTCCTTCTCTCCTCTTATCACTTCTTCCCACAATTGCCTTCAAGATTTCTCCCGTGCATCCCCCACACTCTGGAACTCGCTATCCCAACATATCAGACTCTCGCCTACAGTGGAATCCTTCAAAAGTAACCTAAAAACACACCTCTTCAGACAAGCCTACAATCAGTGACCCTGCTGCCCCTATACCGCCATGACCAGCTTTACCCTCACCTACTGTGTCCTTCTCCCATACATGTAGATTGTAAGCCCTCACGGGAAGGACCCTCTCTCCTTCTGTACCAGTTTGTAACTCGTCTTGTTTATGCTTAGTGCAATTGTCTGTATTATGTATGTATACCCCTTTTCATATTTACAGCGCTATGGAATGAATGGCACTTTAATAATAAATAATAATAATTGCTGTTGCATTAAAGCACCAGCCTTTGATGAGACAATCTTACTTAAAGAAAAGAGTTAAATGATGGATATTAGAGATGAGCGAAGTTTTTAAAAATTCGAAATCGGTGCAGACAGGATAGTATTGGTTGGCACGCTGGCACTGGAATAATAAAGGCTTCCATCTTATTGGTATTGAATTATATATGTTAGTTTATAGCTGAATAAGTAAATGTAGGAATAAATAAATAAATAAAACTGAGGCAGAATAGTCTCCCTGCACTCTCCCTGTCCAATATTCTTCTATTGATCCTTTTCAGCAACATTTTCCGCTTGCCACGTCTCTCCCTGTGCTCAGCTCACTGGGCATTGGCGGAGACCGTGCGGGATGAGGGTTTTATAGGGCTGTGGCATCACAGGGGATGTCTATCTGCAGATTGACTTGCTACACAGCATTATGGGTGATCTTGCATTCCCAGGCTTGTCTCCTCTATACTTTCACTTTCTAACACGTGTAGCCAACATTTTAAAGGGAACCTGTCACCTGGATTTTGGGTATAGAGCTGAGGACATGGGTTGCTAGATGGCCGCTAGCACATCCGCAATATCCAGTCCCCATAGCTCTGTGTGCTTTTATTGTGTAAAAAAAAACGATTTGATACATATGCAAATTAACATAAAAAGAGTCATATCTTACTTGTGTGACCAGAGAAGAGTCATATTTTCAAGCTCTGACTCATTTCAGGGTAATTTGCATATTCATCAAATCGGTTTTTATACACAATAAAAGCACACAGAGCTATGGGGACTGGATATTGCGGATGTGCTAGTGGCCATTTAGCAACCCATGTCCTCAGCTCTACACCCAAAATCCTGGTGACAGGTTCCCTTTAACAAAACTGATTTGTTACCACGAAGTGCTTGGAAATTTGGATTCATTTAGAATCAAAGTTTTCCTAAACTTCGGACCCATTCCCGCTTCAGATACTTTGCCCAACACTAATGGATATAAATAAAGTTATCTTTGTTTGAAAAGAAAGAAAAATTGGATTAGATTTTGTACAGCTTGTATGGTTTTCTAGGTTTGATTAGACTATATCCTTAATTTTAAGGAAAATTGTCAGTGAGTTTATTGAAAGCAACCCCAGGGATTTATTAAAATTCAGTTTATACTATCTAGTTCCTTTTGGTTTTAAGTGCCATGGGCTTAATAATTGATGTTACGGCTGATTCTCAGTTGAGCTTTGGAAATCCCCTCTGTGTCTTTTTACTCCCAGTCCACACAGCAATTCAGAATCTTTTGACAATAACATGTTCCATATTGCATTAACTAGTTACATACAAGTGTAGTATCAGATAAGGTATTACATCCTGAGCAATTTAAATGGATTTTTATATTGGGTTATAAAGTAATGGCATATTTCTAAGCTACACCATTACTTTATGATCAGTGGGGCTTTAGACTCTAAAGCCCTCATAATTTGTGGAATGAAAAATTCGAAAGTTGATTTAGCATTGTGTGTTGCCTCCTCTTAATTCTCATGACTGTAGTGGTGTTGGCATATGCAAGCAAAACTGCTGACTGCACTAGGTAGGGGCTGATAAGAGAAAATATATTTTGTGAAGGTTTGATTATCAGGAGTATTGAGATTATTAAGTTTTATTCTGCTTGGCTGTGATAATGAAACTGTGAAGTGCTCTCCGTCCTTTTTATTGAGCTGCTTTACAGCCCACACCTTTTACTCTTAGTGACAGCTGTAGGTGTCTCCTGGTTGGATGCCACAGCGGTCACTTAAAGGGAGCATGTCACAGTGAACCACCACCTCCTAGGCACTTGCAGGAGCTGAACCTAGTAGAATAAATGTTCTTATTCACATTTCTCCTGATCATAAAAGCACCACAGAAGGTATGTTTGTCCTGCTATGCCATACCTAGCACTGTCAGCAGTTTAACATGTCCAAAACGGCTGACAGACTCCCTTTGAATGTATGTAAAGTGTACAATAGTGTCAGTAACCTTGTATGTAGCATTAGGTTTATGTTAGTTATTGAATTATAAAGACAACACAGCAGTGTGAAAATGAACAGTATGTTCAGAACCTTGAAATATTTATATATATATATATATATATATATATATATATATATATATATATATATAATTTGCCCACAGGGAAGGTATGAAATAAATAGATATAGTCTTAGTTGATCTAGCTTATCTGGACCCCTTAAACAAAACTAGCAGCCAGAAGAAAAGAATTGTACCCCAGGCCATATACGCAGGGCTTTAGTGTATATGTCTAAGATGATTACTCTAAATATTGCCATGAGATGTATAAGCTGGAAAATGAACATCCTTGCTCAAACACAAGAGTAGCAAGACCACACAATACAAACAGAAGATGCATGAATATATTCTTGTACTTCCAGAAATGTGCACCTTGTTTTGGGAATATTGAAAGGATTTGGATAGCCTGTGTCATTACTGTTTTATTGTATATAAGGATCTTTCAGGTATTCAGAGTATGGGGAAAGTATTTGGAGTATGGAGGCTTAGTTAAAAAGTCTTTAGTGTTTAAAATCTCAAATGAAAATGGTATCTTTATACATTATCTGGAACCATTCCCATGTTTTCTCCAAAAGGAACCCCCCCAGGGCATCTTATAAACAGTGGTGCATAAAATTATTTTAAAGGTTTTTGTTCCATTAAGGCATCTTATCCCCTATCCACAGGATAGAGAATAGGTGTCTAATCGACGGGTATCTGATCGCTGATTAAGAAAACAGGGGCTCATGTTCCCCAGTTTGAATGGAGAGGTGGTTACGTCACTCCATTCAGCTCTATGGGATGCACTCAGCTTCTCTAGTGGTCCCATAGAGTTAAATGGAGCTGCCAACATGTATGCATTCAAACTGGGGACCACAGACCCTTGTTCTCGTGATTGCTATGGTCGCCAGCAGTTGGACTCTCACTGATCAGACACTTATTCCCTGTGAATATGGGATACGTTGTCTTAAAGGTCAATATATTGCTGAATATAGGACTCCTGACCTCTGCTGCTCCTGTTCTAACACTTCCCCGACCCCCTCTCTACTCCCTGGTTCCTCAAGATCTAGAAACAAGACTGCGGAGCCAGTTACTGCCCACAGTGGTGACACTCTATGGCCTGGGATTAGGTGCACCATCACATGTCCCATGTCAAGAAGGACCAGATAGTAGAGAGTGGTGGGGGAAGGGAAGCAGCAGGAGGTATTAGTTTTTTTTCCCATTTTTTAAAGCACTCTAAAATGATTACAATGTCAACCTCTTGCTGTGCACAATGACTGAGAAAGCCTCCTCTGCAACTTTAAAAGAAACTGCTGCACAGCAACAAGGTCAAGATCTTGCTCTGTTTTACAGTCTGCTTTTTTCTTGACGTATTAGTGGGTACTAAAGGTTTAGTGATGCCATAAATTGCCTTGCTTGCCAGTCAAAACAATGGAGAGTGATGCAAGCTCACAGTGACGGAATATAAATCATTCAAGATAAAATTACAAGATAATTTGGAAACTTAACAGTTTGCATTTTACACTTTCAATTGTTTTGCTGACTTGCACTTTTTATGGCTGCCTTAGAATTTATTAGGAGACTTGAAGACATCTATCACCTTGTTTCCAGTGGGCACATTTTCACAGGAAGGAGAGTTGCAACCCTCATCCGTGCATTGCCTGCTCCAAAAAAGATTGCTATATTCCCATTGACATGCCGTGCATTACCATAATTGGCTTTTCTACATGATAGGACAGAGGAAATAATAATGTCATTTTATTTACAGCCAAAGTGTCCCTTTATGAGACTTCTCCAAGTTTCTGCCATGCTGTGTAGGTCAAATGACATCTTTTGATCAGTCCTGTCCAAAGGCATCAAAGCTGAGTGGCATGTAATGGAGACCTAGTGACAAACCAAATCTAGAAAAGAAATAAGACTGCCACTTTCCCATTAAACAGCCTTCTAAACAGCACAGCTTCTCCGTGTCGGCTATGAAACCATTCTGACCAACTAAATAAGGAGAATGAAAGGAGGCTGAATTGGACATTAGTACTACAAATGACTGCGGTGATTGCCACTATTTCCCTCCTCCAAAAATAAAAAAAGAAATAAAAAAAATCAGCAAGCAAGCCATGCGAGGTACAGTTAGACAGATCCTCTCCTATTTCATTTACGATGCTGCCACTTGCTGGTTTTCTGATCTGGTTTATTTAGGTTTGACATCAGCCAAATGGTGTAGCTGGATATCTGTGACAGGTATTCTTACTGATTTAACAAGTTACAGGCCTCCTGAAAAGACAGATCTGCCACATGCAGGTCTGCAGAGTTTTTTCTCTTGCTCCTTTTTGGAATACATTTTGTACTTGAAAAGTGCTTGAGATATACCTTAGTATTTTGCATTGAGTGTGGCATGCATATTTCTAGGCAATCAAGCATGTTTTAGCCCTGTTATCATCCCTGGTGGAAAAAAATAAGACTTTTTGTGCCTTAGTTACTTGCTGTGTGGCTTAGGAGATGCACTTCATTCGGGCTAATGTTCTTATTCAAGTGTGAAAGACACAAAGAGGATTGGAATGTGCAATAATCTATTAGGCATTAGATATGCAATTTAGCTTATTTAGGGTCTTCAGAGTAGCCTCCTCAGTCCACTCTCTTCACATATTTTCAACAATCCTTCGCTGACTGTCACTGTATCGCGGAAGTGTAATGCACACTTTCTCGAGATGTTATAAGATTCTCCACAAAGTGTAGAAATCAAGTTCTTATAGGAGATGACAACTTTGCATTCATTTTTTACAACATTTCCGATATCATAGTTTGGATAACCATATGTAGTAACCAATCAGGTTAAGGTCTAATTTATTCCAGTTTATTAAAGAGTTCCTATGACAAACTTCTGACATGTCTTAATGAGATGTCAGTAGTGGACATGAACAAATTGATTCCTCATCAAATAGAGTCCTTCAGCTGTGAGGGGCTGAAGAATCTCCCCCCTGCCGCTTGAGTGACAGGGCCAGGCATCTCGCCTGGCCCTGAAAATCTTGCACTTGGGCGGCTGCTCTGAGTAGCGGTGCAAGCGCAGAGGCTCTGCTTTCAACACTGGAGCAGTGTCTGTTCAAGCACCACTACCTGGCAGTGTAGCGGCTTATATAGCAGAGCTCTGTACCTGTGCTGCTACTTGGAGCAGCGGCGCGGATGTGAGATTGTCAGTGGGGAGATTCTTCAGCAGTGAGGATAGACCCTCAAGGTTGAAGAACTGTATTCGATGAACAAATCAAATTGTGTGAATTGATTCGCTCATCCTTAGAATTTTTTATCAGTGAGGGTCTGGGTGCTCAGATCCCCAATGATCACCAAAACAAGGGCCAGTAATGCTCAGCTGAATGCTGTGCCGCTTCGTTGTTGCAATGTATAGACTATGCCAGTGATGGCTAACCTCCGACACTCCAGCTGTGGTGAAACTATGCCTCCCAGCATGCTCCATTCATCTCTGTGGAGTTATGAGAACAGCCAAGCAAGTGTGCATCTTGGGAGTTGTAGTTTTATCATCGCTGGAGTGCCGGAGGTTCGCCATCACAGGACTATACCATTTCTGTGAATCCATACGCCGCTAACTCCACTATCCAAGATGAGCAAAGCTCTATTTCATTTGATATGCACAAAGCTATCCGTCTGTCTGTCTATCATCTATATCTATCTACAGTATCTATCTGTCTGTCTATTGTCTATCTATTTTCAGTCTGTCTGTCTATCAATCTATCTCATATCTATCTAAAAAATTTAAAGCAAGGCCAAATAAAAAAATAAAAAAAAGACCTTCTTTATTCACTCAATTTGGCCTTTCTCAACCTATCTATCTAAGTATCTGAATTTGTGATTTGATACAGCTCATTATGATGCAGTTATAAAGGTGCTATTACACTTTAATGTTTTTTTTTTGGGGGGGGGGGGTTTCAGCAAAAATGCATTTTGAAACAACATGCGTTTTTAAAATCAGATATACGTTATTTAAATTATCAATTAAATTTATCTTTCTTTCTATGCATACATATTTGGAAATATATGTAATACATATTTAATTCCTTAAGAAATGATCATCTATTAAATAAAATGTGTAAACTTCACTGTATGTAAGAGAATAACTAAGCATGAAATAAAAGAATGAGGTTTCTGTTTAATTTTTATTACATCTTATACAAAACAGAAATAGAATCTCATTTTCAGCAAGTAGTAAAAATGAAGAAAATTCACTTGCATGATGAATTCATTCTCTAACAGCCTGAGGCAACTCGGCCTTGCAGTCTTTGTCATCCTGATCTCTACTGCTCTCAATATTGCAGCAGACCTAACTTCCACCAAAGTGTCACATGTCTAGGTGAGCCGTGCCAGCCCCTATCTAAAGTGACAGCCATCTTTGAATACCAGCTTTTTAAATGACTTGTATTTCATCAGACATCTTGGAGAAATAGCATTCTCGACAAGATGATATTTCCTCTTCTGTACCTTCTCTTTGTTACCTTTTGCTTCTAATATTCTTATTATGATGTATTCCTTTTCAGTGTTAGTTGCCATATTGAGACATCCTAAACATTTTCATATTGCCAATTTAGATTATAAGACACAATAACAGACTTCATTGTAAATGCTTTTATGGAAAGCTCTACAGTTTCTTAGACTTTCAGAATTTTATCGCTTTTATATATTTACATGAGATCACAATAATTAAGGATACATTATTAAAATCATGTTTATGGACTGAAAGAGAACTACATATAATATATACAGCTATGATGGCGTTTATTGTAATAATTCTTAATATACACAGTAGGAAATTTATGAAATATTGTGCCTATGTATCACCGAACTGTTGCCAATAGCAACCAATCAGCTCAAATTTTTCAGTATGGCAGTACATATCATCTTTCTTTTTTGTTGTTTATTTTTATTTATATTATAGGTATAGGGAGTGATTTAAATTTTATTTTTTTTTATTTTTAAGGCCTCTCAGGGAACTTAAAGATGCAGCATCTGAGGGATTTATTGTCTGTAATCGGCATTATCGCCGTTCACAGACATTAACCCCTGGTGTCTGCTGTTTAAAACAATTTGGTGGCTATTGTGCCCATTGCACTCTGCAGCGGACACCATTTTTAAAGAATGGACTTCTGCCGTACATGTACGGTGGATGTCCTCAAGGGGTTAAAAATGGCAGACACACCCATTTAAGCATGTCTTTGCTAATTTTAGAATGAAATTCATTAACATAGGTAATTAAATGAAATGTGTATTCTTACAACCAAAAGATTGAAATGTCTTTACTGGAGGTATCATTTTTTAACAATTTATTTGCGTGTGGGGCTTTTATGGTTGTCTTTCATCAGCACAATGTAGAACAAGAAACACATTTGAAAGCTGTCTCCGTGCACCAGGAATATTCATATTTCGCATTGTGTCTGCTTAAATTATTTTGCACAGCATTTAATGTTATCCAGAGAAGACAGCACATCTGTTTCATCAGAATGAATAGACACTGCCATCCAGAAGGCATTCCATGTTGGCAACTCACGGCAGTACTTAAAAAAACACACTGCACACATACTTATTCTGTAAAACATGGAAGCATGCTTGATTTAGCTTCAGGTCCAACTATTTTTCCGTTCTTTTTTTTTTGCATATGCATGGTTTGTACGGTATGTGAACTGGTTTAATATAGATTTCAAAATGTAACTTCCATATCTAGATTTCAGGCTGATATTAGCCTGATATTAAAATGTATATGCTTCCTAAAATGCAGGACAGGTCATATAGGTATTACAAAAAAACGCCAGTAGAGGGATTTATGTCAACTATCACCTAAAAATCTCCCACGCAAAATCTTATTTTGGACAAAACAAGGACGTTTTCCATGCTTTTTTTTCTTTAACGCTGATCAAATCTGATGAGTGCAGATTGTGTGCATGAAAAATAATAAATATGTATTCAGAAAAAGTACCCATCAGTTGAGAAAGTGAAGCAAACTGTCACAATGGGATAAAGCAATTAAATAGCTATTGATAATATGCAACCTATTGGCACTGCTGGAACACAGGAGAAAGAATATTACAATTAAAGGAAAGAAAACATTTCAACTGAAATCATGTATAATGTAGCTGGACTGCAAACATTAGAGCATTTTATTCAGTCTAGTATTGTGTCAATCCCTCTTACCTTTCAAGAGAACATGTCACCACAAAATGCTATGCAATATTGTAGAGCAGAAGAACCTGAGCAGATTGATATATAGTTTTGTGGGAAAATATTCAATAAATCTTGTAATTTTATACTTTTAAACCTCTGCTTTTTCTAAGTTCAAGACATCTCACTTGGCTATTATCAGTGATTGATAGCATTCTCTGTGTAAGTGTGTACACAGGGTTAGATGTCAGTTACTGACAATACCACCCCCATGTACAACAGAACTCAGAAAGAGTAGAGAATTAAGTATATAAAGTCCAAGTTTTACCGAATATTTTCCCACAAATCTATATATTAGTTTGTTTGGCACTTTCCTCTCTATAACATGCTGCCTTCAGATTGCACTGCAATAAAAAAAATATATATAAAGAGTACCTTCTTGAATCTTTCTTATCCTTTATATCTCACCAAATTACATTTTTTTTCCTCATTTTGTGCACGAGTATGATTAGAGAAAGTTATAAGAAAAAAATACCCTATACACAGAAAAAAACTTTTGTTTAAGCTAGGGTTGTTTTAACTATTTTATGTAATTTGCCAACAGATTCTATTATCCTGACTGTCCGGTATATTTTTAGTGACTCAGCTATATGATTATTTGCACCCATCTTTCATCTATGCACAAGCACAAAAATGTTGGGACCTTTGCCAGCAGGCTTCTGGAGTATTTTGATACCATGACCATCTGTTCCTAAATATCAATTCCAATTTCCCAAAGATGAGGTCACGCTAGTGTTTTTTGGGGGAACATTTCTCTGCTGATATAACTTTAGTTGCCTATATTATTTAGAGAATCTTGTCCAGGATAATCACGATTCATATTTAACCTCATTAATGTAGGGGTTCACTGTGAATGCTGAAGTGGTGGCACACATATATGACATTGAAGAAATGTATAAGCATTTTTTGTCTCTCAAGAAGCCACTTTATCCCATCACATTGGCAACATGTCCAGTATTCAGCCAGAGTTTAGATGCTACTATTGTAGTCATAGTGTTGTAGTTAAGGTTCTAAAAAAATTGCATCAATTAAAAAGGGGGAAGAAATGTACTCATAAATACTTTTAGGGTACTTTCACACTAGCGTTTTTCTTTTCCGGCGCTGAGTTCCGTCCTAGAGGCTCAAATCCGGAAAAGAACTGATCAGTTTTATCCTAATGCATTCTGAATGGAGAGTCCGTCCTTCAGGATGCATCAGGATGTCTTCTGTTCAGTCTTTTTGACTGATCAGGCTTTTCAGAAAAACGTAGCATGCAGTATTTTTACCTCCGGCCAAAAAGCCTGAACACTTTGACTGAACGCCTGATCAGGCTTTTTTCCCATTGACTTGCATTAACGCCGGATCCGGCCCCGTGTGTTCAGTCAAAACGGATCCGGCTTTTGCATGTTAAACCCGAAAAATGTGAAAAAAAAGTTAAAGTCCATAAATGGCGGATCCGTTTTTTCCAATGCATTTTTCCATTGTGATCGAAAGCCTGATCAGGATTCAAATGTAATCCGTTTTCACACGTTTTTCCGGATCCGGCGGGCAGTTCCGGTGTCGGAATTGAACGCCGGATTAAAACAACGCTAGTGTGAAAGTAGCCTTACTACAGTATATCATTTAGGTCTTTTCTTTAATCTTGCTCTAACCATACACCAATTCCTAAACTTCTTCAACATATTTCTAATTTTGCTGTTTTGTTTTTCAGCATATGTTCCTGCAGAAGAATTAAAGGCAGCTGAAACTGATGAAGACAATGTAGAAGATGATGGACTTTCCTTGGATGTCCAAGACAGTGAATATTTATTTAGCGAAGAACCAGAAGGCAAAGAGACTCAGAGCTACCAAAATTCCCCTGTCAGTAGTGCAACTAATCATGATGCTGGCTATGGTTCTCCATTTAGTGAAACAAGTGACCATCTAGCAGATTATAAAAGTACTTCTTCCAAGGATGGACAAGACAGAGAAGATAGTCAGAATGCAGACAATTCATCTTATCCTCAGGACAGTTTGGCACAAATTAAAGCGGTGTACACTAACCTGTTTTCAGAAAACAGTTGGTCCACTTTGGCATTAGACCTGAAAAAGTCAAGTCCAACCACAAGTGCAGATGCAAGCAAGCAAAGCGAGGATGAAGATGTAAAACCTAAATCTGTTACGCCTACGCCTATTACAAGTAGTAGTAGCAGTACTAATACAAGTACTAGTATCAGTGTTAGTACAAGCAACAGTACAAATAGTAACAATGCTTCTGGATATGACTGGCACCAAGCGGCATTGGCAAAGACATTACAACAGACATCATATGGACTTCTGCCAGAGCCTAGCCTGTTTAGCACAGTTCAACTCTACCGGCAAAACAATAAACTGTATGGGTCTGTTTTTACTGGAGCCAGTAAGTTCAGATGCAAAGACTGCAGTGGAGCTTATGACACACTGGTAGAGCTAACTGTTCATATGAATGAAACGGGACATTATCGTGATAATAATAGAGACAGAGAATCTGAAAGAACCAGACGTTGGTCTAAACCTAGAAAAAGATCACTTATGGAAATGGAAGGAAAAGAAGACGCACAGAAAGTTCTGAAATGCATGTATTGTGGACATTCCTTTGAATCCCTGCAAGATCTTAGTGTTCACATGATTAAAACGAAGCATTACCAAAAAGTGCCTCTAAAAGAGCCAGTACCAGCCATAACAAAACTGGTCCCTACCACGAAAAAACGCGCTCTCCAGGATATATCATCACCTGAGTCACCTGAGCAAGCAGGAATTTCACCAGGGGCCACAGGAACTGATAATGCAAAGGACCCTAAAACTGCCAATCCTTATGTGACTCCTAACAACAGATATGGTTATCAAAATGGTGCTAGTTATACATGGCAGTTTGAGGCACGCAAGGCTCAAATTTTGAAGTGCATGGAATGTGGCAGCTCCCATGATACTTTACAGCAACTTACTGCTCACATGATGGTCACTGGACATTTCTTAAAAGTGACCAATTCTGCCTCTAAAAAAGGAAAACAACTGGTTTTGGATGCAGTTGTAGAAGAGAAAATTCAGTCAATACCTTTACCCCCAACTACACATGCGAGATTACCAGCATCATACATAAAGAAGCAGCCAGACTCACCAGCTGCATCACCACTTTCAGAGGACAAACTAGAAGCAGAACAGGAAAAAGTAATCTATCCTGAGCCAGAAAAGAAGATAAAGGAAGAAAATGAAGAACCTGACAAAATTGAGCCTGCAGTTTCATATCAATACCTCAGAGAGGAGGATTTAGACGATAGTCCTAAAGGTGGGTTGGATATTTTAAAGTCACTGGAAAATACAGTGTCCTCTGCAATTAGTAAGGCTCAAAATGGAGCACCATCATGGGGTGGATATCCTAGTATTCATGCTGCTTATCAGCTACCCGGAACTATAAAAGCATTGCAGCCCACTGTTCAGAGTGTGCAAATGCAACCATCATATGCCAGTAGTGTCAAATCCATGGCCTCTGACCATAATGCTTTAGTCCATTCTCCTGGTAGCCTATCGCCTCCTCCTCACAAAAGCAATGTATCGGCAATGGAAGAATTAGTGGAGAAAGTAACTGGAAAAATAAATGTAAAGAAAGAAGAAAAACCAGCAGAGAAGGAAAAGGTGACTCCAGTTAAACCCATATCTCCAGTAGCAAAAGAAAACAAAGACATTCTTAAAACAGATGACTCCAATATAAAGACTATAAAGAAATCCACAGATGCTGAACTTCAGAAGACAAAAAAGGAAGCCCCATTGGAAACTCACACACCAAATGGTACAGAATCTCATAAAACAAAAATGACTAATGGGTGCAACAGTTTAGGAATTATAACAGATCATTCAACTGAGCCATCATTTATAAATCCCCTCAGTGCATTACAATCCATAATGAATACACATTTAGGCAAAGTTTCAAAGCCAGTAAGTCCATCTTTGGATCCATTAGCAATGTTATACAAAATTAGCAATAGTATGTTAGACAAACCTATCTATCCAACCACTCCTGTCAAACAGGTTGAGTCCATTGATCGGTACTACTACGACAACAGCGACCAGCCAATAGATTTGACAAAATCCAAAAACAAACCTCTTGTTGCAAGTATAACTGACCCAGTCTCCTCACCCCTAAGGGAAAGTGCACTCATGGACATTTCTGATATGGTGAAGAATCTCACTGGACGTTTAACACCCAAGTCTTCTACTCCGTCAACTGTATCTGAAAAGTCAGATGCAGATGGCAGCAGTTTTGAAGAGGCATTGGATGAGTTATCTCCTGTACATAAAAGAAAGGGCAGACAGTCCAACTGGAACCCCCAGCATCTCCTTATACTTCAGGCCCAGTTTGCCTCTAGCTTACGGGAGACAGCTGAAGGCAAGTATATCATGTCAGACTTAGGTCCTCAAGAGCGGGTACACATCTCTAAGTTTACTGGTCTTTCAATGACAACAATCAGCCATTGGTTGGCCAATGTCAAATATCAGCTAAGGAGGACAGGGGGAACAAAATTTTTAAAGAATCTGGACACGGGACACCCTGTTTTCTTTTGTAATGATTGTGCCTCTCAGTTCCGGACTGCTTCAACATATATAAGTCATTTAGAGACACATCTAGGCTTTAGCTTGAAGGATCTGTCAAAGATTTCTCTAAATCAAATTCAAGAGCAGCAGAATGTTTCAAAAGTTATCACCAATAAGGCTTTAAGCTCAATTGGACTTATTGAGGAGGATTCGGGCTCCACATTCCAGTGTAAGCTCTGCAACCGGACTTTTGCAAGCAAACACGCAGTTAAACTGCACCTTAGCAAAACACATGGAAAGTCCCCAGAGGACCATGTGATATATGTAACTGAATTGGAAAAACAGTAACATCCAGTTATGCAGCCAGGTATGCAAGTGACCACAAGAACATTGCACTAAACATATTCATAATACTGCACTAGGCCTGACCTGAGCCTCTGAAATCAGTCTTATTATTTTATTTTTTATTTTTTTGCTGAACTGCCTATCTGGATTTTTTTTTCACATATTTTATATTTATATTTATATTCTCTTTGTCTGATTTGTGCATGTTTTTTTTTTTTCTTTTTTTGTGAGTCAATGTCTGACCTTTAATTTTCAACATCTGTTCTTGATGTTAAGCTATCTTTTGTAGAATGTAGTGGGAGACACTATTGAGAGACATTAATTTAACCACAAAGAAACACAAAGAACAATGACATAAAAACAAACATCCTAAAATTAACACGTTGCCATGACAATAAAGGTTGGAAAAATCTTGTGGCATCAAGTTAACCCTTTGAGCACTGCCATAGCATTTCTGTGCCTTTTGATATATAAAACATATTTAATTAAAAATCTTTATACAATTCAAGAAAAATTAAATTAAATATATTATAGTAATAAATACTGAATACAGATCTTAGATTGAAAGAAAAAAAGTATGCATGCAGCCCTGGGATAAGGGAGGAAGGCTATATAGTACTCCTAGGGTTACTCTGCCACATGTGTAGAAAAATAAATCATAATGTAATATTTTAAAAATATACAGGAAAGATACTGTACCATCAATCGTGAACTGTCACAATGGGAACTGATGTTTCACTACAGCAAGATCTTGTATGCCAATATTTTATTCAAACACGTAGAAATGATTTCTTTTTGCAAAATGAATTATATGGTTTCTAATTATTTGCAAATATAAGCTCCCGTACGAGCTTATCTTTCTACAATTGTGCTGCATTTGAATCTATTTTGCTACCGGCAGGTTAACCGCTTGGGCATCGGAGGTTTTGCCACCCACTGGAGCAGTCAGGCATCCAAAGGGTTAAATTTGTACTTCAATGCAGTCCTTCTGGCTGACATAACAAGAGGATCATGTTCCATGTAAATAAAAGATAACAATTTAAGAGTACATGTTACATATCTTACCATTTGAAACAGTTCTGCTTCCTTTGTACCTTATGGCTGTATGCTTTCACTTTGAACTTTTTTATATTGTCATTTTATATTCAATTCCTATGTATATAAAATGTAAAAAAAAAAAAAAAAAAAAAAAAAAAATCACATTTTTGAATAAAAATTAAGTTCCTGCAGACTGACTTAAACAGAGACATTTTACTGGCGCCTGCATCTTTTCAGATGCATGTACAAAAGAAACTGACAAAAAAATAAAATAAATAAATAAATACAAAATAAAGCAATGCACTATGAATTATACATTTTGATGTTCTATCATTAATATTGTACAGTACATTTCGGTTCACACAATTAAATCCACTGTTTTCTCATGTGTGAAATAAACCCACATGCAGTTCTTGATTTACATACATTGTCATGTCGTCATTATTGTGCCGTTAAGGTGTTATTCCAGCGGTAAGAGGTATTGCTTATGCAATCAACCAAGATAATTCTATTCAAAATCATCTATTCAGTATCTGTATCCTGACATATTTCATTCAGGCTATTTCGATTAACATGTTACAAACAAGTCACAATAGTTTCAAAAAGGACACAGGGAGAATTAATGCTGCCTTAACAATTAATGAAGGGCATTATATGTGTACGTTTCTATCGGGATTTGGGAAGGGGGGATGATCAGTAGATGACACACAGTATTCTGACTTTCAATTCAATTGTTTATTGTCTTTTTTAACTCTGCAAATGGTTCGTTCAGCAGATACTAAACAATAATTCCTTTCCCTCATCTTCAGTCGGTGCAGCATTTGTACAGCTGTGCTGTCAGTTAAAAGCCAGAGCTGAGACGTGCTTGTTACTATTTTTCATAAAGCGTTTACAGACCAATTTGGATTTGAATGAATTCGCATTTTCATGTGTGATAAAAGTGATGTATCTCCAAGTGTCATTTGCAAATGTCTGTCTCTCGGTTCAAAAAAAAAGAAAAAATTGGTTTATCACATTTTAATTAACCTGCTGGCAGTCTTGTCCCACTCATCAAATTTTGGAAATGCAGCAAAAGTGCCAAGTTCAGACTTCTCCACTTTTTTTTTTTGTTTCTTTATTTTCTTTTTTTAATTAAGCACATTTTGATTTAAGGCCTTGAAATCCTGTTGTCAGACACTAACACATTAATATTGCTTTATACATTTTATTACCTATTGGTAAACTCAGCAATAACAATATTTAATAGGTTTACAGAGGAGAGTCCTAACTTTAGTTCTTTGGTTTTGTACGGACCCATGATAGGGCTGGATAGCGGGCCTCGACTGTACCTATATGTGCCTCTGATTTGAGGCCATGACATGTTCCATTGTATTGAAATATAAGCATGTTGCTAAGGCAGAATATCTTCATAGATGCATCACCCAACAAAGCCTGCATGACAACACACGGAGCTGAAAAGCCACACGCTGGAGTCCTCTCATATTCTTCTCCACAATATATAGCATATTTATAGTCATTTAAGAACTCAACACCTGGACACCCATGGTTCTATGTGGATTAGGGATGGGTGAATCAATTTATATGAATCGATTCCTTCATCAAACTAAATTTTAAGTCTGTGAGGGAGTCTACAGACTAGCAGATAAACATGGCTGCACATCTCTAACACCCATAATAATCTTACGCATGTACCGTTACTGCAAGTGATGTGACTAGTTAAGTTAGGCTACTTTCACTGTCCACTTGACGAAGCAGAGCCAATAGTTTTCGTTTTCTCTGACACAATCTGGCACAATAGACGCATGCGGTTGTATTATTGTAACGGAAGCGTTTTTGCAGATCCACGACGGATCCGCAAAAAAGCTAGTGTGAAAGTAGCCTTAAACTGCTACAATTAGTTTTAGTGGTGCATGTAACTTTGTTTACGCAGATTTGTTAAAGCACGATAGCACATGAGCTGACACTCTCAGTAACGGCGCATGCGCAATATGTGCAGCCATATTCATCTGGGGACCACAGCAAATATTAGTCTAGCACCCCAAACTTAAAATAAATCTGTAGTTTTATTTCAAGTATTCTATTAAAACAAGTTCCACAGGCAAACATTGCAGCAGTTACCGCCAACGCGTTTCGATCATGAAATGAAGTTTTATGCTATGAGTAAGACTACTACATGAATGAAACACTTTGGCTGGAACTGCTGCATTTTTTGCCTCTGGAACTTGTTTTAATGGAATACTTGATATTAAACTACAGATTGGTTTAAAGTTCCTGGTGCTGGGCTAATATTTACTGTGGATTACAGAACAGATCTGGAGTGGAACCCACGTACCTGATGACAAAGTATCTGCATGTTGTTACATATTAATCTGCTGCCAGAGAGAACGTCCTAAGCGGTGGGGATGCTCCTTTAAAAGTGTAAATTTATCTAGATGAACAAATCGATTTCCTCGAATGCGGATGAAATGAGGGTTCGATGACAATCAGAAGAACCTCAGAGGTGGGGATTGTGTGAATAATGTAGCTGTAATACAGATGTAGCTAAAATGTAGCCCTATTAGAGTGTGTGAAATAAGTCCTAACCAATATAGTTTGTCTAATCCTAACCCATCTGTATTGTATGGAGCTTATCTTGGGTCTTGCTTGTTTTATTTATTTCGAAGTGTACTCAACAGTACCAGTCAGCCATACAGAGAAATTGTCCAGAATGGATCCTTGCTTTACTATCTATTCATATGCTTTGTCCAAACAGTTTTTTTTTTGCCTTGGTGAGTGACATTGATGTGTAAATTAAATTTGTTAAAATGTTAAAAGTCTAAATCTGAAGCTTTCTATTTTCTTCTTTGATGAGAAATTTCATACATCTTCTCTGTATCAACATCCTTGAAAGAAACCTCAAATTGAAAAATTGGTATGAAATTATTAGAACTAATATGATAATTAATTGAAACTCTTTAGGCCTCATGCACACGACAGTATCCATTTTGCGGTCCACAAATCATGGATCTGCAAAACATAGAAGCCGGGCCTCTGTGCTATGCAATTTTCCACTCCACACGTCCCACTCTATGATAAAAATGCCCTTTTTTGTCTGTAAATTGTACAAGAATAGGACGTTTTATGTTTTTCTTTTTTTTTTGCAGGACAGTGCTTGCAAACCCATTGAAATTAAGTCTGCATCCCATCCGCAAAAAATGAGCATCAGATGCAGACCAAAAATATGGTGGTGTGCATGTCCTGTAAACTATGGCAAAGGACATCTCTGAGCACTACTGTTAGTCACCCGTTTTATTTTGTTGTATAATAGCTATATCAGAGAAGCAAATGGGGGGGGGGGGGGCATGAGAAAGAGAGAAGAGGACCTTATGTACAGGGATGGGGGATATTGAAATCTCAGGTTCAAGACACATAGTATTACTGCTAAATGGAAAAGTAAAATGGAACCAATTATGCCTAAAGGTCCATTCACACGTCCGTAGTGTATTGTGGATCCGCAATACACCCGGCCGGCACCCCCCATAGAACTGTCTATTCTTGTCCGCACTTGCGGACAAGAATAGGACATGTTCTATTTTTTTTGGGAGCTGCGACCTGAAGTTCTGGGCCGCGCTCCGGAAATGCGGATACGGAGAGCACATAGTGTGCTCTCCGTATACATTCCTGCCTCATTGAGAATGAATGGGTCTGCACCCATTCCCGATATTGCGGAACAGATGCAGACCCATTTGCAGACGTGTGAATGGACCCTAAACCTCACTATGTTTTTAACATGCCATGTATGGAATGGCTGCTTGGACTTTCATGTATCTGATCTAATGTTATACACACCTTATTTGCTGATGTTAAACTGTGGCATCTAAGTGGTTTATTGCAGGATGAACTCCCTCTTTACCCCATTGGCCCCCCTCAGTGTAATTGCAGCGTCCTGATGGTGGCAATTGCAGCCGGAAACCTAAATGGTCCCCAGAGTTGCCATCATGTATGGATGCCAATTAATCCCAGATGCAGGGTCTAATAGGCAAACTTTAATGTAATACTGACAGATAAAATACAATACAATACATAAAAACGACAGCTTCTAAAAACAAACCCTCACACAGTCTTGATGGAAAAAAAATAATTATCGGTCTTAGAAAATAAGCACACACAGAGAAATTATTATTATTAATAAAAAAGTGATGAAAAAAAGGGATTTGGTCACCCTTTCTCCCCAAAAAAATGAAACAATAAGTTATCAAAATGTTATGTATTCTCAAATTTTTATCTTAGAAAAATAAACTGTCATACAGTTCCATTATGAGAAACAGTAAGGCCACACAAAGGTACAAATTTGTTTTTTAATGTGATTTTATGGCGTAATAAAACATGAAAAGCAAATTTGTTTGAGTATGGTATCATTGCAATTTTATCAACCCACTGAATAAATTTACGATGTTTTTTAATCGACTTGATGAACCACTTAAAAAAACAAAACTGTCAAAATTTTCATTATTTGGCCACCTTGTGATAAAAAAGCAATGCATATCTTGCAAAAAAAAAAAGAAACCTTACACAGCACTACCAACTGAAAAATAAATAAACTACTAACAAATAATTAAGAAAGGCTCTACCAGCAAACTACTGGAGCTCGGCCCTTCAGTTACCAGCTGAAAAATAGGAATAGATAAAATAGAAATGTGGGCTGGCTCACAGTATTTTCGCATAAAATTTTATTAATAACTAACAAACAGTCTTTGTGTCATCATATCAGCATATATAAACATATATAAACATGTAATTTACATAGGTATGTGCGGAGCTCACGCACAGACTTCAATAGCTGGAGTACTCCTAAGTATAGGACCAGAATGGCTATATTGGGGCTGCAAGAAATGGTTACTTATACCGCTTAAATGTCCAGGACGTAAGTCTCAATTGTCAGGTAATTGAGACACAGTTGTAACACAGTGGCTACAGCGATTGCGATACGTCCTTGATGTAATGTTTACAAGAAAGGTTTCTCTGTACGGGTATCCTGTAGTAAATCTAGACCGCTTTTGTTGTAAGCAATATCCCACTTACTTTTGGCTGTCAGCTTGCAGCACAAGACCTCAGACCCGTTCGTTCACTCAGCGTCCCACGTGTCCAGCCAGGTAGTTGATCGCTGGAAGATGACGTAGGTGCCCGTGGCCGTCAAGCACACGGAAGGTGGTTGAGCTGAGCTGAACTGGTGGTTGGCTGGGCCTGTCTGTTCGGCAGTCGAGGATACAGCACAATTTGACCTTAAATTTATGATCATAATTGAATATAGCAGCATAAGTTTTAGTCCATTTGGTAGATGGTTGATGAATACAAAAGGCTTTCAGATGGTTTGTAGCGTCTTCAAATCCTTGTAGATGTTGTAAAGGTTGAAGATTAAAGAAAGTCCTTTTCTTGCATATTAAATGAAAAAACCGCACCTATAGCCTTGGTCTCTATACACACTAGACGCGTTTCGGAAACAAGTTCCTTCCTCAGTAGACAATCATAGAATGTCTTGTAAACATTACATCAAGGACGTATCGCAATCGCTGTAGCCACTGTGTTACAACTGTGTCTCAATTACCTGACAATTGAGACTTACGTCCTGGACATTTAAGCGGTATAAGTAACCATTTCTTGCAGCCCCAATATAGCCATTCTGGTCCTATACTTAGGAGTACTCCAGCTATTGAAGTCTGTGCGTGAGCTCCGCACATACCTATGTAAATTACATGTTTATATATGTTTATATATGCTGATATGATGACACAAAGACTGTTTGTTAGTTATTAATAAAATTTTATGCGAAAATACTGTGAGCCAGCCCACATTTCTATTTGAAAAATAAATAAGTTATTGGTATTAGGATAGGACAATACAGAAAACAATAATTTTTTTAAAGAAAAAATATTTATGATGACATAATAGTACAACTTTAAAAACTAAATAAATTTGGTATAATCGTAATTACACTGCTCCCTTTTTGTCACCACTTATTAAGCGGAACCTTAATAAGTCGCAAATTATTGTGCAACTGTGATGTGCCGCATAATTTTTTACTTTTTGTACGCCACAACAACGGTGTAAAACCTTTAGTAAATTGGTTGATTTATAGTGGATTTCTAATATGTAGTCCACTCAAAGTCACTTCAGAACTGAATAGATCTGTAAAATTAAGTTTTGGAAATTGTTTTTGTTCAATAGTATAAATAATGGAAGTGGTGCACACTCTAAAAGTATAGGGATCTTTATTAACACTATTGGTAGCAATACAATAAAATGACAGTAAGTATATATGGAAAATTGCAGAAAAAGTTAAAAATACAGTAGATAAAATGCTGACAATAAGATTAAGCCTTGAATTATAAATGACCATAAGAACAAAGTATATAAAAATACATTAAATGTAACAATATATTCAGTGTGTGCATGGATCCCAATGTAGGCTTTGGATTCGGATAACCGATCAAAAGATGTAAAATCACTGGTTTTGCTTGGTATAAAGTCCCATATAGGATTAGTGTGATGTTATAAATAATCCTCTCCTGCAGAAAGTCCTTGCTTGCCAATATTGGCAGTGATCAGGAGCGTATGCAGCCTGGAGGTTTTAGTTATACAATAGTCAGGCTGTTCATGCGCACAGCGGCGTCCCGCTGTATTTGATGTAAAAAGCAATCGCTTATTGAAGATGTGTAGAGGCTTACCCGAGGGTCTTTTGATGCTGGATAGTAGGCTCTCGACTCGGCGTACCTGTCTTGACTCCGGTCTCAAGAGCTGATGCCCAGCATCAAAAGACCCTCGGGTAAGCCTCTACACATCTTCAATAAGCGATTGCTTTTTACATCAAATACAGCGGGACGCCGCTGTGCGCATGAACAGCCTGACTATTGTATAACTAAAACCTCCAGGCTGCATACGCTCCTGATCACTGCCAATATTGGTGAGCAAGGACTTTCTGCAGGAGAGGATTATTTATAACATCACACTAATCCTATATGGGACTTTATACCAAGCAAAACCAGTGATTTTACATCTTTTGATCGGTTATCCGAATCCAAAGCCTACATTGGGATCCATGCACACACTGAATATATTGTTACATTTAATGTATTTTTATATACTTTGTTTTTATGGTCATTTATAATTCAAGGCTTAATCTTTTTGTCAGCATTTTATCTACTGTATTTTTAACTTTTTCTGCAATTTTCCATATATACTTACTGTCATTTTATTGTATTGCTACCAATAGTGTTAATAAAGATCCCTATACTTTTAGAGTGTGCCCCACTTCCATTATTTATACTATTTATCACTTTCAGACTGGGTGTTGTCTGTTAAGTGAGTGCACCTCTGTGTGGTTCTCCACCCCATTTTAGTGCGACATTCCCTGTTTTGTTTGAGTTTTTATGTATTTGGTGCAACCCACCTTTTGTAGTACGCTAATGTTTTGAGAGTTTTCGAGTGTTGCAGACAGTAAATGTGCCATAATTCAGGTTTAGTCTCACCTTTCTGCCTTAAACATAGAAAATTGGCGTGTCTCCGAAATGTCGTGCAACATTTTTAGAGCAAACTTTTATCTGGTTTGATAAATGTCCACCAAAATGTATAAACAAATATGTCATGAAAACAATCTCATGATACACTGCGCAGTAAAAGTGTTCTAAAGTTATTACCACGTAAAGTTATACACTTCAGATCTGAAAAATGGGGCTGTAACCTGAAGACCAAAAGAGGCTGCACCCTTAAACGGAACCTGTCACCAGGAAATTTACTATTAAAATAGTCACAATGTTTTGTAGGGCTAGCTCAGCTGAATTATATGAAATCTTTCCCTTAAAAATCTATTTCTTGATTCTGGAGAAAAGGCACCTTTATTCCATATGCAAATAAGCAGATAAGTATTGTGTCAAGAGTGGGTGCAAGCCACCCTCTGCACTCTTCCCCTTCTCCCCCATCCTCTTCCACCAGCCACTCCATTATTGATTGACAGGACCGGGGACAATGACTATGCAGAAACCTGTCCCTGTCAATCAATGAGAGGTAGGGTCTGACAGAAGAAGCAGGGAGCAAAGGTGCACATAGTGGCTTGTACCCACCCTCAGTGCACTTAACTGCTTATTTGTGTATGGATTAAAAGTAGTGTTGAGCAAACCCGAACTGCAAAGTTTGGGTTCGAGTTTGGTGTAATTTAATAAAAGTTTGTTGAAAGGCTGCAGGGCAGCCAATCAACAAGCTTTTAATCTGTGGGCACCTCAAAGCCCTCACAGCCATGCCTAGTAATGTCATGGCTGTGATTGGCTGGTGCATCATGTGACCTAGCCTCTATACAGGCTGGATCATGTGTAGCACCGCCCATCAGCTCTGAGTTGTGCAGGGACAGGAAGCAGGCAGCTGAAGTGAGGGAGAGTGTTAGGAATCTCATCTGGCTGTTAATTCTGTGGGTGACCTATATCGATCTTTTGTGGGTGCATCTTTGCACCCCTGACACAGAATTATAATAGTTAATATGTCTGTTAGTTTGGTGGGTGACATATACCCATTTTTGGTGTGAGGTACACCTGCACTGCATACGTGACAGGGAAATTAATATAGTTAATCCTTCTGTTAGTTCCGTGGGTGACATATACCCATTTTTTAGTGTGAGGTACACCTGCACAGCATCCATGACAGGGAAATTAAAGGGAACCTGTCACCGGGATTTTGGCTATAGAGCTGGGGACATGGGCTTCTAGATGGCCGCTAGCACATCTGCAATACCCAGTCCCCATAGCTCTCTGTGCTTTTATTGTGTTAAAAAAACGTTTTGATCCATATGCAAATGAACCTCATATGTGTCCTGTATCCGGAGATGAGTCCAGCGGAAAGGAACACCGCCCCGCGTCCTCCGAATCTCCTCCTTGCTGGCTGACGTCACAGAGCTGGAGCGTCGAAATCTCGCGCTGCGCGAGCTGGCGCATTCGTAGTTCGTTCCCTGTGCTGATGCCAGCACAGGGAATGAACATGATGCCGACACTGCGCATGCGCTAGCTCTCGCATCGCGAGATTTTGGCGCTCCAGCTCTGTGACGTCAGCCAGCAAGGAGGAGATTCGGAGGACGCGGGGCGGTGCTGGGCTCCTTTCCGCTGGACTCATCTCCGGATACAGGACACATATGAGGTTCATTTGCATATGGATCAAAACGTTTTTTTAACACAATAAAAGCACAGAGAGCTATGGGGACTGGGTATTGCAGATGTGCTAGCGGCCATCTAGCAGCCCATGTCCCCAGCTCTATGGCCAAAATCCCGGTGACAGGTTCCCTTTAATATAGATAATCCGTGTGACGTATACCCATTTTTTGTGTAAGGTACACCTGCACTGCATACGTGACAGGGAAATTAATATAGTTAATCTGTCTGTTAGTTTAGTGGCTGACCTCAAAGAATGAGGAGAGCGTCAAACAAGCGACGTGGCCCTGGTCGAGGTGCTGCTGGTGTTAGTGGTACTCCTATTGCAAGGAGAGGTTGTAGTCGATCTGTGCCAGCTACACGCCAAAATGAAACACCTTCAGGTGCATGTAGGCGACAGAATATTCAGCGTTATTTTGTAGTCCCGAATACCGGTGTACAAATGGTGAAGCCAGAACTACTAGAGGCGGTAGTATATTGGGTGGCTGACAGTGCCTCCAGTTACTTCATATTGTTTCCCACCCTGTCCCCTGCTGAAAGTGCAGAGCTGGCACCTGCAGCCCATGGGAATCTGTCTTTCACCTCACCCCCTTGCAAATCAGCCAAGCAGTCTGAGCCCCAAGTCATGTAGCAGTCTATTATGCTTTTTGATGACTTTGCTGGCAGGGTTTCTGTGGGCCATCCACCTAGCCCTGTCCCATAAGTGGAAGAGATTGAGTGCACTGATGCCCAACCACTTATGTTTCAGGGTGGACATGTGAGGACCACCGCAGCATGTCTCTGATGATGAAACACAGGTGCCAACTGCTGCGGCTTTCTGCAGTGTGCAGACCGGCAAGGGTGAAGTGTGGGTGGAAGTTGATATGGAGTTTGATGAGGTCCTAGACCCCACATGGAATCAAGGTCATGCGAGTGACATGTGCAGTTCGGAGGAAGAGGTGGTGGTCACACAGCACTAGCCGCACAGAGTGGCCGTCTCCTAGCCAGTATGCCTGCTACTGCCCACCACACCCAGGGACTGAGCTGAGCACAGCAAAGCCAGCTCCAAGGAGTTCCCTGGCGTGGCAGTTCTTCAGACAATATTCTAGTAGTTGGCACGCTATGCAATCGGAGCCAGAAGCGAGGCATAAATGTTCTAAACCTGAGCACCACCTGCATGACCAGACTTCTAAATGCAAAGCACGAGCTGCAGTGGCATACACACCTCAAAAACCACAAAAGATCTTTTGCTGCAGTCTCGGCCTCTTCCTCCTCCTCTGGAGTGACAGTGGCACCTGTTACCCTGCAAACAGAGGATGTGGTAGCACCACCACCACTGTCACCAAGCATCTCCACACTGTTCCATGGATGCGTTCAGCTGTCCATTCCCCAAACACTGGAGAGAAAGAGGAAGTACTCACCAGCAATCCCTGGCCCTAAATGCCAGCATTTCAAAATTCCTGGCCTTTGAAATGCTGTCATTCCGTCTGGTGGAGACGGAGACTTTTAAAAACCTTATAGCGGTGGCTGTCCCAGCCGCCACTACTTTTCCAGGCGAGCCATCCCTGCCCTGCACATCCAAGTGGGGGACTAGGTAAGGTCCACATAACCACCGATACATGGACCAGTAAGCACGAGCAGGGAAGTTATATCTCCCTAACAGCACACTGGGTAAATGTAGAGGCGGCTGGGCCTGAGGCGGATATGTCCTTCCACCACCGCGGATTGTAGGACGTTTCTCGTTGCCTCCTACTCAACTTCCTCCTCTACCACCTCCTCATCCGGTCAGTGTAACACCTGCACCTCCAACCTCAGCACAGCAAGGGAGAAATGACAGCAGGCTGTTTTAAAACTCATCTGTTGGGGGGGAACACACTGCGCAGGAGCTGTTGACGGGCATGGAAGAACAGACCAATGATTGGTTGGTGCCACTGAGCCTCAAGCTCGGCCTGGTGGTGTGCAATAACGGGAAAAATCTTGTAGCAGCTCTGGGCCTAGCCGGTATGACACACATCCCGTGCTTGGCGCATGTGCTGAATTTGGTGGTGCAGAGGTTCCTGAAAAATTACCCCGATATGTCAGAACGGCTGTAGAAAGTGCGGGCCGTCTTAGCACGCTTTCGGTGTTCTCACCCTGCTGCTGTTCGCCTATCTGCACTGCAGCGTAACTTCAGCCTTTCTGCTCACCGCCTAATATGCGACGTACCCACAAGGTGGAACTCCACCTTGTACAAGCTGAAGAGACTGTGCGAGCGGCAGCAGGCGATAGTGGAGTTTCAGCTACAGCATTCACGGGTGAGTCGCTCTGCAGAACAGCACTACTTCACCACCAAGTGGGCCTCCATGCGGGACGTGTGTGCCATGTTGCGCTGTTTCGAGAACTCCACCAACATGGCTAGTGCTGATGACGCCATCCTCTGCATTACTATCCCACTTCTTTGTCTCCTTGAAAAAATGCTTCGGGTGATGATGGAAGAGGAAGTGGCACAGGAGGAAGAAGAGAAAGAAGAGGGATCATTTCCACAGTTATCAGGCCAGTCATTTACAAGTGGCTTGGAGGGTGGGTTCCTGCACCAACAGAGGCCAGGTACACAACTGTCCAGCCACGACACAGTTCTGGAGAAGGATGTTGAGGAGGAGGAACCGTGTTTACAGCATGGTGACACCCAAAGCAGCTTATGGGCATCATTGGAGCGTGGCTGGGGGGATACAGAGGACACAAATGACACACCTCCTCTATGGACAGCTTGTCGTTACAACTACATGCTGCAGTGCCTGCGCAACGACCGCGGAGTTGCCCACATTCTAACCAGTGCTGATTACTGATGCTGATCCCTGCTGGATCCCTGCTACAATGAAAACATGCCGTCCTTAATTCCATCACTGGAGTGTGATCGGAAGATGCACGAGTAGAAGCGCACGCTGGTAGACGCGCTGCTGTAACATTCCGACCTGACAGCGGTGGCTCAGTGGAAGCACAAGGCGAGGGTAGAAGAGGAGGAACCTTGCCACCGCAGCTGGGGCACTGCCAGCACCTCAGAAGGGAGGTTGGAAACGTCTTTGTCACGGAAGGTGTTACAGAAAACTAGAAGACACAAATGAAGATCCGACTGACTTGATCCAAAACTAAGGAACCAAAGGGTAAGCCCTGTAACAGCCCTAGCTCTCTCCCTTACTGCTCAGCCTATGCAAAAATTTCTATGGTAGATGATTGCATACCCTCGTTCCTCGACTGTATGACACCTGAACACCCTATAATAGTGAGGGGACACGACCACCGGCTCCCTACACTTAATACGGAGGGAGTCAGGGTCACCTAGGATCAAGTAAACAGGAAAACACAAATAAATGAACAGACTTATCTGTAGAAGCATCAGTTGTAGCATCCAGCATGCACACACTCCAGGACGTTGTATAAACCGCAAAGTGATGCAGTATGGGAGGGGATTTAAAGGGATGCAATCAGTGCAACTAGATGACAGCTGAGAGAGGGAAACAAGATGACAAAACGAAAGCAAAACAAAAGAACCTCAAGCAGGAAGTTTTGAAGAACGTCTGTCAGAGCTTCTCAGATGTCTGGCGGTGACAGTACCCCTCCTTCTACGAGTGGACTCCGGACACTCAGAGCCTACCTTCTCAGGATGGGACCTATGGAAAGCCCTGATGAGACGAGTGGCCTTAATGTCCATCACTGGGACCCACATCCTCTCCTCAGGACCATAACCCTCCCAATGAACGAGGTACTGGAGAGAACCGCGGACAACACGAGAATCCACAATCCAAGAGACCTGAAATTCAAGATTACCATCAACCACAATCGGAGGAGGAGGCAAAGAGGAGGGTACAATGGGTTGGACATAAGGTTTTAATAGGGACCTATGGAAAGGGCTAGAGGGCTGCAAAAGGCAGCAACATGTAGGTAAATCCCATGCAAACAAATGTGGATAGGGAAATGAATAAAAATAAAAATAAAATAAATAAAAATTAACCAATATCAATTGGAGAGAGGTCCCATAGCAGAGAATCTGGCTTCACGTCACCCACCACTGGAACAGTCCATTCTCAGATATTTAGGCCCCGGCACCCAGGCAGAGGAGAGAGGTCCCGTAACAGAGAATCTGGCTTCATGTCAGCAGAGAATCAGTCTGCATGTCATAGCAGAGAATCAGGCTTCACGTCAGCCCCCACTGCAACAGTCCATTGTCATATATTTAGGCCCAGCACCCAGGCAGAGGAGAGAGGTCCCGTAACAGAGAATCTGTCTTCATGTCAGCAGAGAATCAGTCTGCATGTCATAGCAGAGAATCAGGCTTCACGTTAGCCACCACTGCAACAGTCCATTGTCATATATTTAGGCCCAGCACCCAGGCAGAGGAGAGAGGTCCCGTAACAGAGAATCTGTCTTCATGTCAGCAGAGAATCAGTCTGCATGTCATAGCAGAGAATCAGGCTTCACGTTAGCCACCACTGCAACAGTCCATTGTCATATATTTAGGCCCAGCACCCAGGCAGAGGAGAGAGGTCCCGTAACAGAGGATCTGTGTTCATGTCAGCAGAGAATCAGTCTGCATGTCATAGCAGAGAATCAGGCTTCACGTCACCCAACATTGGAACAGTCCATTGGCATATATTTAGGCCCTGGCACCCAGACAGAAGAGAGGTTCATTCAACTTTGGGTAGCCTCGCAATATAATGGTAAAATGAAAATAAAAATAGGATTGAATGAGGAAGTGCCCTGGAGTACAATAATATATGGTTAAGGGGAGGTAGTTAATGTCTAATCTGGACAAGGGACGGACAGGTCCTGTGGGATCCATGCCTGGTTCATTTTTATGAACGTCAGCTTGTCAACATTGGCTGTAGACAGGCGGCTGCGTTTGTCTGTAATGACGCCCCCTGCCGTGCTGAATACAGGTTCAGACAAAACGCTGGCCGCCGGGCAGGCCAGCACCTCCAAGGCATAAAAGGCTAGCTCTGGCCACGTGGACAATTTAGAGACCCAGAAGTTGAATGGGGCCGAACCATCAGTCAGTACGTGGAGGGGTGTGCACATGTACTGTTCCACCATGTTAGTGAAATGTTGCCTCCTGCTAACACGTTGCGTATCAGGTGGTGGTGCAGTTAGCTGTGGCGTGTTGACAAAACTTTTCCACATCTCTGCCATGCTAACCCTGCCCTCAGAGGAGCTGGCCGTGACACAGCTGCCTTGGCGACCTCTTGCTCCTCCTCTGCCTTGGCCTTGGGCTTCCACTTGTTCCCCTGTGACATTTGGAAATGCTCTCAGTAGCGCGTCTACCAACGTGCGCTTGTACTCGCGCATCTTCCTATCACGCTCCAGTGCAGGAAGTAAGGTGGGAACATTGTCTTTGTACCGTGGATCCAGCAGGGTGGCAACCCAGTAGTCCGCACACGTTAAAATGTGGGCAACTCTGCTGTCGTTGCGCAGGCACTGCAGCATGTAGTCGCTCATGTGTGCCAGGCTGCCCAGGGGTAAGGACAAGCTGTCCTCTGTGGGAGGCGTATCATCATCGTCCTGCCTTTCCCCCCAGCCACGCACCAGTGATGGGCCCGAGCTGCGTTGGGTGCCACCCCGCTGTGACCATGCTTCATCCTCATCCTCCTCCACCTCCTTCTCATCCTCGTCCTCCTCGTCCTCCAGTAGTGGGCCCTGGCTGGCCACATTTGTACCTGGACTCTGCTGTTGTAAAAAACCTCCCTCTGTGTCACTTCGAAGAGACTGGCCTGAAAGTGCTAAAAATGACCCCTCTTCCTCCTCCTCCTCCTCCTGGGCCACCTCCTCTTCCATCATCGCCCTAAGTGTTTTCTCAAGGAGACATAGAAGTGGTATTGTAACGCTGATAATGGCGTCATCGCCACTGGCCATGTTGGTGGAGTACTCGAAACAGCGCAACAGGGCACACAGGTCTCGCATGGAGGCCCAGTCATTGGTGGTGAAGTGGTGCTGTTCCGCAGTGCGACTGACCCGTGCGTGCTGCAGCTGAAACTCCACTATGGCCTGCTGCTGCTCGCACAGTCTGTCCAGCATGTGCAAGGTGGAGTTCCACCTGGTGGGCACGTCGCATATGAGGCGGTGAGCGGGAAGGCCGAAGTTACGCTGTAGCGCAGACAGGCGAGCAGCGGCAGGATGTGAACGCCGGAAGCGCGAACAGACGGCCCTCACAGTATGCAGCAGCTCTGACATGTCGGGGTAGTTGTGAATGAACTTCTGCACCACCAAATTCAGCACATGCGCCAGGCAAGGGATGTGCGTCAAACCGGCTAGTCCCAGAGCTGCAACGAGATTTCGCCCATTATCGCACACCACCAAGCCGGGCTTGAGGCTCACCGGCAGCAACCACTCGTCGGTCTGTTGTTCTATACCACGCCACAACTCCTGTGCGGTGTGGGGCCTGTCCCCCAAACATATGAGTTTCAGAATGGCCTGCTGACGTTTACCCCGGGCTGTGCTGAAGTTGGTGGTGAAGGTGTGTGGCTGACTGGATGAGCAGGTGGAAGAAGAGGAGGAGGAAGCCGAGAAGGAGGAGGTGGCAACAGGAGGCAAAGAATGTTGCCCTGCAATCCTTGGCGGCGGAAGGACATGCGCCAAACAGCTCTCCACCTGGGGCCCAGCTGCCACTACATTTACCCAGTGTGCAGTTAGGGAGATCTAGCGTCCCTGGCCGTGCTTACTGGTCCACGTATCTGTGGTTAGGTGGACCTTGCTACAGATGGCGTTGCGCAGTGCACACTTGATTTTATCGGATACTTGGTTGTGCAGGGAAGGCACGGCTCTCTTGGAGAAGTAGTGGCGGCTGGGAACAACATACTGTGGGACAGCAAGCGACATGAGCTGTTTGAAGCTGTCTGTGTCCACCAGCCTAAATGACAGCATTTCATAGGCCAGTAGTTTAGAAATGCTGGCATTCAGGGCCAGGGATCGAGGGTGGCTAGGTGGGAATTTACGCTTTCTCTCAAATGTTTGTGAGATGGAGAGTTGAACGCTGCCGTGTGACATGGTTGAGATGCTTGGTGACGGAGGTGGTGGTGGTGTTGGTGGTAAATCCCCTGTTTGCTGGGCGGCAGGTGCCAACGTTCCTCCAAAGGCGGAGGAAGAGGCCGAGGCGGCAGCAGCAGAAGAGGTAGCAGGGGGAGCCTGAGTGACTTCCTTGTTTTTAAGGTGTTTACTCCACTGCAGTTCATGCTTTGCATGCAGGTGCCTGGTCATGCAGGTTGTGCTAAGGTTCAGAACATTAATGCCTCGCTTCAGGCTCTGATGGCACAGCGTGCAAACCACTCGGGTCTTGTCGTCAGCACATTGTTTGAAGAAGTGCCATGCCAGGGAACTCCTTGAAGCTGCCTTTGGGGTGCTCGGTCCCAGATGGCGGCGGTCAGTAGCAGGCGGAGTCTCTTGGCGGCGGGTGTTCTGCTTTTGCCCACTGCTCCCTCTTTTGCTACGCTGTTGGCTCGGTCTCACCACTGCCTCTTCCTCCGAACTGTGAAAGTCAGTGGCACGACCTTCATTCCATGTGGGGTCTAGGACCTCATCGTCCCCTGCATCGTATTCCACCCAGTCTTGATCCCTGACCTCCTGTTCAGTCTGCACAGTGCAGAAAGACGCAGCAGTTGGCACCTGTGTTTCGTCATCATCAGAGACTTGCTGAGGTGGTATTCCCATGTCCTCATCATCAGGAAACATAAGTGGTTGTGCGTCAGTGCATTCTATGTCTTCCACCGCTGGGGAAGGGCTAGGTGGATGCCCTTGGGAAACCCTGCCAGCAGAGTCTTCAAACAGCATAAGAGACTGCTGCATAACTTGAGGCTCAGACAGTTTCCCTGATATGCATGGGGGTGATGTGACAGACTGATGGGGTTGGTTTTCAGGCGCCATCTGTGCGCTTTGTGCAGAAGACTGGGTGGGAGATAATGTGAACGTGCTGGATCCACTGTCGGCCACCCAATTGACTAATGCCTGTACCTGCTCAGGCCTCCCATCCTTAGAACGGCATTGGGCCCCACCATATATCGCTGTAAATTCTGGCGGCTACTGGGACCTGAGGTAGTTGGTACACTAGGACGTGTGGATGTGGCAGAACGGCCACGTCCTCTCCCAGCACCAGAGGGTCCACTAACACCACCACGACCATGTCCACGTCTGCGTCCCTTACTAGATGTTTTCCTCATTGTTATCGTTCACCACAACAACAACAATATTATTTGGCCCAATGTATTGAATTCAAATTCAGGCCTTTTTTTACAGACACCTAACACTATCTGGCTATCTATTTAGGTACCGTATTACACTAATACAGGCACAGCAGTAACCACCGATTTAGCTGACTATGAATTTGAGGCCTAGTATTTAGGCGCTGGGTGACAGGTATACGTTTTACGGACAGAATTAGACTGGGATATGCACAGAAGCGTGTGTGTGAAGTTATTGAGAATGACCCTATCAGCACCTTGATTCTGATATACCCTTTTAGGGATGTATTTAAAGTAGGCCTGATACAGCAGAAACCGCTAAATTAGGAAATTGCTAAATTGGGAATTGTATTTCAACCCAGAACAAAAAATGTGCTTTGACGGACACTAAATAACTTGCCCAGCCACAACAGTACAGCAGTAACGACAGATTTAGCAGGATATAAATTTGAGGCCTAGTATTTAGGCGCTGGGTGACAGGTATAGGTTTACTGACAGAATTAGACTTGGAAATGCACAGTAGCGTGTGTGTGAAGTTATTCAGAATGACCCTATGTGCACCTTGAATATTATATACCCTTTTAGGGATAAATTTAAAGTAGGCCTGATACAGCAGAAACCACTAAATTAGGAAATTGCTAAATTGGGAATTGTAGTTCAACCCAGAACAAAAAATGTGCTTTGACGGACACTAAATAACTTGCCCAGCCACAGCAGTACAGCAGTAACGACAGATTTAGCAGGATATAAATTTGAGGCCTAGTATTTAGGCGCTGGGTGACAGGTATACGTTTTCTGACAGAATTAGACTTGGAAATGCACAGTAGCGTGTGTGTGAAGTTATTCAGAATGACCCATGTGCACCTTGAATATTATATACCCTTTTAGGGATAGATTTCAAATAGCTCTGATACAGCAGAAACCACTAAATTAGGAAATTGCTAAATTGGGAATTGTATTTCAACCCAGAACAAAAAATGTGCTTTGACGGACACTAAATAACTTGCCCAGCCACAGCAGTACAGCAGTAACGACAGATTCAGCAGGATATACATTTGAGGCCTAGTATTTAGGCGCTGGGTGACAGGTATACTTTTTACGGACAGAATTAGACTGGGATATGCACTGTAGCGTGTGTGTGAAGTTATTCAGAATGACCCTATGTGCACCTTGAATCTGATATACCCTTTTAGGGATGTATTTAAAGTAGGCCTGATACAGCAGAAACCACTAAATTAGGAAATTGCTAAATTGGGAATTGTATTTCAACCCAGAACAAAAAATGTGCTTTGACGGACACTAAATAACTTGCCCAGCCACAACAGTACAGCAGTAACGACAGATTTAGCTGGATATAAACTTGAGGCCTTGTATTTAGGCGCTGGATGACAGGTATACGTTTACTGACAGAATTACACTGGGATATGGCCAAAAAATAACCACACTATTGATGGTTAAATGCACTTGGTGTGACAGCTTGACCAACCACACTACTGAGGGTTAAATGCACTTGGTGACAGGCGCAGCTTGCCCCTGATGTAGTATATGGCCAAAAAATAAACAGACTATTGCTGGTTAAATGCACTTGGTGTGACAGCTTGACCAACCACACTACTGAGGGTTAAATGCACTTGGTGACAGGCGCAGCTTGCCCCTGATGTAGTATATGGCCAAAAAAGAAACAGACTATTGCTGGTTAAATGCACTTGGTGTGACAGCTTGACCAACCACACTACTGAGGGTTAAATGCACTTGGTGACAGGCGCAGCTTGCCCCTGATGTAGTATATGGCCAAAAAATAAACAGACTATTGCTGGTTAAATGCACTTGGTGTTACAGCTTGACCAACCACACTACTGAGGGTTAAATGCACTTGGTGACAGGCGCAGCTTGCCCCTGATGTAGTATATGGCCAAAAAATAAACAGACTATTGCTGGTTAAATGGACTTGGTATGACAGCTTCACCCTGATGTAGGATTTAGCCAAAAAACAACCACACCATTGAGGGTTAAATGCACTTGGTGACAGGCGCAGCTTTCCCCTGATGTAGTATATGGCCAAAAAATAAACAGACTATTGCTGGTTAAATGCACTTGGGGTGACAGCTTCACCCTGATTTAGGCTTTAGCCAAAAAACAACCACACCATTGAGGGTTAAATTCACTTGGTGACAGGCGCAGCTTGCCACTGATGTAGTATATGGTCAAAAAATAAACAGACTATTGCTGGTTAAATGCACTTGGTGTGACAGCTTCACCCTGATGTAGGCTTTAGCCAAAAAACAACCACACCATTGAGGGTTAAATGCACTTGGTGACAGGCGCAGCTTGCCCCTGATGTAGTATATGGCCAAAAAATAAACAGACTATTGCTGGTTAAATGCACTTGGTGTGACAGCTTCACCCTGATGTAGGCTTTAGCCAAAAAACAACCACACCATTGAGGGTTAAATGCACTTGGTGGCAGCTTGTGCTGGCGCAACACAAGACACAAAATGGCCGCCGATCACCCCAGAAAAAAGTGTCTGAAAAATGCTCTGGGCAGCCTAAAAACAGTGAGCAATTCAATAGCAGCAGTTCAATCATCCACAGCTGCAGATCGATCAATGGATGGAGTCTTTTGGAGGAGTTAATCAGCCTAATCTCGCCCTACTGTCGCAGCTGAAACCTCTCCCTACGCTAATCAGAGCAGAGTGACGGGCGGCGCTATGTGACTCCAGCTTAAATAGAGGCTGGGTCACATGGTGCTCTGGCCAATCGCAGCCATGCCAATAGTAGGCATGGCTGTGACGGCCTCTTGGGGCAAGTAGTATGACGCTTGTTGATTGGCTGCTTTGCAGCCTTTCAAAAAGCGCCAAGAAAGCGACGAACACCGAACCCGGACTTTTACGAAAATGTCCGGGTTCGGGTCCGTGTCACGGACACCCCAAAATTCGGTACGAACCCGAACTATACAGTTCGGGTTCGCTCATCCCTACAGAGGAATAATTCAAAATAAACTTCCTGTAATAATTGGCCAAACCCAAAAAACTCATCAGCGCCTTCTGATTCTCAGGAAGCTCCCACTCAAGCACAGCGCGGACCTTCTCGGGGTCCATGCGAAAACCAGAAGCAGAGAGAAGAAACCCCAGAAATTGAATTTCTGGAACCGCAAACACACATTTTTCCAGTTTAGCGTACAATTTATTCTCCCGCAGGATGAGCAAGACCTGACGTGGGTGGTCCTTATGAGTTTTGAAATCAGGAGAAAAAATCTAAATGTCATCTAGATACACTAGTACAAATTTCCTCATTAAATGATAAAAAAATGGTGTTAACAAAATGCTGAAAGACGGCTGGAGCATTCATCAAACCAAAAGGCATAACCAAATTCTCAAAATGGCCCTCAGGGGTATTGAAGGCCATCTTCCATTCGTCTGCTTCTCTGACCCTGACCAGGTTGTATGCCCCTCTTAGATCCAACTTGGAAAAAACTTTAGCCCCAACAATCTGGTTAAACAGGTCCGGGATCAGAGGAAGCGGATAAGGGTCACGAATTGTGATACTGTTAAGCTCCCTGAAATCCAGACATGGTCTTAAAGAACCATCTTTTTTCTTAACAAAGAAAAGACCAGCAGCAACAGGTGACTTCGAGGGTCGTATGTGTCCCTTTCTCAGGCTCTCAGAGATATAAGCACGCATAGCAACCCTTTCAGGTTGGGAGAGATTGTATAAACGAGATTTAGGCAGCTTGGCGCCTGGGATGAGATTAATAGGACAATTGTACTCCCTGTCAGGGGGCAGCTCCTGAACACCACTCTCAGAAAACACATCCAAAAATTCAGAGAGAAAAGATGGTACAGTCTTAGTAGAAACCTCTGAAACAGATGTCGTGAGGCAATTCTCTCTGCAAAAGTCACTCCAACCATTTATTTGCCTCGCTTGCCAATCAATGGTGGGGTTATGTTTAGTGAGCCATGGTAGCCCCAACACTAGAGGAGTAGGCAACCCGCTTAGGACGAAACATGACACATCCTCAACATGAGTATCACTCACAATCAAACGGATATTGTGAACTATGCCCTTTAACGATTTCTGAGAAAGTGGAGCAGAATCAATAGCAAAAACAGGTATATCCTTTCCCAAAGTGCATACCTGCATAAACTATGTGTTATAGCAAATTGATTATCAATGAGATTGACAGCTGCTCCACTATTTGCAAAAATCTCACAAAAAATGTTCTTGCTCTCTAGCGCCACCCTGGCAGGTAGGACAAAACGGGAACTACAAGCAAACGGAAAACCTTCAATTTCCGCATCAACCTTGCCAATAGTAACAGATGGAACGTTTTTAGAGGATTTTTTTCTTTTTGTTTCTTTATTACTCTCAAAAAACTGCCTGAATCTTCTAGAGGGATAAACATTTGCCAAATGATTTATACCTCCACAACAGAAACAAACCCTCCTCTGAGAGCTGAATCTTCTATTGTCAGAGGCAAGCAAACCCAGCTGCATGGGCTCCCTCTCAGAGGGGATTGAGAGAGACTGAGACCCCTGCACACTGAAAGAAACCGCCGCACTCTCCTTGGACTGAGTATGACAGGAAGGAGTGATCTCTCCTCTCTCTCTAAGACGCCTGTCAATACGAACAGCCCGAGACATGGCAGAGTCCAAGGAGGTAGGTCTCTCATGAAAGGCAAATGCATCTTTCAATCCCTCTGAAAGACCATGGCAAAATTGACTTCGGAGTGCAGCATCATTTCAACCAGTATCAGCTGCCCATCTCCGAAATTCTGAACAGTATATCTCTGCGGACTGTTTACCCTGGCATAAAAGACGTAGTCTAGACTCAGCCAGAGCAATACGATCCGTATCATCATATATCTGACCCAGGGCCAAAAAAAATTCATCCACTGAACGGAGGGGCTGTGCCCCCACTGGCAGCGAAAAGGCCCAAGACTGAGCGTTATCCCTGAGCAGCGAGATGATGATCCCCACCCTCTGCTACTCATCACCAGAGGAATAGGGAAGTAGGCAAAAATGGAGTTTGCAAGCCTCTCTAAAATGAACAAAATTCTCACTACCCCCGGAGAACGTATCCGGGAGCGAGATCTTAGGCTCAGAACAAACTCCATGAACGCAAGCTGAACCGGTCACCTGAAACTGAGATACAGTTTTACTGAGATCTGCTACCTCCAATGAAAGACCGGATCCATGCTTGAGACAGTTTTTGCGGTTTATAATGTCACGGAAGGTGTTACAGAAAACTAGAAGTCACAAATGAAGATCCGACTGACTTGATCTAAAACTAAGGAACAATAGGGTAAGCCCTGTAACAGCCCTAGCTCTCTGCCTTACTGCTCAGCCTATGCAAAAATCTCTATGGTAGATGATTGCATACCCTCGTTCCTCGACTGTATGACACCTGAACACCCTATAATAGTTAGGGGACATGACCACCGGCTCCCTACACCTAATACGGAGGGAGTCAGGGTCACCTAGGATCAAGCAAACAGGAAAACACAAATAAATAAACAGACTTATCTGTAGAAGCATCAGTTGTAGCTTCCAGCATGCACACACTGCAGGAAGTTGTATAAACCGCAAAGTGATGCAGTATGGGAGGGGATTTAAAGGGATGCAATCAGTGCAACTAGATGACGGCTGAGAGAGGGAAACGAGATGACAAAACAAGGCAAAACAAAAGAACCTCAAGCAGGAGGTTCTGAAGAACGTCTGTCAGAGCTTCTCAGATGTCTGAGAACACATACTGATTGATGGGTCTCCAAATTGGGCACATGACCTGAGCTTGCCCTTTACGCCTTGGAGGTGCTCGCCTGCCCTGCGGCCAGTGTATTGTCTGAACATCTGCTTAGCACAGCAGGGGGATGGGTGATCACAGACTAGCGCAGCTGCCTGTCCACAGCCAATGTGGACAAGCTCACGTTCATTAAAATGAACCAGGCATGGATCCCACAGGACTTGTCTGTCTCTTGTGCTGAATGGACAAGTATACCGGCCGCACCAAGCTAATGTTATACTCCAGCGCACTTTCTCTTTGCGTTCTCTTTTCCATTTCCCAGTGTTTTGGGGCCTTCCCAAATTTATAAAAAAATAATAGAAAAACAAAAACAGTCTTGGCTATTTCATCCTCCACTGCCGCTTCCACCTACACCGCCACGCCTACCTCCTCCTCAACTTCCTACTCCACTTTGACCCCGTCTCCTAGTTCAACATTATAATTTTTTTTCTATTCTATGTTATTTTAAATTATTTCCCTATCCACATTTGTTTGCAGGGCAACTGTGCTGCTCTTACCCCTATTTTGCCTCCTTTTGCAGCCCTCTACTGCAAAAGGACTATTTTACAGACATTTTAGTGCACCAAAGTTTGGGTCCCCATTCACTTCAATGGGGTTCAAGTTCGGATCAAGTTCGGGTCCTGAACCCGAACTTTGACCCGAAATTCATCCGAACCCGAACATCCACGGGTCTGCTTATCCCTAATTAAAAGTACTTTTTCCTCAAAATGAAGTAAAGGATTGCTAAGTGAATGATATCATTTCATTTGTTTGACCTAGCTCTACAAGGCATTGAGCCTGGCTTAACAGTGAATTTCTTAATGACAAATGCTTTAAGAGGTCAAGGGCACATGTGTTTAGACAGTACAACATTTTCTTTACTTAACTGCATCTGAACTGCTTGGTTGGGAGCAACAATACTGGCAGTTCAGTAACACACTTAAAGAGCTAATTTGTGACACTTTCCTTTCTTTGTAATACTTACTTGTTCAACTGAGAACATACGGTAGAGCTGTTCAACTGACCCACTTTCTTCCTCCTATCGTGCAGAGGAATCTGTCAATCAGCAGCAGGTGGGTGAGGGGGATCCAGCAGCTCCTGAATATACTTGATTCCTAGTTTGCATTTTGCTGCAATAAATGGACCTTATACCATTAGATGGCTTATCAGATTACTTCCACTCCACCAAAAACTGCTCAACCTTTTACCTGTATAAAG
Organism: Bufo gargarizans; assembly: GCF_014858855.1. Taxonomy (NCBI): domain Eukaryota; kingdom Metazoa; phylum Chordata; class Amphibia; order Anura; family Bufonidae; genus Bufo; species Bufo gargarizans. Next base: position 167,135,866 of record NC_058084.1, read on the forward strand.
GTATAAATTAAAAATATAACTCGTCTTGCATGAAATAAACTCTCATATGACTTTGCAGACAGAAAAATAAGTTATGGCTCCCAAAGTATGTGGATGTAAAAATGGAAAAAAATCACTGCATTCTGAAGGCTTATATACCGTATACTACACCATTAACCCATTAATGCTCTGTGATGCACTATTACTAGTATGTGAACTAGAGATGAGTAAGCCTGTTGAGATTCAGAATTACCAAATTTCTGAGAAAGTTTTGTTTGTTTCCGAATTAATTTGTGTCGAACCAGAGTGCCTCCAATTGCCATTGTATAATCTCTATAGTCTCCTAGGACTATAGGAATTTTTCGGAAACTGTTATCTGTTTTCGTTAATTTTTAATGAATTTTTGCTTCCAACTCGAGTAATAGTAAATCATGTCTGAGTGACGTTGACAAACATAGCTATAGGTAAATGCATTTTGGATTATGTTAATGAAAATTGCGTTAAAAAAAACACTGCTTCATGGCATGAGTTATGCTATTTCAAATTGCAAATTCTTCTGTCTGAGCGTGAGCTGCAGGGAGAAAGTCACCCTGCCTCCCACCCTTGCAGCTGACAGAAGTTGATTTTTACCTTATTTTTTTCAATCCCCGTCGGCTGCAGAGTGGGAGGGGGTGTGGTCTAATCGGATTGGGCATGGCTTAACTGGACCTGGGGGCGGGTTTTTTAAGTCAGTCTTTTGAGGGTGGCCTGAATGGCAATGCTACATGCCACTTGACTGTGACCTCCACATCACTCCATTCCCTTAACAGTGTCATCCACAGCGCCCTGCCCATTTAAAGCTGACCTACATCAGTGAAGAAAAATGGCTGGGTTGTTATGGAAACCTGGTGTAAAACTGTGTGTTTGTGGAGACTAAGGGCCTGTGAGCTTCTATTGGCTGATAAGGGTCATGTGACCAGGCTTCTATTGGCTAATGCATTTTTGGGGAATATCTTTGGGAAGGTTTTAGACCGGGTCTCAGCTCTCTAGCATGTACTGTTCCTGACACCTGATGCACTTGTGTGCCTAATTTCGTGATTGTAAGTGCGACGGTGCGGATTTCTTTAGCAGACATACACACATACACTCAGCTTTATATATTAGATACACACACTATATATATATATATATATATATATATATATATAAAAAGAAACGTTTGGCAGCACCAATTCACACCATATACGACGGGTGCTATGTCCAGGGAATTCACTGCTTACCCTTGTATACAATCGGAAAAGGACAGCAACTCCAATAATACCAAAAAAGATTATTTATTGGGCCACAGTGGCACAGTGAGGCGACGTTTCGGCTCAAAATCCAGAGCCTTTCTCAAGCAACAAAACACAAGTGGAAGTGCACATTATAAATATGTGTACATAATCAATAATCACTATTAGTGTATAAATCAATGAATAGATGCATACATAATAATTACAAAAGTGACAATATGTAAAGACAAATCCAGTGATACATTGTTATATTTGCAATCTGCAACAAGATAATGTAAACTAATTTAATACAAAATGTAAATATAAGTGGCACCAATATATATCAGCTGCTTCAAATGTCTTTAATCCCATTAAATAAAAACAAGGAGGAGTAAGAAGGATCGATGGTGACCTACCACAGGGTCAGCGTGTATCCACATGTCCGCAATGGCCACAGTTGGCGTCTAACCTGATGGAATGCGCAGGCGTCGAGATCCGTCCCGGCAGATTCGCGTCATACTACGCCTAATTACGGCGTCCCACGTCACCACCTGCGCCGCGGAGTACAGAGTCTCCATTACTTTCCAATGCGCATGCTCACAATACTGTGACCGCAGACACGCCATGTTTGATACTGGACGGGTTGCCCATAATTAATTAATACATATACTATGTGGCTAACTGAAGGCAAAACGAGGTATCCATGCAACCCTGTCAAGGGGTCATGGTATCCCTATAGTGGGCGTGCGATAAGCGCCCGATCAACCCCCCCCCGTATCGATCGTGCAACAAATGCCGCCCCAATAATGCCTCCTAAAGATGCCATATACAAGGTTCTCCTTATAAGTATATATTATATGAAAGATTTGTGGGATCTGTCGGAACACAGCCTGACCCTAATACGCAATTCAATCTAAGTATAACCAAATTATGGACACAGTCAAATGTGGAACACGGTGTATCTCAATGTGGCAGGACAGCATCGTCATTCCATTGCTCCTCTTCTTGTATCAACCAATCATCTAAAATATAAGATGAGAAAAATATTTAGAGAAAGAAATAAAATTGTAGGTTAGATCTTATAGTAATATTTGTGTTTTATTAATACCTACAACCAAACGAAAGCCGAATAACAGATAATACATAACAACACAGGGCAAACCACCCCTTCATGTACAAACCCCTAGATTAAAATCCACATGGGATAATTATCCCAAGAGATAATAGCAACTCGGGAGGGTAGCCTCTGTGTCTGAACTTTTCAACCATAGTTTCCAGTGATTTCTCCAATACACCAGGGTCGAGATAATCCTTTTGGCCCTGAGGAACTGGGAAAAGGGGAGGTGCTTTACCATGTTCCGCGGATGGCTACTCTGAAAGTGTAAAAGGGTGTTTTTGTCAGTAAGTTTAGTGAATAGCCTAGTTTGTAACCGACCTTCATGATACATGACAGTAGTATCCAGGAATTGGATTTCAGTATTGGAGTATATAAGAGTGAATTGTAACTCTTCATTAATGCCATTCAGATAACTTTGGAACTCCAATAGCTCAGAGCAGTCACCAGTCCATATGAGGAAGATGTCGTCGATGTATCTCCACCACCTCAAAATGTTTCTGCTGTGGTGGGATACATGGACGACATCTTCCTCAAAACACCTCATAAAAATATTGGCGTACGTGGGGTCCACATCGCCACACCCCTGATTTGTTTGTACAAACCGGATTCCAAAAAAGTTGGAAACAAATCATGAATAAAAACTGAATGCAATGATGTGGAGGTGCCAACTTCTAATATTTTATTCAGAATAGAACATAAATCACGGAACAAAAGTTTAAACTGAGAAAATGTACAATTTTAAGGGAAAAATATGTTGAATCAGAATTTCATGGTGTCAACAAATCCCCAAAAAGTTGGGACAAGGCCATTTTCACCACTGTGTGGCATCTCCCCTTCTTCTTACAACAGTCAACAGACGTCTGGGGACCGAGGAGACCAGTTTCTTAAGTTTAGAAATAGGAATGCTCTCCCATTCTTGTCTAATACAGGCCTCTAACTGTTCAATCGTCTTGGGCCTTCTTTGTTGCACCTTCCTCTTTATGATGCGCCAAATGTTCTCTATAGGTGAAAGATCTGGACTGCAGACTGGCTATTTCAGTACCCGGATCCTTCTCCTACGCAGCCATGATGTTGTGATTGATGCAGAATGTGGTCTGGCATTATCTTGTTGAAAAATGCAGGGTCTTCCCTGAAAGAGATGATGTCTGGATGGGAGCATATGTTGTTCTAGAACCTGAATATATTTTTCTGCATTGATGGTGCCTTTCCAGACATGCAAGCTGCCCATGCCACACGCACTCATGCAACCCCATACCATCAGAGATGCAGACTTCTGAACTGAGCGTTGATAACAACTTGGGTTGTCCTTGTCCTCTTTGGTCCGGATGACATGGCGTCCCAGTTTTCCAAAAAGAACTTTGAATCGTGACTCGTCTGACCACAGAACAGTCTTTCATTTTGCCACACTCCATTTTAAATGATCCCTGGCCCAGTGAAAACGCCTGAGCTTGTGGATCTTGCTTAGAAATGGCTTCTTCTTTGCACTGTAGAGTTTCAGCTGGCAACGGTGGATGGCACGGTGGATTGTGTTCACTGACAATGGTTTCTGGAAGTATTCCTGAGCCCATTCTGTGATTTCCTTTACAGTAGCATTCCTGTTTGTGGTGCAGTGTCGTTTAAGGGCCCAGAGATCACGGGCATCCAGTATGGTTTTACAGCCTTGACCCTTACACACAGAGATTGTTCCAGATTCTCTGAATCTTCGGATGATGTTATGCACAGTTGATGATGATAGATGCAAAGTCTTTGCAATTTTTCGCTGGGTAACACCTTTCTGATATTGCTCCACTATCTTTCTGCGCAACATTGTGGGAATTGGTGATCCTCTTCCCATCTTGGCTTCTGAGAGACACTGCCACTCTGAGAAGCTCTTTTTATACCCAATCATGTTGCCAATTGACCTAATTAGTGTTAATCGGTCTTCCAGCTCTTCGTTATGCTCAGATTTACTTTTTCCAGCCTCTGATTGCTACTTGTCCCAACTTTTTGGGGATTTGCTGACACCGTGAAAATTTGAATCAACGTATTTTTCCTTTAAAATGATACATTTACTTGGATTAAACGTTTGATCTGTCATCTACGTTCTATTACAAATAAAATATTGACATTTGCCATCTCCACATCATTGCATTCAGTTTTTATTCACAATTTGTTTAGTGTCCCAACTTTTTGGGAATCTGGTTTGTAGAATATATCCTGGAACAGGAAATAATTCTGTCTAAGGATAATATTCAAAAGGTCAATCACAAAATCACATGTGTCAGCAGTAAGGGATGATAAATCCAACATACGCCTAACCGATCCGATACCAAGATCATGATCGATTGACGTATATAAGGATGTCACATCAAATGACGCCAGAATGATGTTCCCTGTAACCCAACATTCAACATCCCTTAATTTACACAAGAAATCAGTAGTGTCCTGAATTTAGGACTCCGCCCCACTAGCATAATTATGTAGGAGTTTGTCTAAAAAAATTGAGATGTTACTAAAGCTAGAGTCTGAACCCGATACTATTGGACGACCTGGAGGGTCGACCAATGATTTATGTACCTTAGGAAGTACATAAAGTACCGGTGTAACTGGATGATTAACAGTACAGAACTCCGCAAGATCACTGTCAATGATGCCAGCTGTAGCTGCATTGTTTAAACATTTTTGGATAGCTCTAGCAATCTAAAATTTTGGATCAGTCTGAAGTGCTAGATACACTTCAGTATCGCCCAGCTGGCGTCTGATCTCCGCGATGTACTTAGCGGTATCAAGAACAACAATCCCTCCCCCCTTATCTACGGGTTTCACAGTAAGGAGGGGGTCATTTGTCAACTGTTCAATAGCCTCAATCTCAAGGCAAGTGAGATTGGGGTTCTTGAACTTCTTAGTGTTACACGATTGTTTGTACTGTAACACTTCAGATTTTACAGCAGTTATATACGCATCAATGGCAGACTCGCCAACCACAGGGGTAAAATTACTCTTAAGATGTAAACCAAGACCCCCCAGCATGAGCTCACTCTGCTGGGCTGTGTTGGTTCGCATCCTATCACAAAACCATGCTTTTAGTTTGATCCTGCGAAAAAAAATCAGACAAATCCACATCTAAGTCAAATGCATTCAGTGGGGTTGAAGGACAAAAAGTAAGTCCCCTACTCAGGACACTTACTTGTATGGGAGTAAGCATTTTGGATGATAGGTTAATAACAGTTATTTCTTCCTCTGCGTCTGTACTTTGTTGCCTTGTACACAGACTTTGTTGTTGCGCAATTTTGGAGGTTCGTCGATGTCTACGGCCACCACGTCTGGTGCGGCCTCTCTTTTGTGCTGGTTGCTGCTTCTGTGTCCTAAAAAAGACGTTGATTCTTCTGTTCCTGATAGTTGTATATTTCTCTTTTTCTTTCTGTCTTTTTGATTAGACATATTATTATCAAACTGCCATGTGTAGATAGAACCTCTTTTATAATCCTCCAGATCCCGGATCCACTTTGAGCGTTTCCCTTCCTCAAGTTCACCTTTGAGTTTAGCCACATGGGATGACACAGTATCAGAAAACAATGCAAATTCTTCCGAGGTCAAAGCAATTTGAAGTGTCCGTTCAACATCACCAATCTCAATTGCTGTGGAAGTTATTTCCTCTTGTATAAATTGAATATTTAAAAGAATAAAGTCCAAAGAATATCTATTTGACAACATTTCCAGCTTCTTACAATAACTTGAGTTATGAAAAAATAAGTTAGGTCGTAGATTAGATCTCATACCTCGCGGAATTCTTTGGGCCTTGTAATATTCACCCAGGGTGGTCATGTGTAATATTCACCCAGGGACGCTGTTTTTTTGGATAGAAATTCCAGTTGTTTTTTCAATTCCTTTGTTGATGGGGTATTTAAAAAGGTGGCATCTCCCCCGATGCCCAGTATAATCTGCTCCGCTTCCTCCTGTGAGTAGGTAGGGCCACGTGGAAATTCAGTATCCATGATGAGAACAAACAATAGTCTATGTAAAAAATTGTGCTAAGCCAACAAGTGAAAATACAAAAAGAAACGTTTGGCAGCACCAATTCACACCATATACGACGGGTGCTATGTCCAGGGAATTCACTGCTTACCCTTGTATACAATCGGAAAAGGACAGCAACTCCAATAATACCAAAAAATATTATTTATTGGGCCACAGTGGCACAGTGAGGCGACTTTTCGGCTCAAAATCCAGAGCCTTTCTCAAGCAACAAAACACAAGTGGAAGTGCACATTATAAATAGGTGTACATAATCAATAATCACTATTAGTGTATAAATCAATGAATAGATGTATACATAATAATTACAAAAGTGACAATATGTAAAGACAAATCCAGTGATACATTGTTATATTTGCAATCTGCAACAAGATAATGTAAACTAATTTAATACAAAATGTAAATATAAGTGGCACCAATATATATCAGCTGCTTCAAATGTCTTTAATCCCATTAAATAAAAACAAGGAGGAGTAAGAAGGATCGATGGTGACCTACCACAGGGTCAGCGTGTATCCACATGTCCGCAATGGCCACAGTTGGCGTCTAACCTGATGGAATGCGCAGGCGTCGAGATCCGTCCCGGCAGATTCGCGTCATACTACGCCTAATTACGGCGTCCCACGTCACCACCTGCGCCGCGGAGTACAGAGTCTCCATTGCTTTCCAATGCGCATGCTCACAATACTGTGACCGCAGACGCGCCATGTTTGATACTGGACGGGTTGCCAATAATTAATTAATACATATACTATGTGGCTAACTGAAGGCAAAACGAGGTATCCACGCAACCCTGTCAAGGGGTCATGGTATCCCTACAGTGGGCGTGCGATAAGCGCCCGATCGACACCCCCGTAACGATCGTGCAACAAGTGCCGCCCCAATAAAGATAATACATAAAGATGCCATATACATGGTTCTCCTTATAAGTATATATTATATGAAAGATTTGTGGGATCTGTCGGAACACAGCCCGACCCCAATACGCAATTCAATCTAAGTATAAACGTCGCCTCACTGTGCCACTGTGGCCCAATAAATAATCGCAAAGGATAATATTCCTATTTCAGTGAATTCTTATATTAACAACACCGCTGATCAACTGCTGATCAACATTCGTTTGCATATGACGCAACCCATTATGAATACTGCGCTTTTATTAAATAGTTTCCCTTATATAACATGGAACATTATGTGATTAAGCTCCCATACACGCTCCCATACACGCATAGTGACAATATATGAATACCATTTTACACGTTTTGGGAATATTTTAAAGTTTTTATGGGGATTTCTCATTGAAACCCGTTTTAATAATTCTTTTTAATAATTCATTTTTTACTGATATATCCAAATTAAACACAAAAAAAGAACTGCAATGAAAATATGAATGAACAAATAAACAGTGTTCAAACATGTGACTATATAATATGTTTTTTAGCAATGGAACCGCATGATCAGACCACTTGAAGATATAGTGTATATATAGCCGCAATTCACTCACACAAAACCTGTCTAGGAACCATAGGTTTAGCAATTATTGTTATTTAATTCTACACATTTATTTTATTTCTATATTATAGAGTGTTAAGTAATTTTTAACTTTTATATGTAAAAACACAGCCAGCAAGGGGTTAAACGACCGGCCAAGCCAGATTTAGGCTTTCAGGTGTTTTCAATAAATGATGTCATAGCCCTAAATGGGTAAAGGAATTCAGCCCTATAAAAACAGCCATATAACAGATGAGCCTTGACCACTGAGGAAGGAGACATGTTAACTCCGAAACGCGTCTGGTGTACACAAGTCTCTACAAAAGGAAGAAAAACCGCAGCCTATCAGCTGTGCATCTTTATCCAATTTGCAACTATATCCGATTATTTTCTGCAAAGAAACGAAAGTCCGGTCCTGCTCTGGGAAAAAAGACATCCAGCTTCATGATCTATCAAGCGGGTGTAATTACACACCTATCCCGGCACTTAGCGGACTGTTTCCTTGTCTACAAGCTTTTTTTGCTCACTTCAAAAGTTGATTGGAGGTACGACCGACCACCTGTGCTGATAATACGTGGGACGCCACGTTAAGCACAAAAACTCGAACATCTACCACTTCCAAACAGTGAGTAATCCACTATAATCATTATATTATCACAGTGCACTAGCTATACTAACACTGAGCTATAGCTGTGAAAAACCACATGCAATGAATCGCAAAGGATAATATTCCTATTTCAGTGAATTCTTATATTAACAACACCGCTGATCAACTGCGGATCAATACAGAGACTGCATTTACTACCATTTTATGAACTGGGACCCAGTACTATCGAAATAGACATTATACCTACTACTGAAATCTCAGTTTGAAGTACACATTAACCCTTGGTATGGCTACATGTATTTTATGATTTTAGAGTGATAAGGTACCACATTTGCACAATATATAAAATTGTATTTAATACATTTTTTAACCCAATATTGAGTAGAGTTTGGTGTGTATCAGATGTGGCGTGCCCCTCTTACATATCTACATATTTGACTTTCTTTAAAGGTTTGGGGTAACCTTTTTAGGGGGAGCACCCTTTTCCTTGCAAATTAGAGGGTGAGCCATCCCAATACTCTCTACATATTTTACCATTACCCCAGCTTAGGTTGAGCTCCCCACTATTTTGCAATGTACATCTGGAGTCACATCGAACAAAAACGTTTACTAGTAGAATCCTATTCATTTAATAATACCAATGAAACATATATGACACAGCAAGCAGAAAAAATGATGTCTGATGTGTTTAAGGAGCTGGAATTTTTGGTACAGGGACAGCTTAAGCAACGATGGGAAATTAGAATGTTAAATCAATATATAAAGGAAGGAAACATCCCAAAAGGACTGCTTCTGTCTAAAATTCCAGCTCAAGATCTATATAACGAAGAATTTGAACGAGAATGGAACTCCTTCTTGCAGCACAATCCATTGAATTAATCCACCACGTAATCCGTCAGCGCCAGCCCCACTCTGTTGCCCTTGAAGCGGATCCTGCGCAACCTGTGGTCTAGCGACACGGGGCCGGGTACGCCTGGTGGTATCAGGGACCTCCACCTCCTCGTCCAAACTTTGGGTCAGACTGCCACTGCTTTCTACAGGTTCATATTCTGACCCGCTAGATTCATCAGATGAGGGTTCCCATTCCTCATCTGACTGGGTCAGAAGCCTGTAGGCCTCTTCAGAAGAATACCCCCTGTTTGACATTTGGGCTACTAAATTTAGGGGTATTCCCTGAGACTACCCAAGAAAAAAAGCAAGCCTGTTTTACAAATGGGAGGCTAGCGAAGTACCGGAGGCCGCTGTGGTTGATAAAAAATATCAAAACTGATTTTTTTTTATCGCCGCAGCGCTTGTAAAGTGATTGTGCAGTGATAAAAAAAAAATTATTTTTGGTCACTGTGGCGGGGCGGGCGTGGGTGAACGGACGTGTGGGCGACCGATCAGGGCTGATCGGGCAAACACTGCGTTTTGGGTGGAGGGCGAACTAAGGTGACACTAATACTATTATAGATCTGACTGTGATCAGTTCTAATCACTTACAGATACTGCGGTGCGGTGGGCTGGGCGCTAAACCATCGCTAACTACTTAACCAAGGGGCTTAAACACTATCCCTAAAAGCTAACAGTCAATACCAGTGAAAAAAAAAAGTGACAGTTTACACTGATCACTTTTTTCCTTTTACTAGGTGATTGACAGGGGTGATCAAGGGGTGATCAAGGGGTTAATTGGGGTGCAGGGGGGTGATCTGGGGCTAAGTGAGCTGTTTGGTGCTACTCACTGTGAACTGTGCTCCTCTGCTGAGACCAACCGACCAAAAGGACAAGCAGAGGAGCAGGGAAGCCATTTAACACATTATATTTACAAATATAATGTGTTAGATGGCTTGTGATTGTTTTTTTTTTTTAAATCATCAGCTTGCCAGCCACGATCATTGGCTGGCAAGCTGATGACGTGACCCCCCTCAAACAAATGCCGGCCCGCGATGCGCATCGCTGCGTGACTCTGCCTGGAGCTGCCGCCTCCAGACCGCGATCCTGCATTAGGTGGTCCGGAGGCGGTTAATCCATAACACCTGCAAAGGGTTCCTGAGCCTTTAAATTGTCTCTCAGACTGGTTCAGTAGGAATCACAATCATGGGAAAGACTGCTGACCTAACAGTTGCACAGAAAACCGTCATTGACATCCTCCATAAGGAGGGAAAGCCTCAAAAGGTAATTGCGAAAGAAGTTGGATGTTCCCAAAGTGCTATATCAAAGCACATTAATAGAAAGTTGTGTGGAAGAAAAAAGGTACACAAACAGCAGGGATGACCACAGCCTGGAGAGGATTGTCAGGAAAAGGCAATTCAAAAGTGTTGGGGACTTTCACAAGGAGTGGACTGAGGCTGTAGTTAGTGCATCAAGAGCCACCACACACAGACGGATCCTGGACATGGGCCACAAATGTCGTATTCCTCTTGTGAAGCCTCTCCTGAACAACAAACAACGTTAGAAGCATCTTACCTGGGCTAAAGAGAAAAATAACTGGTCTGTTGCTCAACAGTGATGGTCAGTTCGCAGTTTTCACCAACGAACACATGCGGGCTGCCATATTGACTCACCCGTCCGACGATGCACAGGTAACCCCTCGCCTCTGCCGGGAGCCGGTCTGAAATCAAATGCGGTCACTGGGAGCAGGCAGTTCTCATAACAGCCCAATGAAGGCCCCCGGCGGCTGTTCTTGGAACTGCCTACTCCCGGTGACCGCATTTTATTTCAGACTGGCTCCCAGGACAGGTAAGGGCTTACCTGTGCATCGCTGGACGGGTGAGTCAAGATGGCAGCCCACATGTGTTCGTTGGCGAACACTGCAAACTGACCATCACTGTTGCTCAGTGGTCTAAAGTCCTCTTTTCTAATGAGAGCAATTTTGCATCTTATTTGAAAACCAAGGACCCAGAGTCTGGAGGAAGAAAGGAGAGGCACACAATGCAAGATGCTTGAAGTCCAGTGTGAAGTTTCCACAGTCTGTGTTGATTTGGGGAGCCATGTCATTTTCTGGTGTTGGTCCAGAGTCAATGCAGCCGTCTACCAGGAGATTTTGGAGCACTTCATACTTCCTTCCGCAGACGAGCTTCATGAAAATAGTGACTTCATTTTTCAGCAGGACTTGGCACCTGCCCACACTGCCAAAAGTACCAAAACCTGAGATTACTGTGCTTGTTTGGCCAGCAAACTCGCCTGACCTGAACCCCATAGAGACTCTATGGGGCATTGCCCAGAGAAAGATGAGAGACATGAGACCGAACAATGCAGAAGAGCTGAAGGCTGCTATTGAAGCATCCTCGTCTTTCATAACACCTCAGCAGTGCCATAGGCTGATAGCATCCATGCCACGCCACATTGAGGCAGTAATTTATGCAAAAGGGCCCAAACCAAGTACTAAGTACATAAAGTACATATGCATGATTATACTTTTCAGAGGTCCTACATTTTTCTATTTAACATCCTTTTTTATTGATTTCATGTAATATTCTCATTTTCTGAGATTGTGAATTTGGGTTTTTTATAAGCTGTAAGCCATAATCATCCAAATTATAACAAATAAAGGCTTGAAATATCTTGCTATGCATGTAATGAGTCTATCTCATATATTAGTTTCACCTTTTAAGTTGCATTACTGAAATAAATGAACTTTTGCACGATATTCTAATTTTTCGAGTTTCACCTGTTTCCTTTACCAGTTTATGAAAGTGCGTTCTTTTAAATTCCTCACTCAGAGGCTCAAAACTGGTTAATAATAGATTCCACCGTATCTGGTTATTAGTTTATTTTTAATTACAGCCTAGAATATTTTCACAAATCAGCTACATCACATTACACTACGTGCAGAATTATTAGGCAAATGAGTATTTTGACCACATCATCCTCTTTATGCATGTTGTCTTACTCCAAGCTGTATAGGCTCGAAAGCCTACTACCAATTAAGCATATTAGGTGATGTGCATCTCTGTAATGAGAAGGGGTGTGGTCTAATGACATCAACACCCTATATCAGGTGTGCATAATTATTAGGCAACTTCCTTTCCTTTGGCAAAATGGGTCAAAAGAAGGACTTGACAGGCTCAGAAAAGTCAAAACTAGTGAGATATCTTGCAGAGGGATGCAGCACTCTTAAAATTGCAAAGCTTCTGAAGCGTGATCATCGAACAATCAAGCGTTTCATTCAAAATAGTCAACAGGGTCGCAAGAAGCGTGTGGAAAAACCAAGGCACAAAATAACTGCCCATGAACTGAGAAAAGTCAAGCGTGCAGCTGCCAAGATGCCACTTGCCACCAGTTTGGCCATATTTCAGAGCTGCAACATCACTGGAGTGCCCAAAAGCACAAGGTGTGCAATACTCAGAGACATGGCCAAGGTAAGAAAGGCTGAAAGACGACCACCACTGAACAAGACACACAAGCTGAAACGTCAAGACTGGGCCAAGAAATATCTCAAGACTGATTTTTCTAAGGTTTTATGGACTGATGAAATGAGAGTGAGTCTTGATGGGCCAGATGGCTGGATTGGTAAAGGGCAGAGAGCTCCAGTCCGACTCAGACGCCAGCAAGGTGGAGGTGGAGTACTGGTTTGGGCTGGTATCATCAAAGATGAGCTTGTGGGGCCTTTTTGGGTTGAGGATGGAGTCAAGCTCAACTCCCAGTCCTACTGCCAGTTTCTGGAAGACACCTTCTTCAAGCAGTGGTACAGGAAGAAGTCTGCAAGGTAAGAAAAACATGATTTTCATGCAGGACAATGCTCCATCACACGCGTCCAAGTACTCCACAACGTGGCTGGCAAGAAAGTGTATAAAAGAAGAAAATCTAATGACATGGCCTCCTTGTTCACCTGATCTGAACCCCATTAAGAACCTGTGGTCCATCATCAAATGTGAGATTTACAAGGAGGGAAAACAGTACACCTCTCTGAACAGTGTCTGGGAGGCTGTGGTTGCTGCTGCACGCAATGTTGATGGTGAACAGATCAAAACACTGACAGAATCCATGGATGGCAGGCTTTTGAGTGTCCTTGCAAAGAAAGGTGGCTATATTGGTCACTGATTTGTTTTTGTTTTGTTTTTGAATGTCAGAAATGTATATTTGTGAATGTTGAGATGTTATATTGGTTTCACTGGTAAAAATAAATAATTGAAATGGGTATATATTTGTTTTTTGTTAAGTTGCCTAATAATTATGCACAGTAATAGTCACCTGCACACACAGATATCCCCCTAAAATAGCTAAAACTAAAAACAAACTAAAAACTACTTCCAAAAATATTCAGCTTTGATATTAATGAGTTTTTGGGGTTCATTGAGAACATGGTTGTTGCTCAATAATAAAATGAATCCTCAAAAATACAACTTGCCTAATAATTCTGCACTCCCTGTATTGTATCTGATCAGTTGTTATTTTCATACCCAATTGAAATTTACTTTATAGAAAAAAAAATATGCAATTCCAATACTAAAAGTTCTACGCATATTAAATCTAAAAACAATTAAAATTTGTTTTGTTTCAACTCTCTAAACTTTCTGCCAGAATGTACCGGCAATTAGCTTCATCCACTTGTAGGGGATTATTTCCTTATTCAGTGGTTTGCATTGACAAGATAGAAAGCTTAGAAAAAGTGTTGTGTTAAAACAAGGTAATAGCATTCAGAGGATTAGAAATGTGAGACCTGTCATTCTTACGCTTATAATCTACCCCATGAGCGACAGATACCATTTGAAAGTTGGAATAGAGAACTTTGGTAGATAGCATTTTTTAGAAAAATAAGAAAATAAAAATAAGCACTGTCATTTAAAGGACCATTGCTGCTTTAAAAATGTATATCTAAATAATCTGATTTAATAGCATAACAATAGTTGCTTTACACAAACGTATGTACAGTGTCAGTGTCATATATTTCCCTGGAGAATGATTGTAAAAACCTTAATAATATTGCTCCTTGTTTTATTTGAGACAGGCTATGCTGCCACTGCATAGTAGTCACTTTTAAAAAGGCCAAAGTATTCCACACAGTTTCATGTATATACTACAAGAGACTACAATGCCCACATTTGCCTGTGTTTAGAAAGGATGAGAACAAAACTGTGTGTGTGGGATGGGGATGTGTTTTTGTCAACCCCTGTGTTTCCACCAATCCTTAGCTTTCACACTTATTTTCTTCTACATATGTAGTTTAACCCTTTCACTACCAGAGTTTTTTTTTTCCGTTTTTGCATTTTCATTTTTCTTCCCTATCTTCCTTGAGTCCTAACTTTTTTATATTTCTGTTCACATAGCTGTATGAGGGCTTATTTTTTTTTATGCTACCATTAATTATGGCATACAATGTAGTGGGAAGCGGTAAAAAAAAAAACTAAATGTGGTGGATTTGGAAAAAAAACGCAATTCCTCCACCGTTTTATGGGTTTTGTTCCCACAACATTTAGTTTGCGGCAAAACGGATCCTTCCCCTAATTTTCTGGGTGAGTACAATTACAATAATACCCCATATAAATAGTGTAATTTTTTTTTTTTTACTTTAATAAAAAATATATATATTTTACTTCACCATATTCTGACCCCATAATACTTATGTCTACTGAGCTGTTTAGGGGCTCATTTTCTGCGGGACAATGAGTCGTTTTTAATTATACCATTTTGGAGTCTGCGTGACTTTTTGATCACATTTTATAACATTTTTTTGGGTAAGAGTGGGTGCGGATGGTGAGGATGTGGAAACCTTATGGGTGGAAGTTCAAAGGGATATAAACACTGAAAAAATTATACTTGGTGTAATCTATAGACCCCCTAACATCACAGAAGAGATAGAAACACAACTGTATAACGAAATAGAGCGGGCGGCACAGGCTGGTACAGTGGTCATAATGGGAGATTTAACTTCCCAGATATTTACTGGGGTCATGGTTCTGCCTCAACCGCAAAAGGGGATAAAATTCCTCAACTTGCTGCAGGACCATTTTATGGGCCAGTTTGTAGGAGCTCCCACTAGGGGCGATGCTCTGTTGTATCTGGTAATTTCTAATGATGCAGAGCTTGTTGGTAATGTTACTGTTCAAGACTAGGTAATAGTGACCACAATATAATTATATTCCCCCTAAACTATAAAAAGCAAACTCTGTCAGGCAGAGCAAAGACACTGAATTTCAAAAAGCCTAATTTCCCTGGGTTGAGGGCAGCATTACAGGGCTTAGACTGGGAGCAGCTACTGTCACAAAATAATACTGAGAATAAATGAGAGAGCTTCAAATCCACATTGAGTAATTGCACTAAAAAATGTATCCCTTTAGGTAACAAGTATAAACGGCTAAAATTAAACCCCCTATGGCTTACAGCTACTGTAAAAAGGGCAATAAAAAAAGAGCATTTAAAAAATACAAATCTGAGGGTTCAACTGTAGCGTTGAAGATCACAAAGGGCTTAATAAAATCTGTAAAAAGGAGATAAAATTTTCAAAAATACAAAATGAACAGCAGGTAGCAAAAGAGAGCAAAACAAATCCCCAAAAATTATTTAAATAAATAAATGCTAAAAAACCTAGGTCTGAGCAGGTAGGTCCACTAAATAATGGTAAAGGGGGGGTAGTCACTGAAGATAAGAAAAAGGTAGAGTTACTTAATGTTTTTTTTTAGATCTGTATATACAAAAGAAGAGAAAGGAGCTGATATCTGTGGCATCGGGGCTGTTAGTACATCCAGTGATATACTCAATTGGCTAACTGTAGATATGGTCCAAGAGAAGTTAAATAAGGTACATGTGAACAAGGCTCCGGGTCCAGATAGATTACACCCAAGAGTGCTTAAAGAGATCAGTTCAGTCATTGCTGTGCCCCTGTTTATAATTTTTAAAGATTCCTCTAGGTACTGGTACAGTGCCAAGTGATTGGCGCAAGGCAAACGTGGTGCCAATATTCAAAAAAGGATGCAGGTCCTCCATAGGTAATTATAGACCAGTTAGTTTAACCTCTGTTGTGGAAAAAATGTTTGAAGGACTCTTAAGGGAGTATATACAGGAGTATGTGACTTTAAATAATAAAAATAAAATTGATAACCAGCATGGGTTTACCAAGGACAGAAGTTGTCAGACTAATCTGATTTGTTTTTATGAGGAGGTGAGTAGTAGCTTGGACAGAGGGGCGTCTGTGGATGTAGTGTTTCTGGATTTTGCAAAGGCTTTTGATACTGTCCCTCATAGACGCTTATGAGGTAAAGTAAGGTCTATAGGCTTGGAAAGTATAGTTTGTAATTGGATAGAAAACTGGCTGAAGGACCGTGTCCAGACAGTTGGGGTCAATGATTCCTATTCAGAATGGTCCCAGGTTATAAGTGGTGTACCCCAAGGTTCAGTGCTGGGACTTTTATTATTTAATTTATTTATTAATGAAATCTAGGACAGAATTACCGTATATACTCGAGTATAAGCCGACCCGAATATAAGCCGAGGCCCCTAATTTTACCCCCAAAAAATGGGAAAAATTATTGACTCGAGTATAAGACTAGGGTGGGAAATGCAGCAGCTACTGGTAAATTTCAAAAATAAAAATAGATACCGTACCAATAAAATTACATTAATTGAGGCATCAGTAGGTTAAAGGTTTTTGAATATTTATTTCAAAGAAAAACAATATGGTATCAACAATAACTTTAACAGTACAAAAACCAACTAAAGCGAATATTCGATTTTTGGGAAAATACCAGTTCATGCGAATTTTTATGCGAAAATTTGAATGCGATTTTTTTGCGAATTCTCGCAATCAAGACCTAGACTCGAGTATAAGACGAGGGGGCTTTTTGAGCACAAAACTATGGGCCAAAAAACTCGTCTTATACTCGAGTATATACGGTAATAGCACCATATCTATTTTTGCAGATGACACTAAGCTGTGTAGAACTGTACAGTCTATGGAAGATGTCCATATTCTACAAGCTGACTTGAACACTCTCAGTGATTGGGCATCAACTTGGCAAATGAGGTTCAATGTGGATAAATGTAAAGTTATGCATCTTGGTAGTAATAAACTCTGTGCTTTATATGTCCTAGGGGATGTAACACTGGGAGGGTCACTTATAGAGAAGGATTTGGATGTCCTTGTGGATGGTAGATTAAATTACAGCATACAAGGGGGCGTGGCTTGGCTGCCGAGTCTGATGGACGCATAGCCCAGCAGCTCCTGCACCATAGCGACTTATAACAAGCACAGCACCTCCAATTCCACCTGGAACAGCCCGAAAAGAGGTCCACTCAGCTCTGGAAACGATGGGGAAATCTAAAAGACTGCTCCCAAAGCTGAATAGCGAAAACTTGAAGAAATATTTTGAGAGAGGGAAAATCCAAGATAGCGCCCGGAGCCCTGGAGCCGCTACTGCTCCCGCCACACCACCGCTGAGCGCTCCGTCTCCAACACAAGTCTCAGAGCATTTCCCCTCCGTCTCTCCCCTTACCCTCCTGGATCCCTCTCACCTCAAAACACTTCCGTTTCCCGCTACCCCAGAAGACATCACAGCGGTAGGATCGGGACACCAGGACACACAAGATGGCGTCACGGGTGCTTCCAGCTCGCCTTCATCAAGCCCACAGAAGAGGAGACCGAGAATAGAGCTACCTGATGATTTCCAGGTTAGTCCGGTTACCTCTCCTCAAGAGACTGAACTATTCACTAACTACCCTGTCTCTGACAAACTAGTGTCAGAAGACTCTCTAAAACAAATGCTGCTAGCTTTAAAATCAGCAATGCAACATGATCTAGCAGCCTTATTTGCTCCCATGTCTGCTAAATTGCATAACGTTGAGCAAAGGGTGACGCATATTAAGTCTAAAATGTCTGACTTTGCAACATCCCAAAAAGAAGTAATTGATGCTCATAATGAAATGGCGAAAGAAATGGAAAATATAAAGCTAAAAATGGCAGACTTAAAGGATCGCTTGCGACGAAACAACATTAAGTTTCGCGGCATCCCAGAAGATATTACTAACACAAAGCTGCCTTCTTATATCCAGAAGCTTTTTGTGTCTTTTATCCCTAAGCTTTCTCCTCAAGAATTAACTATGGACCGAGCCCCTAGGGTTCCGAAACTGAAACATCTGGGACCAGATATCCCTAGAGACGCATTAGCGCGTATCCACTTTTTTCCAACAAAAGAGGCGGCCAGAAAACTAGGCACGCTCCCGGCTCCTTAACAATCTATCCGATTGTATACAGATCTATCTGCGGCCACCTTGAAACAGCGCCGTGAGATTCTACCTATCACGCTTTCCCTACGCAAACATGAAATTGTTTATAAATGGGGATATCCTATGAAGCTACTTATATCTAAGGATGGACGTTCTCACTTAGTCCGGTCCCTTGAAGAAGGGAAAAATCTCTTGAAAGGTTGGCAAATTACCATGGCCACTCCAGTTCACAATACTCCTTATAATCCTCAACATCAAAAGTGATCTTCATTTCTGTCTTCTTAAGGACTTTTCCTTCAAATAGTTAAATAACCCTCTTTCCTCTTCATTGTAAAAACCATCCATCTTACAACAGTGACCAATCATAAAATGTATAGTGATTTATAGTGCTATTTCTGTCTGAAAATAGCCGCTCTGGTGATGGCATATTTCTGCTCAGAAACAAACACTTGAGGTGCATTTACAGGGAAGGAGTATCGGTAAGGTGTGGATGAAAACAAGGGCTGTATTACACTGCAAGATTTCACATACTATTGTTGGGAAGGAAGCGTTCCTTCCTGACAAGCGTTCCTTCCCAACAATAGTATGTGAAATCTTGCAGTGTAATACAGCCCTTGTTTTCATCCACACCTTACCGATACTCCTTCCCTGTAAATGCACCTCAAGTGTTTGTTTCTGAGCAGAAATATGCCATCACTAGAGCGGCTATTTTCAGATAGAAATAGTACAGTCACTATTCATACCCTCACGCTGAAATGCCGTTTGCAGACTCCACGTGGGCAAGCTGTGAAGATTTCAGAAGAAAAAGACGCAGTTACCTCCTTTTCTTACTTTAACGCATATAACAAGTGACTGTTACCCGTTACATGTTTATTCTTGATTTCTATTTAGTTACCACAGGTGGCATAACACGCATTCCAGCTACATTCATATTTATAGCTATCATTGGTGCACTTCCAGTTATGTTATACTCCACCAAGTTTGAATCGGTTCCTATACTTGGTTTCAACATGGAACTTTTGCCCCTCTCAGTAGACACATTGTTCTGTCTACTTCAGTTTTTATTGTCTTTTTCTTTTATGTCACTCAGATTTTTTCCAACAATGCTTCACTTTGTATTGTATTTAATTTTGCTTATATCTCCCTCAGGTCATTTTGAGCAGTGCAGCAGCCACCTTCAGCGCCATGGAACAAGACCATGGGACTGACAATTCTTTCTCTCAACGCCAGGGGATTAAACTGTTCACAGAAGAGGGCTTATCTTTGGAAAGAGGCGATGTCTGGTAAAGCTGATGTACTGTGTATTCAGGAATCTCACCTGTTGCAGAAAGATGCGTACAGGATTAGACACCGCTTGTTCCCAACTATAATTCATTCTCACAATGTACAGAAAAACAGAGGAGTATTTGTCGCTGTCAAAAACTCAGTGTCCTTTTCTTTACTCTCACAGGTGATAGATCCCCAGGGCAGATACGTTGTCTTGGTAGGTGTGGTGAACAATATCAAATATACACTGGTGAATATTTACGCGCCAAACGAACACCAGATTTCCTTTCTACATAGAGTTATGAAGAAAGTCCACAAAATTAAGCAAGGTAAACTAATCATCTGTGGTGATTTCAACTCAATAGTGGATCCCTCTCTTGACTCAACTAATCCCTCCAGACGCTCTCCTATAGGCTTAGCAGCTTTTCTTCACTCCGAAGGCCTTATAGACGTCTGGAGGGCTCAGCACAGCCAGGAAAGGGACTACACCGTCTTATCCACCTCACACCTCTCTTACTCTAGAATCGACATGTTTCTAGTAGACCAAACAACCCTTTTCCACACTTTAAAATCATCCATTGGTATTATCAAATGGTCTGATCATGCCCTTATCCTACTCCAGCTGCCAGAACAATTCCAATCCTCTCCCCCTCCAGTTTGGAGGAACAACCCATTTATCCTTTCCCATCCCAACTCGGTCCCTGACCCATACTTAGTATGGCAAGCGCATAAGGCATTCATAAGAAAAAAAAGAACTAACAGATACACTAGCTAGGATCTATACTCTAGAATCGAAGAACAAGCGACTCCCATCTTTAGAGACAACAAATGAACTACACATTGAAAGGGATAAATGAATGTGTCTCCTTAATAATGACTTTACTAAATCTCTCATGCGCACTAAGGCCAGATATTACACACATGGAAACAAAACAGGTAAACTTCTAGCCTCAAAACTTAAACACCAGCAAGCAAAATCTAGGATCCCCTTTCTTTTACACCCTACAACTAAAGCGAAAGTTATTGATCCAAGAGATATAGCAGAGCAATTCCGCCTTTACTACAAGGACTTATATAATCTTAAGGATAGCTTATCCCTTCTAACTGATTATGAATCTCTAGTACAAGACTTTATAGATAAAGCTAAACTACCCAGGCTATCCCAATCTCACGTATCACTACTAAACGCCCCAATCCAAGAACTTGAATTGAATAAGTAAATTTCTTCCCTCCCCCTAGGAAAATCTCCAGGTCCAGACGAGTTATCAAATAAATATTTTAAACACTACTACCCTACTCTAGCCCCTTTCCCTCTCCCACTGTTTCTAAAAACAATGACTGTCTCTCCCTTCCCTTCAGACATGTTGATGGCACTGATTGTCACACTACCCAAACCTGGCAAATCCCCGGACTTACCCCAAAATTTTAGGCCAATCTCCCTTCTAAACTCTGACATAAAAATCTTTGCTAAACTGATTGCTTCCAGGCTAGACTCAATCCTTCCCCAATTAATAGGTGATGACCAATCAGGTTTTGTGAAAGGCAGACAGGCATCTGATAATACAAGACGCTTGTTCAATATCATTAATGTTGCTGAACTACACAACACTCCCATGGTTGCGGTTACCCTGGATGCAGAAAAGGCGTTTGATCGCCTTCATTGGCATTATGCTTTTATTGTCCTTGAATCCATGGGTTTTACTGGCCCTATTATTCAAGCAATCCGCGGTTTATATTCAGACCCTATAGAAAAGATTTTTGTCAATGGTGTACTCTCAAAAAGCTTCCATATCACTAACGGCAGGGATGTCCTCTCTCCCCCCTTTTATTTATTTTGGCCTTAGAACCCCTAGCTCAACATATTCGCCTCTCTCTCCCAATATTCACGGACTATGAATAGGATCAAAGTCACATGTAATATCACTATACGCTGATGATATTATTTTAACAATGACTAATCCTAACCAATCATTAACCCATGCATTTTCCATCATCTCCCACTATGGCGGTCTTTCATATTACAAAATTAATAACTCCAAATCCCAAGTACTCCCTATTAACATTCCCCTGACAGAGCTAAGAGTCCTAAAAAATATGTTTCCGCTTGACTGGCAAACATCACATCTCCCTTACTTGGGAATCAAATTGTCCTACCCTTGCTCACTCGCATACAACACAATTATGTACCACTCCTCGCCACTATGACCAAGGATTTCACTACCTTTAGCATGCAGGTGATTTCTTGGGTTGGTAGAATAGCATCATTTCAAATGATGACTTTACCTAAGCTCATCTATATTTTCCGGGCGCTACCCATTCCAGTTCCTGATTCCTTTTTCAAAGAAGCTCAAAAAATTATCAATAGCTATATATGGAGATCTAGTCGTCCTAGAGTGGCCCAATCCATTATGTTCAGAAGGAAACAGGCTGGTGGACTAGGCCTTCCCTACATCAAAGGCTACTTTCACTCTATTAATCTCTCTTTTACTAGAGAGTGGTGGAATCCATTTTCAACAAAACCATGGGTTAATATGGAATCCCTACTTACCCCTAATGGATCGTTGAAGGATCTACTCTGCCTATCTCTACTAAAACCTAAGAGTGTTGACCGTCCTCTGATTATGGTGAAACATGCTATCATACTTTGGTCTAAGTTTCATTTATCTCAAGGCATAGCCAATCTCAACATTTTACCACATATATCGATGAATACCCTAAGTTTATGTATAAACAACATTGATCTCTCATCCTGGACTGCGGCTGGCATTTTATCTTCCGCCCAATTAGTGGAGAACTCAGCTATGATTTCTTTTGATAAAATATGCCAAACATATTGTTTACCTCCATCCCAATTTCTCTCTTATATGAGAATAGGTCACTGCCTCAGCAGTCTCCTCCTCTCCCCTCCTCATTCTCACCCAGAGGTGGTTAGGATTTTCCAGTCACCCTCTCTAAACATCATACTACTGATCATTTATACAATATATTAAATGACAAGTCTAAATTTAACAAGTCTCCTCCCTTGTTGAAATGGGAAAGCGATCTACATTTGTCATTTTCAGAGGAGAGATGGGCTGAGGCAGTCAGTTTTATTGGGGCTACATTTAAGTGCGTTACACATTATGAAGCCGGGATAAAAACCCTTCTTAGGTGGTACTATATGCCTCATCGCCTAAGCATTTTATTTTGTTGCTAAAGTGAAGAACTCAGAGTTTAGTACCTGCCAAAGGAACGTAAGTTCAATAACAATTGAATAATTGCTTTGTCTCCTGATTTCCTGTTATCTTTATGAGGCAAATTGAGGGTTTGTGCCTCACCCTCAACTGTATTGTACCGTAATGTTATTGGTGTGCTACCAATTTCTTTTCAATATATATAATCTCTTTGCATACTGAATATCATCTGTGATCATACGCTATGCAAAATCAATAAAAACGATTAATCATAAATTACAGCATACAATCTAAATCAGCTGCTTCTAAGGCCACCAGGATATTGTCATCCATTAAACGAGGCATGGACTTGCGGAGCAGGGATGTACAACTACCACTTTACAAAGCGTTGGTGCGGCCTCATCTAGAATATGCAGTCCAGTTCTGGGAACCATTACATAGAAAGGACGCACTGCAGCTGGAAAAGTACAGAGGAGAGCAACTAAACTGATAAGGGGAATGGAGGGTCTTAGTTATGAAGAAAGATTAAAATAATTTAATTTAATTAGTCTTGAGAGGAGATGTCTAAGGTGGGACATGATTAACCTATACTAATATATAAATAGACCATACAAAAAATACAGTAATAAGCTGTTCCATGTAAAATGCGCTCAAAAGACAAGGGGGCACTGCCTCTGATTGGAGAGGAAAAAGTTCAGTCTCCGAAAGCATCAAAGCTTCTTTATTGTACGAACTGTGAAGCTGTAGAATAGACTTCCTCAGGACGTGGTCACATCAGGAACAGTAGACAGTTTCAAAAAGTGTTTAGACAAATTCTGAAAAGTAAAAAACATTAATGCTTATGAAAACGTGTAGAAACCGTATTAAATATGTAACTATGCAACTATGTAAGAGAAGCAATGAAAAAAATGTCAAATCGGCCATTTTGACCCTTTTTTCTGTTACGCCAATTCTACTAATTTTTAGAGTATGGGCATTTTTAGTCGCGGTGATACCCATGATGTTTATATTTAGTGTTATTTAGGTACTTCTTTTTTAATTATATGGAAAGGGGGGTGATTTCAACTTTTATATATTTTTTTATTTTTTAGATATTTTTTAACATAAAAAAAAATTGTGATGATTTTGAAGCTTATATATGAGCCTATAAATTATGTGTTTTAATTTTGTACTGGGATTTTTAAAATGGAGTTTGGACTTAAAATTTCTCATTTCTTATCCTGGCCCGCCATCTGGTGGCCAAAATAAGAATTGCAGCATGAACACTATCAGCTTTATCAGCGAGGCTCATAGTGCTCAGCACAACTACCGATGCCCTCATTGAACGCAGGGGGTGTCGGTATCGCGAGCTTCCGGGTTTTTGCACATTTAGATGCTGTGATCTCACTTGATCAAGGCATCTAAAGCCTTTAATTACAACGATCGGCATTATTGCTGGTCAGGGTAATCAGCCGCATGACGCCCGCTGCACGTCCTAGCAGGAGCCATGTTCCCACATCGCTCCAGTGCCATATATGAAAGGGTTAATGTCTGGCCAGCTGGCCACACTTCATGTGTCTTTAGTCAGGTCCACCCAGGTGCGTACATAGAAGTCACTGGGCCCATAGCAAGAATCTAAATTAGGCCCCCATGTCCTATTCATAGCCCCTCCCACTACCTGTTCCTGGCCAGAAATGTACTGATATCTGAGGTATGAGCAGGGCCAGCATCAGTACCCGGCACACCCGGACAAGTGCCAGGACCCACTTCTCCTGGGGGGCCCACTGTGCCTGCTCACTCCTGCAGCTGCATAGGTCCCAACTGTCCCAGGCAGCTGCCTGCATGTCCTGGCTTATGATAAGCCCGACGATGCAGGCAGTGTCGTGCCTCTCACTCACTGTTCCATGCTGCGTCCTTGGCCCCACCTCCTTACACAGCCAGGGAAGAGAGTGTGCTTGGGAGCCTTGAGAGAGAGAGACTTGCAGAAGTAGTGGCCGGGTCCCAGGAAAATAACCCGATTATTGCTTCCTCGTTCTGTAGTCCTCCGTGCTCCGTGCTCCTGACAGTCCAGTTGTTTAAGTTTAACCCCTTCAGGGTCAGCCATGTCACAGTGACTGAGCTTTTTCTATTAGCCAAATAGTGAGTCTCAGCCAGCACCACTCTCCTCCCATGATGTCCCATTTACTTATAATTAGGACACGCTGTAAGATTTAGCATGTCCATGCTGAATCTTTAGAGCGTGTCCTTAGTAGGTGTTGTCAGTAGTTACTATCACTCAGCACTGCTGTCACCACCAAGTGTCGCTGATGACCCACCTTTAGGGTACAGTCATACAACTGTAATTCTGGGTCCACATCCGTGCCGCAATTTTGCGGAATGTGTGCGGACCCATTCATTTCCATCAGGCTTCATAAGATGCAGGCTGATACAGTTGTCAGTGTTCCCTGTACAGAGAGAGAAGGGGGCCCATATAGAAAGGATCAATATGAGGCTTCGTTCACATCACCGTTCAGCCTTTCCGTTCTCCTGCTCCGTTTAGGAGCAGGAGAACGGAAAGGACGGATTGGGCACATAACTGAGCCGAACAGAACCTAAGGACCCCATAGACTATAATGGGGTCCATTAGGTTTCCGCCCAGCAGATGATTTTGGAGCGAAGACAAAAGTTGTGCATGCAGGACTTTTGTCTCTGCTTCAAAAATCTTCTTCTGAGCAGACTTCTAACGGACCCATTATAGTCTATGGGGTCCTTAGGCCCCGTTCGGCACAGTTATGTGCCAAATCCCTCTTTTCCGTTCTCTTGGTTCTAAATGGAGCAGGAGAACGGAAAGGCTGAACAGTGATGTGAACAAAGCCTGAGCTGTCACTGGGTTTTCACTGCTGTCCCAGGTGGTTGCCTGCATGGCCCAGCTTATGATAAGCGGGTCCATGCAGGCAGTGTTGTGCCCCACTCATTATGTGGTGCTGAGACAATGGACAATGGACTGCGGCGGTGAGCCTCCCCTATACACAGCAGGTGCTGTGACGATCTCACCATCGTATAAGTGTCTGTCCATATGTATGCGTCTGTCCCTGTGTGTGTCTGTCCCTGTGTGTGTGTTTGTCCCTGTGTGTCTGTGTGTATCTCTCCTTGTGTGTCACCATTACTATGCCCAGAGTGTTCCTATGCCTTGACACAGTTGCATCAGGACGTTCTGTGGGTGGAAAAAAAAAGATTGAAGAGGAGGCAGCGCCGCCAGCATGGAGTCCCGTGGGAGAGGCACAGGGAGGCACACTAAGGACATAGGTAACACTACCACATGATCTACACTAGTGTTATCTGTGGTTTTACATAGGACTGCAGGTAACACTACCACATTATCAGCACTAGTGTTATCTGTGGTTTTACATAGGACTGCAGGTAACACTACTGCATTATTAGAACGTTATCTTAGGTGTTACATAGGACTGCAGGTAACACAACTACATTTTTTGTACTCAGATAGCCATCACTGTGTTATCTGTGTTGTTACATAGGACTGCAGGTGATATCTACTACATTATCTGTACTCAGTGAGTTATCACTATGTAAGGGGGCCCACTGAGACTTTATCGCCCAAGGGCCCATATGAACCTGGAGCCGGCCCTGGGTATGAGGTATAAATTACAGCTCATACCTCACCTGTCAGATTACTGCTATATATACTACTGTATATATCAGCACACACTGTATCTATTATACCTTGTACCTCACATATCAGTACACTGCTGGGTATACGACATATATTTGTCCACGGCATCTGTTATACTGTATAATAGATGCAGTGCGTGTGTGTGTGTGTGTATATATATTTATATATATATATATATAGTAAGGTTTTGCTCTGGTAGACAGGCTAGCGGACGCAGTATAGAGGCAATCACAAAGTTTTTTTACTTAAACAGTTCGGTGTTTATTCACACATAAGGAAAAACTAAATGACTGTTCATAGTCTTGGTGTTTGTTCACACCATGCAATGTCCATAAACCACACCCAGATGAGACTGCTGGCTGGGTTTTATATAGGCCAAAAAAGACCCAGCCTAGAGCGTGGGGAGCAGCCACCCACCCAGCACTTTGGCTACTACCAGTAAGAGCTGGCCTGGATCGGATTTACAGCCATACTAACAACAAAACAGTGTCAGTCAGCACTAGCTGCCGCTGACACTTAAAACTACCGGCTCTTATCTCACAGAGGCCAGAAATCTCAGTGACACATACCTTCCGTCATCGACGGACCCTTGCACCTGCCTACTATATATATATATATATATATATATATACATACACTCACCTAAAGAATTATTAGGAACACCTGTTCTATTTCTCATTAATGCGATTATCTAGTCAACCAATCACATGGCAGTTGCTTCAATGCATGTAGGGTTGTGGTCCTGGTCAAGACAATCTCCTGAACTCCAAACTGAATGTCAAAATGGGAAAGAAAGGTGATTTAAGCAATTTTGAGCGTGGCATGGTTGTTGGTGCCATACGGGCTGGTCTGAGTATTTCACAATCTGCTCAGTTACTGGGATTTTTATGCACAACCATTTCTAGGGTTTACAAAGAATGGTGTGAAAAGGGAAAAACATCCAGTATATAGCAGTCCTGTGGGCGAAAATGCCTTGTTGATGCTAGAGGTCAGAGGAGAATGGGCCGACTGATTCAAGCTGATAGAAGAGCAACGTTGACTGAAATAAGCACTCGTTACAACCGAGGCATGCAGCAAAGCATTTGTGAAGCCACAACACGCACAACATTGAGGCGGATGGGCTACAACAGCAGAAGACCCCACCGGGTACCACTCATCTCCACTATAGGAAAAAGAGGCTACAATTTGCACGAGTTCACCAAAATTGGACTGTTGAAGACTGGAAAAATGGTTTCTTGAACATGACAATGAGTTCACTGTACTAAAATGGCCCCCACAGTCACCAGATCTCAACCCAATAGAGCATCTTTGGGATGTGGTGGAACGGGAGCTTTGTGCCCTGGATGTGCATCCCTCAAATCTCCATCAACTGCAAGATGCTATCCTATCAATATGGGCAAACATTTCTAAAGTATGCTATCAGCACCTTGTTGAATCAATGCCACGTAGAATTAAGGCAGTTCTGAAGGCAAAAGGGGTCCAACACTGTATTAGTATGGTGTTCCTAATAATTCTTTAGGTGAGTGTATATGTATATTATATACTGTCAATTAAAGACAATAATACCCTGTAAGAAAAGGGTGATTTTCGTCAGATGCTAAGAGAAAAGCCATACTACGGTCCAATGACCAATCTGAAGAAAGGGAAGCAAGGCTTACAGACATGAGAAGAAGAGCTGCTTCATCAAGAGCCACTGAAACATCTCAGCAGAGAGAAGCAAGACTTACCAACATGAGAATAGGAATTGCTTCTACCAGAACACAGGAAAAGGTTGGAAATTTAAAACACTATGCCTTTTGCTACCACTCAGACATCAACTAATAGGATAATCCAATAGTTAACATAGGAAAAATGGATGTGGTCTGCATGTACTGAAATGCCCTGAAGTGTAAAGATGAAACATCAGGTTTAGGGTCCATTTACACATCTGCAATTTTCCTTTCCAGATTTACCTTCCATTTTTTGTGGATCCGTGTTTCCGCAAAAACCTTCTGTTTTTTTACTAATGTGCATCTGCATCTGTTCCAAAAAACGGAAGAAGGAATAGATGTTGCTAGGGTACCAAAAAAAAAATAAGATGTTATAAAACAGAGCACATGTGATAGTACAGACGCCATTTTATTGTGCTTTTAGTGTCGTTCAGAGCTGTGTGAGAAACCTTTGCTTGGCTGGAATAGTTTCCTTCCTATTTCTCAGCGATCATCATGGCAGACCTTATTGATAAAGTACTATTTCACTGGATTATTTATTTCTCGGTGATTCAGACGGTAGTCAGCGATGCTAGATGAAGAAGCGGGGAGAAAGAGGAGACGGCAGTCGGTCTATTCCATTGTTGCTCATCGCCTTCACAAAGGACAATTTCATACCTTGTATAAAGAGCTGCGACGTTACCCCATCAAATTCAAAAACTATTGCCAGATGTTAGTGTTGGGTGAGCACACCAGTTTGGCTCGAGCCAGTGTATTTAAATCTGATTTAGCCTCTATTTATGAAAAGTTTCTGGAAGGATTCAAACTCACAACCTTCTATATTACAGCCAAGAATGTTAAACATTACACTATAGAGCTGCATGGCCAGCTACTTAAAAATAAATATATGAGACTTTTGCTGTCTAGGAATACTTACTAGTAATATTTTAATGTAGAGAAAGTTGTGAGTTAAAATTCCGTCAGAAACTTTTCAGAAATAGAGGCTAAATTAAATTTATATATTTTATATATTTTTTTTCAGTAATTGTAAAAAAAAAAAAATGTAATTACAATATATATATATATATATATATATATATATATATAAAATCACACTTCTGATACATATGCACATATGAATGCATAATATGTGGAAAACTATTACTGATGTTTTAGCCATATTACATTGACATATATTATAATATATTATATATTCTAAATATATAATAATATATGTAAATATATTATGGCTAAAAACTTATATATATGTTTAAATTAAATGTAGCCTCTATTTCTGAAGGATTCAAACTCACAACCTTCTACATTACAGCCCAGAATGTTAACCGCTACACTATAGAGCTGCATGGCCAGTTACAAAAAAATTAAAAAATATAATAAATAAAATATAAGACTTTTGCTGTATAGGAATACTTACTAGTAGTAAATATTCCTATACCAAAAAAGTCTCATATTTTGTATTTTTACTTTATTTTTTGTAACTGGCTATGCAGCTCTATAGTGTAATGGTTGATTCTTGGCTGTAATGTAGAAGGTTGTGAGTTCTAATCACACCAGAAACTTTTCAGCAATAGAGGTTAAAATAGATTTAAATACACTAGGTGTGCCCAAGCACTGACTCCATATATGGACATAGCTATATATGGAGTCAAAGCAGGGACTCCTAAGCTGAACTAGAGTCCCGACACCCTCCCCTCTTCAGAGCAGGGGTTGCCTAGTTTAATGCTCGGGTTCTCCTATTGACTTACATTGTGCTCGGGTGCTCTGTAGAGCACCCGAGCATTGGGAAGTGTTCTACTCGAGCACACGAGCACTTTGGTGCTCGACCTACACTACTAGATGTCCATGAAAGCATTTTATCACCTGCTGGTCTGTCTTCATCCTGACCTTACTTTCATGGACACCAGTATGAGGTGCAGCATTGCAGCAGAGCAAAGGTTGATAGTCACCTTGAGGTAAGTGAATTTTATAATTTTAATTAATAATATCTATTTAATATTAACTTATGTAAATTATTCCTTGCAAGTTTCCTTGCAAGCGGAAAGTCATTTGCATCTTTTCATTTCCAGCTTCTCCTTGGGATCTCAACAATCTCTGGGATCGTCTGTCATACCTGCAAAGTCATCTGGTAGCGATGAGAAGAGGTGATGCCCACCCCCAAGGTGGAAGATTGGCTTTGTATCACTGAGGGATTTCAGCAATCTGCGCAGTTTCCTAACTGCATTGGGGCCCTGGATGGAAAAAACATCCGTGTAAAGAAGCCGCCACACTCAGGGTCCCTGTACTTCAATTACAAACCATTGTTTTCTGTAGTGCTGATGGCCTTGGCTGACTAACTACAAGTTTGTAATTGTTGATATCGGGGCCTATGGGAGCACTTCAGACGCCTGCATCTTTAGTGCTTCCAGACTGGGTCAATGGCTTCAGCCAAACCAGCTTGCTCTGCCAGAGCCCAGTAGACTACCTTGATCTGCAGGTCCGCCGGCTCCATTTGTAATCGTGGCAGATGAAGGATTCGCATTGTCATCCCACCTGATACGTCCCTTCCCTAGACGCGATCTGGATGACCGGAAGCGCATCTTCAACTATCAATTGACTCGCGCCCGTCGGTATGTGGAGTGCGCTTTCAGAATACTGTCTACAAAGTGGAGAGTGTTCATGTCATCCATACAGATGAAGCCGGACAATGCCACCCTGGTGATACAGGCCTGTGTACTGCTACACAACTGCAGAATTGGGCCTAAATATGACATCTCCTGTCATTTTAGACCTGAACCGGCCTGGAAGTCCTGGAACGGCTGGACTAGCTGTTCGGGAACTCTATGCTGACTACTTCTGCAGTCCTGAGGGGGCATTGTCGTGCCAGTTGGAAGCTATCCGTGGAAGTCATTGAATTCATCTGGAATCTGGTTTAAAATTGAATCATAAATGTATTTTTCTTAGTTTAGACTCGCAAGAGAATGAGGACCCTTGACGTGGGCTTGCGGGCTGAGGTATTTTGTAAAATCCAATTTTTTTTTATAAATTTGGTGTAAATACCTTCTAATACCTCATTTCTAATTACATCTTTAAAAAATTATGTAATCATTTTAATATTATTTTAAATTTGTGTATGGCCTCAAAGCTAAACACAAACGTCCCATTTTTATTAATAAAAATGGGATATGTCTGAATTCAGCTATGAACAAGGCCCGCAATCCACAAAGAATAAACTTTTACGCAGAAAAGGTAAGTATGCCCTGCTCTTGATCATGCACGGAAAGGGCTCTTTTTGTTAAAACAACACACTGCCGGGCAGATGCTACCGGCAAGCAGTGTGTTTGGTGATGTCACCGGCACTAATGTGCGGGCTTCTGCGCTGACCTAGCCTGTAAAAAGGCTAGGGCAGTGCTAAAGTCGGCCCATCATAGCTGGTGACGTCATTAAACACACTGCTTTCCAGAAGCATCTGCCCGGCAGTGTGTTACATAGTAACATAGTACATAAGGCCGAAAAAAGACATTTGCCCATCCAGTTCGGCCTGTCATCCTGCAAGTTGATCCAGAGGAAGGCAGAAACCAATTTTCCCCATTTTAGGGGAATAAAAAATTCCTTTCCAACTCCAATCAGACAATCAGAATAACTCCCTGGATCAACAACCCCTCTCTAGTAGCTATAGCCTGTAATATTATTACACTCCAGAAATACATCCAGGCCCCTCTTGAATTCCTTTATTGTACTCACCATCACCAGCTCCTCAGGCAGAGCGTTCCATAGTCTCACTGCTCTTACCGTAAAGAATCCTTTTCTATGTTTGTGTACAAACCTTCTTTCCGCCAGACACAGAGGATGTCCCCTCATCACAGTCACAGTCCTGGGGATAAATAGATGATGGAATAGATGTCTGTACTGTCCCCTGATATATTTATACATAGTAATTAGATCTCCCCTCACTCGTCTTTTTTCTAAAGTGAATAACCCTAATTTTGATAATCTTTCAGGGTACTGTAGTTGCCCCATTCCAGTTATTAATTTAGTTGCCCTCTTCTGGACCCTCTCCAGCTCTGCTATGCCTTCCTTGTTCACAGGAGCCCAGAACTGTACACAGTACTCCATGTGTGGTCTTACTAGCGATTTGTAAAGTGGTAGGACTATGTTCTTATCACGGGCATCTATGCCCCTTTGTAGGCCGGCGCCTCTTCATAACTTTCATAACTTCAGCGGATCCTCCGCCAGTGCAGGGGCTTTATTAAGACTGACGTCTAAAATGCTGCTCTTAATAAATTTGTTCCTTAATTTAGCCCCTCAGTTATTCAACTAAATATATCTGTATAGCGCCACCTGCTGTTTGTTCTTTTTAGTATTTCTCTGTCCACCTGAGGTGGATGCACATGCTCAGTACCACACATAGTAAAAGTTTGGAAACTCTTTAATTTATGCTATTAACCCCTTAGGGACCCATGATGTATCAGTACGGCATGGTTCCCGAGTCCTTAAGGACCCATGACCTACCGGTACGTCATGTGTTGTTCCGATCACCGCCGCCCGTCACCTCATCCCGCAAAAAATGAGCCCCTACCTGAGACAATAAATAAAAAAAAGTATGGCTTAGAATATGGAGACACTAAAACATCATTTTTTTTGTTTTAAAAAAGCTGTTATTGTGTAAAACTTACATAAATAAAAAAAGTACCGTATATTCCGGCGTATAAGACGACTGGGCGTATAAGACGACCCCAACTTTTCCAGTTGAAATATAGGGTTTGGGCTATACTCGCCGTATAAGACTACCCCTCCAACAACATTTACTTTGGCATCAAGATCTGCAGGTAATTGTTGTGCAATTTTCGTCTTTTGCCTCAGTACCATACTATGCCTTTCCAAGAATCTAGTACACCAGGATGCAGTGGCCTTAAATCTGTTGCTGTGATCTGGGTTAGATTTGGCTCACTGAAGTGCAAACAAACGTATTTTATTTTGTTTCACTACATAACCGTTTTGGCGATGCTCATTCACCATGTCTGCTACATGTTTTTCGAGTTCTGGCCAATGTGGGGTGCCTCTCCTTAATGCACACTTACCCCTTTAATGCTTTTAATTTGCTTTCCAGTCGCAAACCATCTTTTCTGTTACTCCATATTGTCTTGCAGCAGCGCAGTTATTATGTTCCATGGCAAAGTTTACAACTTTAAATTTGAAACTGGCTTCATATTTCTTTCTTCTTGCTGGTAGAGCCATGATGGGGTCTTGACTGTTAGCCATTTGTATACTGTACTGTATGTACTGGTGCTATACTGTATGAACCGATGCAGATACTGGTGCTGTACTGTATGTACAGGTACAGATACTGGTGTTGTACTGTATTCACCACCACATGTATCTGCTCCCCAGATAGACTCTGTTTTTTCACCACAGATAAGATGCACACCAAACTTCATTAGAGATCCGCCAACATTAGAATTGGCTGAAGTGCAGATGCTCCTGCTCCCCCCCGCCTTCCCTCAGAATCACCAATCCAACCCAGTATACAACTACCAGCCAATCACAGCAAGCGATGTACCGGTATTTTCTGTGCACACTGCATACAAAGCCTGCTTGGATTGGGTGGGTCAGCTCTCCCTGCCTGCCCAGCCCTCCCTGTCTTCAAGACGATCTGAGCGATAGTACGCAATGTGATACTGCCGGCATGAGAAAACCACTGAGAGCAGGAAGAGGGGGCTGCTATTTTGCATACGGTGGAGGATGTCGGCGCGGTCCACATGCACCACAAAGGCATCCTACACAAAACGGAGCATTGTGCGGATGAAAATATAATCATAAATCACAGAAGAAATGCACCAAACGGATATGCCACTGACTATACTGGCTAGTCATAAATGCAGTCCACAATGCTCCGTTTTGTGTAGGATGCCTTTGTGGTGCATGTGGACCGCGCCGACATCCTCCACCGTATGCAAAATATTTTTTGCTGGGGATAGTCGTTTGCTGCGGTCCACATGCGGTGGGACTGCTCCCCCAATGAAAAACACGCTACAGTGTTAGGGGTTGAGCAGCTCCCCCAGATTTGCCACTATATTTCTGTGTTTTTGTCTTGTTTTATATGTAGTGTATGTGCCTTTACCTGGCATTTAAACACTCTCCTTTGCACCTGGTAGCCTCCATCACATGGTCTGATATGGGTGTGGCTCACAGTCTTGCTTTGTTCACATTGCACTAGTTGTCCTGCTAGGCGGTTGTGTGGAAGCTTGGCTGTGAGCTGGATTACATCACCTTCAGACCTTGTTCACACCATAGGTAGCGTAGTGGTAGGACCCCTTGCCATGCTGAGAGCTGTGACGTGGTGCATGTGGGCTCCGATATCTTCCTGACAGGAATATATTGGCAAAAGTCTCAGCTTTTAATATCTGCATTTATGACTAGCCAGTATAGTCAGTGGCATATCCGTTTGGTGCATTTCTTCTGTGATTTACAAAATCATATGTACCCTAAACTAGTACCAACAATACTGCCACCCTATCCCGTAGTTTCTAAAATGGGGCCACTTTTGGGGAGTTTCTACTGTAGGGGTGCATCAGGGGGGCTTCAAATGGGACATGGTGTAAAAAAAAACAGTCCAGCAAAATCTGCCTTCCAAAAACCGTATGGCATTCCTTTCCTTCTGCGCCCTGCCGTGTGCCCGTACAGCTGTTTACGACCACATATGGGGTGTTTCTGTAAACTACAGAATCAGGGCCATAAATATTGAGTTTTGTTTGGCTGTTAACCCTTGTTTTGTTACTGGGAAAAATGGATTAAAATGGAAAATGTGCCCAAAAATTGAAATTCTAAAATGTAATCTCCATTTGCCAATAACTCTTATGGAACACCTAAAGGGTAAACGACGTTTGTAAAATCTGTTTTGAATACCTTGAGGGGTGTAGTTTCTTAGATGGGGTTACTTTTAATGGAGTTTCTACTCTAGGGGTGCTTCAGGGGGAATTCAAATGGGACATGGTGTCGAAAAAACCAGTCCAGCAAAATTTGCCTTCCAAAAACCGTATGGCATTAATTTCCTTCTGCGCCCTGCCGTGTGCCCGTACAGTAGTTTACGACCACATATGGGGTGTTTCTTTAAACTACAGAATCAAGGCCATAAATATTGAGTTTGGTTTGGCTGTTAACCCTTGCTTTGTAACTGGAAAAAATTATTAAAATGGAAAATCTGCCCAAAAAGTTAAATTTTGAAATTGTATCTCTATTTTCCATTAATTCTTGTGGAACACCTAAAGTGTTAACAACATTTGTAAAATCAGTTTTGAATACCTTGAGGGGTGTAGTTTCTTAGATGGGGTCACTTTTATGTAGTTTCTCACTCTAGGGGTGCATCAGGGGGGCTTCAAATGGGCCATGGTGTAAAAAAAAACTGTCCAGCAAAATCTGCCTTCTAAAAACGGTATGGTATTCCTTTCCTTCTGCGCCCTGCCGTGTGCCCGTACAGTAGTTTACGACCACATATGGTGTGTTTCGGTAAACTACAGAATCAGGGCCATAAATATTGAGTTTGTTTGGCTGTTAACCCTTGCTTTGTAAATGGAAGAAAATTATTAAAATGGAAAATCTGCCCAAAAAGTTAAATTCTGAAATTGTATCTCTATTTTCCATTAATTCTTGTGGAACACCTAAAGGGTTAACAAAGTTTGTAAAATCAGTTTTAAATACCTTGAGGGGTGTAGTTTATAGAATGGGGTCATTTTTGGTTGGTTTCTATTATGTAAGCCTCGCAAAGTGACTTCAAACCTGAACTGGTCCCTAAAAATTGGGTTTTTGAAAATTTCTGAAAAATGTTAAGATTTGCTTTTAAACTTCGAAGCCTTGTAACATCCCCGAAAAATAAAATATCATTCCCAAAATGATCCAAACCTGAAGTAGACATATGGGGAATGTAAAGTAATAACTATTTTTGGAGGTATTACTATGTATTGTAGAAGTAGAGAAATTGAAACTTGGAAATTTGCAATTAAAAAAAAAAATGTAAATTTTGTAAAAATGAATTTTTTTTTACTTTATTTTACTAGTTTCATGAAGTACAATATGTGACGAAAAAACATTCTCAGAATGGCCTGGATAAGGCCTCATGCACACGGACTTTTTTTTTGCGGTCCGCAAAAACGGTTTCCGTTGTTCCGTGATCCGTGTCCGTTTTTTCTTCCGCGGGTCTTCCTTGATTTTTGGAGGATCCACGGACATGAAAAATGAAAAAAAAAAATCTAAGTCAAGTTTGCCTTTAAAATGATAGGAAAAAACGGACATGGATCACGGACACGGATCACGGACGCGGATGACAATCTTGTGTGCAGCCGTGATTTTTCATATTTTTTTCACGGACTGGAAACACGGATCACAGACGCGGATGCCAAAGCGGATGCGGTCCATTGGTTGTGAGGACATACTGCTCTCAAAACCATGCAATAAAGATGCTTAAAACCACTGAAAACAAACTAAGAAATCCTAAAGTAGATTATGTGACCATCCTTTGGGTGTTCTCAGAAGCGCGGGTCTACAAATAACTGCCAATCAAATTCATCCATTTAAACGAACATGAAAAACTGATGCAAAACGGACATTAAAAACGGACACACGGACAGAAAATCGATGCACACACTGAGGCACTTTTTTTTCACTATCGTGTGCATGCAGCCTTTTGCTGTGCAAATAGCAAGGTAAAACTTCTACCTCTCCTGTCACCACCAGATCCCCTGAAGTCTCTGATGACAGGCACCACTGCTACATCAAAGCATTTCCTGGACAACATCAGGAAGTACAACTCCTGCTTCAAAATGACATCATTTGCAGCAACAAGAGAAAGTTTTACAACAGGATTTATGCCAACATTATATTATGGTTATTGTGTGAGGTACATGAGGTAACAGTGGTTGCAACTGTCTGCAGTACATATACAGTATATGTGTAAAAATAGGGAATGGGGTGCAAACAAATAGAAAGGAGGAGGACCTCATCTTACCACTCCATTCTAGAGCCCATGCTGCAGTTCTTCTCCATGCTGTTGGGGGTTGAAGGACCTGTGATGATACTCTGTGCAGTTCTTTTAATAGATGTACAGGACCAGTGATGCTGAAGATGATGTCATCACAGGTCCTGGCAGATGATCCTATCCATCCTGGGAACTACACCATTCTTTGTGCAGTTCTGTGCTGATTAGTTTCAAATCCTAATGGGTTTCACAGTCAAATGTATGCCTACCTAAAGCTGTTACTAAGGGAAATTTACTGATTATAGGATAAATATTCAGTTCACTTCAATGGGAAACTAATGTAATCAATCTCCAGAAAGCTCCTCATAGAGGCAGCTACGTGCTGTTAGAATTTTAGCATTTACCTCTGAAGGGAAGCAGATAATTTGCAGCTCTGTAACAGAAAAAATGACCCAGCAATGCTTAAAGTGGTTGGTCAGCTTCCTATATTGATGACCTTTTGTCAGGATAGGTCTTCAATTGTACTGAGCGAATCGAGCTTTGGATCCAAGATCCAAAGTCAATTTGTTCAATACTTTATTTTAATACTGTACGGAGACCTGTGTCCATACAGAATTAAAATGTATGGGCTCCAATGATGTAAAATTCAAAGCTGACTTCGGATCCATGTTTTATAAGGTTTTTTTACTTTTAAAAATTGAAGTCCAAAGTCTTTGGTGGCAACGGATTTCGCTTGCCAGAGTCCATACATTTAAATGCAGTACGGAGATGGAAATCCGTACAGCATTCAAACAAAGTCTTGAACAAATTGACGTGGGATCTTAAATCCGAAGCTTGATACGCCTAACACTTTTATTAGATCAGTGGGTGACCGACTCCTGGCACCGCCACGATCAGCTGTTTGAAGAGAATGCAACACTTATTCTTATGAGAGCTGCTTTCTCTTCACTGTTTAGCTGTTCCTCCTCACCATAGCAGCAGTGAGCAAGTGTAATTGCAGTTTCTCTGTCCCCATTCAATTCAACGGGAAGAAGAAGATAGAGAGTAACTGCTCACCGCTATGATGTTGATGACGAGCAGGTAAGCAGTAAAGAGAAGGCAGCTCTTGTACAAGCTCTGCTTTCTCTTCAAACAGCGGATCAGCGGAAGTGCAAGGTGTCAAAATACAGATTTGATCTGATATTGATGACCTATCCTTAAAATAGGTCATCAGTATACGAAACTGGCCAACCCTTTTTAAGCAGTTAGTGAGCAAACACATTTTAGATTATTAACTACTTAGGGAGAGAGACAGTTTTGATATTAACTACTTCCAGACCAGGCCATTTGCCCCCTTCCTGACCAGGCCTAATTTTCCAAATCTGGCATATATCACTTTATGTGATAATAACTTTGGAATGCTTTTACTTATCCAAGCCATTCAGAGATAGTTTTTTTCATGACACATTGTACATCATGTTAATGGTAAATTTGAGTCAATATATTTCAGCTTTATTTATTTAAAAAATCCAAAAGTTTATTAAAATTAGAAAAAATTCACTGTTTTCTAAATTGTAATTTCTCTGCTTTTAAGACAGGTAGTGATTTTTTTAGTTTAAATTAGGGTACACCCCAAAACTTTGGGAAATATAACCTGTTATAACCCCCTCCTGCCGTGCTAAACAAATGTTCAGACAATACAGCAGGGCAGTCCAGCACCTCCAAGGCGTAAAGGGCAAGTTCAGACCATATGCCCAATTTGAAGACCCAGAAGTTGAAGGGGGCAGACCCATGAGTCAGTATGTGCAGGCGTGTGCACTCATACTGCTCCACCATGTCGCACGTCCCCGTGATGTCCACGATCAAATTGGATATCTGCTCTTTCAACTTTCGATATTCTTTTCTGCGCCTACCATGTTGATCACGGTTAGCAGCAAATAAGGGTTCCACGTCGGAGAGGGAGTGTGAGAAAGGGAGACAAGATCCAAGAGAGGTCAATGGCTTCAATGTGATCGAGCTAAAATGTGGGACAAATTATTGAAGCCTAAGCTTCCAAGTAAAGGAGGGGGCACGCGGCAATTACCCACTCCCGACTCGGGGAGGTAGTGACGATAAATAACAATACAGGACTCTTAAGATGCCCTGTTATTGGAATGATTATTAAAAAATAGGGAATGTCACCGGGGTATTTTGGATTTGGAAACCTTAGACAGGAGAGGCCCTGCTGCCACTTTGTTAACTCTAGATAACTTCTGCCTAATCGCAGATTCAATTGGATATCTTCTCTATCAACGTTCAATGTTCTTTTCTGCACCTACCATGTTAATCACGGTTAGCTGCGAATCAGGGTTCCATGCCGGAGAGGGAGCGTGAGAAAGGGATACCACATCCAAGGGAGGTCAATGGCTGCAATGTGATCGAGCTGAAATGTGGGACAAGTTATAAAAGCTGAAGGATCGAATGAAAGGGCTAATTTTACAAATTTAATTCCCTGTCACCTATGCAGAGCAGGTGTTTTTCATCGCCAGAAATGGGTTAATGTCACCCACAAATGGAACAGATGATAAAATTGATGAAAAAAATATTGGTCCCTGTCACCTATGCAGAGCAGGGGTTAATTCACTGCAAAAATGATAAAATGTTACCCAAGAATGTAACAGAAAAATTTGTGAAATGTATTAACCTGACTACTAGGTAGAGCAGGGGTATATCACAGCCAAAAATTGGTCAATGTCACCCAACTATGTAACAGAAAAAATTGTGAAATGTATTAACCTGTCCACTAGGTAGAGCAGGGGTATATCACAGCCACAAATTGGTGAATTTCAACTGAAAATGTAACAGACAAATTAGTGAAATGTATTAACCTGTCAACTAGGTAGAGCAGGGGTATATACCAGCCAAAAATTGGTGAATGTCACCCGATAATGTAACAGAAAAATTTGTGAAATTTATTAACCTGTCTACTAGGTATAGCAGGGGTATATCATAGCCAAAGATTTGTGAATGTCACGCAACAATGTAACAATAATATTTTTGAAATGTATTAACCTGTCTACTAGGTAGAGCAGGGGTATATCACAGCCAAAAACTTGTGAATGTCAGACAACTATGTAACAGAAAAATTTGTGAAATGTATTAACCTGTCAACTAGGTAGAGCAGGGGTATATCACAGCCAAAAATTGGTGAATGTCACCCGACAATGTAACAGAAAAATGTGTGAAATTTATTAACCTGTCTACTAGGTAGAACAGGAGTATATTACAGCCAAAAATTGGTGAATGTCACGCAACAATGTAACAATAATATTTTTGAAATGTATTAACCTGTCTACTAGGTAGAGCAGGGGTATATCACAGCCAAAAATTGGTGAATGTCAGCCAACTATGTAACAGAAAAATTAGTGAAATGTATTAACCTGTCAACTAGGTATAGCAGGGATATATCACAGCCAAATATTGGTGAATGTCACCCGACAATGTAGCAGAAAAATGTGTGAAATTTATTAACCTGTTCACTAGATAGAGCAGGGGTATATCACAGCCAATAATTGGTGAATGTCACCCGACAATGTAAAAGAAAAAGGTGTGAAATGTATTAACCTGTCCACTAGGTAGAGCAGGGGTATATCACAGCCAAAAATTTATGAATGTCACCCAACTATGTAACAGAAAAATTAGTGAAATTTATTAACCTGTCAACTAGGTAGAGCAGGGGTATATCACAGCCAAAAATGGGTGAGTTTCACCTGAAAATGTAACAGACAAATTAGTGAAATTTGTTTACCTGTCTACTAGGTAGAGCAGGGGTATATCACTGCCAAAAATATGTGAATTTCACCCAAAAATGTAACAGACAAATTTGTGAAATTACATAAAATAAAATATGTACAAATTAATAAAAATAATATTGATGTATGAGGTGGAGGTCCATATGGAGTCGGAGGTTGAGGCGGCGGTGGACGTAGCGGTGTAGGTGGAAGCGGCGGTGGAGAAGGACGAGGTAGCCAATACAGGTTTTTGGTTTTCATTTTTATTTTTTATTAGGGTACACCCCAAAAGAGTGGCAAATGTAAAAAATGCAACAATGAGTAATTGCGCTGTAGTATAACTAATGGCTGGGTAAGGCTGCTATAGATGTCTATTGTGCAAAAGGTACTGACAAGTCCTGTGGGATCCATGCCTGGTTCATTTTAATGAACGTGAGCTTGTCCACATTGGCTGTGAACAGGCGGCTGAGCTTGTCTGTGATAACGCCCCCTGCCGTGCTAAAACACACATTCAGATAATACACTGGCTGCAGGGCAGGTCAGCACCTCCAAGGCGTAAATAGCAAGCTCAGGCCATAGGCCCAATTTGGAAGACCAGAAGTTGAAGGGGGCAGACCCGTCATTCAGTAAGTGTAGTCGTGTGCACACATACTGCTCCAACATTTTGATGAACTGCTGCCTCCTGCTAAGATGTTCTATATCAGCTGGTGGTGCTGGTTGTTGTGGCGTGCTGACAAAGCTTTTCCAAATTTAGGCCTTGCTAAGCCTGCCTTCTGAGATGCTGGTTGTGCCCCAGCTGCGTTGTCGACCTCTTTCTCCTCCTCTGCCTTCGCCTTGTGCTTCCACTGTGCCCCCGCTGTCAGGTGGGAATGCCACCAGCAGCGCGTCTACCAGCATGCGCTTGTATTTGCGCGTCTTACGATCTTGCTCCAGTGACGGAATTAAGGACGGTACGCTGTCCTTGTAACGGGGATCCAGCAGCGTGTAATCAGCACAAGTTAGAATGTAGGCAACTCGGCGGTCATTGCGGAGACACTGCAGCATGTAATCGCTCATGTGTGCCAGGCTGCCCAGAGGCAACAACAAGCTGTCCTCTGTGGGAGGTGTATCGTCTGTATACCCCCAGCCACGCACCAGTGATGGCCATAAGTTGGTTTGGGTGCCACCCTGCTATGAACACAGTTCCTCCTCCTTCATCTCCTCCTCCTCATCCTCCACCTCATCATCCTCCAGAACTGTGCCCTGGCCCAATTGTGTACCTGGCGTTTAAAGGGGAAGGAACCCACCATCAGAGCCACTTGTGAATGACTGGCCGGAAACCTTATGAAATGATCCCTCTTCCTCCTCCTCCTACTGTGTGACATACTCTTCCATCATTGCCAGAAGCATTTTTTCAAGGAGGCATAGAAGTGGGATAGTAACGCTGATAACGGCATTATCGGCACTGGCCATGTTGGTGGAGTACTCTAAACAGCGCGACAAGGAACATAGGTCTCGCATGGAGGCCCAGTCCTTGGTGGGGAAGTGGTGCTGTTCCTCAGAGCGACTCCCCCGTGCGTGCTGCAGCTAAAACTCCACTATCGTCTGCTGCTGCTCGCACAGTCTGGCCAGCATGTGCAAGGTGGAGTTCCACCTGTGGGCACATCGCATATGAGGCGGTGAGCAGGAAGGCCGAAGTTACGCTGCAGCGCTGACAGGCGAGCAGCAGGGCGAGAACGCCGAAAGCATGCACAGACGGCCAGCACTTTCTGCAGCAGCTCTGACATATCGGGGTAATTTTTAAGGAATCTCTGCACCACCAAATTCAGCACATGCGCCAGACAAGGGATGTGCGTCAAACTGGCTAGTTCCAGAGCTGCTACGAGATTTTGCCCATTATCTCACACCACCAGGCTGGGCTTGAGGCTCACTGGCACCAACCACTCATCGGTCTGTTGTTCCATGCCCGTCCACAGCTCCTGCGTGGTGTGGGGTTTGTCCCCCAAACAGATAAGTTTTAAAACTGCCTCCTGTCGTTTACCCCTGGCTGTGCTGAAGTTGGTGGTGAAGGTGTTACGCTGACCGGATAAGCAGGCGGTAGAGGATGAGGAAGGGGAGTAGGAGGAGGAAGCAACAGGAGGCAAACTGAAGCGCCCTGCAATCCTCGGTGGTGGAAGGACGTGCGCTAAACTTCTATCTGCCTCAGGCCCAGCCGCCACTGCATTTACCCAGTGTGCTATTAGGGAGATATAATGTCCCTGACCGTGCTTACTGGTCCACGTATCCGTAGTTAGGTGGACCTTGCCACAGATGGCGTTGCGCAATGTACACCTGATTTGATCCCCCACTCGGTTGTGCAGGGAAAGGATGGCTCGCCTGGAAAAGTAGTGGCGGCTGGGCATGACGTACTGTGGGACAGCCACCGCCATAAAGCTTTTAAAACTCTCCGTCTCTACCAGACGGAATTACAGCATTTCAATGGACAGGAATTTTGAAATGCTGGCATTCAGGGCCAGGGATCGCGGGTGGGTAGAAAGGGTACTTTCTCTTTTGCTCCAGTGTTTGGGAGATGGAGAGCTGCACGCTTCCGTGGGACATTATGGAGATGCTTGGTGACCCAGGTGGTGGTGTTGCTAGCAGATCCTCTGTTTGTGGGGTGGCAGGTGCCACTGTCACTCCAGAGGTGGATGAAGAGGCCGAGACTGCAGCAGAAGGGGAAGCAGGAGGAGACAGAGACCTTTCTTGGTTTTTGAGATGTCTACTCCACTGCAGCTCGTGCTTTGCACTTGGATGCCTGGTCATGCAGGTTGTGCTCAGGTTGAGAACGTTTATGCCTGGCTTCAGCCTCTGACTGCACAGCGTGCAAACCACTCGTGCCATATTCGATTTTGCAATACTTTGCGAATATTCGATTGAATATTCGTCTTATATTCGTCGAAATCGAATATTCGTCATTATTGTATTCATCGCGAATAATATGCGATTTAATTATTCGCGTATTGCGATTTTAACTGTATAAGGCAACTTTCCTATTGGTTGGCTAATGGCTATGTATTTTACGAATATTCGCTGTATATATTCTTGTTTTAGAATATGACGAATATTCTAAAAACCTAAGTTATAGCAATATAGCGAATATTCGTAAAATACACATATAGACTGCAATTTAACTAATATAGTGCTATTTGCTTTTTTTATAGTCAATAATTTACACTACAAAAAAAACTACAGCATTATATTAGCTACATTGTAGTCTATATGTGTATTTTTACAAATATTCGCTATATTGCAAAATATTCTTGTTTCAGAATATAACGAATATTTTAAAAAACAAAGTTATAGCAATATATCGAATATTCGTAAAATACACATATAGACTGTAATTTAGCTAATATAGCACTTTAAAAAAAAAATTTATAGACTAATTTTTTTT
Organism: Bufo gargarizans; assembly: GCF_014858855.1. Classification (NCBI taxonomy): domain Eukaryota; kingdom Metazoa; phylum Chordata; class Amphibia; order Anura; family Bufonidae; genus Bufo; species Bufo gargarizans. Next base: position 167,180,369 of record NC_058084.1, read on the forward strand.
TCTCTTCTGAACTTGAGATTTGGAAATAAATCACACTAGAAAAAAAAATGGTATAGCACTATATTAGCTTAATTTCAGTCTATATGTGTATTTTACGAATATTCGCTATATTGCTATATATTCTTGTTTTAGAATGTGAAGAATAGCAATATAGCGAAAATATTCGTTATTTAGAATATTAGTTTTTTTTTTCCATATGAAAACATGATTCCTTCCTTCCTAAGTTGCTTGTAGGCCAATGACTCATTGACCCACAAGAAAGAAGCAGGAAGGAATCATGTTTTCAGATGTAAAAAAATGACGAATATTCGATATAGCGAACATATAGCACTATATTCGAAATATTTGCAAATTAGCGAAGTTGCGATATTCGCGATTAATATTCGCTATTCGAATATTCGCGTTTAACAACACTTGTCTTGTCGTCAGCACATTGTCTGAAGAACTGCCACGCCAGGGAACTCCTTGAAGCTGGCTTTAGTGTGCTCGGTCCCTTGCTGCGGTTGGCAGTTGCAGGCGTACTGTCTAGGGGACGGCAGCTCCGCTTTTGCACCCTGCTCCCTCCTCTGCTGTGCTGGTGGCTCTGTGCGACCACCGCCTCTTTATCCGAACTACACAGGTCACTCGCATGACCTTGATTCCATGTGGGGTCGAGGACCTCATCGTCCTCCACATCATCTTCCACCCAATCTTCAACCCTGCCCTCCTTGTTCCTCTGCACACTTTCGAAAGCCAAACCAGTTGGCACCTGTGTTTCATCATCATCCAAGACGTTCTGCGGTGGTCCTCCCATGTACTCATCTTGAAACATAAGTGGTTTGGCATCGGTGCACTCAATCTCTTCCACTTTTGGGGCACAGCTATGTGAATGGCCCTGGGAAACCCTGCTAGCAGAGTAGTGGCGTCGCTAGAGGGGGGCGAGGGGGGGCAATTGCCCCCCCTATGTTGTCCCTGGCCCCCCCGGGTGCCCCCCCGCTGATTCCCCAGAGTGAATACTAATGAGCGCCTCCATTATGGAAGCGCTCATTAGTACCGAAGGACCAGGAAGTGGTAAACGCTCTGTACTCACCACTTCCTGGTCCTCGGCTGTCGGCTGTGCAGGGCTGCGCACAGCGTAAGGTCGCTCTGTGATCTCACGCTGTGCGCGCCAGTTTAGAGCACAGTCGACTGAGGAGAAAATGGCAGGCGGCGTCCGTCCAGGAGCAGGAGAGGTAAGTGTTTTTATTTTTTATTTTATAAAAAATGTGGCTGCTGGGGGCATTATGGGGGCTAATTGGAGGCATATGGGGGCTAATAGGAGGCATATGAGGGCTAATTGGAGCCATATGGGGCATTTGGAGGCATATTTGGGGGCTAATTGGAGGCATATGGGGGCTAATAGGAGGCATATGGGGGCATTTGGAGGCATATGGGGGCTAATTGGAGGCATATTTGGGGGCTAATTGGAGGCATATTTGGGGGCTAATTGGGGGCATATGGGGGCATTTGGAGGCATATGGGGGCTAATTGGAGGCATATTTGGGGGCTAATTGGAGGCATATTTGGGGGCTAATTGGAGGCATATTTGGGGCTAATAGGAGGCATATGGGGCTAATAGGAGGCATATGGGGCTAATAGGAGGCATATGGGGCTGATAGGAGGCATATGGGGGCTAATAGGAGGCATATGGGGGCTAATAGGAGGCATATGGGGGCTAATAGGAGGCATATGGGGGCATTTGGAGGCATATTGGGGGCTAATTGGAGGCATATTTGGGGGCTAATTGGAGGCATATGGGGGCATTTGGAGGCATATGGGGGCTAATTGGAGGCATATTTGGGGGCTAATTGGAGGCATATTTGGGGGCTAATTGGAGGCATATTTGGGGCTAATAGGAGGCATATGGGGCTAATAGGAGGCATATGGGGCTAATAGGAGGCATATGGGGCTGATAGGAGGCATATGGGGGCATATGGGGGCTAATAGGAGGCATATGAGGGCTAATAGGAGGCATATGAGGGCTAATAGGAGGCATATGGGGGCTAATTGGAGGCATATGGGGGCTAATTGGAGGCATATGGGGGCTAATTGGAGGCATATGGGGCTAATAGGAGGCATATGGGGGCTAATTGGAGGCATATGGGGGCTAATTGGAGGCATATGGGGGCTAATAGGAGGCATATGGGGGCTAATAGGAGGCATATGGGGGCTAATTGGAGGCATATGGGGGCTAATTGGAGGCATATGGGGGCTAATAGGAGGCATATGGGGGCTAATAGGAGGCATATGGGGCTAATAGGAGGCATATGGGGGCTAATAGGAGGCATATGGGGCTAATAGGAGGCATATGGGGGCTAATAGGAGGCATATGGGGGCTAATAGGAGGCATATGGGGGGCTAATTGGAGGCATATGGGGGCTAATTGGAGGCATGTGGGGGCATATGGGGCTAATAGGAGGCATATGGGGCTAATTGGAGGCATATGGGGGCTAATTGGAGGCATATGGGGGCTAATTGGAGGCATATGGGGGATAATAGGAGGCATATGGGGCTAATAAGAGGCATAATGGGGGCTAATGAGGCATAAGGGCTGATATGGGGGCTAATGAGGCATAAGGGCTGATATGGGGGCTGATATGAGAGGCATAATGAGGGCTAATGAGAGGCATAATGTGTCATCCACAGATGCCCCCATAACAGTGTGTCTTCCACAGATCCACCATAACAGTGCGCCTGCGCACTGACGAGAGACAGAAAGAAGGGGGAAGAATCCGTGGAAGCAAGCAGGGGACAGCACAGCAGACGACTGAGTAGCTTCTTTTGTAAGTAAATTGCTTTATTATAACTGTATCCCTGCAGACCGCAACTCTCTCGTATTTTGTAATCTTATTGATATATACTTATTTTGTTTGTGCCCCCCCATTTTTGACTGTGGTATCTTTGTGCCCCCCCTATATATTGTTTCTAGAGTCGCCACTGTAGCAGAGTCATCAAAAAGTAGAAGAGACTGCTGCATGACTTGGGGCTCAGACTGCTTGGCTGATTTGCAAGGAGGTGAGGTGAAAGACTGATGGACATCGGCTGAAGGTGCTAACTCTGATCTTTCAGCAGGAGACTGGATGGGAGACAATGTAAAGGAACTGGAGGCAATGTCAGCAACCTAATCTACTATCTCCTGTACTTGTTCTGGCCTCACCATTCGTAGAGTTGCATTAGTTGCACTTTTGATGTCTGATTTTAAGGAAGTCGAATAAAAGAGCCTTTTTATTATGAAGAGCTGGAATCCGTATTATTTTCACATTTTGCTCCAGACTGAGTCCAGGTCTGATTATCCGTGCTCCACCAGGAGGTGAGAGGTAAGAGCTGCAGTGATTTCTGTGTTTTTCAACTGTAGAGTTGCATTAGGCCCGACAAAATAATGCTGAAGGTTCTGTCACCTACTCACACATGAGGAAGGCGTTTCACTTGTGCATGTAGCTGGCACAGATCCACCAGCAGCACCACGACCGGGGCCACGTCCCTTATTCGATGCTCTCCTTATTGTCCGCAAGTTTAGCATCTTGGCCAAAATGGTTTTTTTTAATAACAGAACATAACATCAGTATCTAACCCGTGTATTTCACACTAACAGATGCAGCAAAAGCCACAAATTTAGTATTTTGCCAAAAATTTGTATTTTTTAAATAACAGAATATAACAGCAGTATCTAACGCATGTATTTCACACTGACAGATGCAGCAAAGGCCGCAAATTTAGTATTTTGCACAAAAAGAGTGTTTTTACAAAACCCAGATAATTATTTCAGTATTTCAAGCTTATATTTCACACTGAAAAATGCAGCATAGGCCCCAGATGTAGGGTATTGCCCAAAATGGGTGCTTTTTTGAACCCAGAAAATTATTGTAGTATTTCAAGCTTGTATTTCACACTGACAGATGCAGAAAAGGCCGCCAATTTAGTATTTTGCCCAAAATGGGTGTTTATTTAAATAACAGAATATAACAGCAGTATCTAACGCATGTATTTCACAGTGACAGATGTAGCAAAGGCTGCAAATTTTGTATTTTGCCCAAAATTGGGTGTTTTTTTTAATAGCTGAATATAACAGCAGTATCTAACGCGTGTATTTCACACTGACAGATGCAGCAAAGGCTGCAAATTTAGTATTTTGCCCAAAAAGCGTGTTTTTCTAAAACCCTGAAAATTATTGTAGTATTTCAAGCTTATATTTCACACTGACAAATGCAGCATAGGCTTCAGATGTAGGGTATTACCAAAAATGGGTGCTTTTTTAAACCCAGAAAATTAGTGCAGTATTTCAAGCTTGTATTTAACAATGACAGATGCAGCAAACGCCGCAAATTTAGTATTTTGCTCAAAATGTGTTTTTTTTAATAGCAGAATATAACAGCATTATCAAACGCATGTATTTCACACTGACAGATGTAGCAAAGGCTGCAAATTTAGTATTTTGCCCAAAAAGGGTGTTTTTTAAAACCCAGATAATTATTGCAGTATTTCAAGCTTATATTTCACACTGACAAATGCAGCATAGGAACCAGATGTAGGGTATTGCCAAAAATGGGTGCTTTTTTAAACCCAGAAAATTATTTCAGTATTTCAAACTTGTATTTAACAATGACAGATGCTGCAAACGCCGCAAATTTAGTATTTTGCCCAAAATGGGTGTTTTTTTAATAGCAGAAAATTATTACAGTATTTCAAGCTTATATTTTACACTGACAAATGCTGCAAAGGCACCAGATTTAGGACATTGCCAAAAATTGGTGTTTTTTTAAACCCAGAATATTATTGCAGTATTTAAAGCTTGGGGACACCAGCAGGCCCTCACATCTAATATTTTACAGGATTCACTCACCAGCAGGCCCTCACATCTAATTTTTTACAGGGTCAGCTCACCTGCAGGCCCGCAACTGAAATATTTTACAGGGTCAGCTCACCTGCAGGCCCGCAACTAAATGTGAATGAGGCCCTCCTTTATGTGATATGCAGGTTGTATCGGAGTGCCTCTTCCTTGTAATTTTTGGCAGCACTGGCACTTTATATACAAGTAAATATACAAAAAAGAATGTTTTCAATCAATTTTTCCTATAAAATCGATTTTTTTTACTTTTACTGGTTTTGTGCGTAAAACCTTAATTAGATTGTGGGCCTGGTGATCAGTTTAAGGTATTTTAAGCATCATTGTTAGCAGCATGGTGATACAAATGAGTGGCAAGGTGACATGGTGTGGAGATGGAAGCATGAGGAGGCCACATAGTGACACAATGACTGAGTCTGGATAAAAGACTAAGGCCACAGATTGTTTAGAAAGATGCAGATGGAACGAAATCTGTGGCTCTGTATCATGGTCATGTGCAGATTAATGCAGACCAGGGGCGTAGCTATAGGGGAAGCAGGGGAAGCTGCAGCTTTGGGGCCCTGACCCACAAGGGGCCCATCCAGGAGGAGGAGGACTAAAGGATTTGGTCGGGGCCCCCTCAACAGTATTACACAATGAATTTATATACAGTGACAGTATAGACAGTGTATAAAACAGATGGAACAGCTGCCGGCCCTGGTCTGAGAGAGCAATCTTTACTAGCCACAGGAATGGGGGCGGCATGAAAGGAAGGGGTCACTAAAAAATTACTGTGGGATGGAGCCCCATTTGAAAATTTGCTGTTGGGCCCAGTCATTTCTAGCTACGCCAGTAGTACAGCCCACAAAAGCAAGTTGGGTTTATCGATTCCAAAACCTTAATTAAATTGTGGGCCTGGTGATCAGTTTAAGGCCTTTTAAGTAGAATCAGCAGCAGCATGGTCAAAATAAAGGAGTGGCAAGGTGACATGGTGTGGAAATGGCAGCATGAGGAGGCTACATAGTGGCACAATGACTGAGTCTGGATAAAAGACTACACCCACAGATTGTTTAGAAAGATGTAGATATAAGGAAATCTGTGGAGCTGTATGACGGTCACCTGCAGATTAATGCAGACCAGGGGCGTAGCTATAGGGAAAGCAGGGGAAGCTGCAGCTTTGGGGCCCTGACCCACAAGGGGCCCATCCAGGAGGAGGAGGACTAAAGGATTTGGTCAGGGCCCCCTCAACAGTATTACACAATGAATTTATATACAGTGACAGTATAGACAGTGTATAAAACAGATGGAACAGCTGCCGGCCCTGGTCTGAGAGAGAGATCTTTACTAGCCACAGGAATGGGGGCAGCATAAAAGGAAAGGGTCGCTAAAATATTACTGTGGGATGGAGCCCCATTTGAAAATTTGCTGTGAGGCCCAGTCATTTCTAGCTAGGCCAGTGATGCAGCCCACAAAAGCAAGTTGGGTTTATCGATTCCAAAACCTTTATTAAATTGTGGGCCTGGTGATCAGTTTAAGGCCTTTCAAGCAGCACCAGCAGCAGCATGGTGATAAAAATGAGTGGCAAGGTGACATGGTGTGGAGATGGCAGCATGAGGAGGCCACATAGTGGCACAATGACTGAGTCTTGATAAAAGACTAAGGCCACATATTGTGAATGAATGAATGAATGAATGAACTTATATAGCGCTACAATTGCGAACTAAATCGCCTCAAGGTGCTTTTGCAGCCCTTGACCGCCTGTGCTTTCAATGTTAAGAAAGATGCAGATGAAAACAAATCTGTAGAGCTGTATGACCGTCACCTGCAGATTAATACAGACATCAAAATCAAGTTGGTTTGTCAGTTCCACCTCAGCTCACCAGCAGGCCCTTTTACTGGGTCATCTCACCTGCAGGCCCACAACTCAAATCTTTTACAGGATCAGCTCAGCTGCAGGCCTGAAACTCAAATCTTTTACTGGGCCAGCTCAGATGCAGGCCCGCAACTCAAATCTTTTACAGGGTCAGCTCACATGCAGACCCTTGCATAAAATTGTTTAGAGGGTCAGCTCAGCTGCAGGCCCTCGCATATAATGTTTTACAGGGTCAGCTCACCAGCAGGCTCGCACCTAAAATCTTTTACAGGGTTAGCTCACCTGCAGGCCCGCAACTTAATGCTGCCTTGCTTTGAAGTAGTAGCCGTAGCTGTTTATCAGGCTCTCGCTCTGAAATCGAACAATGATTCCCCGTTACCGGTGGTCCCTATGTTAGGCACATAAAAGAACATCGAAAGTTGATAGGGAAGATATTCAAATGGATTGTGGTCATCACGGGGACGTGGGATCAGGCAGACGTTATCTACAAATCAGCAGCAGGGCCTCTCCTGTATCATGTTTTCTCATCCAAAATACCACAGTGACATTCCCTGTAATTTTGTATTACTCATTCCAATAACAGGGCATCTTAAGAGTCCTGTATTGTTATTTATCGTCACTACCTCCACGAGTCGCGCCACCCGCTTGCCTTCCTTGGATGTAGTAGCCATTTCTCAGGCTTCCTCTCCGAAATCAAACACTGATTCCCCGTTACCCGTAGTTTACAATGGTTTTGAGCTGACAATTACATTGAAAGTTGATAGACCAGACGTCCGAATGGATCGTCGCCGTCACGGGGACGTGCCATCGGCCCCAGGTTAACTAGAGTCACCAAAGCGCAGCAGGCCACCGCCCATAATGTTTTAGATGGTCAGATCAGCAGGCCATTGCCCCTAATGTTTTTGAGGGTCATCAGCAGGCCATCAATCATAATTTTTAAAGGGTGTGTATGATGCCCTCCTTTATGTGTAACTAAGGGTGTATCGGAGTGCCTCTTTCTTTTGTGCGTATTATTGTCATTATGTAAAAATGGCATGCTATTTAGACAACATAGTTCCCAGCAGCGACCAGCGAGTCCAAGATGCATCCATACATCCTCCCCATGCTGTTACAGAACCATTTCGGTGGTGTTACCTACAATTTCTGACATTTTCTTATGAACCAGGCACCATCCCCTCTTCAGAGCAGGGGTTACCTGGTTTAATGTTCAGGTTCTCCCATTGACTTCCATTATACTCTGGTCCTCGGTCGAGCACCTGAATATCACAATGTGTTTGGCCCGAGCACCCGAGCACTACGGTGCTCGATCAACACTACCAGACACCCTCCCCTCTTCAGAGCTGAGGGAGAGTTTATGAGGGGGAAGATCCTGAACACAAGGACACTTATTGATTAGAGCACATATGGTGTAAGGACTATGTAAACGTATGCAGAGTCAGTCCAGTGAGGGATGCTGACTAATTAACAAAGCTAAAACAAACACATGCAGAGGCATTCAAGCACTTTATATATAAATTAATTATATTATGGGTGGAGTAAGGAATGCACCTACTATGTACTGTAAGGTAGATGTGGATGTCTATACACAAAAAGATATTCTGAGATACTGAGAATTCTGTAGTAAGGGAAGGGACCTCTACACTGAGCTCAGAGGAAAACTGAGCTCTGGAGCCATCCAATGAAGAAAGACACACCCACTTTCTTCAGTCCGCTGATAAGGACCGGATTCACTTAGTAAGGCCTCATGCACACAACCATATGTATTTTGCGGAAACGGAATGCACACGGTGTAACTTCCTTTTTTTTGCGGACCCATTGAAATGAATGGTTCCGTATACGGTCCGCAAAAAAACGGAATGGAAACAAAATGAAAATACTTTCATGTGCAAGTGGCCTAACAGTAAGTGCACAGAAAAATTGTTAGAAGGGAGACACTTAGTGGCAGATAATTCAGATTTTTTTTTTTCAGGGTTAATAATATATATTTTTTTTATCAAAATGATTTGCAGATTTGTTCAGGTTCACCTAAAGTGAATTTTAAGTTGTTTGGAAAGTTAGTGCCCATTTAAGTACCAGGTCCTGGGTACAGATGTAGCCGAGCTAAAATTCTCCTGTCACAGTGTTATCTTGTGCCATCTTGTGACAAAAGCCATTGAAATACATTGAAAGAGTTAGTTAACTTTTTTGTGCAATTTTTTACTTAACACGTTAACCATCAAGTTTAGCTCAGCTGCAGCTGTGTGTCTGCAAGCCTCTGCAGATGCACCACTGGCTATATATATTTCTGCGAAAGCCTAATATTGCAGCTCTCACATAAGATTGGGTAGCAGCCGATAAACATTATCAGTGACAGTCATTTTCATATGTATAATAGCAGCCATAGTATTCTCTATAAGTTGTCATGCAAAGGGTTGTCATACATGTGGAGAATGTACAGAGGAATAACTGCAGGTACTCTATTATATGGCTATAGGCAAAGGCTTAACTTTCACTGTAAGGCCCCTTTCACACAGGCAAGTTTTCTGCGTGGAAGCAATGCATGAGGTGAACGCATTACACCCCCACTGAATCTGGACCCATTCACTTCAATGGGGCTGTTCAGATGAGCGGTGATATTCACGCATCACTTGTGCGTTGCGTGAAAATCGCAACATGTTCTATATTCTGCGTTTTTCATGCCACGCAGGCCCCATGGAAATGAATAGGTCTGCGTGAAAATCGCAAGCATCCGCAAGCAAGTGCGGATGCAATGCGATTTTCACGCATGGTTGCTAGGAGATGATGTTAGTCAATTGATAAAAGTCAATTTACTGTATTATTTTCCCTTATAACATGGTTGTAAAGGAAAATAATAGCATTCTTAATACAGAACGCGGTGAGCGCGATTATGTCATGAAAGGTCCTTTTGCAGGTCCTGAAAGAAGAAGAAAGAAGACATGCCTGCTGCGCGAACAAGAGGATGAGGTGAGTTAATTTTTTTAAATTCTTTTTAACCCCTCAAGCCACATTTTAGTAAGCATTCTGTATTAAGAATGCTATTATTTTCCCTTATAACCATGTTATAAAGGAAAATAATAAAATTTATAGAACACCTAACCCAAACCCGAACTTCAGTGAAGAAGTCCGGGTTCGGGTCTGGGTACCACATTAAGCTTTTTTTTATGCGCGTGCAAAACACATTGCACTCGCGCGGAAAAAAATTAACATCGGAAGGCAATCGCAACCAAAACTGACTGCAATTGCGTGCCTACTAGCGCAGGTTTCCCTCAATGCACACGCGACGCATCCGGAGCAAATCCAGGACGGCCATGTAAAAGAAGCCTAACTCCTGGGCCGCAATGCTAAATCTCTAACAGGGCCGTCCACCTATCATGTGCCTATTAGTGTTGGCATATGGGCCCAAAATAACAAGCCATGCAAAGTATGCTTGAAGAAACCTTTGTATGACCAAAACATTGTATCTGGATTAACCTCTTCAGGACCCTGGCATTTTTCTAAAATTTTTTGCAAATCTGACGTGTCACTTTATGTGGTGATAACTTTAAAACGTTTTTACTTATCCAGGCCATTCTTAGATTGTTTTCTCATCACATATTGTACTTCATGACAGTGGTAAAAATGGCAAATTTACCCAAAATTAAAAAAATTAGCAAATTTGCAAATTTCAATTTCTCTACTTTTATAATAGATAGTAATACGTCCCAAAATAGTTATTACTTTACCATCCCCATATGTCTACTTCATGTTTGGATTTGGATTTGTGAATGCCATTTTATTTTTGGGGACGTTAGAAGGCTTAGAATTTTAGAAGCGAATCTAGAAATTCCAAAACCCACTTTTTAAGGACCAGTTCAGGTCTGAAGTCACTTTGTGAGGCTTACATAATAGAAACCACCCCAAAATGACCCCATTTTAGAAACTAAACCCCTCAAGTAGAGTTGAGCGAACACCTGGATGTTCGGGTTCGAGAAGTTCGGCCGAACATCCCGGAAATGTTCGGGTTCGGGATCCGAACCCGATCCGAACTTCGTCCCGAACCCGAACCCCATTGAAGTCAATGGGGACCCGAACTTTTCGGCACTAAAAAGGCTGTAAAACAGCCCAGGAAAGAGCTAGAGGGCTGCAAAAGGCAGCAACATGTAGGTAAATCCCCTGCAAACAAATGTGGATAGGGAAATGAATTAAAATAAAAATTAAATAAATAAAAATTAACCAAAATCAATTGGAGAGAGGTTCCATAGCAGAGAATCTGGCTTCCCGTCACCCACCACTGGAACAGTCCATTCTCAGATATTTAGGCCCCGGCACCCAGGCAGAGGAGAGAGGTCCCGTAACAGAGAATCTGTCTTCATGTCAGCAGAGAATTAGTCTGCATGTCATAGCAGAGAATGAGGCTTCACGTCAGCCACCACTGCAACAGTCCATTGGCATATATTTAGGCCCAGCACCCAGGCAGAGGAGGGAGGTCCCGTAACAGAGAATCTGTCTTCATGTCAGCAGAGAATTAGTCTGCATGTCATAGCAGAGAATGAGGCTTCACGTCAGCCACCACTGCAACAGTCCATTGGCATATATTTAGGCCCAGCACACACACAGGCAGAGGAGAGAGGTCCCGTAACAGAGAATCTGGCTTCATGTCAGCAGAGAATCAGTCTGCATGTCATAGCAGAGAATGAGGCTTCACGTCAGCCACCACTGCAACAGTCCATTGGCATATATTTAGGCCCAGCACACACACAGGCAGAGGAGAGAGGTCCCGTAACAGAGAATCTGGCTTCATGTCAGCAGAGAATCAGTCTGCATGTCATAGCAGAGAATGAGGCTTCACGTCAGCCACCACTGCAACAGTCCATTGGCATATATTTAGGCCCAGCACCCAGGCAGAGGAGGGAGGTCCCGTAACAGAGAATCTGTCTTCATGTCAGCAGAGAATTAGTCTGCATGTCATAGCAGAGAATGAGGCTTCACGTCAGCCACCACTGCAACAGTCCATTGGCATATATTTAGGCCCAGCACACACACAGGCAGAGGAGAGAGGTCCCGTAACAGAGAATCTGGCTTCATGTCAGCAGAGAATCAGTCTGCATGTCATAGCAGAGAATGAGGCTTCACGTCAGCCACCACTGCAACAGTCCATTGGCATATATTTAGGCCCAGCACACACACAGGCAGAGGAGAGAGGTCCCGTAACAGAGAATCTGGCTTCATGTCAGCAGAGAATCAGTCTGCATGTCATAGCAGAGAATGAGGCTTCACGTCAGCCACCACTGCAACAGTCCATTGGCATATATTTAGGCCCAGCACCCAGGCAGAGGAGGGAGGTCCCGTAACAGAGAATCTGTCTTCATGTCAGCAGAGAATTAGTCTGCATGTCATAGCAGAGAATGAGGCTTCACGTCAGCCACCACTGCAACAGTCCATTGGCATATATTTAGGCCCAGCACCCAGGCAGAGGAGGGAGGTCCCGTAACAGAGAATCTGTCTTCATGTCAGCAGAGAATTAGTCTGCATGTCATAGCAGAGAATGAGGCTTCACGTCAGCCACCACTGGAACAGTCCATTCTCAGATATTTAGGCCCCGGCACCCAGGCAGAGGAGAGAGGTCCCGTAACAGAGAATCTGTCTTCATGTCAGCAGAGAATTAGTCTGCATGTCATAGCAGAGAATGAGGCTTCACGTCAGCCACCACTGCAACAGTCCATTGGCATATATTTAGGCCCAGCACCCAGGCAGAGGAGAGAGGTCCCGTAACAGACAATCTGGCTTCATGTCAGCAGAGAATCAGTCTGCATGTCATAGCAGAGAATCAGGCTTCACGTCACCCACCACTGCAACAGTCCATTGTCATAAATTTAGGCCCAGCACTAGTGTTGAGCGGCATGTCCCATATTCGAATTCGCGAAATTTTGTGAATATTCGAAAGAATATTCGTAAAATATTCGCGATTATTCAAATTCGTTATTATTTCGCATATGCGATAATTCGAATTATCGCATAATACATATGCTATGCAAAATTCACATGTGCGCTAATGAAATCGCCTTACGAAGATTCGCAACTCAATTCAATCACTAATGTATGAATGCAATGCCCTTTGCCTCTGTTCTGGGACAAGTGTAGATATTCGCATGTGCGCTAATAAAATCGCCTTACGAAGATTCGCACCTCAATCACTTTCTAGGGAATGTGAGACTTTTGGGAATCAATCGAGATACAGTGGGGGGTGATGACAGTAGTTGACAGAGTACAGATCAATGTAATCTGTAAGGTGGAAAGTAAAATAAAAAATACGAATATTCGTAAATCGACTTTTACGAAGTTCTACGTATTCGCGAATATGGTGCTATACTATATGAATGCACAGGCCTTTGCCTCTCTGTTCTGGGGACAAGTGTAGATATTTGCATTTGCGTTAATAAAATCGCCTTACGAAGATTCGCAGCTCAATTCAATCACTAATGTATGAATGCAAAGCCCTTTGCCTCTGTTCTGGGACAAGTGTAGATATTCGCATGTGCGCTAATAAAATCGCCTTACGAAGATTCGCAACTCAATTCACTAATGTATGAATGCAAAGCCCTTTGCCTCTGTTCTGGGACGTGCCGATATTCGCATGTGCGCTAATAAAATCGCCTTACGAAGATTCGCGCCTCAATCACTTTCTAGGCAATGTGAGTAAGATCTGAGCTGTTGGACCTTTGGGAAACAATCAATTATATGTGTACTGTAATTTTGTGGGGGGGGGGGGGAAACAAAAAACGAATATTCGTTTTTACGAATATATAGCACTATATTCGAAATATTCGCGAAATCGCGAAGTTGCGATATTCGCGAAAAAAATTTGCTTTTCGAATATTCGCGCTCAACACTACCCAGCACCCAGGCAGAGGAGAGAGGTCCCGTAACAGAGAATCTGGCTTCATGTCAGCAGAGAATCAGTCTTCATATCATAGCAGAGAATCAGGCTTCACGTCACCCACCACTGTAAGAGTCAATTTTCATAAATTTAGGCCCAGAACCCAGGCAGAGGAGAAAGGTCCCGTAACAGACAATCTGGCTTCATGTCAGCAGAGAATCAGTCTTCATATCATAGCAGAGAATCAGGCTTCACGTCACCCACCACTGCAACAGTCAATTGTCATAAATTTAGGCCCAGCACCCAGGCAGAGGAGAGAGCTCCCGTAACAGAGGATCTGGCTTCATGTCAGCAGAGAATCAGTCTGCATGTCATAGCAGAGAATGAGGCTTCACGTCACCCACCACTGCAACAGTCCATTGGCATATATTTAGGCCTAGCACACAGGCAGAGCAGAGAGGTCCCGTAACAGACAATCTGGCTTCATGTCAGCAGAGAATCAGTCTGCATGTCATAGCAGAGAATGAGGCTTCACGTCACCCACCACTGCAACAGTCCATTGGCATATATTTAGGCCTAGCACACAGGCAGAGCAGAGAGGTCCCGTAACAGACAATCTGGCTTCATGTCAGCAGAGAATCAGTCTGCATGTCATAGCAGAGAATGAGGCTTCACGTCACCCACCACTGCAACAGTCCATTGGCATATATTTAGGCCTAGCACACAGGCAGAGCAGAGAGGTCCCGTAACAGACAATCTGGCTTCATGTCAGCAGAGAATCAGTCTGCATGTCATAGCAGAGAATGAGGCTTCACGTCACCCACCACTGCAACAGTCCATTGGCATATATTTAGGCCTAGCACACAGGCAGAGCAGAGAGGTCCCGTAACAGACAATCTGGCTTCATGTCAGCAGAGAATCAGTCTGCATGTCATAGCAGAGAATGAGGCTTCACGTCACCCACCACTGCAACAGTCCATTGGCATATATTTAGGCCTAGCACACAGGCAGAGCAGAGAGGTCCCGTAACAGACAATCTGGCTTCATGACAGCAGAGAATCAGTCTGCATGTCATAGCAGAGAATGAGGCTTCACGTCAGCCACCACTGCAACAGTCCATTGGCATATATTTAGGCCTAGCACACAGGCAGAGCAGAGAGGTCCCGTAACAGACAATCTGGCTTCATGACAGCAGAGAATCAGTCTGCATGTCATAGCAGAGAATCAGGCTTCACGTCAGCCACCACTGCAACAGTCCATTGTCATAAATTTAGGCCCAGCACCCAGGCAGAGGAGAGAGGTCCCGTAACAGAGAATCTGGCTTCATGTCAGCAGAGAATCAGTCTTCATATCATAGCAGAGAATCAGGCTTCACGTCACCCACCACTGTAAGAGTCAATTTTCATAAATTTAGGCCCAGAACCCAGGCAGAGGAGAAAGGTCCCGTAACAGACAATCTGGCTTCATGTCAGCAGAGAATCAGTCTTCATATCATAGCAGAGAATCAGGCTTCACGTCACCCACCACTGCAACAGTCAATTGTCATAAATTTAGGCCCAGCACCCAGGCAGAGGAGAGAGCTCCCGTAACAGAGGATCTGGCTTCATGTCAGCAGAGAATCAGTCTGCATGTCATAGCAGAGAATGAGGCTTCACGTCACCCACCACTGCAACAGTCCATTGGCATATATTTAGGCCTAGCACACAGGCAGAGCAGAGAGGTCCCGTAACAGACAATCTGGCTTCATGTCAGCAGAGAATCAGTCTGCATGTCATAGCAGAGAATGAGGCTTCACGTCACCCACCACTGCAACAGTCCATTGGCATATATTTAGGCCTAGCACACAGGCAGAGCAGAGAGGTCCCGTAACAGACGATCTGGCTTCATGTCAGCAGAGAATCAGTCTGCATGTCATAGCAGAGAATCAGGCTTCACGTCAGCCACCACTGCAACAGTCCATGGTCATAAATTTAGGCCCAGCACCCAGGCAGAGGAGAGAGGTCCCGTAACAGACAATCTGGCTTCATGTCAGCAGAGAATTAGTCTGCATGTCATAGCAGAGAATCAGGCTTCATGTCAGCCACCACTGCAACAGTCCATTGGCATATATTTAGGCCTAGCACACAGGCAGAGGAGAGGTTCATTCAACTTTGGGTAGCATCGCAATATAATGGTAAAATGAAAATAAAAATAGGATTGAATGAGGAAGTGCCCTGGAGTCCAATAATATATGGTTATGGGGAGGTAGTTAATGTCTAATCTGGACAAGGGACGGACAGGTCCTGTGGGATCCATGCCTGGTTCATTTTTATGAACGTCAGCTTGTCCACATTGGCTGTAGACAGGCGGCTGCGTTTGTCTGTAATGACGCCCCCTGCCGTGCTGAATACACGTTCAGACAAAACGCTGGCTGCCGGGCAGGCCAGCACCTCCAAGGCATAAAAGGCTAGCTCTGGCCACGTGGACAATTTAGAGACCCAGAAGTTGAATGGGGCCGAACCATCAGTCAGTACGTGGAGGGGTGTGCACACGTACTGTTCCACCATGTTAGTGAAATGTTGCCTCCTGCTAACACGTTGCGTATCAGGTGGTGGTGCAGTTAGCTGTGGCGTGTTGACAAAAGTTTTCCACATCTCTGCCATGCTAACCCTGCCCTCAGAGGAGCTGGCCGTGACACAGCTGCCTTGGCGACCTCTTGCTCCTCCTCTGCCTTGGCCTTGGGCTTCCACTTGTTCCCCTGTGACATTTGGGAATGCTCTCAGTAGCGCGTCTACCAACGTGCGCTTGTACTCGCGCATCTTCCTATCACGCTCCAGTGCAGGAAGTAAGGTGGGCACATTGTCTTTGTAGCGTGGATCCAGCAGGGTGGCAACCCAGTAGTCCGCACAGGTTAAAATGTGGGCAACTCTGCTGTCGTTGCGCAGGCACTGCAGCATGTAGTCGCTCATGTGTGCCAGGCTGCCCAGGGGTAAGGACAAGCTGTCCTCTGTGGGAGGCGTATCGTCATCGTCCTGCCTTTCCCCCCAGCCACGCACCAGTGATGGACCCGAGCTGCGTTGGGTGCCACCCCGCTGTGACCATGCTTCATCCTCATCCTCCTCCACCTCCTCCTCATCCTCGTCCTCCTCGTCCTCCAGTAGTGGGCCCTGGCTGGCCACATTTGTACCTGGCCTCTGCTGTTGCAAAAAACCTCCCTCTGAGTCACTTCGAAGAGACTGGCCTGAAAGTGCTAAAAATGACCCCTCTTCCTCATCCTCCTCCTCCTCCTCCTGGGCCACCTCCTGTTCCATCATCGCCCTAAGTGTTTTCTCAAGGAGACATAGAAGTGGTATTGTAACGCTGATAACGGTGTCATCGCCACTGGCCATGTTGGTGGAGTACTCGAAACAGCGCAACAGGGCACACAGGTCTCGCATGGAGGCCCAGTCATTGGTGGTGAAGTGGTGCTGTTCTGTAGTGCGACTGACCCGTGCGTGCTGCAGCTGAAACTCCACTATGGCCTGCTGCTGCTCGCACAGTCTGTCCAGCATGTGCAAGGTGGAGTTCCACCTGGTGGGCACGTCGCATATGAGGCGGTGAGCGGGAAGGCCGAAGTTACGCTGTAGCGCAGACAGGCGAGCAGCGGCAGGATGTGAACGCCGGAAGCGCGAACAGACGGCCCGCACT
This sequence comes from Bufo gargarizans, assembly GCF_014858855.1. Lineage (NCBI taxonomy): Eukaryota > Metazoa > Chordata > Amphibia > Anura > Bufonidae > Bufo > Bufo gargarizans. The sequence continues at coordinate 167,197,604 of NC_058084.1, forward strand.
TTATGCAGCAGCTCTGACATGTCGGGGTAGTTGTGAATGAACTTCTGCACCACCAAATTCAGCACATGCGCCAAGCAAGGGATGTGCGTCAAATTGGCTAGTCCCAGAGCTGCAACGAGATTTCGCCCATTATCACACACCACCAGGCCGGGCTTGAGGCTCACCGGCAGCAACCACTCGTCGGTCTGTTGTTCAATACCCCGCCACAACTCCTGTGCGGTGTGGGGCCTGTCCCCCAAACATATGAGTTTCAGAATGGCCTGCTGACGTTTACCCCGGGCTGTGCTGAAGTTGGTGGTGAAGGTGTGTGGCTGACTGGATGAGCAGGTGGAAGAAGAGGAGGAGGAAGCCGAGAAGGAGGAGGTGGCAACAGGAGGCAAAGAATGTTGCCCTGCGATCCTTGGCGGCGGCAGGACGTGCGCCAAACAGCTCTCCGCCTGGGGCCCAGCTGCCACTACATTTACCCAGTGTGCAGTTAGGGAGATATAGCGTCCCTGGCCGTGCTTACTGGTCCACGTATCTGTGGTTAGGTGGACCTTGCTACAGATGGCGTTGCGCAGTGCACACTTGATTTTATCGGATACTTGGTTGTGCAGGGAAGGCACGGCTCTCTTGGAGAAGTAGTGCCGGCTGGGAACAACATACTGTGGGACAGCAAGCGACATGAGCTGTTTGAAGCTGTCTGTGTCCACCAGCCTAAATGACAGCATTTCATAGGCCAGTAGTTTAGAAATGCTGGCATTCAGGGCCAGGGATCGAGGGTGGCTAGGTGGGAATTTACGCTTTCTATCAAATGTTTGTGAGATGGAGAGCTGAACGCTGGCGTGTGACATGGTTGAGACGCTTGGTGACGGAGGTGGTGGTGGTGGTGTTGGTGGTACATCCCCTGTTTGCTGGGCGGCAGGTGCCAACGTTCCTCCAGAGGCGGAGGAAGAGGCCGAGGCGGCAGCAGCAGAATAGGCCGAGGCGGCAGCAGCAGAAGAGGTAGCAGGGGGAGCCTGAGTGACTTCCTTGGTTTTAAGGTGTTTACTCCACTGCAGTTCATGCTTTGCATGCAGGTGCCTGGTCATGCAGGTTGTGCTCAGGTTCAGAACGTTAATGCCTCGCTTCAGGCTCTGATGGCACAGCGTGCAAACCACTCGGGTCTTGTCGTCAGCACATTGTTTGAAGAAGTGCCATGCCAGGGAACTCCTTGAAGCTGCCTTTGGGGTGCTCGGTCCCAGATGGCGGCGGTCAGTAGCAGGCGGAGTCTCTTGGCGGCGGGTGTTCTGCTTTTGCCCACTGCTCCCTCTTTTGCTACGCTGTTGGCTCGGTCTCACCACTGCCTCTTCCTCCGAACTGTGAAAGTCAGTGGCACGACCTTCATTCCATGTGGGGTCTAGGACCTCATCGTCCCCTGCATCGTCTTCCACCCAGTCTTGATCCCTGACCTCCTGTTCAGTCTGCACACTGCAGAAAGACGCAGCAGTTGGCACCTGTGTTTCGTCATCATCAGAGACATGCTGAGGTGGTATTCCCATGTCCTCATCATCAGGAAACATAAGTGGTTGTGCGTCAGTGCATTCTATGTCTTTCACCGCTGGGGAAGGGCTAGGTGGATGCCCTTGGGAAACCCTGCCAGCGGAGTCTTCAAACAGCATAAGAGACTGCTGCATAACTTGAGGCTGAGACAGTTTCCCTGGTATGCATGGGGGTGATGTGACAGACTGATGGGGTTGGTTTTCAGGCGCCATCTGTGCGCTTTCTGCAGAAGACTGGGTGGGAGATAATGTGAACGTGCTGGATCCACTGTCGGCCACCCAATTGACTAATGCCTGTACCTGCTCAGGCCTTACCATCCTTAGAACGGCATTGGGCCCCACCATATATCGCTGTAAATTCTGGCGGCTACTGGGACCTGAGGTAGTTGGTACACTAGGACGTGTGGATGTGGCAGAACGGCCACGTCCTCTCCCAGCACCAGAGGGTCCACTAACACCACCACGACCATGTCCACGTCCGCGTCCCTTACTAGATGTTTTTCTCATTGTTATGGTTCACCACAACAACAAATATATTATTTGGCCCAATGTATTGTATTCAAATTCAGCGGGATATAAATTTGAGGCCTAGTATTTAGGCGCTGGGTGACCGGTATGGATTTAGTGACAGAATTAGACTTGGAAATGCACAGAAGCGTGTGTGTGAAGTTATTCTGAATGACCCTATGTGCACCTTCAATATTATATACCCTTTTAGGGATAGATTTCAAATAGCTCTGATATAGCAGAAACCACTAAATTATGAAATTGCTAAATTGGGAATTGTACTTCAACCCAGAACAAAAAATGTGCTTTGACGGACACTAAATATCTTGCCCAGCAACAACAGTACAGCGGTGGGTAACGAGAGATTTAGAGGGATTTAAATTTGAGGCCTAGTATTTAGGCGTTGGGTCACCGGTATGGATTTAGTGACAGAATTAGACTTGGAAATGCACAGAAGCGTGTGTGTGAAGTTATTCTGAATGACCCTATGTGCACCTTCAATATTATATACCCTTTTAGGGATAGATTTCAAATAGCTCTGATATAGCAGAAACCACTAAATTATGAAATTGCTAAATTGGGAATTGTACTTCAACCCAGAACAAAAAATGTGCTTTGACGGACACTAAATATCTTGCCCAGCAACAACAGTACAGCGGTGGGTAACGAGAGATTTAGAGGGATTTAAATTTGAGGCCTAGTATTTAGGCGCTGGGTCACCGGTATGGATTTAGTGACAGAATTAGACTTGGAAATGCACAGAAGCGTGTGTGTGAAGTTATTCTGAATGACCCTATGTGCACCTTCAATATTATATACCCTTTTAGGGATAGATTTCAAATAGCTCTGATATAGCAGAAACCACTAAATTATGAAATTGCTAAATTGGGAATTGTACTTCAACCCAGAACAAAAAATGTGCTTTGACGGACACTAAATATCTTGCCCAGCAACAACAGTACACCGGTGGGTAACGAGAGATTTAGAGGGAATTAAATTTGAGGCCTAGTATTTAGGCGCTGGGTCACCGGTATGGATTTAGTGACAGAATTAGACTTGGAAATACACAGTAGCGGGTGTGTGTGAAGTTATTCTGAATGACCCTATGTGCACCTTGAATATTATATACCCTTTTAGGGATAGATTTCAAATAGCTCTGATATAGCAGAAACCACTAAATTATGAAATTGCTAAATTGGGAATTGTACTTCAACCCAGAACAAAAAATGTGCTTTGACGGACACTAAATATCTTGCCCAGCAACAACAGTACAGCGGTGGGTAACGAGAGATTTAGAGGGAATTAAATTTGAGGCCTAGTATTTAGGCGCTGGGTCACCGGTATGGATTTAGTGACAGAATTAGACTTGGAAATGCACAGAAGCGTGTGTGTGAAGTTATTCTGAATGACCCTATGTGCACCTTCAATATTATATACCCTTTTAGGGATAGATTTCAAATAGCTCTGATATAGCAGAAACCACTAAATTATGAAATTGCTAAATTGGGAATTGTACTTCAACCCAGAACAAAAAATGTGCTTTGACGGACACTAAATATCTTGCCCAGCAACAACAGTACAGTGGTGGGTAACGAGAGATTTAGAGGGATTTAAATTTGAGGCCTAGTATTTAGGCGCTGGGTCACCGGTATGGATTTAGTGACAGAATTAGACTTGGAAATGCACAGAAGCGTGTGTGTGAAGTTATTCTGAATGACCCTATGTGCACCTTCAATATTATATACCCTTTTAGGGATAGATTTCAAATAGCTCTGATATAGCAGAAACCACTAAATTATGAAATTGCTAAATTGGGAATTGTACTTCAACCCAGAACAAAAAATGTGCTTTGACGGACACTAAATATCTTGCCCAGCAACAACAGTACACCGGTGGGTAACGAGAGATTTAGAGGGAATTAAATTTGAGGCCTAGTATTTAGGCGCTGGGTCACCGGTATGGATTTAGTGACAGAATTAGACTTGGAAATACACAGTAGCGGGTGTGTGTGAAGTTATTCTGAATGACCCTATGTGCACCTTCAATATTATATACCCTTTTAGGGATAGATTTCAAATAGCTCTGATATAGCAGAAACCACTAAATTATGAAATTGCTAAATTGGGAATTGTACTTCAACCCAGAACAAAAAATGTGCTTTGACGGACACTAAATATCTTGCCCAGCAACAACAGTACAGCGGTGGGTAACGAGAGATTTAGAGGGAATTAAATTTGAGGCCTAGTATTTAGGCGCTGGGTCACCGGTATGGATTTAGTGACAGAATTAGACTTGGAAATGCACAGAAGCGTGTGTGTGAAGTTATTCTGAATGACCCTATGTGCACCTTCAATATTATATACCCTTTTAGGGATAGATTTCAAATAGCTCTGATATAGCAGAAACCACTAAATTATGAAATTGCTAAATTGGGAATTGTACTTCAACCCAGAACAAAAAATGTGCTTTGACGGACACTAAATATCTTGCCCAGCAACAACAGTACAGTGGTGGGTAACGAGAGATTTAGAGGGATTTAAATTTGAGGCCTAGTATTTAGGCGCTGGGTCACCGGTATGGATTTAGTGACAGAATTAGACTTGGAAATGCACAGAAGCGTGTGTGTGAAGTTATTCTGAATGACCCTATGTGCACCTTGAATATTATATACCCTTTTAGGGATAGATTTCAAATAGCTCTGATATAGCAGAAACCACTAAATTATGAAATTGCTAAATTGGGAATTGTACTTCAACCCAGAACAAAAAATGTGCTTTGACGGACACTAAATATCTTGCCCAGCAACAACAGTACACCGGTGGGTAACGAGAGATTTAGAGGGAATTAAATTTGAGGCCTAGTATTTAGGCGCTGGGTCACCGGTATGGATTTAGTGACAGAATTAGACTTGGAAATACACAGTAGCGGGTGTGTGTGAAGTTATTCTGAATGACCCTATGTGCACCTTCAATATTATATACCCTTTTAGGGATAGATTTCAAATAGCTCTGATATAGCAGAAACCACTAAATTATGAAATTGCTAAATTGGGAATTGTACTTCAACCCAGAACAAAAAATGTGCTTTGACGGACACTAAATATCTTGCCCAGCAACAACAGTACAGCGGTGGGTAACGAGAGATTTAGAGGGAATTAAATTTGAGGCCTAGTATTTAGGCGCTGGGTCACCGGTATGGATTTAGTGACAGAATTAGACTTGGAAATACACAGTAGCGGGTGTGTGTGAAGTTATTCTGAATGACCCTATGTGCACCTTCAATATTATATACCCTTTTTGGGATAGATTTCAAATAGCTCTGATATAGCAGGAACCACTAAATTATGAAATTGCTAAATTGGGAATTGTACTTCAACCCAGAACAAAAAATGTGCTTTGACGGGCACTAAATAACTTTCCCAGCTACAACAGGACAACGGTAACGAGAGATTTAGAGGGATTTAAATTTGAGGCCTAGTATTTAGGCGCTGGGTGACAGGTATGGGTTTAGTGACAGAATTAGACTTGGAAATACACAGTAGCGGGTGTGTGTGAAGTTATTCTGAATGACCCTATGTGCACCTTCAATATTATATACCCTTTTTGGGATAGATTTCAAATAGCTCTGATATAGCAGAAACCACTAAATTATGAAATTGCTAAATTGGGAATTGTACTTCAACCCAGAACAAAAAATGTGCTTTGACGGACACTAAATATCTTGCCCAGCAACAACAGTACAGCGGTGGGTAACGAGAGATTTAGAGGGAATTAAATTTGAGGCCTAGTATTTAGGCGCTGGGTCACCGGTATGGATTTAGTGACAGAATTAGACTTGGAAATACACAGTAGCGGGTGTGTGTGAAGTTACTCTGAATGACCCTATGTGCACCTTCAATATTATATACCCTTTTTGGGATAGATTTCAAAGAGCTCTGATATAGCAGGAACCACTAAATTATGAAATTGCTAAATTGAGAATTGTATTTCAACCCAGAACAAGAAATGTGCTTGAACGGACACTAAATAACTCGCCCAGCTACAGCACTAGGGACAGATTTAGCTGGATATAAATTTGAGGCCTAGTATTTAGGCGCTGGGTGACCGGTATGGATTTAGTGACAGAATTAGACTGGGATATGGCCAAAAAATGAACAGACTATTGCTGGTTAAATGCACTTGGTGTGACAGCTTCACCCTGATGTAGGCTTTAGCCAAAAAACAACCACACCATTGAGGGTTAAATGCACTTGGTGACAGGCGCAGCTTGCCCCTGATTTTGTATATGGCCAAAAAATGAACAGACTATTGCTGGTTAAATGCACTTGGTGTGACAGCTTCACCCTGATGTAGGCTTTAGCCAAAAAACAACCACACCATTGAGGGTTAAATGCACTTGGTGACAGGCGCAGCTTGCCCCTGATTTTGTATATGGCCAAAAAATGAACAGACTATTGCTGGTTAAATGCACTTGGTGTGACAGCTTCACCCTGATGTAGGCTTTAGCCAAAAAACAACCACACCATTGAGGGTTAAATGCACTTGGTGACAGGCGCAGCTTGCCCCTGATTTTGTATATGGCCAAAAAATGAACAGACTATTGCTGGTTAAATGCACTTGGTGTGACAGCTTCACCCTGATGTAGGCTTTAGCCAAAAAACAACCACACCATTGAGGGTTAAATGCACTTGGTCGCAGCTTGTGCTGGCGCACCACAAGACACAAAATGGCCGCCGATCACCCCAGAAAAATGAGACTGACAAACGGTCTGTGCAGCCTAAAAACAGTGAGCAATTGAGGATCAGCAGCTCAATGATCCACAGCTGCAGATCGATCAGTTAATCAAGTCCTTTGGAGGAGTTAATCTGCCTAATCTCGCCCTACTGTCGCAGCCGCAACCTCTCCCTACGCTAATCAGAGCAGAGTGACGGGCGGCGCTATGTGACTCCAGCTTAAATAGAGGCTGGGTCACATGGTGCTCTGGCCAATCACAGCCATGCCAATAGTAGGCATGGCTGTGATGGCCTCTTGGGGCAAGTAGTATGACGCTTGTTGATTGGCTGCTTTGCAGCCTTTCAAAAAGCGCCAAGAAAGCGTCACAAAAGCGCGAAGAAAGCGACGAACACCGAACCCGAACCCGGACTTTTACGAAAATGTCCGGGTTCGGGTCCGTGTCACGGACACCCCAAAATTCGGTACGAACCCGAACTATACAGTTCGAGTTCGCTCATCCCTACCCTCAAGGTATTCAAAACTGATTTTACAAACTTTGTTAACAGTTTAGGTGTTCCACAAGAATTAATGGAAAATAGAGATAACATTTCACTTTTTGGGCAGATTTTCCATTTGAATAAATTTTTTCCAGTTACAAAGCAAGGGTTAACAGCCAAAGAAAACTCAATATTTACGGCCCTGATTCTGTAGTTTACAGAAACACCCCATATGTGGTCATAAACTGCTATACCGGCACACTGTATTGCGCAGAAGGAAAGGGACGCCATATGGTTTTTGGAAAGCAGATTTTACTGGGATAATTTTAAACTGCCATGTCACATTTGAAGACCCTCTGATGCACCCCTAGAGTAGAAACTGCAAAAAAGTGACCCCATTTTAGAAACTACACCCTTAAATGTTTACAAAACTGATTTTACAAACTTTGTTAACCCTTTAGGTGTTTCACAAAAATTAATGGAAAATAGAGATGAAATTTTAGAATGTCACTTTTTTGGCAGATTTTCCATTTTAATCAATTTTTTCCAGTTACAAAGCAAGGGTTAACAACCAAACAAAACTCAATATTTATGGTCCTGATTCTGTAGTTTACAGAAACACCCCAAGTGTGGTCGTAAACTGCTGTACGGGCACAAGGTATTGCGAAGAAGGAAAGAAACGCCATATGGTTTTTGGAAAGCAGATTTCACTAGATTAATTTTATGTTCCCATGTCACATTTGAAGACCCCCTGATGCACCCCTAGAGTAGAAACTCCAAAAAAGTGACCCCATTTTAGAAACTACACCACTCAAGGAATACAAAACAGATTTTATAAACTTTGGTAACCTTTTAGGTGTTCCACAAGAATTGATGGAAAATAGAGATGAAATTTCAGAATATCACTTTTTTGGCAGATTTTATATTTTAATCCATTTCTTTCCAGTTACAAAGCAAGGGTTAACAGCCAAACAAAACTCAATATTTGTGGTCCTGATTCTGTAGTTTACAGAAACACCCCATATGTGGTCGTACACTGCTGTACGGGCACACGGCATTGCGCAGAAGGAAAGAAACGCCATACGGTTTTTGGAAGGCAGATTTTGCTGGACTGTTTTGTTTTTTTACTATAACTCTCCATCGCTCGTTCTTCTTTAATTGAGTTATCTATTGCTTTTCTCCACTGTCCCACTTTCGGGGGATCTGCCTTTATCCATTTCCTAAGTATAAGAAGTCTGGCTTGGAATAATACTTTATTCAAGACCAATAGTATTTTTTTATTTAACTTCAAATGTTCAGTTGCCCCTAATATACAAATTACTGGATAGTTGGGCAATTGAACCTTCAAAAGTAAGAATACGGTCTCTGCTATTTCTGTCCAGTATCTTAAGAGTTTGGGGCATCTCCAGAAACAGTGTATTTAGTCGGATTTCTCCCCCCAACATTTTGGACACTTATCTGAGGCTCTCACACCCATTCTTTTCAACATCCATGGGGATCGATGTAATCTGTGCACTATGAAAAATTGTGAGATCTTGTGTGAACCTCTATCCGAGACCCTCGCATAATTTCTAAGGGCATCTCTCCATTTCTCTTCTGTAAAAGATTCTAGTTCTTTCTCCCATTTTTTCACGGCAAGCATTGTAATCCTTTTTCTCTTTTTCTCCATCAAGATCCCATATCTCGTTGCAGTTGTTCCTCCTCCTTCCCTTCTGCTAGTAAATTTATCCAGCATATCTGATTTTTCCCTTCTATACTTATCATCCAGCTCCACTGTCCGCAGCGCATTCCTAAGCTGAAAGTATTTATACATGTCCCTATGGGGAATCCCAAATTCCGCTACCATTGTATTAAAGTCCTAATCTATGTAAGTCCTGATCGTTTCCAGTTCCTTTAAATTAAGATCTTTCCAAATCGGTGTGTAATGCAAAAACCCTTTAATCTCTAATGTTTTTTTAATTTCCCCCCATACATATTCCGCTAAGTTTAATATTCTATTACCAGTATTTTTTTTCCCCAAAATACCTGATTCCAACACCTCTCCAACTCCTCTTTCTATCCCAGTCTGTTTATTTCTTGACTACCCACCAAACTATCTAAACTATCCTTTATATTCCCATATTGTGTTATTAGATAGTAGAAGACCCAATTGGGAACAGCTAATCCTCCCTCCCGCACTGGAAGCTGAAGGACTTCTTTCTTTATCCAAAGGGATAGCTCCCTTCCAGATAAAATCCCCCATTAGGCTATCAAGTAGCTTAAAAATGTTCTGCGATAGTCTCACTGGAGCATTTTGCAAAACATAAAGTATTTTTGGGAGAAAAAACATTTTTATTAAATTTACCCGACCCTGTATTGACATTGGTAGTCTTTTCCATATATGTATTTTGGTTCTAAGTTCTTTTATTAAGGGGAGGACATTACATTTTTCATGTTCTTCTATATTTCCGGAAATTTGTAGGCCTAGATATTTAAAACTCTCGTACTTTTCAAGGACATGCACCCGTGAGTCTCCCTGTAATTGTCCATCTCCTAATAATAACATATGTGATTTCCCCCAATTAATATTTAAACCGGAAAAATAAAACGTATCTATTATTTCTGTCACTCTATTAAACTGATCGCTAGTATTGTGCAAAAACAATAAGATATCGTCCGCATACAGTAACAATTTTTCTTCTGCACCCACATATTGATACCCTTTAATCTCCCTGTCATTTCTTATTATAGTTGCCAGAGGCTCAATTGCGATAGCAAATAACAGTGGAGAGAGAGGGCATCCCTGCCGAGTGCCACGATATAGGGCAAATGGCAGGGACAAGCTCCCATCCACGACCACTCTAGCCCTTGGGTTAAGATATATTAACTGAATCCATCTTAGAAAAGGTATACAAAACAGATTTTATATACTTTGTTAACCCTTTAGGTGTTCTACAAGAATTGATGGAAAATAGAGATGAAATTTCAGAATATCACTTTTTTGGCAGATTTTATATTTTAATCCATTTCTTTCCAGTTACAAAGCAAGGGTTAACAGCCAAACAAAACTCAATATTTATGGTCCTGATTCTGTAGTTTAAAGAAACACCCCATATGTGGTCGTAAACTGCTGTACGGGCACACGGCATTGCGCAGAAGGAAAGGAACGCCATCCGGTTTTTGGAAGGCAGATTTTGCTGGACTGGTTTTTTGACACCAAGTCCCATTTGAAGCCCCCCTGATGCACCCCTAGAGTAGAAACTCCAAAAAAGTGACCCCATTATGGAAACTACGGGATGAAGTGGCAGTTTTATTGGTTACTATATTAGGGGGTACATATGATTTTTGGTTGCTCTATATTACACTTTTTGTGAGGCAAGGTAACAAGAAATAGCTGTTTTGGCACCGTTTTTATTTTTTGTTATTTACAAAATTCATCTGACAGCTTAGATCATGTGGTATTTTTTATAGAGCAGGTTGTTACGGACACGACAATACCAGATATGACTACTTTTTTGTTGTTGTTTGTTTCAGTTTTACACAACAAAGCATTTTTGAAAAAAAAAGATTTTTTGTGTCTCCACATTTTTAAAGCCATAGTTTTATTTATTTTTTGGGCGACTGTTTTGTGTAGGGGCTAATTTTTTTGGGGATGAGATGACGGTTTGATTGGTACTATTATAGGGCGCATAGGACTTTTTGATCGCTTGCTATTACACATTTTGTGATGTAAGTTGACCAAAAAAATTTTTTTTACACTGTTTTGATTTTTTTACACTATTCACCTGTGGGGTTAGGTCATGTGATATTTTTTAAAGCAGGTTATTACTGACGCGGCGATACCCAATATGTCTACTTTTTTTATTTCTGTAAGTTTTACACAATTATTACATTCTTTAAACATTCTTTTTGGGTGATTATCTTAGGCAGGGTATGATTTTTGCAGGATTAGATGACGGTTTGATTAGCACTATTTTGGGGTGCGTATGACTTTTTGATCGCTTACTATTACACTTTTTGTGATATAAGGTGACCAAAAATTTTTTTCATGTGATATTTTTATAGAGCAGGTTATTACGGACGCGGTGATACCTAATATGTCTACTTTTTTTATTTATGTAAGTTTTACACAATAATATAATTTTTGAAACAAAAAATGTCATGTTCTAGGGTATGATTTTTGTGGGCTGAGATGCCGGTTTGATTGGCACTATTTTGGGGTGCATATGACTGTTTGATCGCTTGCTATTACACCTTTTGTAAAGTAAGGTGCCCCCCCAAAAAAATTTGACACCTTTTTTTTTTTTTTTTTTTTTTTTACGGTGGTCACCTGAGGTTTTAGGTCATGTGATATTTTTATAGAGCAGGTTGTGATGCGGCAATACCTAATACATATACTTTTTTATTTACTTAAGTTTTACACAATAACAGAATCTTTTAAACCAAAAAATGTTTTAGTGTCTCCATATTTTAAGCCATATTTTATTTTATTTTTTTGGGCGATTGTCTTAGGTAGGGACTTATTTTTTTGGGATGAGGTGATTGTTAGATTGGTACTATTTTGGGGGTATACGCCTTTTTGATCGCTTGGTGTTGCTCTTTTAGTGATTTAAGGTGACCACATTTTTTTTATTTAGCACAGTTTTTATTTTATTTTTTTGACGGTGTTCACCTGAGGGTTTACGTCATGTGTTAGTTTTATAGAGCCGGTTGATGCAGACGTAACGATACCTAATATATGTACTTTTCTTTTTCCCCCTATTATTTACTATTTTTTCCCTTTATTTTGGCAAAAGGATATTTTTATTTATTTTTTACTTGAAACTTAAATTTTTTGGGGAAAAATGTATTTATTTTTAACTTTATTTTCACTTTATTTTTTGTCCCACTCTGGGACTTCCACTTTTGAGGGTCTGATACCCTTTACAAAGCATTCAAATACTTCTGTATTGGAATGCATTGACTGTAGGTGTAATACAATGTGTGTTACACAGACAGCTTCCTGCCTGTAAGATCCAGGGGGCTGGATCTCACATGCTCTCTCTGGAAGGCAGCCACGATGCCTAAGGCCCCATGCACGCGGCCGTTGTTCACGGCCGTGTGCGGGCCGTGGAACCGCGGCCTGGATCCCTCCTGAGAGCAGGAGCGCACGGCGTCACTGGTTGCTATGACGCCGTGTGCTCCCTGCTGCCGGCACAGTACAGTAATACACTGGTATGAACTATACCAGTGTATTACTGTATTGCGGCGGCAGCAGGGAGCGCACGGCGTCATAGCAACCAGTGACGCCGTGCGCTCCTGCTCTCAGGAGGGATCCAAGCCGCGGTTCCACGGCCCGCACACGACCGTGAACAACGGCCGTGTGCATGGGGCCTAAGGAAGGCATCACGCAGCCTTCCATGCCATCGGGTGCCACAGCAGCACGGGGACCAGATGGAAGCTCTGATAAACGATGCCGGTGCATCTCATGCACCCGCCCGATCACAGTTCCGTACATGTATTGCGATGGTCCTTAAGTGACGGACATCTGCGCCGTACATGTATGGCGCGAGTCCTCTACGGGTTAAAGAACACTAACTTTGCATACAGGAGTGGATGTCTCAATTATTTGTGATATTGGTTTATACTATTTGGGGGCATTGAATCATACCCCCAGGGAGGCGTGCACCCTTTAGAGTGCTGTCTATATTTGCCGTTTCTGGCTTATACAATAGCCAATATAGGGCCTTTGTAAAGTAAAATATAATATATATCCCAGTGGGCAATATACTGGACCTCTCAGTCCCTCTGGAGAAAATGTTCTTCTTAATATGGCATACTGTATAATACAACATCCTGCAATTTTTTTTCTGTCAGATTTGATGAAAACTCAATATGATATCAAAGGCATATGGACAACAGGTATCGAATTGCAACTCCATATAATTTGGAGGTTGTAAAGAACCATAATATGGGCATGTACATTTGGCCTACTGAATGTGGTTGAATTTAACAGCCTGACACAAAAGAACAACACAGCTTAGGCTACTTTCACACTAGCGTTTTGCTGTCCGCTCGTGAGCTCCGTTTGAAGGAGCTCACGAGCGGACCCGAACGCTTCCGTCCAGCCCTGATGCAGTCTGAATGGATGCGGATCCGCTCAGACTGCATCAGTCTGGCGGCGTTCAGCCTCCGCTCCGCTCGCCTCCGCACGGCCAGGCGGACAGCTGAACGCTGCTTGTAAGTCAATGGGAACGGATCCGCTTGAAGATGACACCATATGGCTCAATCTTCAAGCGGATCCGTCCCCCATTGACTTTACATTGAAAGTCTGAACGGATCCGCTCAGGCTACTTTCGCACTTAGAAATTTTTCTAAGTTATTAATGCAGACGGATCCATACTGAACGGAGCCTCCGTCTGCATTAATATGATCGGATCTGTTCAGAACGGATCCGATCAAACGCAAGTGTGAAAGTAGCCTTAATTTAAGAGCATACATACTTTTATCCAAAGTGATACAGTGCGAAAAACCTGACATTGTAGAGGATGGTGGCACACATTACTACAGGACAAAATTTGGCAATAAATAAGTAACAAAATAATAATAAAATTTAAACTTATACACAAAAAGCCTATGCACTCACAAAATAGACAAATATTTAAATGATGAATATTTACAATTTCAAGATTTTTGGGATCATAAATAATTCTCTGATATTGCGACCCTTAACACAAAACTGTGAATCTAATTTCTTTCCTATTACCACGTCCTAATTATTCTTTTGTCATTTTATGTTGGTGAGGATTATGTTAGTTTTCCCGAGCCCTGTAATTAACAGCGCAGTTTAGTACTGCCATGTGACAAATGTGTTAGATTTTTTCCCTCCCTTTGCTGGAATGTATTTTCACTGCTTGTTTACCAATAAAGTTCGAGAATATGGCATGCGGAGGATATTTCAAGGAATTTGTAATGCCCCATTAACAATGTTGAATTGCTGAAGTATCCTTCCAAAATGTGAAACAAAATCACTCTGGAGCGAAATATCTCAATGTAAACAAAAGCAATTGTATTGAGTCTCCGAATGAACCTCAGCACAAAGGCTAAAAATGTATACAGCAAATATGCTGCAGATTTGCTAATGCTTTATTTCTCCAGGATTGGCAGACGGTGCACTTTGGTTAGAAGGACGGCATTCAAACAACAATAACTCCTTAATTGATTCCAAGTCTATATAGGGAAACGCTTAATTATGTTAATGTTACGTGTCAATATTTCAAGGGAGTATTAGAAACAGAGTATTTTATTGCTTGAATGAAAGTAAAGTGCAATAATTCAAATGAAAATTAGTACTTAAACCAGAAAATATAAAGGGGTATTGACACATAAAGGGAACATAATTATTGACTGGAGGGTCCTTGCAGGGATGTATTAATGACTCAGCTATTGATATGTAAACTGTGGTATGTCAGCAAATTGCTTTAATGTCATTTTGTGGTGTGTACAGTAATTGGAAGGATTATGAGGCATTAGCTAAAACTGGTATTAAATCTGTCAGGAATTCGGTTTTAACTGGCAAATACAGAAGAGATGGGAGAAAAATCATTGAGTGCGGATTGTGATCAGTGCTGTGCAGATGAAGGTGTTTTATGTTGCAGTACAAGCAGTTAGAAAGTAGGACAGGACAAAGATTGTCGTAGGCTAGATCAGGACAAGCAGTTATTGTAGCTCCAGTGACACAAAGTAAACTAGCAACAAGGGTCCTGTAAAAGGAAAGAAAAGAGGGACCATTGTCGCCTGTGGATGTTTTGCCTTGCACTAAGGCTAGGAATATAAGAGTATATTGCATTGCCCTGCAATACATTGGCCTGTCACCATAGAGTCTTTTTCATCTTCCTAAAATAAACATGTGTAGTACGAAAACATGTTAAAGGGGTTGTTTCACTTCAGCAAATGGCATTTATCATGTAGACAAGGTTAACACAAGGCACTTACTAATGCATACTGACTGCCCATATTTCCTTTAAAAAGACCCCTGCAACCCCTTTAAAAAGAATTGGTGACCATGATAATACATATAGTATATGAGTAGTACAGCAAATAAGAGGTCTAGCACACCATTTTTTTTTTTTTCGAATGTCTTCTGCTCCCCTGCTGTCAGCACACAAAGATGCTCTAATATACACTCTGGACTGCTGTACCAACATAATAGAGAGTACTCATGTGCATAGGCAGACAGTGTACTACAGCGCAGCATTAAACGCTGACATTAGGAGAATGGGGAGCAGTAGGAAAATGAAAAGTATCAATGTGGACTCCTTATCTGTAATACTATTCATGTGTTACTGTAGCTAATAGTCCAAGATCCTGGTAATAGATTCCATTTAACCATGCTGTTTGTTTGTATTGGCTATACACTTGTACTGTTCAGGTCAATATGACCCGACCTATTAACATCGGTTAATTTGGACATTTAGCTACTCTTAACATATTATTTGAATACCAGTTGCATTATTTAAAGGCTATGTATACATTTGGAGGCAATTTCTATTTATAACTGCATTTTACTAATTTCTGGTTAAAATTATATTTTCAATTTGCCTTTATTATAAAAAATATCGAGCTGTTCTGTCACTAAGGACTAACAGTTTTTTTTCTAACTGTGTGACTGGTACTTTCATCCAATAAATCTTATCTCTAAACTACTAAGAGGTCATAAACATTTAAGCCACATTCTTATCAGTAATATAACAACTGAGCTATAATGAGTGTTTATAAGGGCAGAGAGCAGAGATAAGAAGTCTGTCTGCTCCCCAGGTGACGGAAAAGACAGAAAATCCACAGGCTGCTACTACAGCGTCTTAGCTATGTGCACAAAAAAAGGGATTCCATATTTTTTATAAAGACCAATTGAAAAAATTATTTTAGATCAAAATAAGTGCAATACAATAATAAAAAAATTGTCCCAAAGGTGTACATAGCCTTTAACTGTATGTGAACATGGTTGGTCAAAAACAAATGAAAAATGAAAACCAAAACTTCGGTTTGCTTTATTAGGTTTTACAGGATCTCTTATTGCAATATTCAGGCATTCTAACATTCTACACAGAAATAACTGACATTTGCTTTACAATAAGTGTGCATTCACATCACCGTTTAGCTTTCCGTTCTTCTGATCCATTAGAAGAAGAGAGAGAGAGAAAAAAGGATCCTGTAAAAAAAAATTATCCTGTTGCATCAGTTATGCATAGGATTGCATGTGATCCGTTTTTTGACAGGATCTGGTAAAAAAGAACGGATCCTGTTGAATCAGTTGTCATCCGTTTGAGCTATTTCCATTTGAGCATGCAGGACTTTTTCTGTTTAAAAAAACTGATCTGAGACGGAAATGACTCAAATGGACGACAACTGATGCAACAGGATCCGTTTTTTTACAGGAGCAGAAGAACGGAAAGCTAAACTGTGATGTGAATGCACCCTAATACTATTAAGCAGGTAAGGCTACTTTCACACTAGCGTTTTTGCTGGATCAGGCAGGGTTCAGCAAAAAACACTTCCGTTACTGATAATACAACCATCTGGATCCAGTTGTATTATCTGTAACATACCCAAGACGGAGCCGTCATGAACTCCATTGAAAGTCAAAGTGGGACGGATCCGTTTTCTATTGTGTCAGATTGTGTCAGAGAAAACATCCCCATTGACTTGCATTGAGGGTCATGACGTTTTGCTCTCCGGTATGAGAACGGAACGGATTTTGGAGTATTCCTTTTTGTTCAGTTACGTTTTGTCCCCATTGACAATTATTGGGGACAAAACGGAAGCATTTTTTTTCTGCTATTGAGACCCTATGACGGATCTCAATGCCGGAAAATATTAACTCTAGTATAAAAGTAGCCTAACCTAAGGCAAATTTCTTTAGGTCCTTTGCAATATGCAATCTAAGGCCTCATGCACACGACCGTTGTTTTATTCCGTGTCCATGGTGCCGTTTTTCGTGATTTTCTGCAGACCCATTGATTTTCAATGGGTCCGTTCAAAACTCGGCTAATGCACCGTTTGCCATCCGCGTCCGTGATCCGTGGTTCCAGTCCATCAAAAAAATATAACCTGTCCTATTATTTTCGCGGAAAACGGTTCGTGGACCCATTCAAGTCAATGGGACCGCTAAAAAAAGCGGAGGCACACAAGATTGTCATCTGCATCTGCGCGTCCGCGTTAGTTTTTTTCCTATCATTTGCATGGCAAACCTGTCTTAGACTTTTTTTTACTTTCCTTTATGTCTGGTGGTCCTCCAAAAATAAAGGAAGACACATGGAAACAAAAACGGAAACGGATCACGGAACAACGGAACTCATTTTGTGGAACGGAACACAACAACGGTCGTGTGCATGAGGCCTAAAAAACAGAATTGAATAATTTGAGAGGAACAGCTTAGGTTATATACTGCAATGAAACAGACCTGCACAGACCTGTACTCGGAGCCCATCCATCTGCAGTAACTTTCAATTGTATCGAGCGCATGTATAAACCTACACAGACCTGCAGGAACTGGAGAAATCGATAAACAATAGTAAATGCAATAAAAAAAAATAGTAGTAATAATATCACATCACCTGATCTTACTCCTCTCCAGCTATAGACCATTTATCATCAGTTCCTGAACCTGATCCTCCACCAAACGCTCCACCGCACCGATGCACCCAAAAGGACTACAGATATTGGCTGGTGACTGGGTTATGCAGCTTTAGATCTCTTGCACACGAATGTTGCATACGGCGGGTCTGCATACGGAGGGCACTTGAATGGGTCCGCAATAGTGTTGATTACGAATATTCTAATTGCAAATTTTTATTGCAAATATTGGCACTTTGAAAATTCGCGAATATCTAGAATATAGTGCTGTATATTCGTAATTGCAAATATTCTAGATTTTTTTTCCATCAGTACCCATGATACCTCACTGCTTCTTGCTTGTGGACTAATGAGAAGACTGCAATATCTTTGACTTTTGGAATAGTGTTAATTGCGAATTTTCATTCCGCAAATTTTTTACCGCTAATTTTTATTGCTAATTTTCTGATTGCTAATTTTCACAATCAAGAAAATAATGACTGGAGATCCCGAATTCTCGAATTTGATAATTTATGGCGAATATTCCCGAATTCGAATATTGCCCCTGCCGCTCATCACTAATCCGCAATCACGGAGATGTGGAACAGAAGCGCTGATCGGAACCCCACAGAAGCACTATGGAGTGCTTTTGTGGTGTTTCTGTCCGTGCCTCCGCACCGCAAAAAATAGAACTTGTTGAATGGGTCTCGATCTGTCCCGGCCACCACACGGACATTGTCAGTGCATTGGGGACCGCAAATTGCAGTCCCCAATGCACGGGACGGAACCACAACGGCCGTGTGCAAGAGGTCTTATATCTGCTCCCCTATTTTCACAAGATTGCTGGACCATTGCACAAAACAAATCATTTACCTTTCGTGTCACCCCAATCTCCTCATAGATTGTAAGTTCTTGCGAGCAGGGCCCTCATTCCTCTTGTTCTAATTATCGACTTGTCTGTTGCTATGTTATTTATGACTGTACATGAACCCCTGAATTGTAAAGAGCTGCAGAATATGTTGGTGCTAGATAAAGATTATTATTATTAAATATTTTTAAAGATAAAAAAATAATAATATACAATGATATTATAAATACATATGGTCATGTGCATGAGCCCTTAAGTGAACGTGCACCTATAAAATATATTCTGCTTTATTCCAAAATTCAATACAAACATTTACCTTAACACCACTTCCAAAGGGAGTAAATTAGAGCTCCACTTAACCCTTTCCTGACACAGAAAATTTCCATTTTTGTGTTTTTATTTTTTACTCCCTGCCTTCTCAGAGCCATGACTTTTTAATTTTTCCATTCACAAAAACGTATGAGGGCTTTTTTACGGGACAAGTTTCACTTTATAATGTCATCATTTATATTGCAAATGGGGTGCAAGAGAAAAAATGTGTTTTGTGGGTTTTTATAGGTTTTGTTTTTACATTGTTCCCTATGTGGAAAAACTGACCCTTCCCTTTATTCTCCAGGCCAGTACGATTACAGTTATAACACATTTATATAGTTTTGCGGTTTAATACTAAAACAAAAAATAAAAACTGAAAAAAAAAATTTCTTTGCATCGCCATATTCTGATTCCCATAACTTTGTGTTGTGGGGGCTCATTTTTAGGCCTCCTGCACACGACCATTTTTTTTCCCGTTTACTGGCCGTTTTTTGCTTTCCGTTAACGGTCCGTATATGGAACCATTCATTTCAATGGTTCCGCATAAAAAACGGAATGTACTCCGAATGCATTCTGTTTTAATATTTCAATTTTTCCGTTCCGTTGAAAGATAGAACATGTCCTATTATTGCCCTCAAATCACGTTCCGTGGCTCCATTCAAGTCAATGGGTCCGCAAAAAAAATGGAACACATACGGAAATGCATCCGTATGTCTTCCGTATCCGTTCTGTTTTTGCGAAACCATCTATTGAAAATGTTATGCCTAGCCCAATTTTTTCTATGTAATTACTGTATACTGTATATGCCATACGGAAAAACGAAACGGAAACACAACGGAAAAAAAAAACGGAACAATGGATCCATGAAAAACGGACCGCAAAACACTGAAAAAGCCATACGGTCGTATGCAGGAGGCCTTAGTAGTAGTTTTTAAGTTTTTATTGATGGCATTTTGGAGTATGTATAAGTTTGAGCACTTTTTAATAGAACATTTTTTGGGGGGGAGGTGAGTGACGAATAAACTGCAACTCAGACATTTAGATTTTTTTCTGTTATGGCATTCATCGTATGGGATGGATACAGTTATATGTTAATAGGCTTTTTGAGATTTAGCAGCGCATAGTGATTTGCGTGATTTGAATTTGTGTATATATTTTTTCTTATATGTTATTTATTTTAATTTGCAAAACTTTTTTTTTTTACTTTTTATAAGCCCCCTTTGGAGACATGCAATCATTAGATTGCTTCTCACATACACTACTGTGAATTAGTTAATATATGCCTAAGGGCTCGTTCACACAAACGTTTTTTGCAAAACAAATGGAATGTACTAATGCATTCCGTTTCCGTATTTCCATTTTTCCGTTCAAAGACAGAACATGTCTTATTATTGCCCGCAATTCACATTCCGTGGCTTCATTCAAGTCAATGGGTCCGCAAAAAAATACGGAAAACATACAGAATGTATTCTGTATGTCTTCCGTATCCGTTCCGTTTTTGCGGAACCATCTATTGAAAATTTTATGCCCAGCCCAATTTTTTCTATGTAATTACTGTATACTGTATATGCCATATGGAAAAACGGAACAGAAAAAACAGAATAGTACCGGAAACACTACTGAAACAAAAAACGGATCCGTTAAAAATGGCCCGCAAAACACTGAAAAAGACATGCAGTCGTGTGAACGAGCCCTAATTAAGTACATTCCAATGCTGTGCTCCACCGGGAGGCCTACATTGGAATATACCTGTGATAGGCCCGGTAGGCAACTACTGACCAATGAACTCAATCTTGCCTAATCAGTGCTTGGAGTTTATCACAATTTCTGTGGTTTTTGTTTGTCCACCCACATTTTGAGGACAAACCACAGGATCTCAAAGGGATTTGGATCTTGGGAGTTTCCTGGCCATAGACCTAATATTTCAATGTTTTGTTTATCATGCCACTTTTGCCTTATGCCATGGTGCTCTATCATGCTGGAAAAAGCATTACTCAGCACTAAGTGGCTCCTGGATCATTGGGAGTAGTTGCTCTTAGAGAATGTTTTAATACCATTCTTTATTCATGGCAGTTTTCTTAGGCTAAATTATGAGTGAGCTCACTGGATGAGCAGCAACCCCACAGATGAATGGACTCAGGATGGTTTACTTTGGGCGCACAATAAAAGTAAAAAAAAATACAAAAAAGATGAAATGCATATAATTGTACTTTAGGAAACCATAGAAACATTTGACAAAAATATAAAAAATATAAAACTTTTGACCATTACTGTATATTCCTTATTATTTCTTTTTTTTTTTGCATACAAATTTGACCTCCTGCTTTTTCTCCCATATGGTACATTTTGAAGGCCTCCCTTTTCATCATGAAGTATTTCAGAGTAGCTTTGGTGAGCAATTGGAAATAATGTTCAAAATTTTAAGTCCCACAATCTTTGTTAGATGACACAAAATCTAAAGTTTCAAAAGGAATAACAGCACTGTCTAAATATTGCTGTTACAGTCTTGTTACAGTGCCCCCTAGTGTTGTTTTTTTACTTTCTAATGGTTTTCCCTGAAATGTGTTCTGTGCCATAGACATGTTTGACAATAACTTGGTCCTACTGTCAGGATCTTGTACATGTTTGACTTAGCACAGAATTAGCTCACTAACACTTCTCACCAGCACTTGAACATATTAGTTGGGCATTCTACAAAATGAAATTAAAGGAACACCATTTAGCTCAATAAGAGGTAGGTAACAGTAATAGCTAAATGAGAAATGTTATATTTAATCATGGAACAACCAGTTAAAGTTATGATTCAGATGAACAGACCGTAATCAGCCACAATCCTCGGCCTGATAGTGTCAGTGAAACAATGTTGTCCTGTTTTACATACAATCCAACAACCATAGGTATACCGCCACTGGAAGGGACAATTTTAAAGGGGTTATCCATGTTCAGAGCTGAACCCGGGCATAGCCCCTTCTTCACCCAGACAGTCCCTTTAAGGTGAGCATTGGAGCATTTCATGTACCGACGCTCTCCCTTGCCCAGCGCTGAATCGCTTTTTTTTTTTAGCAGATCTGGTGATGTATCAGGTCTCTGTATGGGAATGCTAGTGTTGAGCTAATCGTAGTCAAACGAATTGACTTCGATCCATATTTCATGAAAAATGTTATTCACCGCAATGCCGAATTTTTTCGCGTTTCGTGGTAGTAAGTAAATTTTCCCTATAATAGCAGTAAAAAAAAACAAAAACAAACAAAACAAAACATCCTTCATCCATTTGCACGCATAGAGGCCATCACAGCCATCTTGATTGAAGATACAGGGTGAAATGTATTATGTCACCATGCTGGCCAGCATGATAACCTCATCTTGTTACTATGTAAGATTTTGCGAGGTGTCTTCAATCAAGATGGCCATGAAGGTCTGTACACGATCAAATGGACAAGGTGAGTATTTTTTGTAACCCTGATTAATCCCTGAAAGGCCTAAATGGTAGCCTCAGATGCCGTGATCAGCAATGAACGTGGCTTCTGAGGGGTTCAGTAACAGGGCGACTCGATTTGTCATTGGGCCTGCTACTTACAAAAAATTGCCCTTTGTGACAAAGAAATTCATCACAAAGTGAATTTCTTTATGAAGCAGCCAAGTCAAATTTTTGCTCATCTCTAATCTAACAACCAGTACTCAAGATAAAGCAAAACTATCGTACCCCAAGATATGCTGTAAAGGTATTCTGGAAAACAGTGAATCAGGGTGGGATGATGGTGCCTGGCCCTATTATTCCCTAAAATCCTGATCTACACTTGTTCTTCAGGTAGGCAACAGAGCCCTGTGTATACCTGGATTTTCCTTGTCAGCTTCCTACAGCAGAACCATATGCCAACATCTGAGGTTGAAAATAACCTGATCCACCCTTCAATTTGTACGGTAGAGATGGGTCTATCTGGCAGTAAAATCACATGAGTCCCGACGTGTTTCACTCACACTATAATGTGCAGACTCATCAGGGGACCATGTGTCCCAGTGTAAGCACAGCTTGTAGCTGTGTGCTTACAGAGAAAGAGGCTGATATTCAGTTGCGTCTCTGCAAGTTGTGTTAAAAAAAAGCCCTAAACAAGCAGTTTGCTACTTTTTGAATGCCACTTTTCTGGCACGCGGAGACGATAAATCTCCCCATATGGGCAGTTGGCAAGCGGTTATGTACAGTGCTCTTTTGCCTCCATTTTTCACATTGTTACTGCAGACTATTTAAACTACTGCAGAGTGTCAGACTATCCCTGTAGCAAAAGTTGTGTCTCTGCACCATCCTTGCCACTTTTTGAAAAAGGAGAGTAACGAGGGGGGTGAGTGAGCGGGGCCAGCAGGCCTGCCACATTTATCTGTATTTTCGCCTGCTTTCAGAGTTACGAGCTGCTATAGATTTTATTCTGGTGCATGCCTGCACGGACAGACAGAGGTGCACATAATTTATGACCAGGGGTGCGCTTAGTCGCATCTACCTTCAGTGCAGGAGATTTCAAAGGCCAGCGTAAAATGCTGATCTTTGATAAACCTCCCACATAGCCTTTAAACGTCAGCAAGGGTGTTCCAGAATTAGCAGTTGCATGCTGATCATGCAGCTGTGGGATCGGGAAGCCCACTGTAACTGACAGCAGCACCCTCCATTGCTTTCTCTATTGCTGCATACACAGCAAACACTCAGTAATGTATATACAGATCAAGAAACAGCATTGCAGTGCAGCTGCAGGACTTGTGATGACATCATCAAAGGTCCTTCACCCTATAAATATAGAAGAACTGCAGGGTTGAGTTTAGAATGCAGTGGATAAAAATGAGTCCTCCATTTGGAGTCAGTAATTTGAATGGGTAAAAGGAAGTCCTCCACTTTTATCCCCATGTGCCATGATACTAATACTAACACTAATTCTAACCTCTGACCCTAATACTAACCTTAACTGTAACAGTAACCGTAACCCTAACCTTTACCCAATATCAAAATGACCTTTAGATAAGGGGGACACTATTTAAAATGTTTTTAGTTATTGGATAAGAAAAAAACATGCATAATATTTACATATATTACCAAACTCCACCCCCAACCATCCAAATTGGATAGAGAGGGAAAAAAATCTTGTTTCATAAAACTCCAAACTCCTTTGGGTAATGCCAATATCCAAGGAGACCAGGCAGCTATGTATTCATCGTAATAACCTTTATATATACATAAACCTTTTCATACCAAATCCTATAATAATTATTTCCACACAGTACCCTGAAAAATAACTACACCCAACAAACAGTGCCCTCATTTAGTGCCCCCAGTAAAACTAATGCGACTATTGTGCCCTCTCCTCCCAGTTATACTAATGAACCCCCACCCCCACCCCATAAAGGCTGAATGGCATGCTGGCAAAGAAAAATAATAAGCTAAAATACATACCTCCACGTCATTGTCAAGATGCGGTACAGGGCACTGTTCTGAGCTGAGGACGGCAATACAGTTGAATATGGAGAGAACAGAAGAGTTTATTGCTCATGACAACATCCTCCACTTGTCCCTAGGTGGTGCCACCTAAGGCAATCGCCTCACCTCACTTCATCCGCGTCCCGTCCCAGGGCGCTTTCCCCTTGCTGAGATCTGGGAAAACATTCCATGGTAGTAATAGGTCTGAGCCTGTACAAGTCTTCTAGGCTGATTACTAATACAGTCCTGATCAAAAGTTTAAGACCACTTGAAAAATGGCAAAAAATCCTATTTAGCATGGCTGGATCTTAACAAGGTTCCAAGTAGAGCTTCAACATGCAACAAGAAGAAATGGGAGTGAGGTAAAACTTTTTTTGAGCATTCAATTTAATGAAAACAACGAATAAACCGAAACAGGCTGTTTTTCAGCTGATCAAAAGTTTAGGACCACACCTCCAAAAAAAAACTAAACCCCCCAAAACAGAAATCCAACTTCCAAACATGAGCTCAGTAATGAGTAGATCCGCCGTTATTGTTTATAACTTCAAAAATTAGTTTCAGCATGCTTGATGCAAGCGTTTCCATAAGGTGAGTGGGAACATTTCTCCAAGTGGTGAAGACGGCCGCACGAAGGCCATCTACTCTCTCGAACTGTTGTCCACTTTTGTTATCTTCCCTTGCCATCCATCCTCAAAGGTTCTCAATTGGATTTAGATCAGGGGAACATGCAGGATGGGCCAAAAGAGTGATGTTAATGTCCTGGAAGAAGGCCCTTGTCCTGCGGGCATTGTGTACTGTAGCGTTGTCCTGTTGAAAAACCCAGTCGTTAACACACAGACGAGGGCCCTCAGTCATGATCTCTGCGACATCTGGACATATCCAGCGGCCGTTTGACGCCCCTGCACTTCCTGAAGCTCCATTGTTCCACTGAAGGAAAAAGCACCCCAGACCATTATGGCGCCCCCTCCATTGTGGCACGTAGAAAACATCTCAGGTGGGATCTGCTTGTCATGGCAGTATCGTTGAAAACCATCAGGACCATCAAGGTTATATTTTTTCTCATCAGAGAATAAAACTTTCTTCCACCTTTGAATGTCCCATGTTTGGTGCTCTCTTGCAAAGTCCAAACAAGCAGTTCTGTGGCGTTCAAGGAGACAAAGTCTTTGAAGACGTTTTTTGTTTTTAAAGCCCTTCAGTCTCAGATGCCGTCTGATGGTTATGGGGCTGCAGTCAGCACCAGTAAGGGCCTTAATTTGGGTCGAGGATCGTCCAGTGTCTTGACGGACAGCCAATTGGATTCTCCGGCTCATGGCTGATGAAATTTTTTGGGGTCTTCCACTTTACTTTTTTGTTCCATAACCCTCAGGATCATTTAAGAAATTCCAAATGACTGTCTTACTGCGTCCCACCTCAGGAGCGATGGCGCGCTGTGCGAGACCCTGCTTATGCAGTTCAAAAAGGGAGAGTTTTTTTGCCTTTGCCATCACAACGTGTGACTACCTGATAGAAAATGACAATGAATCCACATCTTTGCACAAGTTTGGCCTTTTAAAGGCATGTGGTCCTAAAATTTTGATCAGCTGAAAAACAGCCTGTTTCAGTTTAATCGTTATTTTCAATTAATTGAATGCTCAAAAAATGTTTTGTCTCACTCTCATTTCTACTTGTTGCATGTTGAAGCTCTACTTGGAACCTTGTTAAGATCCAACAATGTAAAATAAGATTTTTTGATCAGGACTGTATAATCCAATGATGGTTTACAAGTGGCAGCACTGCATTTGAATATACAGAATTCTATATTCTGTCATGGAAAATAATTCATTACAGAATACAAATGACAATCTAATAATTGCATGTTATATTCACCTAGAGAGATGTAAAATAAGTAAAAAATAAAAAAAGTTTTAAAAATTGAAAAAAAAAAAGTTAAAATTCAAACCCCACACCTTACCAAAAATGTTAATTAAAATAAACAGTCAAAAACTAAGCCTAGGCATTAAGTTACTATTAAAATATAAAAAGATTTATCCCATACTTCGAACAGCGTAATGAAAAAAAAAAAACTCAAAGTGGACGAAAAGGTTTATAAAAAGTGATCAGAAACTCATACACACCGGTGAATCCGTGAAAAATACAGATCACCCTGCAAAAAAACGTCCCTCACAGCTCTGTAGACATAAAAATAAAACAGCTATGGGGGTTAGAATATGGAAATTAAGTAAAAACGTGTTTTTTTTCAAAGTAATTTTTTTTTAGGTATTAAAACACAAGAAAAACTATACAAATGTGGTATCACTGAAATCGTATTGACCTGTAAAATGAAGAGCACAGGTAATTTTTACCGCATAGGGAATGCTATAAAATAAAACAAAAATAAAAACTGTGGCAGAGTTGCATTTTTATTCTTTCCAGCTTCCCACTACATTGTATGTATGCAAAAGTAAATGGTGCCATTAGAAAGTACAACTTTTCCTGAAAAAACAGATATCCTCACACAACTATGAACAAAGAAAAAAATGAAAAAATCCTTTATTTATATTTTTACCCAATGTAAATGTATGTATATTTTTACCCAGTTTTTGTCTGTCACCAACCTGGGATTATACACATTTGTATTATATATGATGTATAAGTAAATTCTGGGTGATATAATGCCAAGATAAATTCATGCATCTAAAGTGATCCAATTGGCATTTTATTGTATGTATTGATTGGCCACTTTGTCCCCTTGTCAAGGGGTAAATAGATTTCACCACACATGAAATGTGTTACGATTATCTTTGTAAAACAAGCGATTGACCCCTGATGTGTGCATTGGTTTAGCCTTTACTCTGACTTGTGGATTAGATTATATGCATGGTCGATAATGTTTGCATCGCCAACTCTTCTCCACTAAAATTCCCAGGATGTTTGCATGGTTTTTCTTTTAAGTTGATCTGGATAAATGTCTGTCATTTAATTGTAAAGATATATGAGCTAATATATTGACCACTTAAACCCTTCAAGCGACAGCCAGTTTGGACCAAATGTCAGAGCCCCATTTTTAAAATCTGTTGTGTCAGTTTATCTGGTAATAACTTTGGAACACTTTTACTTACCCAAGCTATTCTGAGATTGTTTACTCGTGACACATTGTACTTCATGTTAGTGGTCAATTGGAGTTGATACTCTTTACCTTTATGCATAGAAAAATCAAAAATTTGCTGAAAATTTGGAAAAATTAGCTAATTTCTGAATTATAATTTCTCTGCTTTAAAGATGAATAGTGATACTTCATAAAATAGTTATTATTCCCCATATGTTTACTTTATGTTGGCATAATTTTGTAAGTGTAATTTAATTTTTCCAGGAAGTTAGAAAGCTTAGAAGTTTAGAAGCAGTTTTTTTAAAATTTTAAGAAAATTTCCAAAACTTTTTTAAGAACCAGTTCAGTTATCGAGTCACTTTGCGGGACTTATATAGTAGACACCACCAATAAATGACCCAATTTAAGAAACTACACCCCTCAAGTTATTTAAAATGGATTTTACAAATTTAATTAATTATTTAGGTGTTCAACAAGAATTAAAGCAAATTGGAAGGAAAATTTTTAAATTTCAATTTTTGTTCAGATTTTCAACTTAAATAAAAATTTCCTGTGTCACAGCAAGGGTTAACAGTCAAAGAAACCTCAATATTTATTAAGGCTCATGCACAGTGGAGATCACAGCCTGAAACCGAAATTTTAACACTAAAGATCTCCGATTGGTTAGTCTGCAGACCATTCGGAGCGCTTGCTGGCAAGGGACCACTCTGATTGGTGCCTTGCCGGCTTTCCGGTTGGGTCTGCTCTCGGGGGAAAAGATTGGACGTCAACGGGTAAATACAGATATAGCAAGGGTAACACACACACACACTCTTAACTCAAATTTCTTAACCCCTTAGGGACCGGGCTCATTTTCACCTTAAGGACCAGGCCATTTTTTGCAAATCTGACCAGTGTAACTTTAAGTGCTGATAACTTTAAAACGCTTTGACTTATCCAGGCCATTCTAAGCCCATTCTATAAACTACACCCCTCAAGGTATTCAAAACTGATTTTACAAACTTTGTTAACCCTTTAGGTGTTTCACAAAAATTAATGGAAAATAGAGATACAATTTCAAAATTTCACTTTTTTGGCAGATTTACCATTTTAATATTTTTTTTCCAGTTACAAAGCAAGGGTTAACAGCCAAATAAAACTCAATATTTATGGTCCTGATTCTTTAGTTTATAGAAACGCCCCATATGTGGTCTTGAACCGCTGTACGTGCACACGGCAGGGCGCAGAAGGAAAGGAGTGCCATATGGTTTTTGGAAGGCAGATTTTGCTGGACTGTTTTTTTTGACACCATGTCCCATTTGAAGCCCCCCTGATGCACCCCTAGAGTAGAAACTCCAAAAAAGTGACCTCATTTTAGAAACTACGGGATAGGGTGGCAGTATTGTTGGTACTAGATTAGGGTACATATGATTTTTGGTTGCTCTATATTACACTTTTTGTGAGGCAAGGTAACAAGAAATAGCTGTTTTGGCACCGTTTTTATTTTTTGTTATTTACAACATTCGTCTGACAGGTTAGATCATGTGATATTTTTATAGACTAGGTTGTCACGGGCGCTGCGATACCTAATATGTATACTTTTTTTATTTATGTAAGTTTTACACAATTATTTCATTTTTGAAGAAAAAAAAAAATCATGTTTTAGTGTTTCCCTAATTTGCTTTAGTGTTTCCATAAGAGCCATAATTATTTCATTTTATGGGCGATTACTTTGGGTAGGGTATGATTTTTTCGGGATGAGATGACGGTTTTATTGGCACTATTTTGTGGTGCGTGTGACTTTTTCATCGCTTGCTGTTGTACTTTTTGTGATGTAAGGTGACAAAAAATGGTTTATTTAGCACAGTTTTTATTTTTTATTTTTTACGGTGTCCATCTGAGGGGTTAGGTCATGTGATATGTTTATAGAGCGGGTCGATACGGACACGGCGATACCTAATATGTATACTATTTTTTTACCAATTTTCTTTAACTTTATTTTGGGGAAAATGACGGGGGGGGGGGGGAAACTTTATTTTTTCAACTTTTTTTTTTTTTTTACTTTGGAACTTTTGGGGGTCTAATCCTTTACAATGCATTCCAATACTTCTGTATTGGAATGCATTGAAGCTGTATGAGTAATACTGTGTGTATTACTCATACAGCTTTCGGCCTGTGAGATCCAGGGGGCTGGATCTCACAGGCACGTCACAGGAAGGCAGCGGCGATGCCTCAGGAATGAATCGCTGCCTTCCATGCCATCGGGTCCCCCCTACAGCCGCATGGGGACCCAATGGCACCGGTGATCGCCGCCGCAAACTGCAGGTCTGAATTGACCTGCGGTTTGCGGCGATCGACGATACCCCCCCCGGCGTTGTG
The DNA here is from genome assembly GCF_014858855.1 of Bufo gargarizans. Lineage (NCBI taxonomy): Eukaryota > Metazoa > Chordata > Amphibia > Anura > Bufonidae > Bufo > Bufo gargarizans. The sequence continues at coordinate 167,227,493 of NC_058084.1, forward strand.
ACAGAATGATTTCAGCAGACATCCTGTTCCTAATAACCCCCGCCACTCCGCAATATAGTTTTAAAGTTATGACGTACCTGTACGTCATGGGTCCTTAAGGACTCGGGAAACATGCTGTACCGGTACGTCATAAGTCCTTCAGGGGTTAACTTATCATGTTATCTTGAAACAAAAGCCATTGAAAAGCAATTGCTTAACGCATTTAGTTGCATTTAGTTTAGATAACATTTCTCATAAAGCATGTGTGTTAACCCTGCTACTTCCGTAGATTTCACCACACATGAAATGTGTTACGATTCTCTTTGTAAAACAAGCGATTGACCCCTGATGTGTGCATTGGTTTAGCCTTTACTCTGACTTGCGGATTAGATCATATCCATTATCGATAATGTTTCCACGGCCAACTCTTCTCCACTAAAATTCCCAGGATGTTTGCATGGTTTTTCTTTTAAGTTGATCTGGATAAATGTCTGTCATTTAATTGTAAAGTGATATGAGCTAATATATTGACCACTTAATAATCTAAGAACATTGTTTACATTATAATAGCAGATGCCGAGTACTTAATAGTAAATGAGTTGACCTGAAGGCCAAATTCACACACAGTTTTCAATGTATTATTTTTTTTCAATCAAACTAGGAGTGGATCATAAAAGATGGAAAAGTATAATGAGAAGGCATATATTTATTCAGATTTTGTATACGCTCCTGGCTTTGGCTTAAAAACAAAATAAAAAAAATGAATCAATAATGCAAATAAAAACTATATCAACAACTACAGAGGCATGATGACGTAATATTGGGCCATGTTGATCGTATGATTGTGGCATCGGAGGGGTACAATGATTTGTAGAGGTGCTATTGCAGCCCCCTGTCATTGCACCCACTACTTACAAAGAAATTAAATGTTGGGCGAAACAGCCAAATCGAATTTTGAAAAACTTCACTCATCTCTACTTATCACTAGCAATGAGCGGCAGCGGCAATATTCGAATTCGCAATATTTCGCTAATATTTGGTAGAATATTCATCATATATTCAATAATTCATGAATTTGAGATTATTTTCTTGATCGCGAAAAATCGGCAATGTAATATTCGTGTAATGCGCTCGAAATATAGGCATGGGTCACTATAGCTACATTTTTTCAAGCTGCTAGAAATTTCCTGAGACTGGAGAAAATGGTTGGCACGGCAGAACATTACATTAGCTTTATATGCAGATAGACTGCTCCAATATATTCGCGATTGCAAAATCGGCACCAATGATGCGAATATTTTGGCGCAATACGTGCAACTTCACATTTTAACAGGTCTGACTACTTATTAGTGATTGGTGCACTAAGTATTGTTGTGAACTTATGACCTCACAGCACTATGTATGCATGTATGTATGGACAGCAGAACCTCAGCTACCCTATATCACAATCTAACCTACACTGACTATCTCCCACTAACTATCTGTATTATATATATAAGCTAACTAATTATCTAATGTAATAACACAGCAAAGCACAGACAGCAATAACACTGCTGTCTCTCTTAGATCTGCAAAATTCTGCATACAAGGGCTGCTGGGGAGGTTCTTATATAGTAAGGGGTAGGCAACATTCCTATTGCTTGCTAGGGATGTTGCTAAGCTTAGACAAAGAAATTGCAGCCTTCTCATTGGCCCACAAGCAAGAAGGGAGGTTACTGATGAAAAAAAAATCTAGAATATTCAAAATTACGAATATATATCACTATATTCTAAATATTCTTGAATTCTCGAAGTGCCGATATTCGCGAATAATATTCGCTATTCGAATATTCAAGCCCAACACTACTTACAATTGCAAGAAAAAGTATATGAACCCTTTGGAATTATATGGATTTCTGCACAAATTAGTCATAAAATGTGATCTGATCTTCATCTAAGTCACAACAATAGACAATCACAGTCTGCTTAAACTAATAACGCACAAAAAATTAAATGTTACCATGTTTTTATTGAACACACCATGTAAGCATTCACAGTGAAGGTGGAAAAAGTATGTGAACCCTTGGATTTATTAACTGGTTGAACCTCCTTTAGCAGCAATAACATCAACCCAGTGTTTCCTGTAGTTGCAGATCAGATGTGCACAACGGTCGGGAGTAATTCTTGACCATCCCTCTTTGCAGAACTGTTTCATTTCAGCAATATTATTGGGATGTCTGGTGTAAATCGCTTTCTTGAAGTCATGCCACAGCATCTTAATCAGGTTGAGGTCAGGACTCTAAATGGGCCACTCCAGAAGGCGTATTTTCTTCTGTTTAAGCCATTCTGATGTTGATTTACTTCTATGCTTAGGGTCGTTTTCCTGTGGCAACACCCATCTTCTGTTGAGCTTCAGCTGGTGGATAGATGGCCTTAAGTTCTTCTGCAAAATGTCTTGATAAACTTGGGAATTCATTTTTCCTTCGATGATAGCAATCTGTGCAGGCCCTGATGCAGCAAAGCAGCCCCAAACCATGATGCCCCCACCACCATACTTCACAGTTGGGATGAGGTTTTGATGTTAGTGTGCTGTGCCTCTTTTTCTACACACAGTGTTGTGTGTTTCTTCCAAACAACTCAACTTTGGTTTCATCTGTCCACAGAATATTTTGCCAATACTGCTGCGGAACATCCAGGTGCTCTTCTGCAAACTGTAAACGTGCAGCAATGTTTTTTTGGACAGCAGTGGCTTCCTCTGTGGTATCCTTCCATGAAATCCATTCTTGTTTAGTGTCTTACGTATCGTAGATTTGCTAACAGGGATGTTAGCATATGCCTGAGACTTTTGTAAGTCTTTAACTGACACTCTAGGATTCTTCTTCACCTCATTGAGCAGTCTGCGCTGTGCTTTTGCAGTCATATTTACAGGACGGCCACTCCTAGGGAGAGAAGCAGAAGTGCTGATCTTTCTCCATTTATAGACAATTTGTCTTACCGTGGACTGATGAACAGCTAGGCTTTTGGAGATACTTTTATAACCCTTTCCAGCTTTATGCCAGTCAGCAATTCTAAATTGTACTGTAGGTCTTCTGAGAGCTCTTTTGTACGAGGCATCATTCACATCAGGCAATGCTTCTTGTGAAAAGCAAACCCAGAACAGGTGTGTGTTTTTTATAGGGCAAGGCAGCTGTAACCAACACCTCCAATCTCATCTCATTGATTGGACTCCAGTTGGCTGACACCTCCCTCCAATTACCTCTTGGAGATGTCATTAGTCTAGGGGTTCATATACTTTTTGCACTGTGAATGTATGCATAGTGTGTTCAATAAAAACATGGTAACATTTAATTCTTTGGTTAAATTCGGATAAGGGTGGCTCTACTCTGTGTGGAGAATTCTGTCCGGGTGCACGATCAATTGTAAACCTCCATTTACCAAATAAATGCTAGAAAAAATGGAATGGTCGGCACTCACAATTTATATGGGTCACGCAGAGTATTCGTATCAGATTAAAATGTATTCACATTAATAGCAGACATAATAAAATATCTGTATTGGCCAATAATACAGAAATTACAATAAAATAAACTAAACCACCTGAATCTTGAAGCCTGTGGTCTGGTATCCAGATTGGTCACAATGAGTCAATTAGTCAATATATTTGTACTGGTTATTGTCTCAACTAAATATACCCGGGTACAAGGAAGCTAGAATAATTGCTAAATTGATACAAAAGTTCGCAATCAGACCTTAATAGAGCGATAATTCAGATGGAAAAATAATTTGGATGAAAAAATAATTTGGACGAAAAAATGAATATATTCGATATGTGGGTAAACAATGGCTGAATGGTTCCCCAGTTCTTACATGTATTCACCATTAGACCATATTGCAGCAATAGTTCGAATGGAGAGTGAATTCAATGTGGCCGCTTGGTTTGCGGATATTTCGGATGGGGAGTATAATTCGATATGTCGATACAAGATCTTACAAATATTCGCAATCTGACTCCAATAGAGCGATACTTTGGATGGAGAGTAAATTCAATATGACCTCTTATTTGAGGCCAACACTAGTATTTCACTCGATGTTCAATTCGAATATTGTTGCGAATCGATATTGTATGGTGAGAGTTGTTATAGTACTCACGATTTTGCAGTCATGACTCTCAGTCCGTTTGGCGCTGAATTCAACCTGCCACCTGTTGTTGGCGTGTATCACGCTCCTTTCCCACGAATCTGTGACGTCTTTATCGTGGAGTTGTATCCAAATCTCGCTATATTATCGCGAGTATACCTCCGTCTCTCTGCTCTATACAGCTGACTGCTCTTAGAGATTTCTTAAAAACTTGATCCCATCGTTGAGTCGGTTCTTTATCAAGAACCTCCAGGTACTCCGGTTTCCTCCCACACTCCAAAGACATACTGATAGGGACCTTAGATTGTGAGCCCCATTGGGGACAGTTGGATGCTAATGTCTGTAAAGCGCTGCGGAATATAGTAGCGCTATATAAATGCATAAAATAAATAAATATACCACGGACGTGTGAATGGACTCTTATTAGGCTAGTTTCACACTAGCGTTCGGCTGTCCGCTCGTGAGCTCCGTTTGAAGGGGCTCGCGAGCGGACCCGAACGCTTCCGTCCAGCCCTGATGCAGTCTGAATGGATGCGGATCCGCTCAGACTGCATAAGTCTGGCGGCGTTCAGCCTCCGCTCCGCTCAGCAGGCGGACACCTGAACGCTGCTTGCAGCGTTCGGGTGTCCGCCTGGCCGTGCGGAGGCGTGCGGATCCGTCCAGACTTACAATGTAAGTCAATGGGGACGGATATGGCTCAATCTTCAAGCGGATCCGTCCCCCATTGACTTTCAATGTAAAAGTCTGGACGGATCCGCTCAGGCTAATTTCACACTTAGCTTTTTTTTGCCAATATAATGCAGACGGATCCGTTCTGAACGGAGCCTCCATCTGCATTATTATGATCGGATCCGTTCAGAACGGATCCGATCGAACGCTAGTGTGAAAGTAGCCTTAGTACACACAAAACCTGTCCTAATCACATAACAATGCAAATCACTTCACAACACTGAGCTAAAGAACTGCCTCTCCTACTTTTTAGGAATTATGATCCTGAGCACTGTTTAATATGATCTTCAGCTGAATCGATATAGGAATGAAAGAGACATGAAGTACAGAGAGGACAGACAGGACTGACTGTGGTAATGAAGACTGCATACAAGTGCTGCTGCTCATTAGCCACATCCTCACCTGCTCTCTCTACTTTATGTCTCCACATGAACTCTATTCCTACAGAGATTCAGCTGAAGATAATATTAAACTGTATTTATGATCACAACCCTGAGGCAGTTTATTAGCTCAGTGTTGTGAAGTAACCTGTCCTGCTGTTTGATTAGGACAGGTATTGTGTGTACTAATAGGATGTCGGCCATTTTATTCCTCCTTATGATTGCTCCCTAGACAAAATGAGTCATTATAACTAATGAGTTATTTGAGAATATATTTATACTAAAGTAATATTAAGTATTTTTAGTAATTTTATTTTCTTAATTTGTGGAGAACCCATTTAGTGATGGCTTTACAGTGTCAAACTGGAAAGCCTAGCGGCGCACTGTACAGCTACATGCAAATATCATCTGGCCCTCCTTTGTAAATTCTTAGATCTGTGCCAACACACTTTTTTTTTTTTCAGTAGGAGCCTGCTTCCTAGCATATGACTGTTCTGTTTTAGAGACCCTGCCAATTTTCTGCTGACCAGTTATTTTCTTGGACTAAAACTCCTAGGGCATACGAATTCAATGGCTGACAGCTAAAGGATCATTTTGCCAACAGCTATCCGTCCCAACTACCTCTTGGATCCCCCATAAACATTCATTGCAAACATGTCAAGACGCTGGGTCACTGGGGAAAGAGAATACTGGGTGGGCTGACTAGAGTAAATAATCTACTCAGTTTTTTTTATATGAATGCATAGGCTGGTTGAGATGCTATACCTTGTTTTTAGCACAGTCAGTGTACTATACCATGAGTCCCTTGTCTGGAGATTGGGGGACTAAGGGCATTCTGGGGAATTTACCTGGTCCCCTTTAAGCTAGTTTGATCCTGTAGCATCATCCAGGTATGACTTGGATGTTAAGCACAGGAGCTAGGTTCTTGTCATTGGGCCCTGAAGTAGACTGGCTTTTCTAGGATGGGAACCCTTTGATTGCTGTTTGTGATGTAGCAGTTAGCTGTTTTTTATTTGGAGCATAATGTATATTTATTGTTGGTAGAAATCATATTATTTATTGTGATTTAGTTGTAAACCTGTTTTTTTGTTTATTCGTCCATTTCTTCATATACAGTAGTGATGAGCGGCAGGGGCTATATTTGATTTCGCAAATATTTGTCATAATTCTCGATCTCTATAAATTATTTTCTTCATTGCAAAAATTGGCAATGTAATATTCGTGTACTGCACATGCGCAAAACAGGCATGGTCTAGTTGAGCAATAGTGATGGCCTTGCCGTTCACCTGGCGGTCAGAACTTTGAGCGTTCGCGATCCGCCGAACATGCGAACATATGCCGATGTTCGCGTGCTCCATATTCTTTTGCATTGCGCCAAACTTTGACCCATGACATCCATCAGGTGGGACAGGACAGCGAATTGAGACGTTTCAGCACATGGACACACTCCCACCTTATAACGGAACCCGATCTGACTACCATTTTACAGTCTGTATTTTGTCAGTGTAGGGAGAGGTTGCTGTGTGGAGCATGAACAGGCTGTTAGGGACACCAAACGCTAGCTAATAATAGGGCCACAAAAGTCCTTTTAAGGACTGGTATAGGTGTGCTATCGATAGGTGTGATATACAGAGAAGTGTGATATACTTATAATATACTTTCTAACATAGAAAGTATATTATAGTGCATTTCTACTGTGCAGCAGTTGTGTGAGGTTCTGCTACGATACCGCAGCTACATAGAGGGACAAATGCTATTGGAACAACTAATTGCAACGGGTGTGATATACCAGTTGCCCCCCTGAAAAACTGATTAAGGCAGGGGTGTGATATACCTACAATATACTTTCTATATAGTGCATTTGAACTGTGCAGCAGTTGTGTGCGGTTCTGCTGCAATAACGCAGCTATATAGAGGGACAAACGCTATTGGAACAACTAATTGCAACAGGTGTGATATACTAGTGGCCCCCCAAAAAAACTGATTGAGGCAGGGGTGTGATATACCTATAATATACTTTCTATATAGTGCATTTTAACTGTGTAGCAGTTGTGTGCGGTTCTGCTGTGATACTGCCGTTATATAGAGGGACAAACGCTATTGGAACAACTAATTGCAACGGGTGTGATATACCAGTTGCCCCACAAAAAAATTGATTGAGGCAGGGGTGCGATATACCTATGATATACTTTCTATATAGTGCATTTTAACTGTGCAGCAGTTGTGTGCGGTTCTGCTGCGATACCGCAGCTATATAGAAGGACAAACACTATTGGAACAACTAATTGCAACAGTTGTGATATAACAGTCGCCCCCCAAAAAAACTGATTGAGGTGTGTATTAATCAGTCTTTTGTGGAAGCAGATATAAGGGGTTAGATATACCTGCTTCCACCAAATACTGCTCTTCTCTAGGGACTTAGGCACAAGGTCATTTTGAAAATGACAGGCAGAGGAAGAGGCAAACCATTCCACAGGGGTGATAGGGGTCAGAAAGGTGCACCAGGCCGGACCCCAAGTGGGAAGTTGGAGAAGGCGCGTGTAATCACTTTAAATGACGCACCAGAGTTGGTTGAGTGGCTCACTCAACCTTCCGCTTCTGCACCCTCCTAATCCTCTGTATCTGCACCCTTCTCACTCTTAGCTGTGTGAACCCCCAAATCCACTAACACCACCACCACCACCAAAGCCCCTCTACACGAGTCAGAGGAATTATTTTTCCATCCATTCCCAGACCTTACCGATGCGCAGCCATTCTTGACATGATGATGAGGAAGAGGAGGTAGCAATGGCCGCCACCCAACGGTCTGACAGTACCCAGATCAGCTCAAGGAGGGAGGTCCCCGCTGTTGCTGCCTACTCTGAGATCTCAAATGCCAGTGGTGGTGATGGAGGGGAGTTCAGAGGGAGAGACGCAGCAGCAGAGAGGGAGGAGAAAGAACAGAAGCAGGCACATCTCGCAGGGTAAAGGAGGCAAAAAGCACACTGCAAATGTAGTTGGAGCTAGCCATCCAGCATGCACGGTCACTTTTGGCTCTTCTAGGATGCTGGCACATGGCTCCGCAGTGTAGGCTTTTTTAAACGTGTCAGCTGCTGACAATAGTGTTGCCATCTGCAGCCTATGCTGCCAAAGCATAAGTCGCGGTAAGCGCAACACTCACCTAGGGACGACCGCCTTAAGAATGCACCTGGTCTCCCATCACCGAGCCCAGTGGGAGCAACGCCGTCAGAACCCACAAAGCCACATTCCCAGCGCTCCATGACCTGCCTTTTCTCCTTCTCCTGTCTCCTTTCATTTGTCCTCCACCTCACCTTCCACTGTGCCATCATCGCTTTCATCTGGCATAAGGCAGGCTTCTGTGGCCCAAATGTTCGGGCGTAAAAAGATGACGCTGGATAACTCTCTTTCCCAACGGCTGAAAGCTGGCTTGTTGAAACTGCTAGCCCGCCAACTACTGCCATATAAACTGGTGGACTTGGAGGCCTTTTACTGCCCACTAGGTGAACATGTAACCTGTGGCTCCCATGTTGATTTGGTGTTTTCGCCACGAATTTGTTACCGCCTCTTCTTCTCCTCCTCCTACTCTATCCTCCGTCTTCTCCTCGGCTGACTCCTTCTTTTCCACTGCTACTGCCTCTTCCGCTGCACCCCAAGCTCCCCAGAACCTATTCAATGTCCCAGGTTCCATGCTGTGCTGCGGATGTTGTGCCTGGAAGCCAAGAGCCACACTGCTCCTGCACTGCTTTCAGCTCTGTGGTCACAGGCCGATCAGTGGCTAACCGTGCTCAATTTGACAGTTGGTAAAGTGGTGTGCAACAATAGTGCCAATCTGCTGAGCATGCTGAACAGGGCAAAATGACACATGTGCCGTGCACAGCACACGTCCTGAACTAAGTCATGCAGCGATTTGTTGCCAAATACTCCGGGGTCCAGGATGTCTTGCGGCAGGCCAGAAAAATCTCTAGCCATTTTAGAAGATCTTACACGGCCATGGTTCACTTTGCTGACATTCAGCGGCGACGCCACTTACCCGCAGATGTCTGGTTTGCAACAGCCCGATGCACTGGAACTCCACCTTGCATATGCTTGATAGGCTGCTCCAGCTACAACATGCTGTTAACAACTACCCGTACGAACTCTGCAGTAGGATAGGTTCTGGGGAGCTTGGTTTCTTTTCACCATGCCAGTGGCTGCTCATGCGCGACACATGCAGACTTCTGTGGCCATTTGATGAGATCAAACTGGTCAGTCACAGTCAGTGCGCCATCAGTTACATCATACCTTACGCCTTCTTTCGGAAGTGTGCATTGCATTGTGTCATTGATCAAGCCATCGAGGAGAAGGAAGATGAGGAAGTCGCAATGCTGGATGAATTCCCAGGGGGGGCTACTCCACCTGAGACAAGTCAACAGGAGTCTGAAGAGGAGTCAGAGGAGGATGGTGTCGGGGCAGAGGAAGAGGAGGAGCAAGAAGAGCATGCTTTACACTTTTCTGGGATCCCTGGTATTGTCCGTGGCTGGGGGGGGAAACCGAGGAAGATCAAGAGCCAGGCCCCTCCACCGCTTCCAGTTTAGTGCAAATGAGTGCCTTAATGCTCCAGTGTTTGAAGAGGGACCCTCCGTATCAAAAGCATAAAGGGCAACGACCAGTACTGGGTGGCAACGTACTTAGACCCGTGGTACAAACACAAAATGGTGGACATGTTACCAGCATCACAGAGGGCTGCCAGGATGCAGCACTTCCAGGACTTTCTTCAAGAAATGCTGCATTCTGCTTTTGTCGGCGCTGGCAGAGGAATTTCCACTCACATAGAAACAGTTGCGGGTACCAATCCAACAGTGCATGCAAGATGAGGGCTGTTTGAAGATGTGTTGGTCACGGCGGATAAGAGATTCTTGCAGCCAACCCATCGACAGCCGCCCTCAGGATCCAGCCTCAGGGAACGCCTAGACTGACAGGTGTCCAACTACATCGGGTTAACGGCCGATGTGGATGCTCTGAGAAGCGAGGAACCCCTGAACTACTGGGTGTGCAGGCTTTACCTGTGGCCAGAGCTGGCACAATTTGTCATGGAACTCTTGACTTGCCCATCCTTGAGTGTCGTGTCCAAATAAACGTTCAGCGTAGCTGGGGGATTATGATCCATAAGTGCACTTGCCTAGCTCATGATAGTGTGGACTACCTCACATTTCTAAAAATGACTGAGGCATGGATCTAGGAAGAATTCAACACCTGTTATGACCACGTGTAATTGAATTTCCTCATGCCAGCCCACACATATCCACCACCACACAGAACAAAGAATGGTCCTTGTCTTATGTATATACAGCGGCATAAAAGGCCTTTTCTGTCAGGTGAATGCCTAATTTTTGGTTCCTCTACTCCAGTGGCCTACAGTAAAAATTTTATCCAGTGACCGTCTAATGTAACTCCAGCCACAGCCACAGAATCACAAGTTCTTTTGTGTCAGGTGAATGCCTAATTTTTGGGGCTTATACTCCAGTGGCCTACAGTTCTATTTTTATCCAGTGACCACCTAATGTACCTCTAGCCACAGAATCACAAGTTCTTTTGTCAGGTGAAGGCCTAATTTTTGGGGCCTGTACTCCAGTGGCCTACGGTTCTATTTTTATCCAGTAACCGCCTAATGTACCTCAAGCCACAGGATCACAAGTTCTTTTTGCGTCAGATAAATGCCTAATTTTTGGTTCCTCTACTCCAGTGGCCTTCAGTAAAAATTTTATCCAGTGAACGCCTAATGTACCTCCAGCCACATCAGCCAAATTTCTTTTCTGTCAGGTGAATGCCAATTTTTGGGGGCCAGTACTCCTGTGGCCTACAGTAACATTTGTATGCAGTGAATGCCTAATGTACGTCCAGCCAAATCAGCCAAAGTTCTTTTCTGTCCGGTGAATGCCAAATTTTTGGGGCCTGTACTCCAGTGGCCTACAGTAATATTTTTAACCAGTGAATGCCTAATGTACCTCCAGCCACATCAGCCAAAGTTCTTTTCTTTCAGGTGAATTCCAAATTTTTGGGGCCTGTACTCCAGTGGCCTACAGTAAAATTGTTATCCAGTGACCGCCTAATGTACCTCCAGCCTCAGAATCACAAGTTATTTTCTGTCAGGTGAATGCCTAATTTTTGGGGCCTGTACTGGCCGACAGTTCTATTTTTATCCAGTGACCGCCTAATGTACCTCCAGCCACATCATCACAAGTTCCTTTCTGTCAGGAGAATGCCTAATATTTAAGGTCTGTACTCCCGTGGCCTAAAATAAAAATTTGCTAGGCTCCAGCAGGGCACATTTTTGAGAGTTTCCCTTTAAGACGCATAAAAATGGCCCCTGATTAAAATACATATTTTTTGTGGAAATTGTTACCAATGAATAAGGTTCGCCTGCCATTAAAGTCAATGGGGCCCGCCACAAACGCTCAGTTTGCGAATATTTGATTGCTAACGCGCGTTCGCAAATGGTCCCGGACGATGTTCGTCCATCACTATTTAACAACTGTTTTCAAACTACACGAAGTTTGAAGAGATTATAAAAAATGGTTGGCAGCAATTTCCGCGACAGTGAGGAAGAACTTCTGATCACTGTAAGTAATTTGACATTACAGCAGTGTATTTGATTACATTTCACATGCATGTCAGAATAATCGCTTTTTATGATGATACGGTGTTTTAAAATATTTGCGATTGCGAAAATCGTTGCCAATGATGGATATGTTTTTTTGCAATACATACAACTTCACATTTTATCAGTTCTCAATGGATATTAATGATTGGTGCATTAAGTATTGTTGTGACATCACAGCACTGTCTGTAGCATGTATGTATGGACAGCAGCAGAGAAATATCTCTCACATACACATCCATTTTCCTGCTGCACACTGTATACCCCCCCCCCCCCCCACACACACACACACACAGTCTATAGATTAGAGTTTGTGTCCTGTTGGTCAGGACTTAGGAGACGCTTTCTTTGTCTGACTGCCAGTATTTGCAGGTTCATTTAGAGTTACCCAGGGTGCACTACGGGGAGGCAAACCAGCTATACACCCCATACCATACCGTCACTTCACTAGACAGGTACATCTCTGCTCAACTGACCAATACCCGATTGCTCAGACCCCACACACATACAATACAATACAATCTTATAATGGCAACATTAAATCTAATATTTCCCCTTCAAAGACTTAAATACTTTTTGCTGTTTTGTTGAGTACATTATTTTCAATACTTGTATTTAAAAAATTTGGGATTATATGCTTGCCTCTTTATCCTGCAGCACATGTTAGAACGGGTCTATGACAGGACCCGGGTCCAGTCTTACAAGCAGAGGATAATGAGGGGGATCCGTTTTGAGCTATGGTGGAAGTTTAATGGCAGGCACACGAAAATGGCCATACTCAAGAAATGGTCCGATTTGAAGAGGAGGTACTCGGAGCGGATCAGAGGGATCCATTACAGAATATGCCCAGGTACAATGCTTACATAACTTTTGTATCTCTCGCCAACACTCTGTAATGTATATATACAGTTATGCAAATAAGTATTTCATCCCTTTACAAATGATTACTTAGTACCTGGTGTGACACGTATCAAATCAGCAGGTTGCATCATACATCTCTACCTTGCCATGAGTATATGTATTAAGCAAAAGTATTTTGCTGTATTTGTGAGAGGAGAGGCTGATTACACGGCTACTTACTTGCACCTGTGAGGCCAGGCTGGTTGGGTACTAGGCTATTTATAGGCTCCTGTAGGCTTAGGCTGACGACGATTCAGCTGATTTCACTACCTGTGAGTCGGCTCTAGGATACAGCAGCATGGTGTGGAGGCTCCTTACGGCTGGGCGATGGCAGAATGTCTTAGCAGGGCGCTGGTATTCACGGTAGGATCGGAGTGGTTTGCACGGGACCAACGCTGCGGTCCGCGACATGTAGTGCTCTGAGATGTAGCAGAGTCGGGCGCTAAACGGTTGAATGATGGTTGTTAGTTGGTTCAAGTCATGCACGCTGTGTTTTTATATCAATGGTAAAAAAAAATTAAAAAAAATGCTGTGGTATTGCACTTGATGGCATGGTGCCTACAGGGCGGCATGCGATGCGCAGTACTCTGGTTCAAAGCAGAGCGGGGTGCTAACGGTCTAGGGAATGCTCGGCTGTCTAGGGGCTCGTTGGGGGTCATTGCATATAGTTGTTGGCCTAGCAGGCGCCTGGTGTAGGTATGGTCGCAGGTTTCCTCTATTAAAAAAAATAAAATAAAATAAAATGTGTGTTTTAACATGCAGGGGCACATCCGAAGCTAACGCCAAACATGCAAGGAGTTGGGGTATGTATACCAGGGGTCTGCATGTGGGGATCCATGCAGATCAATCGAGGCGCCCGCATTTGAGTTCTGATGCTCCTGTAGGTAAGAGTGGTTTATCTATAAACTGTATGTTATGGGCACGCATGTGTCAGCGGTTCTGTGCTGGGGTATAGGTGCATTATATGTTGCTTTATTGTCGTTGCTTCAAGGTTCATGTTCATACACGTTTATGTTTCCTGGGTGGTGCTGTGGTGACCATCCCTGAGAAAAGGGAAAAAAAAAAAAAAAAAGCCTGCAGCATTATGTGGAGGCGTTACCTTCAAAGCTATGTCCATGTGTCTGCATTTACAATTTATACTCTGTTCACCACTAGAGCTGCGTTCATGCGTTGCTGTTGCATCACATTGATACCCTGTCATTTCAGATTGCATTCACAGCTGCGTTATACCGTGCTCTTCATGCTCACAGCTGGGCCCATACCATGTTTCAGGCACTACTCACATCCACAGCTGCGTTCACCCAGCTGTTCATACATCACTTCGGCTTCCACTTAAAGGGGTTGTCCGGGTTCAGAGCTGAACCCGAACATACCCTTATTTTCACCCCGGCAGCCCTCCTGAGCCTGGCATCGGAGCATCTCATGCTCCGATGCGCTCCCGTGCCCTGCGCTAGATCGCGCAGGGCACAGGCTCTTGTGTTTTCAATAACACACTGCCGGGCGGTAACTTCCGCCCAGCAGTGTGTTCGGTGACGTCACCGGCTCTGAGGGGTGGGTTTTAGCTCTGCCCTAGCCGTTTTACTGCAGGGGTGAAAATGGAGGGATGTCCAGGTTCAGCTCTGAACCTGGACAACCCCTTTAAGGCCGCATTTTCCTTTTCATTGCTACATCATGGTTACTCAGTATTTTCTCTGGGGCAGTCAGTGCACCGCTCTGATACCGTTCTCCTAATGAACATAGCTGCTTTCCTTCAGGTTTACGTTTCTTCCCTCGCTGGCGCCTGGCCCCGCCATTAGGGTCTCTCGCGCCTGGCGGTTAATAAATCCTGTCACGACTACAGGTGATTACGAAGTCCTGTCACGACTACAGGCGATTACGAAATCCTGTCACGTCTACAGGTTAATAAGTCCTGTCATGTCTTCAGGCGATTACGAAATCCTGTCACGACTACAGGTTAATAAGTCCTGTCACGACTACAGGCGGTTAATAAGTCCTGTCACGACTACAGGTTAATAAGTCCTGTCACGACTACAGGCGATTACGTCCCAATCCATTATCAGAGTTAAGCGGCATATGCCATCTTCTAATTTTTGGGTCCTTTATTAATAATAAGAAATAATTTAAGCAGTGGCCTGGGGAAGTATAGGTGTAGTATTTGCTACCAGCAATAGTTGGTGTCCGAGCAGGGCCCCTAGCGAATGGTTGGACTTCATTAAGTCTTCCATCACATTCACCATTGTTATTTCAGTCTGCAGCTCCCGGGTTCAGACCTTCTTGTAATATGTTCATATGATCGTCAACATAGGGGTAAATTGTTTCGGACTACCGACCGCTCTTTCAAAACATCAACTTTAGCTACCTCCAAAAACAACGGCACGTGACAAAGAGGTAAGGTATATAGAGGTCGCTGATATGTACAGTATATTCCGCACCTTCATCGGGTAGAGTTTTCTGCGTTCAAAGCGGGTATCGTAATGGTATGTATATGTTTACTCTAAATGAGGTCTATGCTTTTTGGCCCCTTTAGGCTGCCCTACAGCAGCAGTTATGGCACAATTCTACTGCTTGTTGCAAGATAGGGTTAGATAGGTTAGGGACAACTTTCTGATAGCCGATCCGAACACAAGTATTAAGCAAAAGTATTTTGCTGTATTTGTGAGAGGAGAGGCTGATTACACGGCTACTTACTTGCACCTGTGAGGTAAGGCTGGTTGGGTACTAGGCTATTTATAGGCTCCTGTAGGCCTAGGCTGACGACGATTCAGCTGATTTCATCCACCCACCCACGCCATCTTACAGTCACTTCATATAGGGGTGGCCCCCTTTAGGCTGCCCTACAGCAGCAGTTATGGCACAATTCTACTGCTTGTTGCAAGATAGGGTTAGATAGGTTAGGGACACCTTTCTGATAGCCGATCCGAACACAAATATATTTATACACACAGCGAGGTACAGATGTATGATGTAAATGGCTGATTTCATGCGTTTCACACACACATATAAATATATATGTGTGTGTGTGTGTGTATATACATAAACTGCAATCATCATTCTGTATTCCAGTAGAAGTTCATCATTACATTAGAAACATCCCACACTTAATATGCATTTGTTATGAGTTCTGAGTTGGTTGTCTAAATTCTGATTACAGGGGTTCCCGTTCCCTCCATCTGCCGCAGGCCTTCGACAGAGGATCTGGAAGTGGTGGTGTTGTCCGCCGAGGAGGAAGAGGGAGAGCAGGCCGGACCCTCCCAGCAGCAGCAGCATGAGGCGCCACCCCCACCTGATGTGGGCGAACAGGTGGAGGTGGAAGAGGCTGGACCCCCCCCCCCCAGCAGCCAGATTCCCCCCCCCCTTCCCCAGCTCCTGATGACAATGAAGAGGAGGAGGTTGTCACCAGCCCCTGCCAGGAGGGTAAATATGTGCACATAGCAATATAATTCTGTATCCATACCTCTTAATTGCAAGTAATTTTAGTATTTTTTTTTTATCCTAACAGTACTGATTAATAAAAAATGAGGCAGATACAGCAGGAGCACGAAGCCGGAATGCACGAGATGCAGACGCTGATGTGCAGATATGGAAGATGGAGGCGCTACACCTCAAATGGATGCAGGAGATGTTGGAGCATCATGTCCAACTAAAAAAGTTGCCATAGAGGCATGTTTGTAAATAAATATATATTTTTTTTCAGTTTGCTTCAGTTTTTTAATATTTTGTTTTCGTGTAATTTTGAACGATAAGGTTGCAGTAAGGCCCATTTAGTCCAGGGTCAAACTCATCAGGATCAGGACAGACATTAACAGCAGCAGGTAAATGGTAATGGTGTAGAAACATAGAATGTGTCAGCAGATAAGAACCATTTGGCCCATCTAGTCTGCCCAATATACTGAGTACTATGTATAGCCCTTGGCCCTATCTTATATGAAGGATGGCCTTATGCCTATCCCATGCATGCTTAAACTCCTTCACTGTATTTGCAGCTACCACTTCTGCAGGAAGGTTATTCCATGCATCCACTACTCTCTCAGTGAAGTAATACTTCCTGATATTACTTTTAAACCTTTGCCCCTCTAATTTAAAGCTATGTCCTCTTGGAGCAGTTTTTCTTCTTTTAAATATTCTCTCCTCTTTTTTTTACCTTGTTGATTACCTTTATGTATTTAAAAGTTTCTATCATATCCCCTCTGTCTCGTCTTTCTTCCAAGCTATACATGTTAAGGCCCTTTAATCTTTCCTGGTAAGTTTTATCCTGCAATCCATGTACTAGTTTAGTAGCTCTTCTCTGAACTCTCTCCAAAGTATCAATATCCTTCTGGAGATATGGTCTCCAGTACTGAGCACAATACTCCAAATGAGGTCTTACTAGTGCTCTGAGAACCTCCCTCTTTCTACTGGTAATGCCTTTCCCTATACATCCAAGCATTCTGCTAGCATTTCCTGCTGCTCTATGACATTGTCTACCTACCTTTTAAATCTTCTGAAATAATGACCCCTAAATCCCTTTCCTCAGCTACTGAGGTTAGGACTGTATCACTGATTTTATATTCTGCTCTTGAGTTTTTACACCCAAAGTGCATTATCTTGCACTTATCAACATTAAATGTTAGTTGCCAGATTTTTGACCATTCCTCTAGTTAAAGTGTAGTGTAGTATAAGGCCTACACATAGCTCAGCCAAAATCATCAGGACAGGCAGCAGCAGCATGTAAATGGTAACAGGGTAGTATAAGGCCTACACATAGCTCAGCCAAAATCATCCGTACAGACAGCAGCAGGTAAAAGGTAATGGTGTAGTATAAGGCCTACACATAGCTTGGCCAAACTCATCAGGACAGACAGCAGCAGCATATAAGTGGTAATGGGGTAGTATAAGGCCTACACATAGCTGGGCCAAAATCATCAGGACAGACAGCAGCAGGTAAATGTTCCCAGGAATGTGCTCCTGCCAGACTGGGACAACACCAAAATTAAACATACACCTCTGACAGCAGCAGGTTCTTTGTCTACAGCAGTAATGTGTTCCCATGCATACAAATTGCAATATATTCCTTTGCCAATTTTTATTCCAAAGTATTTTTAAGATTGTAAAGCCTCACAATAAATCTGTAAAAAAATAAATAAAAATATATATATAGTAACGGGAGTTCAGGGCAGCACACCTGCTAACAAGTAGTTGGGTGCCAGCGATGGTAACACTTAACCAAGGTGTATGATACAAAATAAATAAATACACCGCAGCACATCCGATAGTGAAAAGAAAGTGGGATCCTTTATTCACCCATGCAACGTTTCGGTCCGCTTGCTGGGACCATTCTCAAGCAATACATCATAGAAAACGGAGTTTTTATGTGGTCATATCAAATTAGCATACATAAGTGACAATTAATAAAATATACAGAAAAGTGCCATAAAGCATCTTATATAAATATACCAAAAACATCATACCTGGAAGACAGTGTGATTGAATACATAAATTCGTATAGCCAAAACATCCAGATATATTAATTCATAAATAGCATAATAATTTACACAAGTGGCAATCAACAGTGTATAATCATCACCTGTACATGTGCTGACGTGGAAGGACCAAACATGGAATCAGGCATGCTCAGTGGTAGGAGGATACAGTGTTGCGAATTACACCGCATGGATACGGTGTCCCCGAACTGGAACTGCGTCCGTGATGTCACTCTGGGAAGAATCACATGATCCCGAGTGATACATCACCTGACACGTCGCATAGCAAGTCGCTTTAGTAAAGCGTAAAATGCAAGTACATGCGTCATGGCAATGTGTGAATCTATAACGGCAATGTGTAATTCAGGATAAAACACCCAGGGTATAATATCGGGTGACGTGCTATCTTGCGATGCACTGTCATCCGAAATATGCGAGTAGAGGAGGCGGGGACCAGCGGCAGCCGTTACCCTCCCACCTTGCTCGCCCAATGAGAACCCATAGCGGGTGAAAATCATCCAAAGTAGCCGTAAACAAACGCACGCAAAAACACTTCAAATAAAATTCTAATGTGTACACCACTGTTACGGGATATGCCGCACATGTCCACAAGTATCCAACTTCCTGTTGAGCAAGGCCCTTCCATCCATAGGTCCTATATGTGAAAATAAAAAAACAAAACAATGAGAGATCATATGAATAACCATGGCTTATATTCTACATTCAAAATCCCCGGTTTAACAGTTTGTAATTTAAAGATCCATTCAGACTCGCGTTTTTTCAGCATTTTCATGCGATTACCACCAATTCGCGGTAATGGAACATGGTCAAGGATCATAAACTTGAGATCACCTTCAACATGGCCCATATCCGCAAAATGGTGTGAGACAGGCAAATCCTTGCGTTTTTTACGTATAGAGAAACAGTGCTGATTAAAGCGTGATTTAAAATCGCATGTTGTCTCACCCACATACAGTAACTTACAGGGGCACCATAAAACATAAATAACAAAACACGAATCACAGGTCAAATAAAATTTAAGGGGGTAGGAGACCCCTGTACTTGGATGGATGAATTCACGTCCCTTCACCATGTATTTACAATTTACACAGTGAAGGCACGGATAACTGCCACTTTTTTTAGGGGCTAGAAGTGATTGATGTACACCTTTTTGTGGGCCTATGTCATTTTTTACTAGTTTATCCTTTAAGTTACAAGCTCTCTTATACGACATTGTAGGTCTGGTAGAAAATTCTGGAATATTTGTATGTTCTGTACTGAGAATCGACCAATGTTTATTCAGGATTTTACTAACATACTTACTGGCTTCACAAAAGGTGGATACAAAGGGTATTTTTTGGGATTGGTCCCTCTTAGTGCCCTGAAAAAGTTCACTTCTCTCTTTTTGATTGATACGTTTTAGTTGTTGTTGCAATGTAGATACTGGATAATGCCTCTGTTTGAAACATTGTGTCATCTTTTCCAGAGTTTTATCCAGTAAGGATGCATCACTGACTATTCTTTTGGCTCTAGTAAACTGGCTATATGGCAATGACCGCACCATCGTCTGAGGATGAGCACTGTCAAACCTAAGGTCGGTGTTGCAGTATAGATATCACATGCCACGTACAGCCTCCAGGAAAATGTGCGTTTATTCACCCAAAAGCGATGTTTCAGTCCACACAATGGGACCTTTCTCAAGCAGTGACAAAAGTGAATGGTGCCAAGTACAAATACAAATACAAACTCAGATGATTATTTAATGAAAACTAATTGAATTACAAATAATGTGTTTGATTAGTATTGTGTCTTAAATTAAAAATACTGTTTAAAAAAAATTATATAATATACAAGTATCCATACTGTGAAGAGATTAATAACTGCAATTAAACTACGTGAATTCATAGTATCTGCTTAATTAGTCAAAATTACATATGAAAAAAATATGTCCAAAACCAATTGTGCCATTAAAATATCAGGTGTACTGATTAAATACATAAGGGAGGGGCCCAAGAACTAACCACCATGGATCCGTTATAGCGTCCCGTTTGGTAAACTGCGCATGTCTGCGCATTGCTTCCGCATTACATAAAGAAACGTGAGATGCAATCACTTGATCGCATTGAATGAGGAACACACACAGGCCACGAGAGTCCATAGACAGGGCGTTCACATAAAAGATCACATGTTCGCATCAGAAATTGAACGCAAGAAGAGCCACAAACGCATCCTGTCTATGCGGTCACATGATAGCAACCATGAAAATTAGTAGAATAACTCCCAAAATTGTGACATGGCTTCAAGAATATTATATATAGCACAGTTTATAGTGCAAAGTGAAAAGCTGTGATTATAAAAAAATTGCATGTGCAAATTATTTTTACATAGTTGTCAAGAAAAAATATAAATGTATATATAGATATATACATGTGACAATAACGCTCCATTCCCAAAACCGGATTACCACACAGATGAGTATAACGCCAGTCACACCCAACCATGTAGAGAGGTCAACATGGAAGTCAGGCATCCTGTTCAGAACGACAGACAACACCATGTTCAAACCTAAATCCTGATTAAAACAAACAAGAAAATAATAAAATAATAAAAAGTACTTAGGTTCCTCTACAATATTAACTGCACAAGAACTTTTAAAAAGGGAAGCCCACATGCGGTCCCCACCTAGTTTTAGTAAAAATAGGGCATGTTTAATCACTTTTAATTGAATGAGACATTTTATATTTGTATAGTGCAGCACTGGAAACGTAGGGCTGGAGTACAGTGACTGCACCGGCACCGCTGCAATTGCGGGCCCCCAGCTCCTCCTCCCAGTCCCTCCCCGCTCGCTCATACATCGCAGCCTGCGATTTAAAAATGTCAGCATTCGCCCCATAAGAAGCAGGGGCATCCCCCCCCCCCCATTTTTGGGGGGAAAAAGTGAGTCTTATGGGGCGAAAAATACGGTATCTATCTACCCCATCTCTCCCTGGAAGCCCTGAAATCTTTTCCTCCTCCAGACATCTGCATTGTATAGGACCCGATTACTGTACGTTTTTGTTCAAACTACAGGATCTGATTTTCTATGTCAAGTCCACAAAGGTAAAGCAGAGCTGCATCCGTTTTGTGGGGTAAGTTTACCTTTCTGGTGCAGCGTGCAGTCTGGCCCAGGCTGTGCAGCAAAGCCTCGCAGCTAAAGGCTTATTCAGCAGCCTGACCTGCGATCGATGATCCAGGCTCCGCAGTGGAGACAGCCGCCGAGGACCCTGCCAGCAGCCGGGGACCGTGACTTAGTCATCAGGGGAACTGATCCCGGCGGCAGAGTCGGGAAAACTTCCAGACCCGGGCTAAGGCAAGCTAGTTCTTCACTGGCTTCTGTGCTCAGACAGGCAGAGGACAGCTGGGTGCTGCTGATGGCCGGAGCCCAGCGTGTGCACTGATCATGTATGGGTAGGGCGAGCGGTGGTACCCATGCCTCCTCACAAACAAAAGGAGGATGAGAGAGCCGCTGCTAAACACCACCAGTCCTGCTGCCCTCTGGCTTGGAGAAATCAGCACATGGCGCGACAGGCTGTGTTACCGCAGTGTTCTTCTCCAGACTCGATGTGCCCGATATGGAAATTGAGAGCAGACCGGTGTGTGCAGCGTGTGGAACGCTGTGTGCCAATTGATATCTGAGAAGTCTATTTTCCAGTATGGTTTATGTATGGAGGGCAGTGCCCAGAGATCGCACAGAGGACTATGGGTTACACTATAGTAGGGCTGAAATGATTAATCAGTTGAATCAAATAATTTGACACAAAAAGCCAATGTGGTCAAGTTCCCTTGCCTTTAATATAGACTGTTCGTACTAATGTTTATGCACTACTGTTCTAGCGCCCGTTCTTCTAACGGGTTTAAATTTTAAAAAGTTTAAAATAAATGAATTGAATGAATAAATAAATAAGAGGTTTAATAAATTAATGAAAAGATAGATGAATAAACTCATTGATAAAAATAAATTCTTTGCCAAATAAATACATAAAGGAATTAATCAATAGAGAAATATATAAATAAAGTCATCAATAAATATAGAAATAAAGTAATCTATACAGAAATATATAAGTAAAGTCATCAATAAATAAATATACTGTATAAAAAATTAATCCCTATATATACAGAAGTTAAAAAACAACGATGTTTTGGAGGGAGAGCCAAGGAGAGGGATTGACAAGGGACCCTTCAGGTCTCTGAACCAATGGCAGGGGCCAAGAAGTTGCCGCCGATCCAGGATTCATTCATTTTGATAAATGTCAGTCTATCCATGGAGTCTGTGGACAAACGGGTCTGCTTGTTGGTGACCACCCCACCTGCTGCGCTGAATGTCTGCTCAGACAGTACTTCCAGCGCATACTGAGCGATCTAACGGCAGGTGTCCAGCCTGGCAACCGAGTACTTCATGGGGTCGTCAGTGATCATGCTGTCGGAAGCACCGACGGACTCCATGTAGTCTGCCACCATGCGGGCCAGCCACTGATGGTGACTACTGCTTCTACTGGATCACGCAGGCTGGTAGAGCAGCCTCATCTCACCCATAAGATCACCTACTCGGCTGGAGGTGCTTGGGCCAGCCATCTGCTGGGTGAGATGAGCGGGGAGAACTGGAGCGTGAGGCTGAGGGTTGGCCTGCTCCAGCTGGTGGAGCAGACAGGCCCGAAGGTGTTG
Source organism: Bufo gargarizans (assembly GCF_014858855.1). Taxonomy (NCBI): domain Eukaryota; kingdom Metazoa; phylum Chordata; class Amphibia; order Anura; family Bufonidae; genus Bufo; species Bufo gargarizans. Next base: position 167,250,394 of record NC_058084.1, read on the forward strand.
TATACGGGCATCCCGCCGGCTGGCTGGGATAAACTGCTCCAGTTTCCCCTTGCAGCAAGGGTCTGAAAGGGTGGCCAACTAAAAATCCTCCCTCTCCTTTATTTTCCTGATCCTGGGGTCCCTCCAGAGGCAGCGCAGCATGTGGGCAGCCATGGGGAAGAAGACAGCTCGCTGTGACTCTTCTTGGCTGCCCGGGACCAGGACGTCTTGGTCCTCCTGCTGCTGCTCCCTCTGGGAGTCGCCCCACCCCCGGGCTAACGGTGCCCCCAGCACTGGCTCCCCCTCCTGACCAGGCCCAGACTCCTGGACGTCAACAACAGCCTCAAAAAATTCTTCCTCCTTCTCCTCATCCTGGGCTTGGTCTTGGTGGAGCAGTGTTGCCTCTTCTTGCTCCACCAAGGCACTTTCCCCAACATCGAGCAGGTGTTCTAGTGTCCTGTCCAGCAGGAACACTATGGAGAGCATGTCATTGAGGCCGACATTCTCCCCGCTGACCATCTTGGTTGCCTGTTCGAATGGGGCCAACACGTGGCAGACCTGGTGTATTTGCCCCCACTCCGCATTGGTGATGTAGGGGAGTGGGTGTGATGGCCCGGAAGTGCCATGGTCCAGCAGGTACTCTTTCACCGTGCATGGTACATGGCAGGTACTCTTTCTCCAGCATGTGGATGGTGGAGTTCCACCATGTAACACTGTCTACAAGCAGCCCGTGATGTAGCAGGCTGTTGCCCTGCTGCAGTTTGGACAGGGACACAGTGGCAGTTAGGGAGCACCGGAAGTGGCTAGCAATCCTCCGTACCCTTTGTTACTATGTCACTCAACCTTAGGTATGTGCGTAGGAACTTCTGTACCACAAGGTTGAGGACATGTACCATGCAGGGCACGTGTGTTAGACTTACAGCATGTAGTGCGGCGAGGAGGTTGCTGCTGTTGGCACAAACAGCCATACCTGCCTGGAACCTTCGGGGTGTCAGCTACTTGTGGATCTGAGCCTAGAGGGTGGCCAGAACATCAGGTCCAGTGTGTCTTTGTTACCCTAAGCTCATAAGCTAGAGCACTGCCTGGCAGCGGACGTGCCCCACACCTGTGTAGCTACGGGGACGCTTGCTGGGGGGCTTAACAACGGTGGAGACAGTGGCTTGAGGGAGAGCTGCAGTTCTCCCCTGGACACCCCTGGGCTGCACTACAAACTGAGATGCCACCACATCTGATGATCCCTCCCTGGTTCCTCGGAGGGGAATATAGCATCCCTGTCCATGTCTGCTGGCCCAGGCATCCATTGTCAGATGCACCCTGTCGCTGACAGCATGATCCAGTGACAGGGATACACTCTGCACAATGTGCTGGTGAGGGCAGGGATGCCAGTTCTGGCAAAGAAATGGCGGCTGGGGACACGCCATCTGGGTTGGGCCAGGAGCCCATTGAGTGCCGTGGTGCGTTCAAATGCCTCGGTGACCGACGGCTGGCACCTGACGGCAGTGCAGGCGACAGAGGAGGGTGCAGAGGAGGCAGAGGTTTGGCTGCTGGTACCAGTACCTCTAGGAGAAAGAGTGGGGAAGTGGCAATGCATTGTTGGAAGGGGGTGGGGTGGCTGCAGGACAGTGGCAGGAGCTTCTATCCCCTGCGCGCTGCTGCTGGCGCTGCTACAACCACCCTGCATCTGGTCCCACTCCCGCCAGTGGTTAACTCTCCGTTGCTGGGTAAGGGCAGTGGTACTCAGCCAAGCAACAGACCTCCCTCTTCTTCCCCTGGCATGGCACAGCTGACAGAAGGCAATTGTCTGATCGTCTTCTGTCAGGGTCAAGTAAGGCCAAACAGGCGACTTACGCACCGACCTCCTGTCAGATGGGGTGGTGCTGGCTTGCGCCTGTTTGGGCTCAGTGCTCACAGGTGGAGGCACCGCCTCCTGCTGCCATTAGCAGTGGAGCACCTGCCACTGGGCTCTCTGGTGACCTGGCACACCGTCTGCCTCTGGTGCCTACCTTCCCCATCAGTGCTGCTGTCACCTGACAAGGGAGGTGGCACCCATTCTTGGTCACCCTCCTCTTCATCGCCTGCATTGTCAGACCCAAGGTCGACCAGTGGTGGACTGAGGGGAACAGCAGACGTGGAGCCCCTGACCTGCCTCCGCTGTCCCCCGGGTGACGCCTAGGTCTGACTAGATGCAAGGGTTCCGTGGCTGAAACCAACCGCACAAGTTGAAAGGGATGTCACTAGGGTACTGACGGGTGGTACCCCCTCCTCCTCCTCCATTCATTCCAAAAGGTCCTGCACATTCAGACCAAGTACTTGGAGTACTTTGTGCCACATTTATCAAATGTTACATGGTAGATTAAAAAAGTAGTAGGGCACACCTACATTCAGCTACACATGGGAGATTTGTATAGACATATTTTATTCAGACCAAAATTGTGTATTATAACACATAAAATCATTATTAAACATACAATTGCATGCTATGTGATATCAATAAAATCTATAAGTGAAATAAAAACTATAAATAAAATCTATAAATAAAATCATATACAAGATCCTGGAGGAATAAAATTTTAGTGAATTCCTCAATTGTTACTTCCTATAGCTCTGTATGGCTCTGTATAGCCGTATTGTATTGTTCCTCCAGCGAGTTTAATCGCCAAGCTGTTTATCACAGTCCGCAGTATTCAGAGTTTAAGGGAAAAAGTCATTAAGAAACTTCAGTATAACCAGATATAGTCTTTTGCTATAGTCACTTGTATTTCTTTTAATTAGTTTGTTGGTCTCAGATACTTCTGCCCGGAAATACATTAACTCGGCATAAAATTTTATTCACGATTCTGTGGAGTTGTGCCGGTTGTACTGCGACTATCGTGGCGCCCCACGTGTAGTGCGCTTGGTTGCAGGCAGTGGTGTAGCTTCTAGGAGACAAGTTCAGGGATCTTCGGTAATCAATTGCAGGAGTGCCGTGGCTCTGAGGAAGGAGTCGTAGTTAACTCCAAAATGCGTATGGCGAAGGATAACCCCATGAAATCAAGAATATTACTGGGATATTGAAGCGCTTCAAGTCGAATATAAGGAGAGGGATCGGTATCGAAAATATGGGAGTAAAAATCGAAAATCAACAGCCGTAGTGAAAACTGACCTGCCGCTTGGTTAAGCACCTGTGCAGGAACTACATAAATCACTAAGACGGCACTCCTGCAATTGATTACCGAAGATCCCTGAACTTGCCTCCTGGAAGCTACACCACTGCCTGCAACCAAGCGCACTACACGTGGGATGCCACGATAGTCGCAGTACAACCGGCACAACTCCACAGAATCCTGAGTAAAATTTAATGCCGAGTTAATGTACAGGTCCTTTTAAAAAAATTTGCATATTGTGATAAAGTTCATTATTTTCTGTAATGTACTGATAAACATTAGACTTTCATATATTTTAGATTCATTACACACCAACTGAAGTAGTTCAAGCCTTTTATTGTTTTAATATTGATGATTTTGGCATACAGCTCATGAAAACCCAAAATTCCTATCTTAAAAAATTAGCATATCATGAAAGGGTTCTCTAAACGAGCTATTAACCTAATCATCTGAATCAACTAATTAACTCTAAACACCTGCAAAAGATTCCTGAGGCTTTTAAAAACTCCCAGCCTGGTTCATTACTCAAAACCGCAATCATGGGTAAGACTGCCGACCTGACTGCTGTCCAGAAGGCCATCATTGACACCCTCAAGCAAGAGGGTAAGACACAGAAAGAAATTTCTGAACGAATAGGCTGTTCCCAGAGTGCTGTATCAAGGCACCTCAGTGGGAAGTCTGTGGGAAGGAAAAAGTGTGGCAGAAAACGCTGCACAACGAGAAGAGGTGACCGGACCCTGAGGAAGATTGTGGAGAAGGACCGATTCCAGACCTTGGGGGACCTGCGGAAGCAGTGGACTGAGTCTGGAGTAGAAACATCCAGAGCCACCGTGTACAGGCGTGTGCAGGAAATGGGCTACAGGTGCCGCATTCACCAGGTCAAGCCACTTTTGAACCAGAAACAGCGGCAGAAGCGCCTGACCTGGGCTACAGAGAAGCAGCACTGGACTGTTGCTCAGTGGTCCAAAGTACTTTTTTCGGATGAAAGCTAATTTTGCATGTCATTAGGAAATCAAGGTGCCAGAGTCTGGAGGAAGACTGGGGAGAGGGAAATGCCAAAATGCCTGAAGTCCAGTGTCAAGTACCCACAGTCAGTGATGGTCTGGGGTGCCATGTCAGCTGCTGGTGTTGGTCCACTGTGTTTTATCAAGGGCAGGGTCAATGCAGCTAGCTATCAGGAGATTTTGGAGCACTTCATGCTTCCATCTGCTGAAAAGCTTTATGGAGATAAAGATTTCATTTTTCAGCACGACCTGGCACCTGCTCACAGTGCCAAAACCACTGGTAAATGGTTTACTGACCATGGTATTACTGTGCTCAATTGGCCTGCCAACTCTCCTGACCTGAACCCCATAGAGAATCTGTGGGATATTGGGAAGAGAAAGTTGAGAGACGCAAGACCCAACACTCTGGATGAGCTTAAGGCCGCTATCGAGGCATCCTGGGCCTCCATAACACCTCAGCAGTGCCACAGGCTGATTGCCTCCATGCCACGCCGCATTGAAGCAGTAATTTCTGCAAAAGGATTCCCGACCAAGTATTGAGTGCATAACTGAACATAATTATTTGAAGGTTGACTTTTTTTGTATTAAAAACACTTTTCTTTTATTGGTCAGATGAAATATGCTAATTTTTTTAGATAGGAAATTTGGGTTTTCATGAGCTGTATGCCAAAATCATCAATATTAAAACAATAAAAGGCTTGAACTACTTCAGTTGGTGTGTAATGAATCTAAAATATATGAAAGTCTAATGTTTATCAGTACATTACAGAAAATAATTAACTTTATCACAATATGCTAATTTTTTGAGAAGGACCTGTATATGTGGGCAGAGGTATCTGAGACACCAACAAACTAATTAAAAGAAATACAAGTGACTATAGCAAAATACTCTATCTGGTTATACTGAAGTTTGTTCATGACTTTTTCCCTTAAACTCTGAATACTGCGGACTGTGATAAACAGCTTGGCGATTAAACTCGCTGGATGAACAATAGAATACGGCTATACAGAGCCATACAGAGCCATATGAAGTAACAATTGAGGAATTCACTAAGATTTTATTCCTCCAGGATCTTGTATATGATTTTATTTATAGATTTTATTTATAGATTTTATTTATAGATTTTATTTATAGATTTTATTTATAGTTTTTATTTATAGTTTTTATTTCACTTATACATTTTATTGATATCACATAGCATGCAATTATATGTTTAATAACGATTTATGTGTTATAATACACAATTTTGGTCTGAATAAAATATATTGTCTATACAAATCTCCCATGTGTAGCTGAATGTAGGTGTGCCCTACTACTTTTTTAATCTGTCATATTATTCCTGAAGATTGGGTGTAATCTTCCTTGTAGGTGAACCCATTCCATTTCTTGTCTAAGAGGTGAGACTTCTCTAAATATATATCTTGATTAAAATGTTACATGTTGTTTGATAAATTTGGCTTGTCCTTAAACCTAACACTTCTGTCTAGAGAAGCTACTCCAATTTTTCTACTCCACCCTGCTCCTGGAGTGAGATTGCGACTTATTTGCAACTTAAAAAAAAAGTCTCAATTATAAATCTGGAGTGTTTCAATGCAGATTTATCATTGAGACTTTTTAACATTGCTTTTAACATAGCTCACCACGCCCACTTTTCCATCCATATAACAAAACTGGAGTGAGTGGTGTACACATGCAAAAATTTTGCGCAAGTGTGTGTACAAAGTCGCAAAATTTTGCCCTACTTTGTGACTTTTTGATGCCAGAATTCTGGAGTGAAGGTATGATAAATCTGGGCCTGTGTTTTTAAACACCCCAAAAATATAGAAAGAAAATGAAGAGGGAATTTGGGCTAACTTTATTGGGTTTGAAAAATGGGGCAAAAATTAAATAAAATAGACATGAAAACTTAACACAATGACAGAAAACGAGACAGTAAAGTACTTTTTTTGATGACAATTATCTCTCCCTAGCACACAAAACCCTAAGACAATGACACTAAAAAAACAAGCAAAATGTTTTTTTTTTTGTTTTTTCACAGACGAACGACGATGACAATAATCCCTCCCTAGCACACGAAACCCTAAGACAATGACACTAAAACACAAAGCAAATTTCTATTTTTCGGAGGAATTTTTTTTATAGACGAATGACGATGACAATAATCCTTCCCTACTCTAGCACACAAAACACTAAGACAATGACACTAAAACAGCAAGGAAAATACTTTTTATCAGCTACATTGACTAACTAACCTACACTGAATATCTCCCCCTAACTAACTATCTGTATTATCTATTTGAGCTAACTAACTAACTATATAATGTCCCTAACACACTGCACTTGAACCTATCAGCTACACTAATCACTAACTAAGCTACACTGAGTATCTCCCACTAACTAACTATCTGTAGTATATAATATATATGAACTATCTAATGTAATGTATGATGACACAGCAAAGCACAACATTCCTCTCTCTCTCTTTCAACTGCAAAAAACAGCAGGAAACGGCTGCTGGGGAGGTTCTTTGTAGGCACCTTTCCTATTGGTTGGTAGGGATGTTGCTAAGCTCTGACAAAGAGATTGCAGCCTTCTCATTGGCCCACAAGCTAGAAGCAGGGAGGGATCATGTGCTGGTGAAAAAATATATTGAATATTCGTGATTACGAATAAATAGCGCTATATTCTAAATATTCTTGATTTCTCGAAGTGCCGATATTGCGCTCAACACTAATAAACAGCTATGGCAGTCAGAATAATTTGTACAGGTTATTGCAAAGCCCGTTGCTGTAACACATGGTAGTCAAGCAGTTAAAGATTAAGGAATTAATTTTAACATTTGCGTTAAAAGAAAGCTGACACTGCTTGTAAACTCACATGCACAATGCATGTCACTTGTTGTCATGGAAGCACAGAAATGTCACAAACTGAAGGATTGGGGCTTGTCTAGAAATCACATAGTTCAGAAAGCCACCATCACTCTCCAGTTTCAGAGGAAAAAATAGATTTTTTTCTAACAAGGATCAAAGTTTGACTAATGTGCTTTGTTCCGTCTTTCGAATTAGCAAACTATGAACAATGGTTGATTGTGGCAGGAGACGTCTGTTGGCAGTTCCTCAATCTCTTATATTATCAGCAGAGTAAATGATGAAAACCTAAGTGCACTGGCCTTAAGTTTGAATAGCATGACATGTTAAAAAGTGCCTCCATATACTGTGAATCTAGTGACATGTTTTATGACCCTATTTAGTTTACTTTGTTAATGTAAAATAGAATTGTAAGAACTAAATGTAAGCTTGTACAGAATAACTGGAATTCTGTGTATGTAATGGCAAGTTGTAATGTAAGTGAGAAAATGGCTTTGGATGCGGTCAGTGTGCTTAAAATCAAAAGGCATCAAAGAAGAAGAGGAAAATCTCCAGACAATTCTACCATGGCTTGATAAATAAAGTAGGTAACAGTCAAAGGCCACGTATTGTTGGGGTGTAAAGTCTAAAGCATCCCCTGATTTTCATTGTTAACTCCTGTAAGGAGGTGTGGACTTTCTGCAGGAGGATCCCCAGGTCCTAACCCCAGGGGTGCACCTAGCCTATTTGTTGCCTGATGCGAAAATTGACATTTTAATTCATAGTGCACTCTCCTTACTGCAGGAGACAAGCTCAATAAAAGTCTATAAATTAATCTCGATTATGTCTATTACAGAGATGAGAGGGTGATATGTCAACTGACATATCAAAAGTTTTTTTAAAGTTCACTGACTCTTTAAGGCCACCTGCACACCATGCGGGTGATCGCATATCAGAATTTACGTACAGATGTATGTGCCTTTGCGTACACAGTATACATACATATATATACAGTACACATACACAATATACACAAGTATATACAGTACATACAGATATATACTGTATACAGTATACTCATATATAGAGTACATACACACATATATATTGTATACAGTATATAAACAGGTATATACAGTACACATATATACTGTACACAGCATATAAACAAGTACTGTATACAGTACTTGTGTTCGGATCGGCTATCAGAAAGGTGAACCTAACCTATCTAACCCTATCTACAACAAGCAGTAGAGTTATGCCATAACTGCTGTGGTAGGGCATCCTAAAGGGGGCCACCCTAATGAGAAGTGACTGTAAGAAGGTGTGGGTGAAATCAGCTGAATCAGCGTCAGCCTGGGCCCACAGGTGCGTATAATTAGCCTTGTAATCAGCCTCCCCTCCCACAAATGCAGCAATACATTGCTTAATACATATACGTATACTGTATACAGTATACACAAATATATACAGTACTTATGCACAAACACACACAGTCACTTACAGGCACCCTGGGGGTTTACCTGGAGCAGGCTAAGGCCTTATTCACATGTCAGTTATTTGATCAGTTATTTCCATCAGTTTTTGTGAGCCAAAACCAGGAGTGGAGGTTACACAGAGATAAGGTATAATGAAAATATCTGCAACTGTTCTGTGTTTTTGATCCGCACCTGGTTTTCGCTCACAATAACTGATGGAAATAACTGATCAAATAACTGACATGTGAACATGGCCTTAGTCTACTTTCACACTCGTGTTTTGGCTTTCCGTTTGTGAGATCCGTTCAGGGCTCTCACAAGTGGTCCAAAACGGATCAGTTTGCATTTTAATGCATTCTGAATGGAAAAGGATCTGCTCAGAAAGCATAAGTTTGCATCAGTTCAGTCTCCATTGTGCTTTGGAGACGGGCACCAAAACGCTGCTGATAAAACTGAACCAAACAGATCCGTCCTGGCACACAATGTAAGTCAGTGGGGACAGATCCGTTTTCACTGACACAATCTGGCACAATAGAAAACGGATCTGTCTTGGCTATGTTAATGATAATATAAACGGATCCGTTCTGAACGGATGCAGGCGGTTGTATTATCTGAACGGATCGTCCATGACGCGAGTGTGAAAGTAGCCTAAGGTGGAAAAGATGAACTCCTGGTCTTCGCTGCAGCTGTTTTTCATTGCTTCCTGATAGTCTTGACCACTTGCAGGCACAGACAGTGACCCGCAACCCAGACAATAAGTTACTGTGGGGGTCACAGGTTATCATTCACTGCCACTGCGCAGTACCTTATGCCACTCTGTGGATGTGGACAAGAGTGGCACTAAGACTGGCTGTGCTGTTTACAGTGCAGACAGGAAGCTGTAAGGAGGGATTAGGGACCTGCCATCCGCTCCTCAATGGTCATTATAGAATAGCTGTGTATGTGCTGCCCGTCTTCAGAGCAAGGTTGTTCTTCCACCACAATGACAGCTGTGGAGTTTTGCTCTGGTAAATAGGGTAAGCGGACACAGTACAGAGACAAAAGACAAGTTCTTAATGCAAAACTTCAGTGTTTTATTCACACTTATGGCAAATGCACAAAACAATGCGTTACTTTGCAGTCTTGGTGTTTACTTTACACACAATGGAAAATAGATCTTGGTGTTACTTCACATAAATTGGAAAGTTCACACTGTATAAGACAAGTCACCTTGATGTCAGTTCTGCCTTCAGCAGTCCACGGCAGGCTTTAGGGGGCCTGTTTCCTCGGCCCATGGGTCTCATCCCTCCAACCTGGCACCAAGCCTCAGATCCCAACACAGAGCTCCTGCTGCTGAGCCCAGCTGCCTATTTAAGGACAGCCAGGTGCTTCCAAAAACCCAGACCGGCAATTAAAATCCAGTCTGGTATTTGACCCCACCTGGCTGCAAATCAGCCCAGCACACTCTGGAAGGAAAATACCTGTTTTCTTAAACCATTCCCCTCACTGTGTCACATACCCCCCCCCCCCCCCAATTTGTTCAACCCTGAGGTGGTGAACACTCGCCAGACAATGTGCTCGGGACAGGGCATCCGCTTTTTCCTGCAACTGGCCTGCCCTGTTTTCCACTGTAAATTTAAGGTTCTGTAGGGAAAGGAACCATCTGGTGACCCGGGCATTTCTGTCTTTGGCCTGGCTCATCCACTTGAGAGTGGAGTGGTTGGTAACCAGGCGGAATTTTCTCTCCAACAAATAATAACAATGAGACTCGAGTGCCCACTTGATAGCCAGGCATTCTCTCTCCACTATACTGCACCTGGTCTCGGGTTAGCTTACGGCTGAGGAAGACAACAGGATGCTCCTCCCCATTGATTTCCTGAGACAGTACAGCACCGAGGCCTACTTCGAAGTCATCGGTCTGTACTATAAATTCCTTTTTGAAGTCGGCGTCACCAAAACCGGGGACCCACACAGGGCCAACTTGAAAGCGGAGAAAGCCCCTTCCCCCTGATCATTCCAGCGAACCATCAACGACCTGCATCCCTTTAAGAGCCCTGTCAATGGAAAATGCCAAAGTAGAAAAGTAGGGGGACAAATCTCATGTAATAGCCCGCCATTCCCAAGAACGACTTTACTTGCTTAGTAGTGACAGGTCGTGGCCAATTCCGTATCTCCTCTATTTTGTTCACTTGAGGTTTGATGACTCCTCGCCCAATGACATATAATAGGTATTTAGTCTCCTCTAACCCTATCGCACATTTTTTTGGGTTAGCAGTTAGTCCAGCCTTCTGAAGGGAGTCCATTATGGCCTGCACTTTGGGTATGTGACTTTCCCAGTCGATACTGTGCATGACAATATCGTCCAGGTAAGCTGAAGCGCACCGACGATGTGGACGAAGCACAATGTCTATAAGTCGTTGAAAAGTGGCAGGGGTGCCATGCAGACCAAAGGGTAAAACCTTATATTGGTACAGCCCCTCTGGTGTGATGAAAGCAGTTTTCTCTTTGGCAGCCTCCATCAAGGGTACCTGCCAGTACCCTTTGGTGAGGTCTAAAACAGAAAAATATCAGGCTTGTCCTAACCCCTCGATAAGCTTATCCACCCGGGGCATGAGATACGCATCAAATTTGGAAATCTCGTTTAGTTTATGAAAATCGTTACATAACAGTAAGGTCCTGTCCGGTTTGGGTATTAAAACTATAGGACTGGCCCACTCACTTTTAGACTCTTCATTAACGTCTAGTTGCAGCATTAGCTGCACTTCCTCTGAGATGGCTTGTCGCCGAGCCTCGGGCACACAGTATGGTTTTAATCGGACTATTGCCTGAGGCTCAGTGACAATGTCATGCTGGATTATGGAAGTGCATCCGTGTTCCGAATAACGAACTCCCTGGCCTCCTGAGTCTGTTTACAGGAGAGATTGTCAGCAATTTTTACTGTGGCAGCCACCTCTCTTTTATCAGACAGAGGTGCTGGTACCTCTTCTCCTAGAAAACCCAGCTGCGGGCTGTCTTCTGTACGGGTTTCCCTATCTTTCTACGGTTTGAGTAAATTCACATGGTGAACCTGCTCCGGCTTTTGCTGCCCTGGCTGGTGTACATTGTAGTTTACATCTCCAATTTTCTTGAGTACCTCGTAGGGTCCCTGCCACCTAGCCATGAACTTACTGTCCACGTTCGGCACCAGAACCAAAACCCAATCACCCGGGTTCAAGATCCAGACCCGAGCCTGCCGATTATAGTCCCGACTCTGGGCTTGCTAAGCTGCCTCCATATGCTCCCTAACAAGAGGCAATGCTGTCTCTATCTGGGTATCTGGGTAACGTACTCAATGACACTTTTATATGGGGTGAGTTGTTGTTCCCACGCCTCTTTGGCTATGTCCAACAGATCACAAGGATGTCTACCATATAGCAGTTCAAAGGGCGAGAACCTAGTAGGCCTGGGGCACCTCTCGTACTGTGAACATAAGATAGGGCAGAAGAAGGTCCCAGTCCTTCCCATCCTTAGATATCACTAATTTTAACATGTTTTTTAATGTTTGGTTAAACCTTTCTACCAGGCCGTCAGTTTGCAGATGATAAACAGATGTCCGTAGCTGTTTGATGTGCAGCAACTTACAGAGTTCCCTCATGACCTTGGACATAAAAGGGGTGCCCTGGTCAGTCAGAAACTCTTTAGGTAGCCCCACTTGGGAGAACTAAGATTAACTCTTTAGCTATAAGTTTGGCCGACATATGTCGCATTGGCACCGCCTCCAGATACCGAATGGTGTAATCTAGGACGACCAAGATGTGTTGGTTTCTTCTAGCGAACTTTGGTACTGGACATATGAGGTCCATAGCGATTCGCTCAAATGGTACCTCGATGATCGGGAGAGGTACTAAGGGACTGCAGAAAAGGTACTGGGGGCTAGTTGTTTGGCAGGTCGGGCAAGACTTGCAAAACTTGTCCACCTCTCTAAACACACTGGGTCAGTAAAACCGTTGTAATATCTGGTCCTGTGTTTTTTGCATTCCCAGATGACCCCCGAGAACATGTTGGTGGGCTAACACGAGTTTACGATAAGCCACCAACTGTTCAATATGTTAATCCCGCAGCTGGCTTACCCGATACAGCATATTTTGATGGACCACAAAATGGGGAAACATCGAACCCAGGTTGTTATGGTTCGCCATCAATAATTACCACATTCTCCCAGGCTCGGGATAGGGTTGGGTCCCGGTGTTGTGCTGTACCGAAATTTTCCCCGGAGACATTGAGGTCTGCCAACTCAGGACCCGGTGGCAAGTCCTCCACGTCTCCCACCATTACACTCAGCGAGGTTGTCTCCCCCTCTTCCACTGAAGTGGTGGTCACCCCTACTGCTGGCCTTTCGGCCTCAGGTTCCCAGGGTTCTGGCCTACCTCCTGAACAAGGCCATTCTCCTGGGTTTACCCTGACTCATGGGTATCAGTAACTCTCACGACCGGCCGTAGGGACGGGAAGCCCGGAAAATTCTCTCCCTATTATTAGTTCGTAGTGTAGATTTGTGGTGACTGCCACCTCGTGGGTCCACCTGCCAGCTACCGTGGTTATAGACACCAGCACAGTGTGGTAGTCTTTTAGGTCTCCATAGATGCACATCACCCTGACTTTCTGGCCAGTATACTCAATGGACCGCACTAGGGTAGCCCTTACTAGGGTCACCAGGCTCCCTGAGTTCAGCAGCGCCTCTGCTTGAGCGTGTCCCACTTTCAACTGGCACAAGTGGTCTAGAGATTTCGGGGTACTTGTTGCGCACAGTTTCCTGGCATATAGCAACTGATGGTAACCACAATTAGTGTCCATGGGCTCAACCCGATGAGGACAGTCAGCCCTTACATGGCCAGGCTCATGACACTGCCAGCAGACTAACGGAGCCAGGCCAGCCCATAGTGGGCACATCCCGGGTGGGTTTCATCGGCTCAAATCTCCGGGCCTGGGGGTGGAGATTTGCAGAGTTTGATTGCTCCCCTCCCAAAAGAACCCCCCTGTAGATTCTTAGCAGCCTCATAGCATTCCACCAGGTCCACCATCTCCAGGGCATTGCCAGGAGACACCTGGCCGATCCAGTGCTGGAAAGGGGGTGGCAAAGCCCTCCAGAACATATGAGCTAATAGTCGATCCAGCATAGCCGTAGGACTCAGCACATCAGGCTGTAGCCACTTTTGCAAGAGGTGAAATAAGTCATAATACTGGCGTCTTGCGGGCTCAGCCGGGTTAAACCCCCACTGATGTACCCACTTGGCCCGGACCAACACATTCACCCCCAGTCTTGCCAGAATGTTACCCTTTACTTTCTGGTAGTCGGCCGCTTGATCGTCCGGCAAGTCCAAATACACCCACTGAGAATCTGTCACGACTATGCTGATGGTCGTGACTTTTAGTCTTCGCATGCACTTGCCAGCGGTCAGTTGGTTGTTCACCGCAGCTGAGGGCTGTAAGTTGTTAGCCTCACGTGCGGTTGCCGCTGGCAACATGGTGTTGTTGGCACTGTAGCAGCCTGAGCTTGTTGCTGGGCTGCTCACTGTCTATGCATGCGGTTGCCTATGGCAACTTGTGTTATATGTGTGCACTTTCCCTGTTTGTTGTGCACGGGGTTTATTTGTGTGTGCACTTTACCTTTAAGTGGCTTCACTACCCTGTCTGGTCTTGGAAGGGTTAATTCCCTTTCCAGTGTGCGTCTGTGTGGGTGTGGCTACTTGGCCTATTTAGCCTCTGATGAGACCTGAAACTGAGGGGTACTTCAGCCTTGTTGTAAGCTGGAGTCATCTTCCTGGTCTTATTCCATCTGCCAGTGAGGGCCACCCTTGTGGTCATAAAAGTTATGTGTGTTGTTTATTTTAGGTTCTTGTGATGTCTTATCTTTCTGCAGCTATTGATCTGGGTTCCTGTGTGTTATGTGTGTATGCTGTGCCCTTTATGTTTGGTGTGGACAACAGCATGCGATCACGAGATACGGTCAGTGTGTCTGTGGCAGGTAGGTGTGGAAGTGGTTTCACTCACCTGCAATATCCATAGCCTGTTTATGTTTCCCCTTCCTTGCAGTTTGGCCAGTTTAGACTCCTGTTCCTCCGTGTCTAGGAGGAACAGGTTGTCTTACCCAGCTGCTAGCTCAGGGATCTGCTGAGGGATAGTAGGGACCCAAGGTTCCTGAGTATGAGCCCTCCTACTATCTGGGTTGGCTCATACAGCTAAGAGTCAAGGTCAGAGTTAGGGACGCTGTAGGAGGTGACCTGCTCCCTAATTCTGTTGTCCTGGCCAAGCAGCTTCCACATACGTGTAACATCGCACGGCTTAGGGTTTCCCCTATCCTCAGCCGTGACAGAATCAGATGCCAGGAATGGAGCGACAAACTCATCCCACTGGTCTCGGGGTAGTTTCTCCCTTGTGGCCACCTTCTCGTACATCGCCATGTAGGTTTCAACGTCATCTAAGGATGTCATCTTGGGGACCGCTCTCCAGACATCATAGATGCTTTGGGATGTTCCTGCCATCTGTATAGCCATCACATGTTGTAAAAGCAGCAGGTTGGTTTCTCGCTGCTGCTGGTTAGCCTCCACAAGAGCCTTCATTATGGCCTCCATTTTGTCAAGGGTCACGGGTTGAAATTTAGCGGGCCTCCATTTTGCAAGACATACAACTGAGTTGTAAAAAACAACAATATTTTGGCGATCACGCCTGCCTCACTGCGCTTGCCCGCATCCTCCACCAATTGTGGGGTTTCGTTCTGGTAGATAGGGTGGACGCAGTACAGAGGCAAAAGACAAGTTCTTAACGCAAAACATTAGTGTTTTATTCACACTTGATGCTAATGTACAAAACAGTGCGTTACTTTGCAGTCTTGGTGTTTACTTCACACTCAATGGAAAGTAGATCTTGGTGATACTTCAAACAAATTGGAAAGTTCATATAAGACAAGTCACCTTGATGTCAGTTCTGCCTCCAGCAGTCCACGGCAGGCTTTAGGGGGCCTGTTTACTCAGCCCATGGGTCTTATCCCTCCAACCTGGCACCAAGCCTCAGATCCCAACACAGAGATCCTGCTGCTGAGCCCAGCTGCATATTTAGGGACAGCCGGGTGCTGCCAAAAACCCGGACCGGCAATTAAAATCCAGTCCAGTATTTAACCCCACCTGGCTGCAAATCAGCCTAGCAGCACACGCTGGAAGGAAAATACCTGTTTTCCCAAACCATTCCCCTCACTGTGTCACACAGCTCATAGAGTACTGTGCTGTCACTGTGAAGCACTGCTTCACATAGCTGCCCCGCATCTTCCACTAGATGGCAGCTGCCTCACCTTGTCTCTTTAAAGGTGTGCACCTGCTTATCCCCTAAGAATAGTCATGGATTGGCATCTGTAGTGTTGATGCAGGTTATTGAGTGCTGTGTATAGATAGATGGGGTAGGCAGGAATTTTGATAAAAACATTCCTGCTTTCTTTGTGAGGTGCCCTGCTGTCACTGACAATGAGCACCCTGCTCCTGCAGCTACATGATTAGCACATAACTGCAGTCTAAATATATAGTTAACAGAGAGTCGGCAAGTGGTTAAAATTTGTTTTATAAAAAAAAGTAGTACAACCTAAAATACAAAATATATATTTTTCATATCGGTTATGTATGGGCAAATTTCTTGAAATTTGTTTTGGGTCCGATTCTAATTACTTTTTCATAAAATTTGATTCAGGTCAATTCTACTTGAAACAAGGGTACTGCAACTGGCCTGAAAACTGGTGTATGACACTTTTCAGCCTCCTCTTGTTTTTCTATATATTTTTTTTCCCTAATTTTCTCTTTCTGTCTCCTCCTTATAGGCACTTTAACACAAATTATGCTTTTTAAAATTAAATAGCATTTTAAACTTGTTCCTTACTGGAGGCAGATGTCTGCTAGTGTTAAAACACACACATAAAAAACTATGGCTTAAGCAGTCCAAACATTTTGCCTTAACAGGTTGTATGTCTGCCCATGTCTATAAACACACACAGTAGTATTAGTAGTAATAATAACCACAGCGGCACTGGTGAATCAAAGGTTAAAGGGTGAAATACACCAGGCTAACACACTTAGGACTATCCCAATATACTATATTCAGTTGGAACCAGTCTGTGGCCAAACTATATGCTGATGATGATGGAAAAATATGCTTATTTCTGCACGTAAGGCCTCATGCACATGACCGTTTTTCGAGTCTGCATCCGAGCCGCAGTTTTTGTGGCTCGGGTGCGGACCCGTTCATTTCAATGGGGCCGCAAAAGATGCGGACAGCACTCCGTGTGCTGTTCGCATCCTTTGCTCCGTTCCGTGGCCCCGCAAAAAAATATAGCATGTCCTATTCTTGTCCGTTTTGCGGACAAGAATAGGCATTTCTACAATGAACTGCCTGTTCCGTTCTGCAAATTGCGGAAGGCACATGGGCGGCTTCCGTTTTTTGTGGATCCGCGGTTTGCAGACCGCAAAAAACGGAATGGTCGTGTGCATGTAGCCTAAAACTAGAAATTTTGCAACAGGTTTTGGGGAAAAAATAAACATAGTCATCCTGTTATTGATGGGTCAAAATACCCTTATTTGTGCATATATAAACTGTAGAAAAATGGAACAGGTTTTTGGGAAACATAAAAGGCGTAATTGTATGTTCTCTTGCTGTGTCTAAACTATAAACTGCTTATTTTGAAAAAAATACAGGCACAATTGTATGTCCCTGTATGTGACCAAACTATACACTGCTATTGATGCATTAGAATAGACTTATTTGCGCATCTATAAACAGTACAAAAATTACAACAGGTTTTTGGGAAACAGAAAAAGGCGCAATCTGACATCCACTGGCTGTGACCAAAATTTATACTGCTACTGGCATAAAAAGAAAGAAAAGGTTTATAGAATGAAAAAGGTGCAGTTTTGCCACATATGCAGTGATATACATGCTGCAGGTAAAGCTAAAAAATCTGCCTATTGCTGATTTAAGAACTGAAGAAATTTTGTATCAGGTTTGTGGCTGGCTTCTTCTTAAAAAAAAAGAGTACTGTCTCTTTAAAAGCTGTGTCTTGTGCACATGAAGTTATAAATAGTGATGGACAAACATCAGCCGGGACACAGTTCGTGATCAAATGTTTGCGAACCGCAAGTTCGCGGTGGGCCCCCTTCACTTTAATGGCAGGCAAACCTGAAAAACCTTCAGCTCATATTTGCAGCCACCAAATACTTAGTAGACGTGTACAAATAGTCCCACAACATGGACAGTGACATACTAGAGGGGGATCAATGACAAAAATTCCAACAAAAAATATGTATCTTAATCAGGGACATTTTTATGCGTCTTAAAGGGAAATTCTCTAAAATGTGCCCTGTTGGAGCCTAGAAAATTTGTATTTTAGGCCACAGGAGTACGAGCCTTAAAAATTAGGCATTCACCTGACATAAAAGAAATTGTAATTAGATAGCTCGAGGTACATTTTGCGGTCACTTTTTTTGAGGTGCAAATGGTATATCACACCAGTAGAAATGATTTGTTCCAATGTCGTTTGTCACTATCTGTAGCTGAGGTAATGCAGCAAAACCACAAACCAATGCTGCACTACCCAAATGCACTTTATAGTATAGAATTGGTATATAACACCCCGGCTTCAATCAGTTTTTTGGGGGGGCAACTGGTATATCACACCAGTAGAAATTATTTGTTCCAATAACTTTTGGCACTCTGTGTACCTGCAGTATCGCAGCAGAACCGCACACAACTGCCACACAATACAATTGCACTATATATAATATACTTTCTATGTTAAGAAAGTATATTATAAGTATATTACACCCCATTAGTATGTCACACTATTGATAGAACACTTATACCAGTCCTTATAAGGACTTTTGTGGCCCTATTAGCTAGTGTTTGTTGTCCCTAACAGCCTGTTCCTGCTGCACACAGCAACCTCTCCCTACACTGGCAAAACACTGACTGTAAAATGGCGGCCAGATAAGGTTTATTTATAAGGTAGGGGGTGTGTCCATGTGCTGGAATGTCTCAATTGGCTGTCCTGTACCACCTGATAGATGTGTCAAGGGTCAAAGTTCTTCACAATGTAAAAGAATATGGCCCCGGTGGACATCGCTATATGTTTGCCCGTTCAGTGTACCGCAAACGAGCAAAGTTTGCAGCGAAACAACCACCGGGCGAACCGCAAGGCCATCTCTAGTTATGAACAACTCCAGCCCTGCCTACAAATACACAGTACATTAACTGCCCCTTTTCTGTTCCTAATGATAAAACCTGACTTTCTAAGGGGTAATTCAATCAACCTAACAAAATATATATATTTCACAATCCCTACACTGACGCTGCAAGAGCCTCAAATGGCTGTCTTGTGTGTCTAATTGATGTCTGTCAGAGACTTGGCAGAAAGGTGCTGTCACATCAGTAGCTGACCCCACAACCGCATCTGTGCATTACAGTTAGCATACCAAGCTGCTAATACCTTTCCTCCTGACAGGCTATCAGGCTGACTATATACAGGGCCACCTTTAATATTGATTGGACCCTGGGCAAGAATTTACTTGGGCCCCCTGTATCCCATCTTCCAACACCCTAGTATGCAATCACGCCCTCCACCACAACACACAAAAAATAAATAAATCCACACACCTCGTAGAGTAGTAAACTTTAATAATGTAAAGAACTGGTTCACAAATAAGTCCTTAGCTTGACCTATTTACTACCTGTAGCTTACTCCCACTTCTCCATCCCCCTCCTCCTCCAACCACCCAGCACCCTTACTCACATAAAACTATATATATATATATATATATATATATATATATAATATATAGCTGTCACGAGGGTATCGAGAACCACGCCTGACTCCGTTATACCCGGGGTCAGGAAGTCGCAGCGGTTGGCTGCACGCTCTATTTAAGATAGGGCTGTTTTCCTTATGGTAGCTTTCTGGGTTTGCTTTGCAAACCCTTTTGGCTCACTCAGGGATCCGTAGCTCCTTCTCCTCAGCTGTTCCTTGTCCAGCACTCCCAAACCTCCTTATATTCCTCTCTCACACTTCTCTGGTTGCCAGAGATAGAGCTTCCTGCCTGGACATCTATTCTGACCCACTGGAGCTGTGTTGCTGCGTCCTCTGATTGTTGTTTCAGAACGCTACCCTCCGGATCCCTGTTGGACCTTTGTGGACTGCTGTGGTCGCCCACCTGGGTGTATGTGTTTGTCTGTATTTGTCTGTCCTCTCCCTGGTGTTTCCCTCTTAGTGCAGTGGTGCGGACTAGCGATCCCACCGGCCCGTTCACTATCTAGGGCTCATTTCAGGGAAAGCCAGGGTTTAGGCACGTGATCGCCGCACGGGTGAGGAACCCGTCTAGGGACTTCAGGGCAGTCAGGTGCCAGCCGCAAGGTGAGTTAGGGGTCACCACCTTTCCCTCTCCCTTGGGCAGGGCTTTCCCTGTGTTCCTCCCTGTGCGTGACGTCGGTCATTACATTATCTCTGGCCCTTATTTTGTGTAGGTAAAAAAAAAAAAAAAAAAAAAAAATATTTTTTTTTACCTGCTTAGAATCCAGTATGGATCAAATTGCTGCTCTGTCCAAACAATTTCATGGCCTGTCTTTGGAGGTGGTAGGATTGAAGGCGTCGGTCCTCCAGCAACAGCAGCAATTACAACTGACCGCAAGCCCAGCGGTTGCTACTGGTAACCAGGTTGTTGCAGAACCCAAGGTCCCTCTCCCTGACAGATTTTCTGGGGGAAGGGACAAGTTTTTGACATTCCGTGAGGCCTGTAAGTTATATTTTAAACTGCGCCCTTACTCCTCTGGTAATGAAGATCAGCGGGTGGGGGTTGTTATTACCCTGCTGCAGGGGGACCCGCAGTCCTGGGCGTTCTCTTTACCTACTGATTCCCAGGCTCTTCGGTCAGTGGATGAGTTTTTCGGGGCCTTGGGTCTCATATATGACGACCCTGACCGAGTAGCACTGGCTGAATCAAGACTACGGAGACTCTTACAAGGAGAGCGGCCGGTAGAGGAGTATTGCTCTGAATTCCGTAGGTGGGCTACGGATACCCAATGGAACGACCCGGCTCTCAGGAGTCAGTTCTGCTCTGGGTTATCCGAAAGGGTTAAGGATGCGCTTGCATTATATGAGACCCCCTTTTCCCTTGATGCGGTTATGTCCCTTTCTATCCGTATAGAGAGACGCCTTAGGGACAGGTTGAAAGAACCGGAGAAATTGGTAACCCCTCCCAAGCAGCAGTTAGTCTGTACGGACTTAGACGAGCCTATGCAGCTAGGAGGAACTACTCGTCAGGTCCGTCCTCCTGAGGTTTGCCGTAGGCGTGGGGTTTGTTTTTTTTGTGGGGAGAGGGGTCATTTCATTAATGTCTGTCCTTCTTTCCTCAGAAACAAAAGACCGTCGGAAAAACTACTAACCCCAGGCTGTGTGGAGGATGTCAGCCGGGGGGTATACGTCTCCTCCATACGTACATCGCAATTTGTGTTGCCGGCGGTTATTATTTTTGGTGAAAAGACGGAGACTATTTCTTTCTTTCTAGACAGTGGAGCAGTGGTAAATTTGATAGATGCCCATTTTGCCCGCACTTTGGGTTTGTCTCTCTGTACGTTACAGAGACCCATTCCCATATTCGCTATTGATTCTGCTCCCCTGTCTCAGAGAAACCTCACCCACATTGTTCATAATTTACACCTTCGGGTAGGGGACCACCATAACGAGATGCTTTCAGGTTATGTTCTGGAGGGGCTTCCCACTCCGGTAGTGCTGGGCCTTCCCTGGTTGGTAGCGCACAATCCAGTGGTGGATTGGCAGGCCAGGGAGATATCGGAGTGGAGTGAGCAGTGCAGAGAAAATTGCTTAAATAGCAATTGCTTAGTCGCCTCCATAACTACCCTACCTACATTTATTTCGGATTTTGAGGATGTTTTTTCTGAAAAGGGTTGTCAGAAGTTACCACCTCATCGTCCTTATGATTGCCCGGTTAACCTTATTCCCGGCGCAAAATTACCCAAGACCAGGTTATATAATCTTTCAGGTCCAGAGAGACAAGCCATGAAAGATTATATCTCCGAGAGCTTGGCTAAGGGACACATCAGACCCTCTTCTTCACCCGTGGCTGCAGGGTTTTTCTTCGTTAAAAAGAAAGATGGGGGCCTGCGTCCTTGCTTAGATTTTCGCGAATTAAATCGGATAACCATCTGAGACCCATACCCTCTTCCTCTCATTCCTGACCTGTTTAATCAGATTGCGGGTGCTAGGTGGTTCTCCAAACTTGATCTTAGGGGGGCCTACAATCTGATTCGTATTAAGGAGGGGGATGAGTGGAAGACAGCGTTTAACACCCCTGAGGGGCATTATGAAAATCTAGTTATGCCTTTCGGTCTGACCAATGCTCCTGCCGTCTTTCAATATTTCGTTAATGACATTTTTAGTCATCTAATCGGCAGGTTTGTGGTAATATACCTAGATGATATTTTAATTTATTCGTCTGATCTGAAAACACATGAGGTGCATGTCAGACAAGTACTGCAGGTCCTACGGAAGAATGAATTATATGCTAAGATTGAAAAATGTGTCTTCGCCGTTCAGGAGATACAATTCCTAGGTTATTTTTTATCTGCTTCAGGTTTCCGTATGGATCCTAGGAAGGTCCAGGCAATTTTAGATTGGGATCTTCCTGAGAACCTAAAAGCACTACAACGGTTCTTGGGCTTCGCGAATTTCTATAGGAAATTCATAAAAAATTATTCACTTATTGTAAAACCGCTCACTGACATGACTAGGAAGGGGACTGATTTTTCTAAATGGTCTGACGCTGCTAAAGTTGCTTTTTCCTCTCTAAAAGAGAGGTTTACCTCAGCACCTGTACTAGTCCAACCTGATGTCTCTCAGCCTTTTATTGTTGAAGTTGATGCGACAGAGGTGGGAGTGGGGGCGGTGCTGTCTCAGGGTCCGTCTCCTGGCAAATGGCGTCCTTGTGCTTTCTTTTCTAAAAAACTATCTGCAGCAGAAAAGAACTACGATATTGGCAATAGGGAACTATTAGCTAATAAACTTGCGTTTGAGGAGTGGCGTCACTTCTTAGAGGGGGCAGTCCACCCCGTCACTGTGATTACGGACCACAAAAATCTCCTGTACCTCGAATCAGCTAAGCGTCTCACCCCTAGACAGGCTAGGTGGTCGCTATTTTTTACCAGGTTTAACTTTGTGATTACCTATCGTCCTGGGGCAAAGAACACCAAGGCTGATGCACTATCTCGTTGTTTCCCTGGAGGGGGTAATGTGAGTGATCCGGTGCCCATTCTACAAAGAGGAGTGGTTGTCTCTGCGGTACACTCTGTTTTGGAGGGGAAGGTGTTAGAGGCCCAGGGGGACGCCCCGGTCTCTTGCCCCTCAGAGAAATTGTTTGTACCGTTGAACCTACGTTTCGAATTATTAAAGGAACATCATAATTCGGCGCTTGCTGGGCACCCGGGTAGTAAAGCAACCTTGGAGCTATTGTCTCGTCGTTTTTGGTGGCCAAGGTTGCGTCAGGATGCATTGGAGAGGTTACGGTCCCGAGGAAAGAATGTGGGTTCCTGCGTCTGATGTAAACGCCGACAGGTTAGTTCGGGTTTTTCATGCCTCTCATCCTGAGAGGCCTGGTCCTGAGTGTCCGGAGGCCCCTCGTAGAGAGGGGGGTACTGTCACGAGGGTATCGAGAACCACGCCTGACTCTGTTATACCCGGGGTCAGGAAGTCGCAGCGGTTGGCTGCACGCTCTATTTAAGATAGGGCTGTTTTCCTTATGGTAGCTTTCTGGGTTTGCTTTGCAAACCCTTTTGGCTCACTCAGGGATCCGTAGCTCCTTCTCCTCAGCTGTTCCTTGTCCAGCACTCCCAAACCTCCTTATATTCCTCTCTCACACTTCTCTGGTTGCCAGAGATAGAGCTTCCTGCCTGGACATCTATTCTGACCCACTGGAGCTGTGTTGCTGCGTCCTCTGATTGTTGTTTCAGAACGCTACCCTCCGGATCCCTGTTGGACCTTTGTGGACTGCTGTGGTCGCCCACCTGGGTGTATGTGTTTGTCTGTATTTGTCTGTCCTCTCCCTGGTGTTTCCCTCTTAGTGCAGTGGTGCGGACTAGCGATCCCACCGGCCCGTTCACGATCTAGGGCTCATTTCAGGGAAAGCCAGGGTTTAGGCACGTGATCGCCGCACGGGTGAGGAACCCGTCTAGGGACGTCAGGGAAGTCAGGTGCCAGCTGCAAGGTGAGTTAGGGGTCACCACCTTTCCCTCTCCCTTGGGCAGGGCTTTCCCTGTGTTCCTCCCTGTGCGTGACGTCGGTCATTACAATAGCTTACAGTGAATTACTGTAAATACTTCTGAAGACTCCAGCAGGCTCAGGATCAGTGCTCTGGGCAGCTGGGCTCAGGGCTGGAAGTGGGCACCGCTCTGCAGTTCAGGAAGGAGACCAGGGCTTGGCTCACCCTAGTGTTCCAGTGCCTCCGCGTGACATCACGGCACGCGGCGTATGCAAAGGGCAGGGGAGGTTGGGAGGAGGAACAAGCAAGTACCATCTTTTTTGCCCCATAAGACGCACCGGCCCATAAGACGCAACTAGGTTTTAGGAAGAAAATAAGAAAAATATATTTTTCATTATACCTCAGGTTAGACCACCAATCAGATCCCCAATATTAATCATACTTCAGCTCCCAGCCCCAATCAGATCGCTTATGTTAATAGGACCTCATGACCCCCATGCCTCATATCAGTCCTCCATGCCTCATATCAGCCCCCAGCCATATGTAATCAGCCCCATTCATATATAATCAGCCCCCAGCCATATGTAATCAGCCTCCCGCCATATGTTATCAGCCCCCAGCCATAATGCAGCCCCCAGCCATAATGCAACCCCCAGCCATAATGCAGCCCCCAGCCATAATTTAGCCCCCAGCCATATATAATCAGTCCCCAGCCATAATGCACCCCCCAGCTACAATGCAGCATCCCCCAGTCATAATGCAGCAGCCCCCAGCCATAATGCAGCAGCCCCAGCCTCAGATCACAAAAAATAGAATAAAGCACTTACCTCTCCTGCTCCTGGACGCCGCCGCTCCTCACCGCCCACAATCTTCTTTCTCCTGCTGTTGGCTGTGCTCTGTGAACTGGCGCGCACAGCGTGAGGTCAAAGAGCTCACTCACGCTGTGCTCAGCCATATATAATGCAGCCCCCAGCCATAATGCAGCCCCCAGCCATAATGCAGCCCCCAGCCATAATTGCAGCCCCCAGCCATATATAATCAGTCCCCAGCCATATGTGACAGCCAAATTTTCTGGACACTGCTCCTCTGGCCCAAACTCACAGCATCAGTATGACTTATGATGCTGTGATTTCCTTCCTGATCGCATGTCTACCGTACTGTACTCACAGAATGCCATGAGTACAGTACACTAGAGCTATGGTCAGGCAGGAATAAATCATTATGATGCTGTGAGTAAGGCTTAGAGAAACAATGTTTGGTCCGGGAAATGCAGCCATCACTCAGAGTGTATTTCCCAGACTGAACACACCTGTGTGAAACATGCCTAATATCTTTAAATATTCTTTCCAGACTAGGAAGAAGTGCAGATATACATGAAAAATTTCTGATTTTAATTAGCAATAGAAGAAAAAAGTGGGTGGTCTTTAGGGCAATTTAAAGAGTTCTTTCACTAAAAAGTTTTATAATGAATAATTGCTCAATGTATAAATGGAAAATGTGAGCGATTGTTTAAAAATCCTCATTAATGCACTTCATAACCATACTTCCAAATGCTATACTAACATAAACTTAGACATAAAAATATAATTTCTTATATTCCTCCTTCTTGGTCAGGGAAAATTGAAATGATAATGGTCTTACTTAGCCCAATTATAGTTAAAGAGGGAGAACAAATGCAGATAATTTCTCAGTGCAATAATTTATGGAAAGACTGTGATTTCTTTGAAAGTTCTGTGTCACTGCATGGCACTCATCCATGTTCCCTTTCTACACCTGTCAAGCAACGACCACCTCAAATAGTTTCACCGTTCATTACTTGTTAATTGTCATTAATAAGTGACAAGTGACATTATAGAGATTTAATGGTGAGAGACCAGAAAGAAGCCACTCATATTCTAATGAGCTGACTCCTGTGTGCCCTCGATTGTTACTGAAATGAGAGGCTGTCCTCACTGTTCAGAACTTCAATTACTCTAGGAAATAGTCTGTATTAATTTTATGTGTGCATAGATACAACTTGTTTAAACATAAGTGCCATAAATCATCAAAACTCCCTATAATTGACCTTTTATCACAAACTGCACACCCTAAAGGCTACATTCACTAAACTGCATATTTTTCACAAGCGTTTTCAAGTCTCCTTATCAAATGGATTTTGATCTTAGCCAGGTTTGAAAAGAAATAGCAATTTTCCCTTCTATTTTTACATTTCCTTCTAATTCTTTGTCTTTAGGAGATATCAAAGAGTTCAAGGTCTAGATAATTAACACGTCCATCCTTTAATTGTATTGTGATCTTGCAAAAGCTGCATACATATATTAAACACCTATGGAAATTAAGCTTAAAGCACTTTAGAAAGTATAATTTTTTTGTAAATGTTTGCCTTGAAGGCCAGTGGGCGATGCCTCAGAAGCTTTGCATTCTTTATTAGGTTATGACCTGAGTCCTGTGACATGATTGCTATGAAAGTGTGGGTTAATAGACTATTTTCATATAAAGCAATGTAATGGTAATATAATGCAAAAGTGATTGGTTCAACTATTTTTACTAACTAATAAAGTAATTATTATTAATTTTTTGTTATAAATATGGCATAGTGATAACTATATACAGGTTCTGTTTCTAAAGAAACATGACTGAGTTTTCCAAGCTCTGTTGATTCTTTAAAAACAAATATCAGGGGGCAGATTCACATTGGCACCTAATTGGTGCCTTTGTAGTCCTTTTAGTAAATGCAGTTGTGCTTACTAATTCACTGCTTAGGATGCCTGTTTTATTGGCTGTCTGCACCTTTCACCTCACTCCTCCATGTGGGTATGGCTGCCAGAGCACTCGCCAGAGCCAGCACCGTCCTGATGATCCCTCTTGACAATCCTGGCCGCAGAGTCGGTGATGTACAGTCCACTCCACGAAGGCTGAAGCCTGTCTTTCATCTGCTCTGCCTCTCACTGCCCGTAATGTGTATGCACTTCCTCATGCTCTTAAAAAGGTGCCTTGCTCAGGTCTCTCTCGGTCATCATCTGCTTTGATGCCACAGCAACCAATGACTGTGCACAATGGTGACTTGCCCCCTTGCATCACATCAATTGGTCATGTGACATAAGCAGGACAGGGCACTGCTGCAGCCAATCATTGGCTGCGTTGGTGTCAATGCTGATGTTTACAGCATTGCACCTGAGAGAGCGATGGGTGAGTGAACGAAGAAGCTGGGACACGGCAGCAGGGAGCAGTATGCTTTCCTTTGCAGGTCTGGCCAGAAGGAAAGGTCTGCTAAAAGAGCCCTTTAAGGCAAGCAAACTCTTTAAAGGGTCAGTGTGCTTGCATCTTAATCTTCCCCAGCCTATTGATGGCTACTTCAGGGTATTTAAGGCACCATCTCCTGTGGGAGGGTCCCCGAGCAATAGTTTCTAGATAGCTAGTTTTCTGCAAAGGTGCGCAATAGTCTTGTTTGCCATCTGCTGTACTGAACTCTGCCTGTTTCTGAATTTGACCCTTCAATGCCTGACTTGACCTCTGCCTTTTCCTTGTTTTTACCCTGTGCTGTCCATTCTGAATGTTGGACTGTTTACTAGATTGTTTGTATGCTGCCTGACCTGACCATAGCTTATTGTAGACAGCCACAGAACAGATTATACAAACAGGTAGCAGCCTGGTAGTAACTCCGGAAGCGGAGTATCCCTGTATAGAGTTAGGGTTAAAGGGTAAAGACCTGGGGGTGCTAACTGACTGCTACTACCAGGGAGTATTGCCTGGCCTATAAGGCCTATACACCAGTTCTGGGGCTCTCCATAAGAAGAAAAAGTTTCTCTTGTGGCCTATGGCATATCAACTAGCCATCCAAGGATCCTGCCCTGACAAATCCCAAAACAGTTGCTTGCAGATGGCTCTACTTTGACTTTTGGAGAAAGCTCTTGGTTTGCCTAATATCCTTACTGATGTTTCAAGGCTTGTTAAATGGTTGGACACTGACTATAGAGTAGCCGTACAGCAGTAAGTAGTTCCATCCACTACCAAGTGGATGAAACGTCGGTGGAGCTACTGCAGAAAAGCTAATCAGAAAATGCTAATCAGAAGGTGCCGGGAGTCAGACCTCTGCTGATCTGATATTGATGACCTATTCTAAGGTAGGCCATCAATATAAAAATTCTGCAGACTCCCAGGGGAATCTGATTTCAGTGGTGATATGTCCATATAAAGAAAGTTATATCACTGGAGTTTTGAGACATACACTACTGACAAAAAGTGATATTTGACTTGTGGCATTGTGAGGCTTCTTGAAGGAAGTGGACATTGAGCTTACAGTGTCACAGAGTGTCATCAGCAGGCTGTAACAAAGATACGGATGAAGTGGACGTCCTTTGGCCACATCCCACAAGTCGATTCACAATGAGCAGAAATAAGGGCTGCTAACGATTTTGGAGAAGTCAAGGAGAGCACTATGCATCAGCCACTGTTGTCGCCAGACGAGCCTTTGGTGGTGGTGTTACAGTGTAGGTAGGTGTGTTTAGTTAATACAGAACTGCCCTACACTACAGTGAGAAGCCCATACTACTTAAATAAGATTATTAATCCAGTCATTGTGCCTCTGCATGAACAACACAGGCCTAATTTTGTCTTCATGGACAACAATGCGCCAGCTCATCGAGGTTGTATCATTAGGGAATGGCTACTGGAGACTGGGGTACCTTAAATGGAGTGGCCTGTACTTTTCACAGACCTGAATCCTATTGAAAACTTATGGGATCAGCTGAATTACCGTGTAAAGGCTCGTAAATCTGTAGTCCAAAACCTCAATGACCTGAGGGCTTCCCTTTAAGAATACTGGGATGCCATGCATCAGAAGGCAATAAGTCGACTTGCATGAGACATCGTTGTCAAGCTGTAATTGATGCTAAAGGCCACATAACAAGTTTTTGAGACATTGACATTTTTTGTGGGGGCATACCCATCACTGTTGTTGGCTTTTGTTTCAATAAATTAGTTGAGATGAAGAAATCACAATTACATGCTTCTACTTAAATGCCCTTCTTTCATGATATATCACTGTAGCATGAACTTTTTACATTTTCCATAAATTTCACCCGAAAGCCAAATATCGCAAACTTTTTGTTAGTAGTGTATATTGTTCATGACCATAGTTACAGCTCCAAACCTCAGCACTGCATGAACAGTATCAGACACCAAAAGGTTTAAAGGGGTTGTGTCACTTCAGCAAATAACATTTATTATGTAGAGGAAGTTAATATAAGTCACTTATTAATGTATTATTATTATCCATGTTCCCTTTCTGGCAGGATTCATTTTTCCAATACATTATGCACTTCTCGTTTCCATGGTTACAACCACCCTGCAATACATCAGTGGTGGTCATGCTTGCACACTATAGGAAAAAGAGCAGGGCTTTCTGGTGCTCGTGACTGTGGGAGCGCACATAGGCTAGTGCTTATTCCTATAGTGTGCAAACACGACCACCGCTGCTGCATTGCAGGGTGGTCATAACCATGGAAATTAGCAGTGTATAATGTGGTAGAAAAATGAATACAGCCATCAAAGGAAGCAATATGGATAACAATAATACATTAGTAAGTGTCTTGTATTAACTTTTTCTACATAATAAATGCCATTTGCTGAAGTGAGACAAACCCATTAAGGACTGTCCAACCTTCTGCTATACATATGCAGGGTTTGTACAGCTTTTTTTGTAAAGTAATGACGGCTTGGGACTCTCCACCTTGGCTTGGCACAAGCCATCAGTTCTCTGAAATGTGCAGAGTCAACCCCTATGAAAGGAAGGGACTGTAGTACCAGCAACTTGTCCAGGAGCACATTCAGCTTCTGTGCCATTGGAGTGCACACATACCGTTTTTCATCTTTGATCGCCTCCGTGATCAATTACTGGCACAACGTGTAATGAGGAGTTGAAGGAGGAGAATCTAGATCAATAGATGAAGAAAAGGAGCGACAGCTTCCTTCTACTGAGGTGGAGGAGCCCTGAATGCTGGAGAAGGGTTTGGGGGCCGCTGGGAGATGCAGTGGTTGCTGTGTCAGGCTGTACCACTACATTAGTGTCACGTTTTTCCCAGGCCACTTTATGGTAACGCTCCATGTGATAATGCATGGCTGTAGTGCCAACATATGCACCCTGGCCGTGCTTCACCTTCTGCCCACAGATCCTGCATACCGCCACATTAATATCCTCCAGTGACTTGATAAAAAGAATTTTACCCCCACTGCCTGCCCTGTCTCTCTATAGCCTTGCACAGCTAGTTGTTTCCTGAAAGGTTTGCTTCCTGAGTAGCAGATGGTCTACTACGGGCATGTCTGGTTCCAGATCTCAAACTGCTGCCACACCCTGTTGTCTCATGACCACGCTTGCACTATGCTGGCTCAGCGGCAGGGTGCCACGCTGCCGCTGTCTCACAAGCAAGCTGCCATTCTCACCCCTGATGATGATGATACTGAAGCCCCCTCTTCACCCAGCTCCCACATACGATCAAATGTTTCATCATTCACTATTGTCCTGTAGTCACTTAACCAGTCTTATTGCCATGTCCCTGACCACTCGCAACACCTGCTACCACCCGAGACTCATAGTCGCTACTTGTATGCCTACAGGGGGACACAAAGGACCTGTCCTCCAAATCTGGGCTGGCCAGTAGCTGCTGACTGTCCTTAATATTCTCGTCTTCGCTTAAAATCAGAGCAGAGCCGGCAGCATAGCTTACTGCCTGAAGAAGGAGCAGCAAAGGAAAGAGGCAGGTCCAGGACATGTGAGGGCACAGATCTTGTTCCTGGGCCATGCCAACTAAGTGTGGTGTCAGTGGAACCAACCGACTCCTGGCTGTGGGTGTCTGATGTCAGTTGAGATGATGATGAAGTAGAACCATTCAAGGACAGCAGGATTTAGTGGCCGATCTGGCCTGTTGCTGTGGTGACTACTACCACCCCTCCTTCTTCTGCTGCTACTTGTGCTAGCTACAGTTCGTTCCTTTGGAGGGCCCTGGCAACTGTCTGTTGGACATACTGTACAGTGACACTAACCACATGTGTAAAATAAGTTATTCAATGTTAGTGTCGACACCCCAATAACAGTAGAACAAAAAAGGTTATTCACCCCAATTTGTAACTCAAGGCCTAATAGAATTGTTTATCTATTAAACAAGTTGCACACCCCATTAACAGTAGAATAAGACATGTTATTCACCCCAATTTGAGAATCAAGGCCTAATAGAATTGATTATCTATTAAACAAGGTGGACACCCCAATAATGTTGGAACAAGACAGGTTATTAACCCCTTTTTAGGAATCAAGACCTAATAGAATTGTTAATCTATTAAACAGTTGAAGGAGACAGGTTATTCACCCAAATTTGAGAATCAAGGTGTAATATAATTGTTTATCTATTAGACAAGGTGGACACCCAATAACAGTAAAAAAAAGGTCAGGTTATTAGCCCTAATTTGAGAATCAAGGTCTAATAGGATTGTTTATCTGTTAGACAAGGTGGACACCCTAATAACAGTAGAACAAAATAGGATATTCATCCCTTTTTTTTTTTTTTTTTTTTTAAATCAAGGCCTAATGGAATTGTTTAGCTATTAAACAAGGAGGACACCACAATAACAGTTGAAGGAGACAGGTTATCCACCTCAATTTGAGAATCAAGGCGTATTAAAATTGTTTGTCCATTAAATAAGGTGGACACCACAATAACAGTAGAACAAAATAGGTTATTCACCCCAATTTGAGAATCAAGGCCTAATTGAATTGCCTATGTAGTAAACAAGTTGGACACCCCAATAACAGTAAAACAAAACAGGTTATTCACCTCTTTTTTTTTTTAGAATCAAGGCCTAATGGAATTGTTTAGCTATTAAAAAAGATGGACACCCCAATAACAGTTGAAGGAGACAGGTTATTCATCCAAATTTGAGAATCAAGGCGTAATTGAATTGTTTATCTATTAAGTAAGGTGGACACCCCAATAACAGTAGAACAAGACAGATTACTCAACCCAATTTCATAATCAAGGCGTAATGGAATTGTTTATCTTTTATGCTAGGTGGACAGCCCAATAACAGTAGAAGTAGACAGGTTAATGGAATTGTTTAATATTGTGTTGAGCGCGAATATTTGAATTAATATTTATCGCTGATATCGCAACTTTGAGAATTTGAGAATATTTCTAATATAGTGCTATATACAGTGGATATAAAAAGTCTACACACCCCTGTTAAAATGTCAGGTTTCTGTGCTGTAAAAAAAATTATAGACAAAGATAAATCATTTCAGAACGTTTTTCCACCTTTAATGTAACCTTTAAACTGTACCACTCAATTGAAAAATGTTAGGTGGAGGGAAGAAAAATAAATAAATAATGTAGTTGCATAAGTGTGCACACCCTCTTATAACATCGGATGTATCTGTGTTCAGAATTAAGCAATCACATTCAAAATCATGTTAAATAGGAGTCAGCATACACCTGCAATCATTTAAAGTGTCTCTGATTAACTCCAAATAAAGTTCAGCTGCTCTAGTTGGTCTTTCTTGAAATTTTCAACATCCTACAGCAAAAGACATGGTCCACAGAGAGCTTCCAAAGCATCAGAGGGATCTCATTGTTAAAAGGTATCAGTCATGAGAAGGGTGCAAAAGAATTTCCAAGGCATTAGATATACCAAGGAACACAGTGAAGACAGTCATCATCAAGTGGAGAAAATATGGCACAACAGTGACATTACCAAGAACTGGACGTCCCTCCAAAATTGATGAAAAGACAAGAAGAAAACTGGTCTGGGAGGCTACCAAGAGGCCTACAGCAACATTAAAGGAGCTGCAAGAATATCTGGCAAGTACTGGCTGTGTGGTGCATGTGACAACAATCTCCCGTATTCTTCATATGTCTGGGCTATGGGGTAGAGTGGCAAGATGAAAGCCTTTTCTTACGAAGAAAAACATGAAAGCCAGGCTACATTTTGCAAAAACACATCTGAAGTCTCCCAAAAGCATGTGGGAAAAGGTGTTATGGTCTGATGAAACCAAGGTTGAAATTTTTGGCCATACTTCCAAAAGATATGTTTGGCGCAAAAACAACACTGCACATCACCAAAAGAAGACCATACCCACAGTGAAGCATGGTGGTGGCAGCATCATGCTTTGGGGCTGTTTTTCTTCAGTTAGAACTGGGGCCTTAGTTAAGCTAGAGGGAATTATGAACAGTTCCAAATACCAGTCAATATTAGCACAGAACCTTCAGGCTTCTGCTAGAAAGCTGAACATGAAGAGGAACATCATCTTTCAGCATGAAAACGACCCAAAACATACATCCAAATCAACAAAGGAATGACTTCACCAGAAGAAGATTAAAGTTTTGGAATTGCCCTGCCAGAGTCCAGACCTGAATCTGATTGAAAATCTGTGGTGTGATCTGAAGAGGGCTGTGCACAGGAGATGTCCTTGTAAGCTGAGAGATTTGGAGTGTTTTTGCAAAGAAGAGTGGGCAAATCTTGGGAAGTCAAAATGTGCCATGCTGATAGACTCATACCCAAAAAGACTGAGTGCTGCAATAAAATCAAAAGGCGCTTCAACAAAGTATTAGTTCAATGGGTGTGCACACTTATGCAACCATATTATTTTCTTTTTCTTTTTTTTCTTCCATCTACTTAAAAGATTTCAGTTTGTTTTTCAATTGTTGTTTTTGTTGTTGTTTGTTGTCTTTCAATTGAGTTGTACAGTTTATAGGTCACATTAAAGGTGGAAAAAGTTCCGAAATTATTTATCTTTGTCTCTTTTTTTTTTACATCACAGAAACCTGACATTTTAACAGAGGTGTGTAGACTTTTTATATCCACTGTATTCGTTTTTCGAATATTCGTCATTTTTTCCATCTGAAGTTATAATTCCTCCCTGCTTAAGTTGCTTGTCAAGCAACTTAAGCAGGGAGGAATCTTGACTTCAGATGGAAAGAAAATAATTTTTCCTAAACTTTGCATTGAGTTCCATCTCGATTCACTCTACACTAATCTTTAGTAGAGTTATAGATATGCAAAATGATCACACAACAGTCTACTTTCATATTAACCTACAGATATGCATTTTTTTAGGGGTCTACACATGTTGTCTAACATGGCATATTGTTTAACACCTTCCTGGCTTCCATTGTACATGTACGGGGGAAGTCGGGTCTTTAAACATGGTGCCCAATCCAAAGTGCAGCAGACTGCATATTTCCCACAGCAGAGACCCAGGGCTACAACACTGCCCTCCCAGGGCCAAAATAGTTCCACCGAGCAGCAATCAGGTCTTGGTCCCTCTGAAGGATCTGATGCAATCACAGCAGTAGTTCATATGGAGGCCTGCATACCAAATCTCCTGTTGTCTGCAATGCTAATTCATTGCAGTTTATGGGACAAGCAATCTAACAATTGCTTGTTAAAGTTTCCTAAGTAGGATTAAAATGTGTGTAAAAAAAAAATATATATATATTTTGAACCAAAAGGTGTGGTTTTGGTAGGTTTTGAACTAATGGTGGTCTGTGGATGCTGCACTGTTATGGGGGATCTGTGGATGATGCACTGTTATGGGAGGATCTGTGGATGATGCACTGTTATGGGAGGATCTGTGGATGACATATTGTTATGGGAGGATCTGTGGATGACGCACTGTTATGGGGGGATCTGTGGATGATGCACTGTTATGGGAGGATCTGTGGATGATGCACTGTTATGGGGGGATCTGTGGATGATGCACTGTTATGGAAGGATCTGTGGATGACGCACTGTTATGGGGGATCTGTGGATGATGCACTGTTATGGGGGGATCTGTGGATGATGCACTATTATGGGGGATCTGTGGATTACACTGATGGGGATGTGTGGATTACACTGATGGGGATCTGTGGATGACACTTATGGAGCTCTGTAGATGACACTTATGTCATCCACAGATCCCCATAAGTGTCATGTACAGATCCCCCATCAGATGTATCAGTGTGGAGGGAGGAGGCGGAGACACTCATGGTGGGGCCCGGTGCAGTGATTCTATTCTAATACACTGGGCCCTGCAACTGTTAAATACATTCAATCCGAATGGGTCCGCAATTACTGTACTGTACTTACTGTAGTACCTTATGTATAGCATTAAGACGGCGCAGACTGGCAGCTCCCTCGGTCATGCGTTGCCTGCTGCAGCTCCCTTCTCATGCGCCGCCTGCCCGCATATCTCACTTTATGAATGAACAGGCAGGTGGGGCAGGTGGCGCATGAGTAGGAAGCTGCGGCAGGCGGGGCAGGCAGCGCATGAGGAGGGAGCTGCGGAAGGTGGCGCATGAGGAGGAAGCTGCGGCAGACGGCGCATAAGGGGGGAGCTGGGGCAGGTGGCGCATGACCGAGGAAGCTGCCGGTCTGCGCCGTATTAATGCTATACATAAGGTACTACAGTAAGTACAGTACAGTAATTGAGGACCCATTCGGATTGAATGTACTTAACAGCTGCGGGGCCCGCTGTATTAGAGTAGAGTCACTGCACCGGGCCCCGCCATGAGTGTGCCCGCCTACTCCCTCCACACTGATACTTCACTGGCCGCGCTGTGCAGCATAGCAGCCAGCGAAGTATCCGCTTTATAAGACGCATGGCCATTTCCCCCCCATTTTTTGGGGGAAAAAAGTGCGTCTTATAAAGCGAAAAATACGGTACATAATTCAAAATGGCATTATTCAACACAAGAAAAACTATACAAATGTGGTATCTCTATATTCATACTTACCCGGAAAATGAAGGGAACAGGTCAGTTTTACCGCATAGTGAAATAAAAATTAAATGAATTGTATTATTTTTCCAATTTCACTCGATTCAGTTAGAATTTTTGCAATACTAGAAGATATCTGGAAGGACCCTAATACTTTTTGACATGACTCTACATATAAAGAACAAACATGTAGGAAGTGTAATTGCAACTTTTGTATATACAGATCACATACACTAGCTAGAAATGTCTATCAAGATTTATATGGCTTTTTTTATGTCATTTAACCAAATTTATACATTGCAACATATTTGTTTGAGGAAGTCATAAAATTCCCCTGTGTCCTTTACAATTAAACTTTCTGTCCTATTTTACTAACATGTATAGTTCTGTGCTCTGAGTGACTGATTGAATTTACTTGAAATAAATAATATTTGCACATTGTAGTAATTGCATAGGGCCTGATAGAGAAACAATGCACTGAGAGGCATAATGGGAGAATTTCCCAAAATAATCATTTTAAACAGGAGACAAACAATCCCACTTGACGTTAACAACAAAAATGACACATATGTCAATTGATGTAGCAAGAGATGATTCTACTCAGAAATCATTCTGATGCTTCTTTGAAAAATGTCACAATTCAACTCAAATAAAAAATACATTTGCAAATATGAAACAGAACGGTACACTGCTTCTAAATTCTCACCCTCTACTTTTCGTACTGTTAAAAAGTAGAATGGATATAAACTATTATTGCACAGCATCTCGATTACAATGCATATTGAGGCTAGATGGATCAAATTCCCAAAATAGAGATCCTTAGAATGAATATATTAAATTTTAGGCAAGATTGACATCACATTTTGGTTTTACATTTAACATACACAAAAAAATATACATTAAACATATGCACACAGCCGTCACCATAGAGTTCCATTATTTTTGCCGGATGAAAAATGTAGTGTACTATGCTTTTGCATCCTTTTATGCCAACATATACGTTAAACCATAGGTCAAAAAGTGATGTGAACCCAGCCTTAGTCAAATTACATGTAATGTGTCTATTCATTTTAAATATTGTATATATTTATTTTTTATTTTTAAAAACTGTCCTGGGACGGTCATAATCGGAGGCACACACTTCCTGTATTAAATGTATACATGGATCAGCAGGGTTTGCGCAGTTTGTGGCAGTTGCAAAAAATGGGGTCTGTCAGAAAAATGTCATATATATAATTGCAGTTTCCAGGAAGTGATCCTGTACAGCCCCCTCTTAGAGCCCAAGATATGACAAGCTAGAGGCAAGAGCCTTATCTACTTGACATTGAATTTCTATTCCTGTGATAATCCTGTCCCAGTCTACACAGCAAAGCTTATAAGTGAGCTGCATAACACTGGATTAGAGTTGAGCGAACACCTGGATGTTCGGGTTCGAGAAGTTCGGCCGAACATCCCGGAAATGTTCGGGTTCGGGATCCGAACCCGATCCGAACTTCGTCCCGAACCCGAACCCCATTGAAGTCAATGGGGACCCGAACTTTTCGGCACTAAAAAGGCTGTAAAACAGCCCAGGAAAGAGCTAGAGGGCTGCAAAAGGCAGCAACATGTAGGTAAATCCCCTGCAAACAAATGTGGATAGGGAAATGAATTAAAATAAAAATTAAATAAATAAAAATTAACCAAAATCAATTGGAGAGAGGTTCCATAGCAGAGAATCTGGCTTCCCGTCACCCACCACTGGAACAGTCCATTCTCAGATATTTAGGCCCCGGCACCCAGGCAGAGGAGAGAGGTCCCGTAACAGAGAATCTGTCTTCATGTCAGCAGAGAATTAGTCTGCATGTCATAGCAGAGAATGAGGCTTCACGTCAGCCACCACTGCAACAGTCCATTGGCATATATTTAGGCCCAGCACACACACAGGCAGAGGAGAGAGGTCCCGTAACAGAGAATCTGGCTTCATGTCAGCAGAGAATCAGTCTGCATGTCATAGCAGAGAATCAGGCTTCACGTCAGCCACCACTGCAACAGTCCATTGTCATAAATTTAGGCCCAGCACCCAGGCAGAGGAGAGAGGTCCCGTAACAGAGAATCTGGCTTCATGTCAGCAGAGAATCAGTCTTCATATCATAGCAGAGAATCAGGCTTCACGTCACCCACCACTGTAAGAGTCAATTTTCATAAATTTAGGCCCAGAACCCAGGCAGAGGAGAAAGGTCCCGTAACAGACAATCTGGCTTCATGTCAGCAGAGAATCAGTCTTCATATCATAGCAGAGAATCAGGCTTCACGTCACCCACCACTGTAAGAGTCAATTTTCATAAATTTAGGCCCAGAACCCAGGCAGAGGAGAAAGGTCCCGTAACAGACAATCTGGCTTCATGTCAGCAGAGAATCAGTCTTCATATCATAGCAGAGAATCAGGCTTCACGTCACCCACCACTGTAAGAGTCAATTTTCATAAATTTAGGCCCAGAACCCAGGCAGAGGAGAAAGGTCCCGTAACAGACAATCTGGCTTCATGTCAGCAGAGAATCAGTCTTCATATCATAGCAGAGAATCAGGCTTCACGTCACCCACCACTGTAAGAGTCAATTTTCATAAATTTAGGCCCAGAACCCAGGCAGAGGAGAAAGGTCCCGTAACAGACAATCTGGCTTCATGTCAGCAGAGAATCAGTCTTCATATCATAGCAGAGAATCAGGCTTCACGTCACCCACCACTGTAAGAGTCAATTTTCATAAATTTAGGCCCAGAACCCAGGCAGAGGAGAAAGGTCCCGTAACAGACAATCTGGCTTCATGTCAGCAGAGAATCAGTCTTCATATCATAGCAGAGAATCAGGCTTCACGTCACCCACCACTGTAAGAGTCAATTTTCATAAATTTAGGCCCAGAACCCAGGCAGAGGAGAAAGGTCCCGTAACAGACAATCTGGCTTCATGTCAGCAGAGAATCAGTCTTCATATCATAGCAGAGAATCAGGCTTCACGTCACCCACCACTGTAAGAGTCAATTTTCATAAATTTAGGCCCAGAACCCAGGCAGAGGAGAAAGGTCCCGTAACAGACAATCTGGCTTCATGTCAGCAGAGAATCAGTCTTCATATCATAGCAGAGAATCAGGCTTCACGTCACCCACCACTGTAAGAGTCAATTTTCATAAATTTAGGCCCAGAACCCAGGCAGAGGAGAAAGGTCCCGTAACAGACAATCTGGCTTCATGTCAGCAGAGAATCAGTCTTCATATCATAGCAGAGAATCAGGCTTCACGTCACCCACCACTGTAAGAGTCAATTTTCATAAATTTAGGCCCAGAACCCAGGCAGAGGAGAAAGGTCCCGTAACAGACAATCTGGCTTCATGTCAGCAGAGAATCAGTCTTCATATCATAGCAGAGAATCAGGCTTCACGTCACCCACCACTGTAAGAGTCAATTTTCATAAATTTAGGCCCAGAACCCAGGCAGAGGAGAAAGGTCCCGTAACAGACAATCTGGCTTCATGTCAGCAGAGAATCAGTCTTCATATCATAGCAGAGAATCAGGCTTCACGTCACCCACCACTGTAAGAGTCAATTTTCATAAATTTAGGCCCAGAACCCAGGCAGAGGAGAAAGGTCCCGTAACAGACAATCTGGCTTCATGTCAGCAGAGAATCAGTCTTCATATCATAGCAGAGAATCAGGCTTCACGTCACCCACCACTGTAAGAGTCAATTTTCATAAATTTAGGCCCAGAACCCAGGCAGAGGAGAAAGGTCCCGTAACAGACAATCTGGCTTCATGTCAGCAGAGAATCAGTCTTCATATCATAGCAGAGAATCAGGCTTCACGTCACCCACCACTGTAAGAGTCAATTTTCATAAATTTAGGCCCAGAACCCAGGCAGAGGAGAAAGGTCCCGTAACAGACAATCTGGCTTCATGTCAGCAGAGAATCAGTCTTCATATCATAGCAGAGAATCAGGCTTCACGTCACCCACCACTGTAAGAGTCAATTTTCATAAATTTAGGCCCAGAACCCAGGCAGAGGAGAAAGGTCCCGTAACAGACAATCTGGCTTCATGTCAGCAGAGAATCAGTCTTCATATCATAGCAGAGAATCAGGCTTCACGTCACCCACCACTGTAAGAGTCAATTTTCATAAATTTAGGCCCAGAACCCAGGCAGAGGAGAAAGGTCCCGTAACAGACAATCTGGCTTCATGTCAGCAGAGAATCAGTCTTCATATCATAGCAGAGAATCAGGCTTCACGTCACCCACCACTGTAAGAGTCAATTTTCATAAATTTAGGCCCAGAACCCAGGCAGAGGAGAAAGGTCCCGTAACAGACAATCTGGCTTCATGTCAGCAGAGAATCAGTCTTCATATCATAGCAGAGAATCAGGCTTCACGTCACCCACCACTGTAAGAGTCAATTTTCATAAATTTAGGCCCAGAACCCAGGTAGAGGAGAAAGGTCCCGTAACAGACAATCTGGCTTCATGACAGCAGAGAATCAGTCTGCATGTCATAGCAGAGAATCAGGCTTCACGTCAGCCACCACTGCAACAGTCCATTGTCATAAATTTAGGCCCAGCACCCAGGCAGAGGAGAGAGGTCCCGTAACAGAGGATCTGGCTTCATGTCAGCAGAGAATCAGTCTGCATGTCATAGCAGAGAATGAGGCTTCACGTCAGCCACCACTGCAACAGTCCATTGGCATATATTTAGGCCCAGCACACACACAGGCAGAGGAGAGAGGTCCCGTAACAGACAATCTGGCTTCATGTCAGCAGAGAATTAGTCTGCATGTCATAGCAGAGAATGAGGCTTCACGTCACCCACCACTGCAACAGTCCATTGGCATATATTCAGGCCCAGCACCCAGGCAGAGGAGAGAGGTCCCGTAACAGAGGATCTGGCTTCATGTCAGCAGAGAATCAGTCTGCATGTCATAGCAGAGAATGAGGCTTCACGTCAGCCACCACTGCAACAGTCCATTGTCATAAATTTAGGCCCAGCACCCAGGCAGAGGAGAGAGGTCCCGTAAAAGAGGATCTGGCTTCATGTCAGCAGAGAATCAGTCTGCATGTCATAGCAGAGAATCAGGCTTCACGTCAGCCACCACTGCAACAGTCCATTGTCATAAATTTAGGCCCAGCACCCAGGCAGAGGAGAGAGGTCCCGTAACAGAGGATCTGGCTTCATGTCAGCAGAGAATCAGTCTGCATGTCATAGCAGAGAATCAGGCTTCACGTCAGCCACCACTGCAACAGTCCATTGTCATAAATTTAGGCCCAGCACCCAGGCAGAGGAGAGAGGTCCCGTAACAGAGGATCTGGCTTCATGTCAGCAGAGAATCAGTCTGCATGTCATAGCAGAGAATCAGGCTTCACGTCAGCCACCACTGCAACAGTCCATTGTCATAAATTTAGGCCCAGCACCCAGGCAGAGGAGAGAGGTCCCGTAACAGACAATCTGGCTTCATGTCAGCAGAGAATTAGTCTGCATGTCATAGCAGAGAATCAGGCTTCATGTCAGCCACCACTGCAACAGTCCATTGGCATATATTTAGGCCTAGCACACAGGCAGAGGAGAGGTTCATTCAACTTTGGGTAGCATCGCAATATAATGGTAAAATGAAAATAAAAATAGGATTGAATGAGGAAGTGCCCTGGAGTCCAATAATATATGGTTATGGGGAGGTAGTTAATGTCTAATCTGGACAAGGGACGGACAGGTCCTGTGGGATCCATGCCTGGTTCATTTTTATGAACGTCAGCTTGTCCACATTGGCTGTAGACAGGCGGCTGCGTTTGTCTGTAATGACGCCCCCTGCCGTGCTGAATACACGTTCAGACAAAACGCTGGCTGCCGGGCAGGCCAGCACCTCCAAGGCATAAAAGGCTAGCTCTGGCCACGTGGACAATTTAGAGACCCAGAAGTTGAATGGGGCCGAACCATCAGTCAGTACGTGGAGGGGTGTGCACACGTACTGTTCCACCATGTTAGTGAAATGTTGCCTCCTGCTAACACGTTGCGTATCAGGTGGTGGTGCAGTTAGCTGTGGCGTGTTGACAAAAGTTTTCCACATCTCTGCCATGCTAACCCTGCCCTCAGAGGAGCTGGCCGTGACACAGCTGCCTTGGCGACCTCTTGCTCCTCCTCTGCCTTGGCCTTGGGCTTCCACTTGTTCCCCTGTGACATTTGGGAATGCTCTCAGTAGCGCGTCTACCAACGTGCGCTTGTACTCGCGCATCTTCCTATCACGCTCCAGTGCAGGAAGTAAGGTGGGCACATTGTCTTTGTAGCGTGGATCCAGCAGGGTGGCAACCCAGTAGTCCGCACAGGTTAAAATGTGGGCAACTCTGCTGTCGTTGCGCAGGCACTGCAGCATGTAGTCGCTCATGTGTGCCAGGCTGCCCAGGGGTAAGGACAAGCTGTCCTCTGTGGGAGGCGTATCGTCATCGTCCTGCCTTTCCCCCCAGCCACGCACCAGT
The DNA here is from genome assembly GCF_014858855.1 of Bufo gargarizans. Classification (NCBI taxonomy): domain Eukaryota; kingdom Metazoa; phylum Chordata; class Amphibia; order Anura; family Bufonidae; genus Bufo; species Bufo gargarizans. Next base: position 167,292,322 of record NC_058084.1, read on the forward strand.
GATGGACCCGAGCTGCGTTGGGTGCCACCCCGCTGTGACCATGCTTCATCCTCATCCTCCTCCACCTCCTCCTCATCCTCGTCCTCCTCGTCCTCCAGTAGTGGGCCCTGGCTGGCCACATTTGTACCTGGCCTCTGCTGTTGCAAAAAACCTCCCTCTGAGTCACTTCGAAGAGACTGGCCTGAAAGTGCTAAAAATGACCCCTCTTCCTCATCCTCCTCCTCCTCCTCCTGGGCCACCTCCTGTTCCATCATCGCCCTAAGTGTTTTCTCAAGGAGACATAGAAGTGGTATTGTAACGCTGATAACGGTGTCATCGCCACTGGCCATGTTGGTGGAGTACTCGAAACAGCGCAACAGGGCACACAGGTCTCGCATGGAGGCCCAGTCATTGGTGGTGAAGTGGTGCTGTTCTGTAGTGCGACTGACCCGTGCGTGCTGCAGCTGAAACTCCACTATGGCCTGCTGCTGCTCGCACAGTCTGTCCAGCATGTGCAAGGTGGAGTTCCACCTGGTGGGCACGTCGCATATGAGGCGGTGAGCGGGAAGGCCGAAGTTACGCTGTAGCGCAGACAGGCGAGCAGCGGCAGGATGTGAACGCCGGAAGCGCGAACAGACGGCCCGCACTTTATGCAGCAGCTCTGACATGTCGGGGTAGTTGTGAATGAACTTCTGCACCACCAAATTCAGCACATGCGCCAAGCAAGGGATGTGCGTCAAATTGGCTAGTCCCAGAGCTGCAACGAGATTTCGCCCATTATCACACACCACCAGGCCGGGCTTGAGGCTCACCGGCAGCAACCACTCGTCGGTCTGTTGTTCAATACCCCGCCACAACTCCTGTGCGGTGTGGGGCCTGTCCCCCAAACATATGAGTTTCAGAATGGCCTGCTGACGTTTACCCCGGGCTGTGCTGAAGTTGGTGGTGAAGGTGTGTGGCTGACTGGATGAGCAGGTGGAAGAAGAGGAGGAGGAAGCCGAGAAGGAGGAGGTGGCAACAGGAGGCAAAGAATGTTGCCCTGCGATCCTTGGCGGCGGCAGGACGTGCGCCAAACAGCTCTCCGCCTGGGGCCCAGCTGCCACTACATTTACCCAGTGTGCAGTTAGGGAGATATAGCGTCCCTGGCCGTGCTTACTGGTCCACGTATCTGTGGTTAGGTGGACCTTGCTACAGATGGCGTTGCGCAGTGCACACTTGATTTTATCGGATACTTGGTTGTGCAGGGAAGGCACGGCTCTCTTGGAGAAGTAGTGCCGGCTGGGAACAACATACTGTGGGACAGCAAGCGACATGAGCTGTTTGAAGCTGTCTGTGTCCACCAGCCTAAATGACAGCATTTCATAGGCCAGTAGTTTAGAAATGCTGGCATTCAGGGCCAGGGATCGAGGGTGGCTAGGTGGGAATTTACGCTTTCTATCAAATGTTTGTGAGATGGAGAGCTGAACGCTGGCGTGTGACATGGTTGAGACGCTTGGTGACGGAGGTGGTGGTGGTGGTGTTGGTGGTACATCCCCTGTTTGCTGGGCGGCAGGTGCCAACGTTCCTCCAGAGGCGGAGGAAGAGGCCGAGGCGGCAGCAGCAGAATAGGCCGAGGCGGCAGCAGCAGAAGAGGTAGCAGGGGGAGCCTGAGTGACTTCCTTGGTTTTAAGGTGTTTACTCCACTGCAGTTCATGCTTTGCATGCAGGTGCCTGGTCATGCAGGTTGTGCTCAGGTTCAGAACGTTAATGCCTCGCTTCAGGCTCTGATGGCACAGCGTGCAAACCACTCGGGTCTTGTCGTCAGCACATTGTTTGAAGAAGTGCCATGCCAGGGAACTCCTTGAAGCTGCCTTTGGGGTGCTCGGTCCCAGATGGCGGCGGTCAGTAGCAGGCGGAGTCTCTTGGCGGCGGGTGTTCTGCTTTTGCCCACTGCTCCCTCTTTTGCTACGCTGTTGGCTCGGTCTCACCACTGCCTCTTCCTCCGAACTGTGAAAGTCAGTGGCACGACCTTCATTCCATGTGGGGTCTAGGACCTCATCGTCCCCTGCATCGTCTTCCACCCAGTCTTGATCCCTGACCTCCTGTTCAGTCTGCACACTGCAGAAAGACGCAGCAGTTGGCACCTGTGTTTCGTCATCATCAGAGACATGCTGAGGTGGTATTCCCATGTCCTCATCATCAGGAAACATAAGTGGTTGTGCGTCAGTGCATTCTATGTCTTTCACCGCTGGGGAAGGGCTAGGTGGATGCCCTTGGGAAACCCTGCCAGCGGAGTCTTCAAACAGCATAAGAGACTGCTGCATAACTTGAGGCTGAGACAGTTTCCCTGGTATGCATGGGGGTGATGTGACAGACTGATGGGGTTGGTTTTCAGGCGCCATCTGTGCGCTTTCTGCAGAAGACTGGGTGGGAGATAATGTGAACGTGCTGGATCCACTGTCGGCCACCCAATTGACTAATGCCTGTACCTGCTCAGGCCTTACCATCCTTAGAACGGCATTGGGCCCCACCATATATCGCTGTAAATTCTGGCGGCTACTGGGACCTGAGGTAGTTGGTACACTAGGACGTGTGGATGTGGCAGAACGGCCACGTCCTCTCCCAGCACCAGAGGGTCCACTAACACCACCACGACCATGTCCACGTCCGCGTCCCTTACTAGATGTTTTTCTCATTGTTATGGTTCACCACAACAACAAATATATTATTTGGCCCAATGTATTGTATTCAAATTCAGCGGGATATAAATTTGAGGCCTAGTATTTAGGCGCTGGGTGACCGGTATGGATTTAGTGACAGAATTAGACTTGGAAATGCACAGAAGCGTGTGTGTGAAGTTATTCTGAATGACCCAATGTGCACCTTGAATATTATATACCCTTTTTGGGATAGATTTCAAATAGCTCTGATATAGCAGGAACCACTAAATTATGAAATTGCTAAATTGGGAATTGTACTTCAACCCAGAACAAAAAATGTGCTTTGACGGGCACTAAATAACTTTCCCAGCTACAACAGGACAGCGGTAACGAGAGATTTAGAGGGATTTAAATTTGAGGCCTAGTATTTAGGCGCTGGGTGACAGGTATGGGTTTAGTGACAGAATTAGACTTGGAAATACACAGTAGCGGGTGTGTGTGAAGTTATTCTGAATGACCCAATGTGCACCTTCAATATTATATACCCTTTTTGGGATAGATTTCAAATAGCTCTGATATAGCAGGAACCACTAAATTATGAAATTGCTAAATTGGGAATTGTACTTCAACCCAGAACAAAAAATGTGCTTTGACGGACACTAAATATCTTGCCCAGCAACAACAGTACAGCGGTAACGAGAGATTTAGCGGGATATAAATTTGAGGCCTAGTATTTAGGCGCTGGGTCACCGGTATGGATTTAGTGACAGAATTAGACTTGGAAATGCACAGAAGCGTGTGTGTGAAGTTATTCTGAATGACCCTATGTGCACCTTCAATATTATATACCCTTTTAGGGATAGATTTCAAATAGCTCTGATATAGCAGAAACCACTAAATTATGAAATTGCTAAATTGGGAATTGTACTTCAACCCAGAACAAAAAATGTGCTTTGACGGACACTAAATATCTTGCCCAGCAACAACAGTACAGCGGTGGGTAACGAGAGATTTAGAGGGATTTAAATTTGAGGCCTAGTATTTAGGCGCTGGGTCACCGGTATGGATTTAGTGACAGAATTAGACTTGGAAATGCACAGAAGCGTGTGTGTGAAGTTATTCTGAATGACCCTATGTGCACCTTCAATATTATATACCCTTTTAGGGATAGATTTCAAATAGCTCTGATATAGCAGAAACCACTAAATTATGAAATTGCTAAATTGGGAATTGTACTTCAACCCAGAACAAAAAATGTGCTTTGACGGACACTAAATATCTTGCCCAGCAACAACAGTACAGCGGTGGGTAACGAGAGATTTAGAGGGATTTAAATTTGAGGCCTAGTATTTAGGCGCTGGGTCACCGGTATGGATTTAGTGACAGAATTAGACTTGGAAATGCACAGAAGCGTGTGTGTGAAGTTATTCTGAATGACCCTATGTGCACCTTCAATATTATATACCCTTTTAGGGATAGATTTCAAATAGCTCTGATATAGCAGAAACCACTAAATTATGAAATTGCTAAATTGGGAATTGTACTTCAACCCAGAACAAAAAATGTGCTTTGACGGACACTAAATATCTTGCCCAGCAACAACAGTACAGCGGTGGGTAACGAGAGATTTAGAGGGATTTAAATTTGAGGCCTAGTATTTAGGCGCTGGGTCACCGGTATGGATTTAGTGACAGAATTAGACTTGGAAATGCACAGAAGCGTGTGTGTGAAGTTATTCTGAATGACCCTATGTGCACCTTCAATATTATATACCCTTTTAGGGATAGATTTCAAATAGCTCTGATATAGCAGAAACCACTAAATTATGAAATTGCTAAATTGGGAATTGTACTTCAACCCAGAACAAAAAATGTGCTTTGACGGACACTAAATATCTTGCCCAGCAACAACAGTACAGCGGTAACGAGAGATTTAGAGGGATTTAAATTTGAGGCCTAGTATTTAGGCGCTGGGTGACAGGTATGGGTTTAGTGACAGAATTAGACTTGGAAATACACAGTAGCGGGTGTGTGTGAAGTTATTCTGAATGACCCTATGTGCACCTTCAATATTATATACCCTTTTAGGGATAGATTTCAAATAGCTCTGATATAGCAGAAACCACTAAATTATGAAATTGCTAAATTGGGAATTGTACTTCAACCCAGAACAAAAAATGTGCTTTGACGGACACTAAATATCTTGCCCAGCAACAACAGTACAGCGGTGGGTAACGAGAGATTTAGAGGGATTTAAATTTGAGGCCTAGTATTTAGGCGCTGGGTCACCGGTATGGATTTAGTGACAGAATTAGACTTGGAAATGCACAGAAGCGTGTGTGTGAAGTTATTCTGAATGACCCAATGTGCACCTTCAATATTATATACCCTTTTAGGGATAGATTTCAAATAGCTCTGATATAGCAGAAACCACTAAATTATGAAATTGCTAAATTGGGAATTGTACTTCAACCCAGAACAAAAAATGTGCTTTGACGGACACTAAATATCTTGCCCAGCAACAACAGTACAGCGGTAACGAGAGATTTAGAGGGATTTAAATTTGAGGCCTAGTATTTAGGCGCTGGGTGACAGGTATGGGTTTAGTGACAGAATTAGACTTGGAAATACACAGTAGCGGGTGTGTGTGAAGTTATTCTGAATGACCCAATGTGCACCTTCAATATTATATACCCTTTTTGGGATAGATTTCAAATAGCTCTGATATAGCAGGAACCACTAAATTATGAAATTGCTAAATTGGGAATTGTATTTCAACCCAGAACAAGAAATGTGCTTGAACGGACACTAAATAACTCGCCCAGCTACAGCACTAGGGACAGATTTAGCTGGATATAAATTTGAGGCCTAGTATTTAGGCGCTGGGTGACCGGTATGGATTTAGTGACAGAATTAGACTGGGATATGGCCAAAAAATAAACAGACTATTGCTGGTTAAATGCACTTGGTGTGACAGCTTCACCCTGATGTAGGCTTTAGCCAAAAAACAACCACACCATTGAGGGTTAAATGCACTTGGTGACAGGCGCAGCTTGCCCCTGATTTTGTATATGGCCAAAAAATGAACAGACTATTGCTGGTTAAATGCACTTGGTGTGACAGCTTCACCCTGATGTAGGCTTTAGCCAAAAAACAACCACACCATTGAGGGTTAAATGCACTTGGTGACAGGCGCAGCTTGCCCCTGATTTTGTATATGGCCAAAAAATGAACAGACTATTGCTGGTTAAATGCACTTGGTGTCACAGCTTCACCCTGATGTAGGCTTTAGCCAAAAAACAACCACACCATTGAGGGTTAAATGCACTTGGTGACAGGCGCAGCTTGCCCCTGATTTTGTATATGGCCAAAAAATGAACAGACTATTGCTGGTTAAATGCACTTGGTGTGACAGCTTCACCCTGATGTAGGCTTTAGCCAAAAAACAACCACACCATTGAGGGTTAAATGCACTTGGTCGCAGCTTGTGCTGGCGCACCACAAGACACAAAATGGCCGCCGATCACCCCAGAAAAATGAGACTGACAAACGGTCTGTGCAGCCTAAAAACAGTGAGCAATTGAGGATCAGCAGCTCAATGATCCACAGCTGCAGATCGATCAGTTAATCAAGTCCTTTGGAGGAGTTAATCTGCCTAATCTCGCCCTACTGTCGCAGCCGCAACCTCTCCCTACGCTAATCAGAGCAGAGTGACGGGCGGCGCTATGTGACTCCAGCTTAAATAGAGGCTGGGTCACATGGTGCTCTGGCCAATCACAGCCATGCCAATAGTAGGCATGGCTGTGATGGCCTCTTGGGGCAAGTAGTATGACGCTTGTTGATTGGCTGCTTTGCAGCCTTTCAAAAAGCGCCAAGAAAGCGTCACAAAAGCGCCAAGAAAGCGACGAACACCGAACCCGAACCCGGACTTTTACGAAAATGTCCGGGTTCGGGTCCGTGTCACGGACACCCCAAAATTCGGTACGAACCCGAACTATACAGTTCGAGTTCGCTCATCCCTACACTGGATGTATTAGCATATCACCTGGGCTCTAGTGGCCAGTAATGTGCAGTTACAGCTGATAATTACTTAAGTCAAATTGATTTTATCTCTAACCATACTTCTAACCTTAAAGGGGTTGTCCAAGTTATATTTATTGATGACCTATCCTCAGGATAGGTCATCAATATCAGATCGGCTGGGGTCCGACACCCGGCACCCCTGCCAATCAGCTGTTTGAAGAGAAGGCACTGCCTCCTCTTCACTGTTTACCTTCTCGCCTTTGCATCTGCAGCTGTGAGCAGGTGTAATTACATCCAAGCCGTCCCATTCATTTCAATGGTACGGATCGCTCCTATACAAGTATATAGAAGCGAAATGAATTACACCTGCTCACCACTGCAGATGCAACGACGAGCAGGTAAAGAATGAAGAGAAGGCAGCGCTGGCACGGCGCGTGCCTTCTCTTCAAACAGCTGATCGGCGGGGGTGTCGGGTGTCGGACCCCAGCTGATCTGATATTGATGACCTATCCTGAGGATAAGTCATCTATAAATATAACTTGGACAACCCCTTTAAGGGTTCATTCACACGACGGTATGTATTTTGCGGTCTACAAATGGATGACGTCCGTGTGACGTCCAGGTTGCATCTGTTTATTTGTTGCCCTGTTGTAACAATGCCTATTCTTGTCCACAAACCGACAAGAATAGGACATGTTCTATCTTTTTTTGTGTGTCTGCGGAACGGACAAACGGATGTGGACAACACATAGTGTGCTGTCCGCATTTTTTGCGAACCCGCTGAAGTGAATGGGTCCGCATCTGATTCACAAAAAATGGACCAAAAATAGGGTCGTGCAAATTGGGCCTAAAGGGGTTTTCTGGGAGTTTTACACCTCTGGATGGGTCATCAGTATCTGATCGGTGGGGGTCCCACAATTGGGGCTCCGCCGATCAGCTGTTTGAGAAGGCAGCAACACTCGCCGCGGCCTTTTCCAGCTTTTTCTAGGCCGTGTGATGTCACATTCATAAGTCACGTGGCCTAGGAGCAGCTTAGCCGTTTTGAAGTGAACGGGGCTCAGCTGTGATACCAAGCACTTCGGAGATAACGAATTACACCCCGCCAAAGCCCATACATTTGAATGTTGTATGGAGACGGATCTCCGTACGATATTCAAACAAAGTTTTCACTGAAGTGACTTCAGATCTAGGATCCGGAACTTGCTTTGCTCAACACTATTTATTTAGCATATTCCTACAGTTTCAACCAAATTCCTTGTTACCTTGTTGTATGGGGGAGGTATTCACTGTCATCCCATTAATGGGACATTTTATTGACATATTTCACAACATCACTGCCACTACAATTTTCTTTTACAGCTAAATATCTTTAATGGGCAATGTTCTCATTAAACATCAATAATTCTTGGTAGAGTTTTTAGTCAATTATATATAAACTGTAAAATACTGTAGTGTTCAAACATGAACATTAAGTTGTTTCTTTCCTAAGGAAATGTTAATACTAACTTTTTGCCCAGACGTAAATATTGGTGCTTACTTCTGAGAAGGCATCTTCCTTTTTGTATGAAATATATATTACTTGATCTTCTCGGGGCTGTTATTTATCATAGAGCATATGCAAGAAAATATCCAATTTTCCACTCTCTACAAATTCGGATTTCTATGATCAGATGGCCATTTGCTTAAAAGATATGATCAAAACAACTTTTAAGGGTCATGCACACGGCCGCTGCCCGGCCATGCCCATATTGCGGCCCGCAATCAGTGGGTCCTTAATACACGGGCACCGGCCATGTGCACACCGTATGACTGTATTCGTTTGAATGATTCTGCAATCCCGATGATACAGTGTGGTACAGGATGGAGACACAGATTTGAAGTCCATGGAAACATTACAGATTTTTCTGTCTGTACCTTCGCATGCACTACTTTTTTGTCATTGTGAAGTTTCAAGAAAATGGGTTGCGTCTGTAGACGGTGGGCACACAGTTGGTGCTCATGCATTGTGGACTGCGATTTGCTGTCCACAACATGGGCCCGGTCTGCACATGTTCGTGTATGAGCCCTTAGCTAGGGGTTCAGAGGCGAGACTTAAAGCAATCATCTGATTGTCAGGCCAGCTTCAATTAAAAAAAAAGGGTTGCTCTGATGAGAATCTCCTTCATATCATGACAGCAATTGTATAACTGGATACCTAACCTATACACAAAGGGCTATAATAGAAGCAAAATAAATGTTAAAATCCATTGGTTCATTACCTGGCCATATAGAGATTAAAAAAAATGATAATTTTATATTTCACATTTAAAGAAAAGATGGTTGTAAAACTCCAAAAATTGGAAGTTTACTCACTTATTTTCTGAGCTTGTATAAGTTGACAGCCTACATCAGTGGATGAGTTGGCAGAGCATTTATCATGAGTACAGGGTACGAGAGGTAAGCTCCAAGAAGTGCCTCGGCCTCGGCCAGGGTAGTTAGATACATGATCAGGGCAGTGAACTGAACTACTATTTTAAAAATTAATTAATTTTTAATCAATAATATATAGAAGTAAGTTGCAACATTTGGGTTCTCTCTGTGTGCCATACTGTTTTTCATAAGCTACATTTATCCCCACAGTCCAAAGTCCCACAATTCTCTCCTGTAATTAGTGACACTTTTGACCCCGATAATGCTATACATTAAATTACAGAGCACAGAAGATTACACGAGTGTGCATTTTGTCATATATAATACAGAGCACAAAAATAAGAGCAATGCAATTTTCTTTTATTGTGATAGCAGCTAAAATAATTTAGATAAACTACAATCTTGTGAGGCCACACACTAGCTAAATGAAAGACAAGCTAAATGAAACGAGAAGATTGTATATTAAGTAATGGTAAATGGTGTATATACAAATCTCAGCTTACACCAGTGGGATTACCCTTGAGAACTTTGATCAAGAATGATAACATATTCATGGGAACAACAATAAAATGTTTTTGGCAAACAGGAAAGTCATTAAATCTTTCCATGTATACTAATTGAAACGCACAATATAAATCTGATTGTGTCAATAGAGAAGATGTATCAAGTCAAGTGTTTAGAGAGCTGAATCAATATCCAAGTTAAGAGCACCAGTGTTATTATATTGATCAAAACCTAAAATCAATGTAAATGTTACTTCTATGATACCATTTAATGATATTAAAATGTAACAAATGTTTGAATAGTTGAAGCAGTAGGCGGCATGAAAATTATTTTCCTTGATCCTTCCCGAGAAATTGGTTAAAGATTATTTTAGATTGTTCTTTCTCTTTCATTCGCAAATATGCCATTTGGCCTCTTGTTCTCTGATATATGAATAATCTTAAATAACAAAAATGAGGTCAACTCATATAAGTGTGTTAGAATATCTGTGAAAACTGACAATGTGTGTAAGACAAATTAATAAAAACATTAAATGTGGACAAATTGTGCAATATTCATTTATTTCACGTGTAACTTACATGAACCTCTCTGGTTCTTCAAATACACTTGTGAAAAGTTGTCCTAGGTGGGGCAGGAGAAGCAGGCATAGTGGGTTATTTATCATCAGTGGGTAATTAGCATAAAAGGTGTGTACTGCACAGAAAAGTAGAAGGACTGACACTAGTGCCTAAGGCATGTCAATGAGCCCAGTGGGTCATGAAAAATGGGTATGTGACCAATTAGCATATTCCATTTGGTATTGGAGTGATACTGAGAAAAAATGAGTAATGTGTAGCCAAAATTGCAAAGGTGCATATAAATGAAATCATCATTACTCGAATTGTCAGTGACATTTTACCAACATTTTTCAGTATTATTTCATAAAAGGGCGTAGGTTTACATACTATTTTCTATCAATGGAAGTTTCAATAATCTTGAATTGATTTGAGGAAAACAGGTAAAATCTCTCTATATAATTTAGGCTAGTTTCACACTAGCGTTTGGGAGATCTGGCAGACTGTTCAGGCAGGGAACAGCCTTCTGAGTCTCTCTGGATCTGGCATTGCCGGGAGCTATTTGACTGCTGTCCGGCCCCGTTAGCTATAATGGGGCCGGATGGCATGCATGTACAAACCGGATTCCAAAAAAGTTGGGACACTATACAAATCGTGAATAAAAACTGAATGCAATGATGTGGAGGTGCCAACTTCTAATATTTTATTCAGAATAGAACATAAATCACAGAACAAAAGTTTAAACTGAAAAAATGAACCATTTTAAGGGAAAAATATGTTGAATCAGAATTTCATGGTGTCAACAAATCCCCAAAAAGTTGGGACAAGGCCAGTTTCACCACTGTGTGGCATCTCCCCTTCTTCTTACAACACTCAACAGACGTCTGAGGACCGAGGAGACCAGTTTCTCAAGTTTAGAAATAGGAATGCTCTCCCATTCTTGTCTAATACAGGCCTCTAACTGTTCAATCGTCTTGGGCCTTCTTTGTTGCACCTTCCTCTTTATGATGCGCCAAATGTTCTCTATAGGTGAAAGATCTGGACTGCAGACTGGCCATTTCAGTACCCGGATCCTTCTCCTATGCAGCAATGATGTTGAAAAATGCAGGGTCTTCCTGAAAGAGATATCGTCTGGATGGGAGCATATGTTGTTCTAGAACCTGAATATATTTTTCTGCATTGATGGTGCCTTTCCAGACATGCAAGCTGCCCATGCCACACGCAATCATGCAACCCCATACCATCAGAGATGCAGGCTTCTGAACTGAGCATTGATAACAACTTGGGTTGTCCTTGTCCTCTTTGGTCCGGATGACATGGAGTCCCAGATTTCCAAAAAGAACTTCGAATCTTGACTCGTCTGACCACAGAACAGTCTTCCATTTTGCCACACTCCATTTTAAATGATCCCTGGCCCAGTGAAAACGCCTGAGCTTGTGGATCTTGCTTAGAAATGGCTTGTTCTTTGAATTGTAGAGTTTCAGCTGGCAACGGCGGATGGCTTGGTGGATTGTGTTCACTGACAATGGTTTCTGGAAGTATTCCTGAACCCATTCTGTGATTTCCTTTACAGTAGCATTCCTGTTTGTGGTGCAGTGTCGTTTAAGGGTCCGGAGATCACGGCATCCAGTATGGTTTTACGGCCTTGACCCTTACGCACAGAGATTGTTCCAGATTCACTGAATCTTCGGATGATGTTATGCACAGTTGATGATGATAGATGCAAAGTCTTTGCAATTTTTCGCTGGGTAACACCTTTCTGATATTGCTCCACTATCTTTCTGCGCAACATTGTGGGATCTGGTGATCCTCTACCCATCTTGGCTTCTGAGAGACACTGCCACTCTGAGAAGCTCTTTTTATACCCAATCATGTTGCCAATTGACCTAATTAGTATTAATTGGTCTTCCAGCTCTTCGTTATGCTCAAATTTACTTTTTCCAGCCTCTTATTGCTACTTGTCCCAACTTTTTGGGGATCAACGTATTTTTCCTTTAAAATGATTTGAATCAATGTATTTTTCCTTTAAAATGATACATTTACTCGGATTAAACGTTTGATCTGTCATCTACGTTCTATTACAAATAAAATATTGACATTTGCCATCTCCACATCATTGCATTCAGTTTTTATTCACAATTAGTTTAGTGTCCCAACTTTTTGGGAATCCGGTTTGTAGCTTCCAGCTGGAACAGTCTACTGGATCTCCAAACGCTAGTATGAAACTAGCCTTACTAAGTTTAGGGAAGAAACGGAAGGGTCATGGACAAGTTGACATAAAATCAAATCCGTTCTGACCATAAGACTGTAGCAAAGCCGTTCTGACTGTCAGACTTTAGTAACCATCAGTTATTTTTCTCCATTTATTCAATTGCTCGTGAGGTAGTTGTATATAGCTGATGGCAGTAGGCACTATCCAGCCCTCCTAGGAAGGGAACCCTGATGTGGCTATCAATGGCAAACAACATAGTTCAGTGAAACCAGGTTCTGCCTTTGTACTAATGATGACTGCATCAGAGTTTGCAGGAGGGCTAGAGGGCACCTTCTGCCATCATACTTAGTGGGTAGACAAACAGGACCAACACCAGGTGTCATGGTGTGGGGTCCTATTAGCTACCATGGCCGTGTCTGTCCTGTTCTGGCCATTCCTTGAGTTCATGGAGGGAAAATTGACCAGCTTTCAGTATGTCCAGGACATTGAGGAACCAGTCCTCTGGTGTTCCAAAAAGATAACACACATCTGCTTACTGCCTGCACTACACGATGTGCTCCTCTGGGTATCAAGCAGCTCCCTTGTCCAACTCAATTGGCAGATCTCTCCCCTATCAAGAATGTTGGTGACTGGACCATGGCAGAACTTTTGGTCCAAGTTGAAAGAGCTTTGAATGATATACCATACGAGAATATCCAACATCTGCATGACTGTTACCATGCCACAGTGCCAACCTGTATTGCTGAAAGAGGAGATGCCACCCAGTATTATATAAGCTGCTACAAAATTATAAATAAAATGTGCATCACCTTGGTTGTGGGATCAATGTCCTAGCACCACTAGCAGTTAATACTTTGTCAATCTCAGCTCAATTGCATTGTTTTCCAGGTGTTTTATTTTTATTTTCTGGTAGTATATTTATTCATCATGTATTTCAGCACTTGACAGATCCAACTTGTTAGTTCCCAGGGTCTATTGATTTGTGGCTATTCTGTTTTATACTCACTTCTACTTCTGTCTTGTGGCAAAGGTGGCATCCTATGACAATGCCACATTCAAGGGAGTTTTCCGGGCTTCAGATATTGATGACCTATGCTCAAGGTAGGTCATTGATATCAGATTAGCAGGGTTCTGACACCTGGAACCCCTACTGATCAGCTATTTTCAGTGGCCACCGGTGCTGGATATAACACTCTGAATGAAGCCGGAAGTAGGGGTGGGCGGTATAGGCGATATAGGCGATATGCAATATAAATTTGTGCCACAATATGGATTTTGTGCATATCGCCTATATCGCCGGACTGCGATATGACCACGGAGCAGCAGTTCCGATCGGAGTCCCAGCAGTGTAATGCTGGGGCTCCGATCGGTTACCATGGCAGCCGGGACGCTACTGAAGTCCTGGCTGCTATGGTATGTCAGTGAGCAGCATTATACTATGTACCGTGGCCGCCAGGAGCTCCTTCTTCTGTCTGTGCGGCGCATTGCTAATGCTTATAGCTCACGTGTGCCGTGCACATCAGAGGCTGGCCTGCTCGTGAGCTGACCCTGTGAAACATTATATGCAAGGCCTTGCTGGTGAGCTGACCCTCAAAAAAATTATATGCGAGGGCCTGCAGGTGAGCTGACCCTGTAAAGCATTGTAGGTGAGGGCCTGCTGGTGAGCTGACCCTGTAAAACATTATATGTGAGGGCCTGCTGGTGAGCTGACCCTCTAAAAAATTATATGCAAGGGCCTGCTGGTGAGCTAACCCTGTAAAACATTGTAGTTGAGGGCCTGCTGGTGAGCTGACCCTCTAAAAAATTATATACAAGGGCCTGCAGCTGAGCTGACACTGTAAAACATTATATGCGAATGGCATACATGGGAGGGCATTACATGCAACGAATAAGCATGTTGATATGATGGAAGAGGAGGAGGAGGATGAGAAAAGGAAGATTCAACCATATACAGTGCATTCACTACATTATAAAAAACACATTTAAAGTGCCTTTACGTTCATCAGCTTTCCTCTGGTGAAGTCGAGAAGTGATGGTCAATCCAGGCCTTGTTCATTTTTAAATGCGTCATCCTGTCAGCATTTTCAGTTGACAGGTGGATACGCTTATCTGTTATAACGCCCCCAGCAGCACTAAATACCTGCTCAGACAAAACGCTGGCGGCAGGGCAGGCCAGCACCTCCAAGGTGGAGAGCGCCAGTTCATGCCACGTGTCCATCTTGGACACCCAGTAGTTGTAAGGCACTGAGGGATCATTGAGGATGCTGACACGGTCTGCTAGGTACTCCTACACTATCTTCCAACATTTTTCCCTTCTTGTGACACTTGGAACTGCTGTGTGTTCCCCTTGTCTCTCCTCCTCACTTAGCCAAGGAAGTACGGACTCTGCTGCCAGCGTTGTCAGATGGAAATTTTTGGAGCAATTTTTAAACAAGGATCTTCTGGTATTGCACCGTCCTCTCCCCCAGAGGAATGAGAGATTAGAACTTCTCTTTCTAGTGGGGGTCGAGAAGGGTGAACAACCAGTAATCCATGTTGTCTAAAATGCGTATAATGCGCTGGTTGCCGGAAAGGCAGCCTAACATGAAGTCAGCCATGTGTGCCAGAGTACCAACAGGCAAGACTTAGCTGTCGTCATCAGGAGGATCACTTAACCTCTTCCTCCTCTTCTGCCCACCCATGCAGAACAGATGGAATTAAACTTCCATGGGTACTACCCTCTGTAGCGGAGTCAACCGTCTCCTGCTGCTCCTCCTCTTCATCGTCCAATTTAGTCTGGCTATCACCCTGGTTAATGTATTCCCCCTTTTTCACCTCTTCCACATGCAAAGCGTCATCCTTAATTGTAAGCAGCGAGCGTTTGAGTAGACAATGAAGTGGGATGGTTACGCTGATAATAGCATTATCGCCGCTCACCATCTGTGTTGATTCCTCAAAGTTTCTTAAAACCACACAGAGGTCAGACATCCATGCCCACTCCTCGCTTGTGAATAGCGGAAGCTGACTGGAAAGGTGACACCCATGTTGCAGCTGGTATTCCACTACTGCCCTCTGCTGCTCAAAAAGCCTGGCCAACATGTGATACGTCGAGTTCCTGCACGTGCGCATGTTGCACAACAGACGGTGAGCTGGCAAGTTAAAGCGCTGCTGCAATGTTGACAGACCTGCTGAAGTGTCACACACAGTGCACCTTCACCAGCAGCTCAGGTAGATTGGGGTAGGTTTTGAGAAACCGCTGTACCACAAGGTTGAACACGTAGGCTAGGCATGGGATGTGTCTGAGCTTGCCGAGCTCCAAAGCTGCCACCAAGTTACAGCCATTATCAGACACAACCATGCCTGGTTCTAGGATGAGTGGCAAGAGCCACAGCTCTGTCTGGTCTCTTATCCCCTGCCACAGCTCTGAAGTGGTGTGCTGTATGTGCCCTAAGCATATCAGCATCAGCACTGCCTGTTGCCGCTACCCCACTGCAGTGCTTTTTAGCTATCGATTGATGACTGACTGGTGCTGCACGCGGATAATTCGGAGATGGAAGTGGAGGAGGAGGCGGATTAGGAGAAGTCTGGGTTGGAGCCACTAATGTAGGTTCTGGCGTAAACCCTGATCGACATAGGACCCACAATTCTTGGCGTCGGTAGCACCTGTGCCATCCCAGGGTATGACTCGCTCCCGGCCTCCACAACATTCACCCAATGTGCGGTCAGGGAAATGTAGCGTCCCTGGCCGAATACACTTGTCCATGTGTCCGTGGTTAAGTAGACCTTCCCAGTAACTGCGTTGGTCAGAGC
Source organism: Bufo gargarizans (assembly GCF_014858855.1). Taxonomy (NCBI): domain Eukaryota; kingdom Metazoa; phylum Chordata; class Amphibia; order Anura; family Bufonidae; genus Bufo; species Bufo gargarizans. The sequence goes on from NC_058084.1 coordinate 167,308,430, forward strand.
ACATGTGATGTTATGGGACATTTGTTGGTGTAAGGCAGGCATGGCACACCTTTGAAAATATTGGCGGCTGGGGACTGTAACGTGGGACGGCCGCCAACATCAGGCTGAGGAAGGTCTCAGTGTCCACAAGCCTAAAGGGCAACATTTCCAGGACCAGTAATTTGGAAAGGTGTGCATTTAGTGCTATGGTCTGTGGGTGGGTGGCTGGGTATTTGCGCTTGCATTCAAATGCCTGGGATAAGGAAATTTGTACACTGTGCTGGGACATGGAATTGGATGTGGTCGCTGATGGTGCTTGTGAAAGTCCAGGTGCAGTGAGGGAGGCATCCGGGTCTGCGCCTTCGACAGGGGCTTGGCCAGCACATAACACAGGGGAAGAGGAGGCAGTGGTGTGACCCACAGACACAGATTGTGGACCCAGGCGTTCGGCCCACCTATTACGGTGCTTTTATGCCATGTGGCGGATCATGCTGGTGGTGATGAGGTTGCTAGTGTTCACGCCCCTGCTCAATTTTGTATGGCACAGGTTGCAAATTACAATTCATTTGTCGTCCGCACTTTCCTAAAAAAAAGTGGCAGACTGCGGGACACCAAGGGAGATTTCTGCAAGGGTGTGCTCCAGGGAACAGTTGCGGGCCTGTTTGGTGTGGCCTGCCTTCTCCATTTTGCCACCCCAACTCCTCTTCCAGCCTGTTGCGGTGCAGCAGATCCCTCCCCCTCTGTACTGCTGTCCTTGCTCGGCTTTCCACTTTACCAGGTTGGGTCAGTGACTTCATCGTCCACCACCTCCTCTTCCACTTCCTCACTCTGCTAATCCTCCTGACTTGTTGACCTAACCACTACCTCAGTGATTGACAACTGTGTCTCATCGACTTCATCAACCTGTTGAGAGAGTAATTGCCGTTGAGTTATTGGCAACTGTGTCTCATCATCATCCACCTCATTAAATAGTAATTGCAGTTCCCCACCGTCATTTTCTTGTGATTGTGGATGCTCAAGAGTTTGGGAATCAGGGCACAAGATTTTTCCCTCTTCAAGAGTGCTTTGTGAGAGGGCCAAATCAAGGAATAGCGCTGAAAAGAGCGCCTCGGAATATCAGAGTGTGGGATCACTTGTTTGCCCAGACTCTCCATGGTGGGAGGAAGGAGGATCAGGGTGAGGATTGGGTTGAGCAGACTCCTGGTTACTGAGACTGGACTTGGTGGAAGACAGGGTGGTGCTTAAGCGACTGAAAGCATTATCTACTGCAATCCAACCAACCACCTGGTCGCACTAGTCTGACTTCAAGAGTGGTGTCCTGCGACGCCTTACAATCTGGGACATGAAACTAGGTATCGTGGATGATTGTTTTTTCCCTTACAGCTTGCCTTCTTCATATTATATGTTATATGTGATTGAAAGTCTGTCACACGTACAGTAGCTTAGAATTTGGAAGTGTATGCGCAAACAAATTTAAAAAGGTATTTTGGATGTGGAAACGTCACACAGGCGATATCCCGCAGATAATGTCAATGCTGTCACCAGCGGTTAATGAATAATTGCTGGAAATGTCACAGGTGTTTGGGATGAGGAAATATTTTACAGGAGAGGTACAACTGGTAATGTCACTGTCCGCAGCGTCTACGCAAAAAAGTACACTGTATGTCACAGATAAATTTTTGAAGCGCACATTTTACACTGGAGATGTGGCCCTGGTAAGGTCACTGTCAGAAGCGGACACCGTCTACGGAAAAAGTACACTGTATGTCACAGATAAATGTTTGAAGTGCACATGTTACACTGCAGATGTCGCTCTGGTAAGGTCACTGTCAGAAGTGGACGCCGTTTACGGAAAAAGTACACTGTATGTCACAATTACATTTGTGAAGCGCACATGATACACTGCAGATGTGGCACTGGTTATGTCACTGTCAGAAGCGGACACCATCTATTGAAAAAGTACACTGTATGTCACAGATATTTTTTGGATGGGTACACTTTACACTGGAGATATGGTGCAGCTAATGTCACTGTCCACAGTGGACACCGTCTACGGAAAAAGTACACTGGATGTCAGATATTTTTTGGATGCCCACACTTTACCCTGGAGATGTAGAGCAGCTAATGTCACTGTCTGCAGCGGACACCGTCTACAGAAAAAATACACTGGGTGTCACTTATATTTTAGGAATGCGCACACTTTACACAGGAGATGTGGCACGGATAATTTAACTGTCCGCAGCGGACACCGTCTACGGAAAAAGTACACTGGATGTCACTGATATTTTAGGGATGCGCACACTTTACACAGGAGATGTGTCGCGGATAATTTAGCTGTCCGCAGCAGACACGGTCTACGGAAAAAGTACACTGGATGTCACTGATATTTTAGGGATGCGCACACTTTACACAGGAGATGTGTCGCGGATAATTTAGCTGTCCGCAGCAGACACCGTCTATGGAAAAAGTACACTGGATGTCACTGATATTTTAGGGATGCGCACACTTTACACTGGAGGTGTGGCGCGGATAATTTAACTGTCCGCGGCGGCCTATTAGACGCTATTTAGTGCAGGATGCACTAAAAATATATATTGCTGCTGTCACACACAATAGTCCTTTAAAAGGACTTTTTGGGCCTCTGAAAAGTTTTTCTAATAAAAATCTTCCAATAACACTCCCTACACTGTCTGTCCCTTCCTATGCACAGCTCTCCCTAAGACTGAGCAATTTAGCGCAGGTTGCGCTACAAACATATATTGCTGCTGTCACACACAATAGTCCTTAAAAGGACTTTTGGGTCTCTGAAAAGTTTTTTTAAAAAAAACTTCCAATAACACGCCCTACACTGTCTGTCCCTTCCTATGCTCAGCTCTCCCTGACTAAGACTGAGCTGAACACGTGTCATCGGGTGCTTTATAGCACCCAATGATGCGTTCCGGCCAGCCAATCACTGTAATGCCAGTAGCCAACATGGCTACGGTATTACAGTGCGTTCCAGTACCTCCCTGCACATTTATTGGCTGCTTGGCCTTGAGCATTGCACTCGAGCACATGCTGTACCGCCACTCGGCTGAGCATGCTCGATCAACACTACCGATAACATCTGCAGCAATTTTCTATCAAAGTCACCAACCCTTGGGGAATGCCTAACTTCCTTCAGACCTTGAAACTAAATTCATTTGATGAGCGAATCGAAGCTGTCGAAGTAGAATTAGTTCCTATTTTCAGGAAAAATTGGATTCGCACCAAAGCTGAATTTCCTCACGCTTCTTGCTAACGAATCGCATTTTTTTTCCTAAATTGGCTGCTGCATGTGTGAGGACATGGAGCAAGGAACTCTGGGAAGGCGGGATCACCCATAATGCCATGCATGCAGCCAATCAGCTGCCAGCCAGCCCTGTGATGTCACAGCCCTATAAATAGCCTCAGCCATTTTGGATTCTGCCATTTTCCAGTGTACTTAGTGCAGGGAGAGATATTAGCAGGCGCTAGGGACAGTGCTAGAAAAAATTAAATTGTGCTAAAAAATGATTTAAAAGTGAAGGGAAAGATTATTCAAGGTGTAGGGAAAGGATAGGGAGGAATCATTCCACAGCATTTAAGTTGAACAGGGTTCAGTCGGGGAGGTGACAGCCTGGGTAATCGGAACAATCCTATTACACCTTGCTGCATTGACTGTGCATCCACATTGCCATTATACAGCTCTGTAATTCCAGCAAACCGTTCTTGTTATTGGGGTGTAAGTGCTGTTTGATATAGCCATTAACAGGTTTTATTACAAGGAAATATTTCTATGTCTTATTTGCCCTTGTGCGGTGCAATTATATGTTCTAAAGCATTTTTTGGCTTGCATTAGTGGGGAAAAAAGGGCTTATTAGCCGTTATATGGTGAAGTGCTAAAATTACAGCCCTTATTGGCGTGTATTATTGGCAAAAAATATATATATTTGACATTCAGTGGTGCAGTTATATGTTCTAAAGCCTTTTGTGGCGTGTATTAGTGGCAAAAGTAAAATATATTTGCGGTTCAGTGGTGCAGTTATGTTATAAAGCCTTTTGTGGCATGCATTAGTGGCAAAAGTAAAATATATTTGCCGTTCAACTATGCAGTTATACAGTCAGGTCCATAAATATTGGGACATAGACACAATTCTAACATTTTGGGCTCTATACACCACCTCAATGGATTTGAAATGAAACGAACAAGATGTGCTTTAACTGCAGACTGTCAGCTTTAATTTGAGGTGTAGGAATTACAACAGTTTGTATATGTGCCTCCCACTTGTTAAGCGACCAAAAGTAATGGGATAGAATAATAATTGTAAATCAAACTTTCACTTTTTAATACTTGGTTGCAAATTCTTTGCAATCAATTACAGCCTGAAGTCTGGAAAGCATAGATATCACCAGACTCTGGGTTTCATTCCTGGTGATGCTCTGCCAGGCCTCTACTGCAACTGTCTTCCGTTCCTGCTTGTTCTTGGGGCATTTTCTCTTCAGTTTTATCTTCAACAAGTGAAATGCATGCTCAATCGGATTCATGTCACGTGATTGACTTGGCCATTGCATACCATTCCACTTCTTTCCCTTAAAAAACTCTTTGGTTGCTTTTGCAGTATGCTTTGGGTCATTGTCCATCTGCACTGTGAAGCGCAGTCCAATGAGTTCTGAAGCATTTGGCTGAATATGAGCAGATAATATTGCCAGGAACACTTCAGAATTCATCCTGCTGCTTTTGTCAGCAGTCACATTATCAATAAATACAAAAGAACCAGTTCCATACATGCCCACGCCATGACACTACCACCACCATGCTTCACTGATGAGGTGGTATGCTTAGAATCATGAGCAGTTCCTTTCCTTCTCCATACTCTTCTCTTCCCATCACTCTGGTACAAGTTGATATTGGTCTTATCTGTCCATAGGATGTTGTTCCAGAACTGTGAAGGCTTTTTTAGATGTCATCAAGGTCTGATTTCAGGATATGAAGTCAGAGTAGGGACTAGCGCAGATCTGGATGCCTATATGGGTTGGGGGTGATTTGGTTTGTATGTCAGAGAAGCGTCGCTGACCTGCTTCAGATGGTAATCTATGTAACAAGTAAGCGTTGTCATTAATGAGGCTACAAGTGATTACCTGTATCAAGTGGCGATCTGTGGATAAGGTTCCAAGTGGTTAATTCTGCTTTAGATGGCGATCCTTACAGAGATGTTCTTCCTGTTGTTGGATCCGGATAGGTTCAGGCTCAACCTCGAGTGTGGGTGGCGCTCCGGCCGGTAGCTAATCCACTCACACGAGGGAACCCCAGTTGAAGTCCGGGAACTTCGGCGTGTGACGTCACCGCACTGTGTATGGAAGCCTACAGGGGACACAATTAATCCGACGCGTTTCTGAGCCAAAACGGGCTCCTTCGTCAGGGATAGTAAGGTGTGTCTCTCCTGCAGATAAATAGGCTACCGTTCCCATGACAACCACTGGTTTGTTTGGATCAGGAATATTTAACCCTATCTGTACTGTTTTGTATTTAGATTTAATTTAATCAAATGCAAACAGTTCAATCTCTTGATTAAGGCCATATGGGGCCAGGCTGTTTAATTTAAAGATCCATTTGCTTTCTTTTCTGGACATCTCCTTTATGTAATTGCCACCTCTCTTGTTAATGGGTACTTTTTCAATCCCTCCAAAGGTGGATCCATTAAATTTGCTTGCATGATACTGTGTATAATGGCGGGATAGCGGATGACCCTCAAATTTTTTGTGTATGTTTCTCACATGTTCTCCAATTCTTATTTTGAGTAGTCTCTTAGTCCTACCCACATATATTTTCTGGCACGGGCATTTTATATAATATATTAAACCTGCCGTATTGCAAGTCATGTAATGGTTGAGTTTGAAGGTAGACTCTTTTGTCTTAATTTCTGTAATTGGGCCTTTAATGGATTTATTACTCATTCTGCAGTTTGCGCATAATTTGCACGGAAAAAATCCCTTTTTCAGGCTGCATTTATTTGTAGGTAGTTTTTTTGTTGTAGTGGCAGAGGGTGCCACCATATTCAGGAGGTTGGGTGTCTTCTTGAATATAAATTTTGGGAGCCCTGTCATCATTTCTCCAATTTGTTTGTCTTGTCTTAATATTTCCCAATGCCTTTTTATGATTTTTTTGAAGGTAGATGCACCTTCGCTATAGTTGCTGATAATAGGGATGTCGATTATATGTGGGTTATTTTCATTTGTTGTTTTCTCAACCGGTTTGTTCTGCAGAAGTGCGCATTGATCCAAATTATTGATTTGCTCTGTGATAGGTGTCAATTTTCTTATATCATACCCCTTATCTATAAATTTTTTATTAAGTTTCATTACTTCGACTTTGTAATCCTCCACGTCAGTGCAATTTCTCCTAGCACGAATGTATTGACTGCGTGGGATATTGTTGAGCCAGGTGGGTAGGTGGCAACTATTCAAGGGTATGAAGCTGTTTGTGTCAGTTGGTTTATGATAAGTTTTTGTTAAAATTGAGCCATTTGAGATGGATATGGTCAGGTCCAGAAAGTTAATCTCGGTCCTGCTCCAGGTAGGACTAAAATTCAGATAAAAGTCATTTTTATTTAGATTCGTAAAAATTGTTCTAATAAAAGTTCATCTCCCTTCCATATAAAAATCACGTCGTCTATAAAACGTTTCCATAGGACCAGATTCGCACCGATCCCGCCCGAGGTCTGGTAGGTTAGCTCCTCCCACTGACCCATATACAGGTTTGCGAAACTCGGTGCGAATCTGGTCCCCATCGCGGTCCCCCACGTCTGTAGATAAAAGTCGGATCCATACTTAAAATAGTTATGCTTCAAAATAAAAGTGATGCAGTCACCGATAAAACTAATTTGGTTCTCTGGCATCAACCCACCTTTCTTCAGAAAGTGTTCTGTTGCTTTTCTTCCTTTTTCGTATTCGATGACTGTATAAAGTGAGGTAACGTCCAGGGTTCCTAAAATGTAATCATCTTTCCATTCAATGTCCTTCAAGATCTGTAAGATGTGTTTAGTGTCTTTAAGGTAAGCCGGTAATTTTTGTACATAGGGTTGTAGTAAAACGTCTACATATTTCGATAAATTAGATGTTAGTCCATCGATTCCTGAGATTATGGGCCTTCCAGGTGGGTTGATGTTACTCTTATGGATCTTTGGCAGGTAATAAAATATTGGAATCCTAGGGTTCTGGTTATTGATGTACGTGGCTTCCTCTGCTGTTAGAATGCCATTTAGTCTGCCATTTTTCACTAGAATATTCAGTTTTGTCTTATAGGAGTCTGTCGGATTCATTTGGAGTTTCTTATATGTTTTTATATCAGATAATAGGCGTACACATTCTCGATGATAGTCTTCTTGTTCCAATATTACTATGCTACCCCCCTTGTCAGCAGGTTTAATGATTATTCCATTGTTGGATTGTAGTGTTTCTATGGCCTTTAGTTCGCCCTTAGATAGATTCCCTGGGCCTCTCCTTCTGTGTGGATTGATTTTACGCAAGTCCCGGGTCACTAGGGTTTGGAAGGTACGTATGGCATCAGAATATTCACCGATAGGGTTAAAGTTGGACTTTTGTTTTAGTGTCGTGTGAATAAACGGTTGGTGTATATTGGTTCCTGGTTAGTGTGGTCTGCATATTCATTGCTATCGTCTTTGTCATTATTAGTAGCTGTTTGTTTTTTATGTTTGTTCTGTTTGGTATCCCCATTGTCCACTCTAGTTTTAGGTGGTGATTTTTCCTTGTTATGTTTATTAGTATTTTTATTTTTATTTTTAATATTATTTTTCAGGTGAGTATTCTCTTTTGGGGTTACATCTTTTTTCAAGAATGTGTTTTTTAAAAAGTATTTTTTGAGAGCTAGTTTACGAGTAAATTTTCTTATGCCAATGAAGGCATTGAACGGGCAGAATTTTGATGATGGGGCAAATTTCAGACCTTTGTCCAGTAATTTAATTTCATCCTTATTTAGTGTGTATGAACTTAGGTTGCAGATATTTTGGCCTTTTAGGTCCTGTAATTGTGTTTTTCTTGTCAATCCTTTCCCCCTTCGTCCTCTTTGGGTTTTTTTCTTTTTGCCGGTGCCTTCGCGTGAAAAAAATCCTTATTCACAGTTTTCTTTATTGTCTTCTTATTGTCATCCTTTTTGGTAGTGGCTTCATTAGTGGTGGTATGTGCGTTACTTCTTCTCCTATTGCATGTGATCTTTTCCCTTTGTTCCTCCTCTATGTGTGAATCAGGTGGTTTTTCATGTGTTTGTATGTCCCTGGTTATAATTTGGGCCTGCAGGGTCTCATTGGTTGCTTCAATGTTTGTATCGTCATCAATGGGTAGGATTTCAAATCTATTTTCCATTATGATGCAGCCATTTTTATGGGTGTCAATCTCATTGTCATTATCAATATCAATTTGTCTTCGTGTATGCACCCTTTGTAGGGGGAGGGGTTTGGTTGGGATAATTAGTACTTGTTCCTGAGGGTTATTCTCCTCTGAGCTGTTTTCATAGGTGGAGATATTCTCTAGTGTACAGTCACATATTGTGTCATCAATGGTATTATAGTCCGAACTACTTCTGTTTGGTGATATTCCTGTGTTGCATTTAGTTTGATCTTTCCTTTGGTTTGGCAAGTCATTATTGCTTGTGTCCTCATTCTTTGGCAAATCCCTATTATGTTTTTTGTTCTTTTTGAGTATGATTTCCTCCTCTTTGCTTTTAATTCTTATATTCACTGATTTAGAGATCCTTATGATTTCTGGGTGATCTTTATATGGTCTTATTCTATCGAATAATCCCATGATCTCCTGATTGTTTTTCCTTAGGGAAATTTTCCTTTTTGTTATAATGAAGGATACGTTTTTTTTAGAGAATTCGTGGAAAAGGTCATCCCATTCTTTCAAGTTGTCACTATCTCCTAAGTCCCCATTAAGTGCTTTAGTAATTTTCAGACCTTTTGGTACAGTGTCGTGTCTGAGGTAGTTTTCTAAGGAGGCTACCTCCCAAAGATCCCTCATTTCCTTAATTAACAGTCTCTCCAGTTGTTTGACGCAGTATATTGCTTCTGTGATCATATCCTGTGAGGGGTTGTCATCAATGTTTTGGTTTTTATGGGGATTGAAAAAGCTCTGTACCAGTTGAATTCTTAGTCTCCGGTCACCCCACAATTCAGTCATGATTAGAGAATAAGAAATGTTTGTGTGAGTAGGGATCTTTTTATGGGGATAGAGTTTTTTTGAAAGCCAAGGTATGTAAAAAAGTATAAATATAGTTTGTACTTTGGTTTTAAATTTATATTTACAGTATTTTCATATATATATATTGTTGAAAATTAATAGGGAGATAGTCAGGAGGTGTTGCGGGTTTGCTGCAGGGTGTGCGCGCAGCACAAAAGGGGTATCTAGAATATATATATATATAGCCCACCCGCGCTCCCAAACACTACCAGGACTCGGTATCCGTCAGATGATCGCAGCTAAAGTCCCTGCCACAGTCTGCTGCTGTGACTGTTAGGTTCAAAATATCATCAAGGTCTGATTTCAGGATATGAAGTCAGAGTAGGGACTAGCGCAGATCTGGATGCCTATATGGGTTGGGGGTGATTTGGTTTGTATGTCAGAGAAGCGTCGCTGACCTGCTTCAGATGGTAATCTATGTAACAAGTAAGCGTTGTCATTAATGAGGCTACAAGTGATTACCTGTATCAAGTGGCGATCTGTGGATAAGGTTCCAAGTGGTTAATTCTGCTTTAGATGGCGATCCTTACAGAGATGTTCTTCCTGTTGTTGGATCCGGATAGGTTCAGGCTCAACCTCGAGTGTGGGTGGCGCTCCGGCCGGTAGCTAATCCACTCACACGAGGGAACCCCAGTTGAAGTCCGGGAACTTCGGCGTGTGACGTCACCGCACTGTGTATGGAAGCCTACAGGGGACACAATTAATCCGACGCGTTTCTGAGCCAAAACGGGCTCCTTCGTCAGGGATAGTAAGGTGTGTCTCTCCTGCAGATAAATAGGCTACCGTTCCCATGACAACCACTGGTTTGTTTGGATCAGGAATATTTAACCCTATCTGTACTGTTTTGTATTTAGATTTAATTTAATCAAATGCAAACAGTTCAATCTCTTGATTAAGGCCATATGGGGCCAGGCTGTTTAATTTAAAGATCCATTTGCTTTCTTTTCTGGACATCTCCTTTATGTAATTGCCACCTCTCTTGTTAATGGGTACTTTTTCAATCCCTCCAAAGGTGGATCCATTAAATTTGCTTGCATGATACTGTGTATAATGGCGGGATAGCGGATGACCCTCAAATTTTTTGTGTATGTTTCTCACATGTTTATTTTGAGTAGTCTCTTAGTCCTACCCACATATATTTTCTGGCACGGGCATTTTATATAATATATTAAACCTGCCGTATTGCAAGTCATGTAATGGTTGAGTTTGAAGGTAGACTCTTTTGTCTTAATCCCGCCATTATACACAGTATCATGCAAGCAAATTTAATGGATCCACCTTTGGAGGGATTGAAAAAGTACCCATTAACAAGAGAGGTGGCAATTACATAAAGGAGATGTCCAGAAAAGAAAGCAAATGGATCTTTAAATTAAACAGCCTGGCCCCATATGGCCTTAATCAAGAGATTGAACTGTTTGCATTTGATTAAATTAAATCTAAATACAAAACAGTACAGATAGGGTTAAATATTCCTGATCCAAACAAACCAGTGGTTGTCATGGGAACGGTAGCCTATTTATCTGCAGGAGAGACACACCTTACTATCCCTGACGAAGGAGCCCGTTTTGGCTCAGAAACGCGTCGGATTAATTGTGTCCCCTGTAGGCTTCCATACACAGTGCGGTGACGTCACACGCCGAAGTTCCCGGACTTCAACTGGGGTTCCCTCGTGTGAGTGGATTAGCTACCGGCCGGAGCGCCACCCACACTCGAGGTTGAGCCTGAACCTATCCGGATCCAACAACAGGAAGAACATCTCTGTAAGGATCGCCATCTAAAGCAGAATTAACCACTTGGAACCTTATCCACAGATCGCCACTTGATACAGGTAATCACTTGTAGCCTCATTAATGACAACGCTTACTTGTTACATAGATTACCATCTGAAGCAGGTCAGCGACGCTTCTCTGACATACAAACCAAATCACCCCCAACCCATATAGGCATCCAGATCTGCGCTAGTCCCTACTCTGACTTCATATCCTGAAATCAGACCTTGATGATATTTTGAACCTAACAGTCACAGCAGCAGACTGTGGCAGGGACTTTAGCTGCGATCATCTGACGGATACCGAGTCCTGGTAGTGTTTGGGAGCGCGGGTGGGCTAATATATATATATTCTAGATACCCCTTTTTTAGATGTCGTTTGGCAAACTCTAATCTGGCCTTCCTGTTTTTGAGGTTCACCAATGGTTTACATCTTGTGGTGAACCCTCTGTATTCACTCTGGTGAAGTCTTCTCTTGATTGTTGACTTTGACACACATACAACTACCTCCTGGAGAGTGTTCTTGATCTGGCCAACTGTTGTGAAGGGTGTTTTCTTCACCAGGGAAAGAATTCTTCTGTCATCCACCACTGTTGTTTTCAGTGGTCATCCGGGTCATTTTGCATTGCTTTGCTCACCTTGCATGCCTACTTTTTAAGAATGTTCCAAACTATTGTTTTGGCCACGCCGAATGTTTTGGCTATCTCTCTGATGTTTTTTTTTTTTTTTTTTTTTCAGCCTAATGATGGCTTGCTTCACTGATAGTGACAGCTCTTTGGATCTCATCTTGAGAGTTGACAGCAACAGATTCCAAATGCAAATAACACACTTGAAATCGGAGAATGAGGGAATAACACACACCTGGCCATGGAACAGCTGAGAAGCCAATTGTCCCATTACATTTGGTCCCTTAACAAGTGGGAGGCACATATGCAAACTGTTGTAATTCCTACACTGTTCACCTGATTTGGATGTAAATACCCTCAAATTAAAGCTGACAGTCTGCAGTTAAAGCACATCTTGTTTATTTCATTTCAAATCCATTGTGGAGGTGTATAGAGCCCAAAATGTTAGAATTGTGTCAATGTCCCAATATTTATGGACCTGACTGTATGTTCTAAAGCCTTTTTTTCATGTAATAGTGGCAAAATAATAATATATTTGCCGTTCAATGGTGCAGTTAAATGTTGTAAAGCAGAAAATATGTAGAAAGACGGCTTCAGAACCAATAAACGTCCTCTAAAACTTCTCCTTTATTTTGGTATAAAATAATACAGCAGACACATCCACCTGGTATACAGTGATTGTTGACGCGTTTCAGACACAACGTCCTTAGTCATGACTAAGGACGTTGTGTCTAAAAACGCGTCAACAATCACTGTATACAAGGTGGATGTGTCTGCTGTATTATTTTATACCAAAATAAAGGAGAAGTTTTAGAGGACTTTTTTGATTCTAAAGCCGTCTTTCTACATATTTTCTGCGCTGCCTTAAACTGGGACACACCCAAGGCTTCAGGAGTCGGGAGCAATTAAAGACCAGAGAGGTGAGCTGGATAAAGTATGTGTGAAATGTTGTAAACATGTTGTTTTTTCCGTGTATTAGTGGCAAAAGAAAAATATGTTTGCCGTTCAGAATGCTATTATTTTCCCTTATAACCATGTTATAAGGGAAAATAATAATGATCAGCTCTCCATCCCGATCGTCTCCTAGCAACCGTGCGTGAGAATCGCACCGTATCAGCAGTTGCTTGCAGATGCTTGCGATTTTCACGCAACCCCATTCACTTCTATGGGGCCTGCGTTGCGTGGATTATCGCAACGCAACGCACAAAAAGGAGCATGCTGCGATTTTCACGCAACGCATAAGTGATGCGTGAAAATCACCGCTCATGTGAACAGCCCCATAGAAATGAATGGGTCGGTATTCAGTGCGGGTGCAATGCGTTCAACTCACGCATCGCATCCACGCGGAATACTCGCCCGTGTGAAAGGGGCCTAATAGTTTTTCCAACATATTGCAACCCGCACATAGCAAGGTTACCCCTATCAAGTCCTAGTGGGGGCATGCTGTAACCGGGAAACATCACTGAATCGAAGATGAGGGAGATAACAAAATTCCATCATTGCTAAATATGATGCTACCCACAGAGACGTTAAAGAACTTTATCTAGATATTGGGATGTTTTACAATCTGACCATGATGTGGGACATCTGGTGAGTGAAACGCTGGCAATTCCATTTCAGAGAGGTCGCAATTTGATGGACAGTCTTGTCCATAGCTTCGTCCGGACATCTCAACCATCTACTTAGCTCAGTGATCTAGTGGAGACCTAAAAATGTGGCAAATGCAAAGCATGCACCTCCATCAGAACAGGCAGACATGTACAAGTATAGTCACCAATAAAGCCATCTATATTAGAACGTTAATAAACTATAAGTCCATGAAACTGGTGTACCTTGCTAATTGTATGTGCGGGCTGCAATATGTTGAAAAAGCTATTAGGGAATTAAGGCAATAAATTGGAGAACATTCTAATGAGATCTAAAATTAATCCTATAACTCCATATAACGCCATGTCAAGTTTACCATGGTGACACCAAATCGATACAGTTTCAAGGTCTGGAGGTAGTTAGACGTTCCTCATGGGGTGGTGATCTTGATAGAAAACTGCTGCAGAAGTTATTGCTTCGTGTAATAACTTCATAGATTTATTTCTACTGTAAAAAGCCATTTCCCGAACTTGGGTTCGGTTCCAAGTGGTACCTCACGAGACTTTGCAAATTAATAACTTCGACTCATTGGAGCCAATACATTCTAATACTGTACGGGGCAATCACACCATACAGTACAGGGCAATCGCTCCGTACAGTATTGAAACAAAGTTTTATGTGAATCAACTTCGAATGTTTCATCCGAAGTCGATTCGCTCATCCCTATTGGTAAAATACACATTGTGGGGACACAAGTATATTTGTGGTCAGGGATAGAGATTAGCGAATCGAAGTTGATGAAGTGGAATTCGATCCAAATTTCAGGAAAAATTCAATTCGCACCGAAGCCGAATTTTCTTGTGCTTCGTGGTAACGAATCGCATTTTTCCTAAAATGGCTGCTGTATGTGTTAGGACATGGAACAAAGAACTCTGGAAACGAGGGATCACCTACAGTGCCCTGCATGCAGCCAATCAGCAGCCAGCCCCTGTGATGTTACAGCTGGCTACTCCTTCTCAGTTATTCCGTCAGCAATCATTCACACAAACTCTTGCCAAAAGACAACAGTATGCATGCACTCATCCAACGGCGCAGAAGCTGAACGTGCTCCTGGCCAAGTTACTGGTGCTGCAGTCCCTCCCTTTCCAATTGTTGGACTCTGCACCTTTCAGAGAACTGATGGCTTGTGCCGAGCCGAGGTGGAGAGCTGTCATTTCTTTGCCAAAAAGGCAATATCAGCCCTGCACAAATATGTAGAACAAAAGGTGGGCCAGTCTTGAGTCTGTCGGTGTCTGCCAAAGTGCAAGGCAGCGCCGACATGTGGAGCTGTAACTACGGTCAGAGACAATAAATGTCCTTTACAGCCCACTGGGTAAATGTGGTTCCCGCCAGGCCACACCAGCAACTTGGCCTCCTCCACGTTCTCACGCCATTGGTCCTGTGATAATGTCTTCCTAGGCCTCCTCATTAGAGTTGAGCGAACACCTAGATGTTCGGGTTCGGGGAGTTCGGCCGAACTTTAAAAAAAGTTCGGGTTCGGGACCCGAACTTGATCCGAACTTGGACCCGAACCCGAACCCTATTGAAGTCAATGGGGACCCGAACTTCACTTTATCATTTTCCGTTATAACATGGTTATAACGGAAAATAATAGTATTAGCTTTTTCAGATCCAACAGTACATTGTAACACAGAGGCGTTCCCATGGTGATGGCGACGCTTCAAGTTAGATTATACTAAGATCTGTGTACATAACTGCCCCCTGCTGCCTGGCAGCACCCGATCTCTTACAGGGGGCTGTGATCCGCACAATTAACCCCGCACCTGAGGAGTTAATTGTGCGGATCTCAGCCCCTTGTAAGAGATCGGGTGCTGCCAGGCAGCAGGGGCCAGACCCCCCTCCCTCCCCAGTATTAAAATCATTGGTGGCCAGTGCGGCCCCCCCCCTCCCTCCCTTCCCAGTATTAAAATCATTTGTGGCCAGTGCAGCCCCCTACCCCCCCTATTAACCCCTTAAGGACACAGCCATATTTCACCTTAAGGACCAGGCCATTTTTTGCAAATCTGACCAGTGTCACTTTAAGTGCTGATAACTTTAAAACCCTTTTACTTACCCAGGCCAATCTGAAATTTTGGGAATGATATTTATTTTTGGGGGGATGTTACATAGCTTAGAAATTTAATTTAGAAATTTTTCAGAAATTTTCCAAATCCCACTTTTTATGGACCAGTTCAGGTCTGAAGTCACTTTGTGAGGCTTATTTTCACCCCGGCAGCCCCCCTGAGCCTAGCATCGGAGCATCTCATGCTCCGATGCGTTCCAGTGCCCTGCGCTAGATCGCGCAGGGCACTGGCTCTTTTGTTTTCAATAACACACTGCCGGGCGGTAACTTCCGCCCGGCAGTGTGTTCGGTGACGTCACCGGCTCTGAGGGGCGGGCTTTATCTCTGCCCTAGCCGTTTTACTGGCTAGGGCAGAGCCAAATCCCGCCCATCAGTGCCGGTGACGTCACCGGGGTTCCTGTCAGCCCCATAGAGAGCCCCGGTACGTCACCGGAACTCAGAAAAATGCCTTTGCCCTGTGCAATTTAGCTTAGGGCAAAGGAGAGCATCGAAGCATGAACTGCTCCGATGCTCATGTCAGGGGGGCTGCCTGGGTGAAAATGGAGGGCTGTCCAGGTTCAGCTCTGAACCTGGACAACCCCTTTAAGTAATATAAACCATCCAAAAATGACCCCATTTTAGAAACTACACCCCTCAAGGTATTCAAAACTGATTTTACAAACTTTGTTAACCCTTTAGGTCTTCCACAAGACTTCATGGCAAATGGACATAAAATTTAAGAATTTTGATTTTTGGGAACATTTTCCAATATAATAAAAAAATTTCCAGGGTTAACTGCCAAACAAAACTCAATATGGGTTGCCCTAATTCTGTAGTTTGCAGAAACACCCCATATGAGGATGTAAACTACTGTTTGGCCAAACAGGAGGACATAGAAGGAGGGGAACGCCATGGTTTTTGCAAGGCAGATTTTGCAGGACTGGTTTTGTTTATACCATGTCCCATTTCAAGCCCCCCGTTGCACCCCCTAGAATAGAAATTCCAAAAAAGTGACTCCATATAAGAAAGTAAACCCCTCAAGGTATTCAAAACTGGGTTTACAAACTTTGTAAACCCTTTAGGTGTTCCACAAGAGTTAATGGCAGATGGAGAAACAATTTTGAAAATTCTATTTTTGGGAAAATTTTCCATTTTAACCCATTTTTTCCAGTAATAAAGTAAGGGTTAACTGCCAACTCAATATGGGTTGATTCTGTAGTTTGTAAAAACACCCCATATGTGGTCCTAAATTACTGTTTGGCCAAATGGGATTACATAGAAGGAGGGGAACGCCATATGGGTTTTGATCGCTCGCTATTACACTTTTTGTGATGTTAGGTGACAAAAAATGGCTTTTTATTACAATTTTTTTTTTTATTAACGCTGTTCTTCCGAGGGGGTTGGGTTAAGTGTTATTTTTATAGAGAAGATTTTTACGGACACGGCGATGCCCAATATGTTTGGCTCTCAGACTTTGGAGACACTAAGCAGGCATCCTCAAACTGTGGCCCTCCAGATGTTGTAAAACTAAAATTCCCACCATGCCCTGCTGATGCCTGTAGGTTGTCTAGACATGCTGGGACTTATAGTTTTACAACATCTGGAGGGCCGCAGTTTGAGGATGCCTGCACTAAAACTAATATTTTTGGGAAAAAAAATTGTTTCCGTGTCTCCAAAGTCTGAGAGCCATAGTTTTTTATGTTCTCTAGGGGACTGTTGGGGATTATCAAAATTTTGTACTCCATGGAAGTGTGATACTCCCTGAAGCAATCGATAACGCAGAGGCCCGGATGATCGGGGCACGTGTCACATTGAGTGGTGGTGTCCTTCCGTATCCCCCTCTTGTGACGCATCTTTTTTGGGTTCATCCCTTCTTTCCAGTATGGGGGACCACACCTGGAAAATGTTGGCCAGGGACGATCTGGGCGCCTCCAATTCCCAAGGTACTCCGGCCTGCTCTTTCCCGGTCTGAAAAAATCTGGTCCTTGAGGACTGCCTCATAGAATTGGAGGAATGTCCCTGTGCTGGCAGTGCTTCGGAATAGTACAAAAGCATTGTACAAGGCAACCTGTACCAAGTAGACCGCAACTTTTTTGTACCATGCCCTGGTTTTGCGCATGCCATTATATGGCTTGAGGACTTGATCAGAGAGATCAACTCCTCCCATATACCGATTGTAGTCGACGATACAATCGGGCTTGAGGACCTTTGCCGTGGTACCTCGCACAGGGACAGGGGTGATGCCATTACCGTGGATGGGGACAGTACACAGACATCCCTCTTGTTCTTATACCTGACCAGCAACAGGTTTCCACTGGTAAGGGCACGGGTCTCAACCCTGGGGATAGGTACCTGGAGGGGGTAGGCAGGGAGGCCGCGCTGATTTTTCCGCATGGTCCTACAAGTGAACGTGGATCTTGCGGCGAGGGACTGGAACAAGAGGATACTAGTGTAAAAGTTATCCACGTATAAGTGGTAACCCTTATCTAGCAGTGGGTACATAAGGTCCCACACGAGTTTCCCGCTAACACCCAGAGTGGGGGGACATTCTGGGGGTTGAATACAGGAATCTCGCCCCTCGCACACACAAAATTTGTAAGTGTACCCTGAGGCACTCTCCCAAATTTTGTACAGCTTCACGTCATACCTCGCCCGCTTAGTGGGAATGTATTGGCGGAAACTGAGTCTCCCCTTGAACGCAACGAGAGACTCATCAACCGCGACCTCCCTTCCAGGTGCGTAGGTTTGCGCAAATTTGTGATCGATGACCGGCCGTATCTTATACAGACGGTCATAGGCAGGATCACCTCGGGGGGGGACGGGACATGCTGCATTATCTGAATAATGCAGACATTTCCGGATGGCCTCAAACCGGGAGCGTGTCATGGCCATACTGTAGAGTGGGGTCTGGTAGAGGACGTCCCCACTCCAGTATTGCCTGACACTAGGTTTTTGCACTAGACCCATGTGCAGCACAAGGCCCCAAAATGTCCTCATCTTGGCTGCACTGACCGGTGTCCAGCCACCGGGTCTAAGTGGCAGGGGGGGTCTAGGGTCTCAAAGCTAAAAAAAAAAAAGTTTAGATAAAAGTGATTTTTTATATTTTTTTCCTAACTAACTTTTCCCTTCTATCCCTGCCTAATGGTGCCTCTCCATCACTGACCCTATCCTACCTGGAGGGTGATGGGTGCAGGAGTGTGATGGGTGCCGATGGGGGGATCGCAGGAGCCTGGTGAGGACAGTGCTGCAGGGTGCAGGTGGGGAGAACAGGAAGAGGAGGGGAGAGAGGAGCGCTGGAAGTTTGAATCTCGCGCCTCTCTCCCCACACCAATCAGCACCCTGGACAGCAGGCATCAGCACCATGGCCAGCACCGCCTCTCCCAAATGCACAGACTGTGATTGGTGGTGTGTAATCACACCACTGATCACAGTCTTTTTCCGGTTCATTGGGTCACCGGAGACCCGAATGGACCGGAAACGCAGCAAACCGCAGGTCTGAAGTGACCTGTGGTTTTCTGCGATCGCCGATACAGGGGGGTCACATGACCCCCCCGGCGTTGTGACAGGATGCCCTCTGAATGATTTCAGCCAGCATCCTGTTCCGATTAACCCCTGCCGCGCCGCAATCGTGATTTAAGACCATGACATACCGGTGCATCATGTGTCCTTAAGGACTCGGGAAACATGCCGTACCGGTACGTCATGTGTCCGTAAGGGGTTAAAATCATTGGTGGTTAGTGCGGCCCCCCCTATTAAAATCATTGGTGTCCAGTGCGGCCTCCCCCCACCCCTAATTAAAATCATTGGTGGCAGTGGCCACAGGTTAACAACCCCTCTCTTCCCCCATCATTGGTGGCAGCGGAGCGGCAGTTCCGATCGGAGTCCCAGTTTAATTGCTGGGGCTTAGATCGGTTACCATGGCAGCCAGGATGCTACTGCTGTCCTGGCTGCCATGGTTACTTAGCACTTTTAGCAGCATTATATTTACGTGCGCTGTAACAGGTTTGTGCTATAAGCAATGCGCCGCACAGATCTTTCACTTACCAGTAGGAGGAGCGCCGGCCACAGACAGCGCACGTAAGTATAATGCTGCTAAAAGTGCTAAGTAACCATGGCAGCCAGGACTGCAGTAGCATCCTAGCTGCCATGGTAACCGATCAGAATCCCAGTGATTAAACTGGGACTCCGATCGGAACTGCCGCTCCGCTGCCACCAATGATGGGGTTGAAGGGGGTTGTTAACCAATGATTTTAATTTGGGGTGGGGAGAGGGGAAGCCGCACTGGACACCGATGAGGGGTTAATTGTGCGGATCACAGCCCCCTGTCAGAGATCGGGTGCTGCCAGGCAGCAGGGGGCCGTTATGTCCACAGTTCTCAGTATCTTCTAACTTGAAGCGTCCCCATCACTATGGGAACACCTCTGTGTTAGAATATACTGTCGGATCTGAGTTTTCACGATCTAACTCAAATCCGATGGCATATTCTAACAGAGGCGTTCCCATGGTGATGGGGACGCTTCAAGTTAAAATATACCATCGGATTGGAGAAAACTCAGATCCGATAGTATATTAATATTACCGGAACACCGAACCCGAACTTTTACTGAAATGTTCGGGTTCGGGTGCCGAACACCGTAAATTTCGGTACGAACCTGAACTTTACAGTTCGGATTCGCTCAACCCTACTCCTCATCCTTCACTGTGTCCTCAGCCTCCACTGCAGGGACAATTCACAGTGCCCCACCAGCATACCAGATGTGCAGAGCACGATGTTGTCACACTGTTCTGCACCTAGTTTGCCTGGACGAACAGAGTCACACAGGGAAGGAACTGTGTCCTTCATCAAGAAATCGAATCCTAGTTTTTTCCTTGAAAACTGAAAATCAGAACTATGGTGACCGACAATGGGAAGAACATGGTGGGCGCGTCAAGAAGCGCTGAGCCATGCCCCCTGCCTTGCATGGCGCACATGTTCAATCTGGTCGTCAAGCGGTTCCTGAAGTCTTCACCCCATCTGCAAGACATCCTGAAAATGGCACTCGTACACTGCAAAGCACTCATACAATGCAAAGCAAACCCTGCTTGAGCTGCCGCGGCATCCCCCAACATAGGCTGATATGCAACATTTCCACCCTCCATATGTTGGACCGATTTTATGAACAAAGAAAGGCCATAAACGATTTCTTGATGATACAGGCGGACAAAGGTACTCCCCTGTGTAACTTTGATGTTAGCCAGTGGTAGCTCATGCGTGACACCTGCCGTTTGCTAAGGCCCTTTGAGGAGGCCACTTTATTTGTCAGTTTCCAGGACTACAGGATGAACTACATCATTCCTCTGATTCATGTCCTGGAACATATGCTGCTTAATCTGGCTGGCCAGAGACTGGAGACATAGCGACTACATCTCACAGCCACATGAGCTTTGTGGGGGCTGAACTAGAGGAGGAGGAGGATATTCGAGCATAAGCAATGCATAGATAAATAGCTGTTTTTTCTACACAGGTGACAGGAGAGGAGGAGCAGGAGCAGTTGGAGGAGCTACAGGGCGATGAGGAAGACAAGGCAGATGACGAGGCCGCCGTGGCAGTATGCAGTAGAGATGGAAGCAGGGAGTCACTCTTAGTCAGCCTCTTAGTCACTTGCTCAAATGGCCCGATACATGCTCAGTTGCTTGCATAGTGACAGCAGAATTGTCACTATTCGACAGAGGGATGACTACTGGCTCTCAACTAGAGATGATTGAATTACTCAAAAACTCAATTCGGCTGGCTCACAAATTTCCCGTAAAGATGTTGCATCACCATGAGGGGACCACAGAGTGGTGATGTGGCAGTAGCATGAGGAGACCACAGTGTGGTGAAGTGGCAGCAGCATGAGGAGACCACAGAGTGGCCCAGTGACATAGTGCTGAGGTAGCAGCAGCATGAGGAGACCACAGAGTGGTGATTTGGCAGCAGCATGAGGAGACCGCAAACTGGCAAGGTAACATAGTGTAGAGGTTGTGGCATAAGGAGGCTACAGAGTGGCACAATGACAGAGTGTGGAGGTGGCAGCAGCAACACGAGGAGACCACAGAATGTCCCAGAGACAGAGTTGTGAGTTGGCAGCAGCATGAAAAGACCACAGAGTGGCAAGGTTACAGTGTAGAGGAGGCAGCAGCATGAGCAGGCCACAGAGTGGCACAATGACAGAGTGTGACTGTGGCAGTAGTAGCATGAAGAGACCACAGATTGGCCCAGAGACAGAGTTGCGAGTTGGCAGTAGCATGAGGAGACAACATATAGAGATTTGTGCGTTCGCAATTCGCCGAACATGCAAACATATGGCTATAACCGGCGGCACTATATTATTTTGCATTGCACCAAACTTTGACCCATGACACACACAACAGGTGGGACAGGACAGCCAATTGAGACATTTCAGTACATGGACACACCCCCACCCTATAACAGAACCTGATCTAGCAGCCATTTTACATTCTGTGTTTTGCCAGTGTAGGGAGAGGTTGCTTTGTGGAGCAGGGACAGACTGTTAGGGACACCAAACACTAGCTAATAGGGCCACAAAAGTTCTTTTAAGGACTGGTATAGGTGTGCTATTGATAGGTGTGATATACTGAGGGGCGTGATACACTTATAATATACTTTCTAACATAGAAAATATATTATAGTGCATTTGTATTGTGCAGCAGTCGTGTGCGGTTCTGCTGCAATATTGAAGCTATATAGAGGGACAAACGCTATTGGAATAACTAATTGCAACTGGTGTGATATACCTGTTGCCCCCCCCCCCCCAAAAAAAAATGATTGAGGGGTGTGATATACCTATAATATAATTTATAACATAGAAAGTATATAGTGCATTTGTATTGTGCAGCAGTTGTGTGCGGTTCTGCTGCAATACTGCAGGTATATAGAGGGACAAGCGATATTGGAACAACTATTTGCAATGGGTGTGATATACCT
Organism: Bufo gargarizans; assembly: GCF_014858855.1. Lineage (NCBI taxonomy): Eukaryota > Metazoa > Chordata > Amphibia > Anura > Bufonidae > Bufo > Bufo gargarizans. The sequence continues at coordinate 167,330,713 of NC_058084.1, forward strand.
GTTGCCACAAAAAATACTGATTGAGGGGTGCAATATACCTGCTTTCACAAAATACTTATTGGAGGGGTGCTATATACCTGCTTCCACAAAATACTTATTGAGGGATGTGATATATTTGCTTCTACAAAATACTGTGGTTTTTATATACCTGTTTCCACAAAATACTGATTGAGGAGTGTGATATACCTGCTTCCTCCAAATATTTATTAAGGGGTTTGATATACCTGCTTCCACAAAATACAGATTGAAGTGTGCAATATACCTGCTTCCACAAAATATTGATTGAGGGGTTATATATACCTGCCTCCACAAAATACTGAATAAGGGGTTTGATATACCTGCTTCCACAAAATACAGATTGAGGGTTGCGATATACCTGCTTCCACAAAATATTGACTAAGGGGTTCTATATACCTGCTTCCACTAAATCCTGATTAAGGGGATTGATATACAGTACAGACCAAAAGTTTGGACACACCTTCTCATTCAAAGAGTTTTCTTTATTTTCATGACTATGAAAATTGTAGATTCACACTGAAGGCATCAAAACTATGAAATAACACATGTGGAATTAACTACATAACAAAAAAGTGTGAAACAACTGAAAATATGTCATATTCTAGGTTCTTCAAAGTCACCTTTTGCTTTGATTACTGCTTTGCACACTCTTGGCATTCTCTTGATGAGCTTCAAGAGGTAGTCACCTGAAATGGTCTTCCAACAGTCTTGAAGGAGTTCCCAGAGATGCTTAGCACTTGTTGGTCCTTTTGCCTTCACTCTGCGGTCCAGCTCACCCCAATCCATCTCGTTTGGGTTCAGGTCCGGTAACTGTGGAGGCCAGGTCATCTGGCGCAGCACCCCATCACTCTCCTTCGTGGTCAAATAGCCCTTACACAGCCTGGAGTTGTGTTTGGGGTCATTGTCCTGTTGAAAAATAAATGATGGTCCAACTAAACGCAAACCGGATGGAATAGCATGCCGCTGCAAGATGCTGTGGTAGCCATGTAGAACAATAAATTTAGAGAAAAATTTATATAGAAATGTAGCTTTTTTTTAAAAACTTTACAACTGAAAGTGAAATTTTTTTGGGAAATTTTGATTAATAACAAAAATTTTTTAAATGTCAGCAGCAATGAAATACCACCAAATGAAAGCTCTATTAGTGAGAAGAAAAGGAGGTAAAATTCATTTGGGTGGTAAGTTGCATGACCGAGCAATAAACGGTAAAAGTAGTGTAGTGCAGAATTGTAAAAAGTGGTCTGGTCATTAAGGGTGTTTAAGCTAGGGGAGCTGAGGTGGTTAAACAATCTCATGCACAGTAGATTTAAATTACATAGCACCAACATATTACCCAGTGCCATTTTATCATTACTCGCTGTCATCAATGGAGTTCACAAATTGGATTTCCTATCAGCATGTCTTTGGGAGGAGACCCACAAACCATATACAAACCATATACAATCTCCATGCAGATATTGTTCTTGGTCAGATTTGAACCTAGGACCCCAGAGCTGCAAGGCCAGTGCTCACCACTTAGCCACCATTCATCTTTTACAATGCCATCGATAAAATGCACAGCAAATCCTACAGCCTAAGGCTACATGCACAACCTATGTGTTTTGCGGTCCGCAAAAAACCCCAAAAAACGGATGACATCTGTATGCCATCCGTTTTTTTTTTGCGGATCCATTGTAGCAATGCCTATACATGGACAAGGACAAGAATAGAACATGTTCTATTTTTTTTGCGGGGCTACGGAACGGACATACTGATGCGGACAGCACATAGTGTCCTGTCCGCATTTTCTGTGGACCCATTGAAGTGAATGGGTCCGCATCCTATCTGAAAAAAAAAACCTGAACAGCATGGAAACAAAATACGTTCGTGTTCATGAGGCCTTAGTCATAACTTTTGTAAGATCACAAAATGTGGATGTTAAGGTCACAGCTATATTTATCTTAGTCGTGGTCTGAGCATTGAGAAAGCTTATTTTGTTTTTGAGGTTGGAGTCTACGAATGTGTCTGGAACTTGGGTTAGATTATAGCCTTTATGACAAAGCATTTTTCTTCCTTTTTTCATGGTCTCGTTCCAAGAGCTATAACTTTTTTATTTTTTCGTCTATATAGCTTTATGAGGGCTTGTTTTTTACGGGACAAGTTGTAGTTTTTAATGGAACCATTTTGGGGTACGCATAACTTTCTTATTAACTTTTATTAACTCTTTCTGGGTGGGAGATGGGGAAAAATAGCAATACTGCCACTGCGTTTTTACATTATAAATTTTACAGTGTTAATTTTTCGGTACAAATAACATAATATCTTTATTCTCTGGGTCAGTACGATTACAGTGATACTAAATACTTATAATTTATTTTAAGTTTTACTACTTGTTTTTGCAATAAAACCCCTTTTATTAACCCAAAAAATGATTTTGCATTGCCACTTCACAAGTCCCATAACCTTTTTATATTTTTTTCTATGGAGTTGTGTGAGGGCTTGATTTTTGAGGGACAACTTGTATTTTTCATTGGTATCATTTTGGAGTAAATTCCGCTTTTTGATCGCTTGTTATTAGTTTTTTTTTCGGTGGAAACTAAGAATAAATTAGAAATTCTGTCTTTTTTATTTTATTTTATTTTTTTACGGCGTTCACCATAGGGGATAATTTATGTAATATTTAAGTAGTCTGGGTCGTTACGGACACGACAATACCAAACATATGGGGGATATTTTCTTTTTGCAATTTTTATAATATACAGTATTTTTGAGGCACAGCCTGCTGGAGATAACTGCAGACAGGCTCGGGGCCCTGATCAGAAGCAAGGTAAGCTTCCCAACACATCAGCACCCTGCGATCGCATTTTCGGGGTGCTGATGGGAGACAGAGGGAGTCCACTCCCTCTGTCAACACTTTACATGCAGTGGGCGCCATTGCGCCCGGCATGTAAAGGGTTAAACAATCGGCACATCTGCCGGTCAGGGCTGTTAGAGCAGGGCCCCGGCTCTCATGTGAGAGCTGGGTCCGCGCTCCCCGCTGCACGGGGGAGCCGTGCAGCGCTTAGACTGGGCCGCTGTAAAAACGCGGTGGCCCAGCCTAGGGCCCCTAAGTGACCTCTGTAAAAAGGTGTATGGGTGGTCACTAAGGGGTTCATTTTATTTTTCTATTTTCATACAATTTTTATTGTCCTGCTTTTATACTTTGTGTGTTCTTGGAAATTGAATGTATTGTTGGCACTGTGTTTGCAGTATGTGCAAAATCCATGGTTTCAAAACCTGGCATGGAATCTCCAAACCTCTTGAACTATAGCTTCTATGGTTTGGAAAGATGGTTCTGCAGGAGAAGCATACAAAGCCTGAGAAGAGTCACGGTCATGGGCTGACTAGCCATAGACCTTAAAGGGTAATTTGCCGGTGGGCTAATGCCCAGGGGGACACCCAAGACCTTCTCATATTGTCAGCTGGATACATAATGATCTCATGCTCTCAGTAGTAGTGTTCAGTGAATCGAAGTATTCGAAGTGGACTTCGATACAAATTTTCCCATGCTTTGTGGTAATGAATCAAGTTTCACTGAAATGGGTGTAAAAAAAAATAAATACTAACATCATTCATTTGAGCGTGAAGAGGCCGCTGTCGCCATCTTGATTAAAGATCCTGCATGAAATCTCATGCACGGTGAAGTATTACATCACTACGCTGGCCAGCGTGATGACGCTATCATGCATCGTGCAAGATTTTGTGTGGCATCTCCACTGAAGATGACCATGGCAAATGGATAAGGGGAGTACTAAATGGATAAGGGGAGTATTATTATTTTATTTATTTTTTAACTTATTAACCCATCTCAGATGCTGCGATCAGCGATGTATGCAGCATCTCAGGGGTTCAATGTTGTAGGGGATGGCACAATCGCAATTCCTCATCATTGTGCTGTCTACTTACAAAGAAATACGCTTCGTGATAAAGTAATTTGTCATAAAGCAAATTTCTTAGTGAAATTCGGTGAAGCAACTGAATATAATTTTTTTTAACTTCGCTCAAATCTACTCAGTAGTAATTAAAGCTAGGTTCTTATGCAGTTGGCCGCAGGTGCCCTCCTGAATTCAGCTGTATTGCTATCCTCAGGATTGTGATACAGTTGGATACTGCAGCTGGGATGGCAGTATTTTGTGCTGCTTAGTGGCATTTGGTTCTTCCTAGGTGGTATTGCTGGTCCCATCTACTTGTGTTGTCCTTGCCTAATTGTGTCGCCCCGCCTGCTGTCAATTTGGTCCTGCCTGCAGCAGTCCTCAGTCTGGCCCTGGTGACAGTTGTTCATGATTTTCTTCCTTCCGCACCCACCTGTCAGTTTACACCTTTCTCTCTAGTTCAAAACAGGTTTTATTCTCTAAACCTAATTTGCTTTGAAGGGAAGGTAGCAATCAGAAAACTTTTATTCTTGTCTTAATGGGGCACACCCACATACATAATGGTGAAGAATAATATTTACCCCACACCATCTTAGAAGAATTACCCTGTGATCTTACCTAACCAACAGTGATGAGTGGTAGGGGCAATATTCAAATTAGCTATATCTCGCAAATATTTGGGTGAATATTTGGAAATTTATTCGCAAATTTGAGAATTCGTGATCTCCAGTCATTATTACCTTGATTGCGAAAATCTGCAATCGGAAAATTCATGATAAAAATTTGCGATACGAAAATTTGCGATCAACACTACTCCTAAAGTCAAAGATATTGCAGCCTTCTCATTGGCCCACAAGCAAGAAGCAGTGAGGGATCATGGGTACTGATGAAAGAAATCTAGAATATTCACGATTACGAAGATATAGCATTATATTCTAGATATTCGAGAGTTCTCGAAGTGCCAATATTCGCAATAAAAATTTGCGATTAGAATATTTGCGATCAACACTGCTAACCAAGTAGTATACACGCTCCTCCAATATATTATGCTTGTTGTGAAGCATGAGAACATTGGGTGCCCTTTATAAGGTTACAGCTGTTGAAGGCTCCAACAATAATGAGGATCTATCTGATGCATATTTTGGAGCTTGGAGAGGAGGGCAAAATGTTGACGTGAGGGTGCAAGTCTTAGTTTATCTCTGAACATAATACTGATTCATTCAAAGTGAATCTGTCACCAGTGACCTCTGTATCAAACTGTTTGCATCGACACATGGCTGTGGTTCAGCTGATTAAAAAGCTGTCTGAACACAATCCGAGACTGTGTTCACAAGTTATGATACTTTTTCTTAATAGGTAGATTAGGCTTTTGGTGCAATGCGGATGTCACCATTGCTCTTATTGCAAAAACCAAGCTCCACTCCTTTCTGTGGCCAGCCCCTCCCTGGCTACTTTGCCACTGCCTGGTCCAGGCAGGGTTTTCAGTGACAAATTTTTTAAACAAACCTGCCATGTGTGAAGTTACAGCAACCTTAAATAGGTTGCCTCAAATAGCAGAATGATGTGCAATATTAACCCTTTTAGTCTTTTTTATTTATTTTTGGCTTTCACTTTTTTTTCCTTGTCTGTAAAGAGCCATATTTTGTTTTGTTTAATGTTCACAAAGCAGTATGAGGGCTTGTGTTTTGCAGGATAAGGCCTTGTTCACGCATCAGTTACTTGATCAGTGATTTCCATCAGTTTGTGAGCCAAAACCAGAAGTGGAACCTACTCAGAGATAAGGTATAATGAAAAGATCTGCAACTGTTCTGTGTTTTTGACCCGCACCTGGTTTTGGCTCACAATAACTGATGGAAATCACGGATCAAATAACTGATGTGTGAAGAAGGCCTAAGATGTATTTAATAATGGCACTTTTTAGTTTACCATAGATTCTATTGAAAAACTGAAAATATTTATGTGGTGAAATTGGAACAAAATTGCAATTTCTCCATGGTTTTTAGGGTTTTACTTTTACGTCATTTCACAATGCGCTAACATTGACATAACCACCTTATTCTACAGGTCAGTACAGTTACAGTGACACCATATTTATATAGTTTTTATTATGTTTTGCTACTTAAAAAAAATATAAATTTTTCTTTTCTGTGCATCATCATTTTCTGATACTTTTTTGGGGGTAGATATGACATTTTATTCAAATGTTTTTGATAAAAGTATTTTTTTAGATGTTAAGATGTTGACATGTTGAAATTTTTTACTTTTACTTTTTTTTAATGTAATTTTTTGGTCTCTTTAGGGGACTTGCATGTGTGATCTTCTGATTGCTTGTCTCGTAGACTGCAATAGAATAATATTACGGTCTGTGGGATTTTCACAGGCTACGTGTTAGGCTGTGCCTTGGGCATGGTTTTTCCGTCCAATAAAGCGTACCCTTCCCTGATGGCAACTTCATTGCCCTACACCCGAGAAGACACCAGGGATCTAGTGAAACATTTTGAGGGGCAGTGTTTACAATGTTTAATCTGTCACCCTGCAGTGAGCCTACAATATAGCAGTTATTGTACTGACCACAGTATAGGACAGTGTTATATGGATAGATAGGTTGAGTGCGCCAACCATATCCCAAGCTGAGATCCATACTAGTAAATCTGAGCAGCAGCATTAGACAGGGGTTTTAACCATGAGCTTTGAGTTTAAGTGCAAATACAAATTATAAGTTTAATAGGGAAGGGTCCACAAATTGATGTAAATAGGGTATTATTGGCCAAATGGCTTTGTGAAAATATGGGTTAACCATAACCCAACATTTATCAGGGTCAATTTGAATTGCGTTCTTTCCGGCAGCTCACTATGACAGATCGGGGAGCCTTCACAAGGCCCCAGTGAGTCATAGTAACCAATTAGAGCCCTGCAGTTTTGTCATTGGGAGGACAGAGGGAGCCCCTTTCTTCTGTCTATTTTGTCATTTTGGCTGTTGACTGTGGTATTTGAGGGGGTTAAATGACCGGGATCAGCTTTATTTCCCATCCCGGTAATTGTGTTTCCATTGTACTCCTGCATTAGAGCTCAGAGACTATGTCTGATTCTGTCTCTACTGTACTTGGCTTCTGCAAAGTAAATCACTATGGCTTTATTATCTGGTTTGATCTCTGTACATGCAACGAGAAGTATAGCCTGCTTGGGGAGTAATGGATATGCCCAGAGGATAAAAACCATTAGAGATAGAAGGAAAAATGAAATAAGATAATATATGATAATGGTCTGGTGTAGAGAGCTATACAGAAGGTACACGGACTAGTGATCTCACACTGAAAACATAGACTGATGGATGGGTGTGTGAGATCACTCACCTGTCTACCTGCTGACAGCTCTCTTACCCTAAATCATAATCATCTACTTCATTCCAGTCCTTCAGTCTCTGCAAAGTAAATGGACTATGGCTTTTATCCACTTTTTTTTTTTTTTACTCTGAATGTACTGTAATATGGCAAAACACATACAGAGAGGAGGCCTTGTTCTCCAGGGTATGAATCTGATTGGTCAGTGAGCACTAGGGGCAGTAAGCACAGAAGGTCTTAGCATGTGTAGTGCTGGTAGACTTCAAATCTGTGGACCCACCTCCTTTGGTCTCCAGGGAACTCAGCACTCTTCATTGGTTTCCCATGGATCCTACAAAACCTCTGCTCCCCCAGAGAAAAGGTATGAGCACTAAACCACTTTTTTAGGCCAGAGGACCATTTATTTTGTAAATACATGCAATTAGTTCACATCCTGGGGAAAACTCCATTTTACAAGTAGAGTTTAAGACATGAATAAATGGCCAACAGTTTCACTTAGTTGGAATTGATCTTGTGTTATGTGCAGAGCAATTTACAGAAATAGATTTTAGCTAAAATTATATTCCGAATTCCTAAAATTAGTTTCTGTCCAATTTGGCCAAGAAATTCGATTTGAGTACAAACTGATTCTATCCAAATTGAAAGTGCTTAAAAAAAATGGAAAATCTCTCTCTGTCTCAAAGTGAATCTGAAGATTCTCTGATTCTACCAAATCCAATGTTTTAGTTTTCAAATATTTAGGTCAAATTTCGATTCTACGTAAAGCATCCATTCGCTCATCTCTAATTTGGCAGTACAGATTTAAATGATCTTACTGAAGGTATAGCAGACATATGCAGATCTATGACTATGCTCTTCAATATAGTTGGAGTCTCAGGATCCCAACATATACAGGACAGCACATCATTTTCCCATATGTTTGGCCATAATAATCTCCAGGGATATTGACGTTTACAAGATTTTCCTGGAGTAAATGCCAACTGTGCATCACAGTTGTGGTGTAAAGATACTCTTAACTTGGCTGCACACACTGCATCTTATAAGAACTGAGAATACACATTGGAACTTCAGTTGATAGGACAATGTATATGTGTAACTGATGACAAACCTTTGTAATGGGCATTTTCCCTACATAGTGAACGCTCAGGGATGGTTGCTTAGCTGGGGCAACTCGCTTTCTGTCATATAGGTGTTCATCCCCAACATGCAACACTCATTAGGGTCAATTTCATGGGACACCAATTTACATATTTGTATATTTTTGCATAGTATGGGAGGAAACCTACACAAACATGAGAGAATATAAAAAAAACTCTGTCAGATGTTGCCTATGGTGAGGTTTGAACCCAGGACCCCAGTGATAAAAGGTTCCTCTACTAACCACTGAGCCACCATGAGCCACACTATGAATTTAAAATGAATGAAATGAATTGTGAAAAGTTTTAAATCTGCCTATACATTTTTTGACTGATGTAACTGATTTCATTACTCTACTGTTTTCTTACCGTAGATGCCACAAGAATCCTCATTATTGGTTGAAATATCTGCCTGCCTATGGTCTGTCTGCCACTGTGATTTTAAAGCTCATGAAATCACCCAAGAAATCATTTAATGCACTGAATGAATGAAAATTTCAGAGCAAAATTTAGCTTTTGAAGTTGGAAGTAAAAAGCTGCGTCCTAATGATAAAGTATAATTATGCAAGAATTCTCCATCCTCTGCTCTCATTTACTGTTATACATAAAAATCCTCTTTCCCAATGCAACCATGTTTAAATATGATTTTGTAGATATGTAGCCCGATGCCAACGCATTTGTTTTTATTTGTCATCAGAGTTGCTTTAATTGCAGTCAGTTGGTAAAACCCTAAATAAGGGTATAGAAATAGGCAGGCTTTGATGTAAGGAAATCATGCAATGGGGTGAATATTAAGGCTAATTGGTCTGTGAGCCATTTCTGTATCTTCCTGTATGTGTGTTTTTTTTTTCTGCAGGCTCTAAAATATTGTTCTCATTAATTTATTTACCACATTTTTTATGCTTTTGCAGGGAAATATGAGGTTACATCTAACATTAAAATTACAAATTGGCGGATTTTGTCTACTGTTTTGTTATAAATATGGAGCTCTGTTTGCTTGTCAACCAGCTTCATAATTAGCAGTGGTCTATGAGGTATCAAGGCAAGAGATCATCACATCACGCTTCAAGTTTATTCCACAGCTTTCTGCTAATGAAAAAGTCTCTGAGGAATTGGCATATCTAAGGTTGGCAGCTATGCAGCATTACACTTTGAACTTAAATTTTCTCCAAACCTACATTAGAGTTTTGTTTTTTGATCAGGCATCATATTTATAAAAATATCCAATTATTTTATGTTTTTCCAGACACTTTTTTTTTTTAAGGAAGCTAAGCATAGCTATGCTAGCTGGAATGTATACTGTATTTGTCATTGCTACAAAATAGGAATGCACTTTTCTAGATTGACATTGGTATAATATGACATATATACAGTATATATAGTGTATCATTTAAGACAGTTAATATGTCTTTTTCAAGTTACCATTTAATTATTTAATTGACATAACATTAACGTTAACCACGTAGAGAGGATTTTTCGGTTTTGTGCTTTCATTTTACATTCCCTGCCTTTCCGGAACCATTTACATTCACATAGCCATATGAGGACTTGTTTTATTTGCTGGACCAGATGTACTTTCTAATGGCATAATTTAATATTGCATAGGATGTAGTGGGTAGCTAAAAAAAAAAAAATCTAAATGGAATGGAATGGGGGGAAAAAAAACACAATTCCATCTCAGTTTTATGGGTTTTGTTTTTATGGCATTCCCTATATGGTCCCCTTCATTCTCCAGGTCAGTGCGATTATGACGATACTACATTTGTATAGTTTTTCTTGCATTTTAATATTGTAAAAAAAATAAAAAAATTTAACCTTGAAAAAATGTTTTTATTATCGTCATATTCTGACCCCTATAGGTTTATTGTAGTTTTGTGTATATAGCTGTGTGGAGCTCATTTGCAAGGTGATCTGTACTTTTATTTTGCTGCGTGTATGACTTTTTAAAAAAAATATATTTTTGTTTTGCTCTTTTTAAAAGTTTCCATAGGCAACTTGAACATGCAGTCATGAGATTCTTTTTCTCATAGGCTCTAATGCATTAGCCACAGCCAGGGTCTCCATAGGAACATATCTGCAGTAGCCTTGAATCATTCAGGGGGACCAAGACTGCTGCACACACTATCCAGCTCCCCAGGTCCCTGCTTGAGGAGCTATTGAAGGCCTGGGAACTCTAGCTCCTGGGTTTTTAGCTCCCAGATGCCAGCACCTGAGGAGTTAAATGTCTGCAATGTCTGCAATGGTCTGCATTATCATTAGAGATTAGCGCAAGAAATCTGATTAGTTACAAATTTAATTCCGTGCGAATTGCAATAAATTGATAAATCAGGTATACCCAGGCCACTCTGCCTCATCATATTCACCCCTCTTGTGGCCCGATCATTAGTGTGAAGGCTTGGAACTTAAACTGCAGGGAGATTGCAGGGATAGTGTGTCACCATGTGCATTATGTTCTAGTGCACCCACATTCACAGTTAATACCTTCTGTAGGTACTGTGTAACCAAGATTGATAGCTAAGCTAATCCCTTCTGTTAAGCAAAAAGAAAAGCATACAGCACTCTTCAGTAAAGCAAAAAACCTTGTGCGCCTTAGTGGAACAAAATATAGAAATTAGGCAGTAAAGCCAATAAAGTAATGGAGGAAAAAAAAAATCTTTTACTGCATGTGCATTATGCCAGACCGACAGGTGAATTATATGTGAGGTCACGGTGTGAGCATTAGGTGGGCCGAGGTAAATACACTTCTGGTTACTCATGGTTATGTCGTCCCTGGGCAGGCCTGCACAAGTAATGAGGAGAACGGCACATGAATTCTCTGGGGCACACTCTGGTATAAGGGACACAGGCCAGATGGTGATTCGAGGTGCCCTTGATGGTCTGTATTAATATGTCTATGGCAAGGTCCCTTGTAGTCGTGACGCCAGTACTTTTTGTGGTGGTACAACCATTTACTGTAGTGTTAACTGAGGAATTGGAGACTGAGACAAGGATGGTGCAATCCAACTTATAACTTTTACTGAACATTGCTCCTGGTAACATTGCATCCAAGGAATAAACAGTCTTTGGGACATCTATGTATGAAATACAGTCTCATGCATATGGGGGTAGGATATTGTAAGTCCTCAGATAAAACAGGCTCTTAGTCTTTATATATATCTATATATATATATATATATATATATATATATATTGTGTGAAAGCTACTGCTTCAGACCAGGCTTTAGAAGTATAAAAAGTCTTAGGCTGGTAATAACTCTCACCTGATTCTAACCTAACTTGAAGGTGGTTTTCAGAATCCTTGAACCTCTATTTTCCAGTGCTTTTCTGGCAGATGGCCTATCTGTCCTCAGGGTTTAAAATGGAAGGTGTGGATGCCAGAAGTTGTGTCCTACACCTGCTTGCAAAGGTGCCTGGGAAGCCTTTAGGTATGTCTGTTTGCTATCCTTTGACATGAAATACATATTCCCTTACGTCCTACCAGCAGCACAGATGAGGTTAACTGCCCCCTGTGGACTGGTAGGACCGGCGGAATTTTTAATGAGCCCAAGAACCAATAATAATGTTTCCACTCCCTCAAAAGAAGGGAACTACCCCCCAGCCGCCGTGTTTTTTTTCTGTCCTTTGGACAGGTGGACTGGCGTGCAGCTCCCCCCTCCTTTTTTACGCTAATGGGGGGAGCATAGCCTGGGGATGGCATAGTTCTTCCCCTTATATTTTATTTATCTGAAGGGCTTTTGCGATCGCCCTTTTTTCTTCCGACCCCTCCTCCCGGGATCTCCGAACTCCAGTCCTCTCCTCGCTCTAATTGCGGGCTCCGGCTGAGTGATTCCGGCGGTGCCGTGTCCGCGGCACTTGCCGCCGTCTCCCCTGGATGACGTCACCAGCGTCGTCACTCCTGTATGTCGCTCATTCCCAGCAGGGGGGGGAGAAGGGATCGAATGACCCCTTGGGTATAGTTTTTATGTTAGGCAGGGGTATTATTAGTCCCCTGTTTCTCAATAGGGAATTACTTCCCCAGAGAAAAATAAATAAAAAAGGAGAGGAAAGAAGGTAGCAGGGTAAGAAGGCGGCGGCATCAACTCTGACTCATTGCCTGCAATTGTTCCGCCCTAGGGTGGTTCCTTACACCTCCTTATAAGCCCTGAGCCCCATTGCGCTGAGAGATAATTTTTTTCTAGCTTTCCTTGTGATACTGAGACCTCGAAGTTTCGTTCCTGTTTGGTGGGCTTATTCTTAAGGTGATATTTTGTCTTCTTATTGCTGAATAAGATTTGAATCCTCCTCTTTTTCGCAGTTATGTCTTCTCCTCGAGACTATGACCAGCAGAAATCCACCGCCAAACGCAAACACTTGGCCTGTTTCGACTGCAATACCCCCTTAGACAACTGCCCGTATTCAAGATGTGACAGCTGCCATTCCCGTACCACCACTGAACCCACAATGCAGGAAATGTATCAGTGGGCTAGTTGTTATGTGGATGACTCAATCAAGGGGGTAGTTAAGCTTTTGAATGAGAGATTGCCGGGATCCTCCCAAACTCCTATGGAGGTCACCGCACCAAGCGAGAGACCCGCTGTTTTTTCTGTGGGCTCATCATCCTCGGACGAGGAAGAATTAACCTCATGTTTTTTCCCTCCAGAAAAAAATCAAAAGCTTTTGAAGTCCATCAGGTCGGGGGACCAGGATGTTGACGTTGGGGAGTCCTCCGATCCCGCCGGTCGGGCACAGCGTGTCTTTAAGGCGGATGAGACCCTCCGTTCAGTCATGCGTACTGAATGGAAGAAACTGGAGAAAGGACCAGTCCTGACTCGTAAATTCAAGATGATGTTTCCAATGGCGAAACCCTTGATGGAATCGTGGGGTTCCATTCCAACGGTTGACATGTCCATAGCCAAGTTGTCTAGATGCATTCTGGTGCCTGCAGATGATGGGTCGAGTCTGCAAGACCCTCTTGATAGAAGGGCGGAGTGCACATTAAGAAGAGGCTATTCAGCCGCTGCGGCTTCAGCATCTACTGCCATAGCAGCATCCGAAGTGTCATCCTTCCTGAGGAGTAAGTTAAATCAGATCCAGACCGACGTGGATCAGAGTATATCCCGTGATGACATCCTGGCTACCTTTAAAACGGTTATTCTGGCCATAGACTTTCTATGTGATACCACGCAATTTCAGCTAAAGCTTGCAGCCAAGACCATGGGGTTAGTTTCTGCAACCCATAGACCGTTATGGCTGAAACCATGGAAGGCAGATAATGCCTCAAAATATAATTTGTGTGGGCTTCCGTTTGAGCCTGATCAGCTTTTCGGATCCGAGCTAGACAAAATTATGGAAGGCCTCTCCGACAAGAAGGGCAAGAGTCTTCCGCAACAGCCCTTTCGAGAACGCTCCAGTCATCAAGGGGGGGGGGGGGCAGACAGGGCCAGCAGGCTACTTCCCGTAGAAGCTGGGGGGGCATGGAAGATCTTTGAGGGGCCCCCGCAGACCCACTAAGGAGGCCAATCCCTCCTGACTGCGGGCCTCCCAGAGGCTCTTGGATTCCCCCTGCTGTCCCTGCCGTTACGCCTCTGGCTTTCCCCATACCCTCTCCCCAGGTCCCCGTGGGGGGGCGTCTTTCCCATTTCAAGGTGGTTTGGACCCAGGAGATTGCAGACCCCTAGGTTCTAAGCATCGTTTCCTCCGGGTATCTTATAGATCTCGTCTCTCTCCCCCAAGAAAGATTCACCATCAATCAAGGCTTTTAGCCTGCCAAACAGAGGATTCTAGAATCCTACATCCAGGACTATATTTCAAAGGGGGCCCTGGAGGAAGTTGCGGCAGCGGAGCAGGGTCTAGGGATTTATTCTCCGGTGTTTCTGGTTCCCAAAAAACAGGCGATCTCCGGATGATAATCGATTTGAGATACCTCAATCGTTTCATAAGAAGGCCAAGGTTTCGTATGGAAACCATAAGGTCAGTCAGCCACATCCTCAAACTCGGAGATATGATGGCCACTCTGGATCTCAGGGATGCTTACCTCCATATCCCGATCCATCCCACTTCTCTGAAATATCTCAGGATCGCGGTCCAGATTTCCGGGGTTCTCAGGCATTTTCAGTTTGCCGCCCTCCCCTTTGGAATCTCATCTGCCCCCCTTATCTTCACCAAGGTGGTGGTAGCAGTGGTGGCAGCACTGAGACTTCAAGGACTGACCATTGTCCCTTACCTGGACGACTGGCTCCTTTTTGCGGCCACCGTACCAGTTCTGACCCACCATCTTCATCTGGCAATTTCCTTTCTTCTCCACCTAGGGTGGATCATCAACTGGCAGAAATCGAATGTGAGCCGTTCGACTTCAATACAGTATCTAGGTTTCATAATCGACTCTGTGGAGATGTCCCTTCAGTTGACACCAGAGAGGAAGTCCCGGGTAAAAGACCTGGCAAGGTTCTTATCGGTACCACGACGAGTATCCATTCGGACTCTCGTGAAGATGCTGGGGCTCATGTCAGCGGCTGCGGACGCAGTCCCTTGGGCATTATGGCACCTCCGCCCTCTTCAAACTGAAGTTTTGAACAAGTGGGACGGATTCCCTATACTCTCTATCCTCCCAAACTCGGAATTCCCTGAGATGGTGGTTCCAGCTCCCTGCAGGGAAGTCTATGACCCAACCACCTTTGCTCATATTGACTACAGATGCGTCCCTAGTAGGCTGGGGCGCTCATCTAGACGGTCCCACAGTTCGGGGAACTTGGTCTCCCATGGAGCGGCGTCTCTCCTCCAGGAAGGCTAGCCGGATGCGAGCTATCCGGCTAGCCTTCCTTCACTTCGCCCCTCAGATCTGGGGCAAAGCGGTGAAAGTACAGTCAGACAATATGACTGCAGTCTTTTACATAAACAAGCAGGGGGGTACGAGATCCCTACCCCTTCTTTCAGAGATCGGGCTAATTTTACGGTGGGCAGAGTAGAACCTATCCCATCTATCTGGCACCCACATTCGAGGGTCCCTCAACATGATTGCAGATAGTTTAAGCCGCGGATTACCGACCATGTCGGGGACAATACTGGAGACTCCCCCCGGAGCAGACCCTGGTGTCGTGGGACACACATCTCTGCCCAGATCTGCACAGATTCAACCTGACAGCCTGGAGGTTGATCAGTCCCTTCCCAGAGTAGAAGGGCTCTCTGAGGCGGTCCTGAGAACATTGGCACATTCAAGAGCGGAGTCCACTAAGAAGGCCTACTCCAGAGTGATGAGAATCTTCACTTCTTGGTGTAATTCCAACCAGGTGGCGTCTGCAGATCCGCCCCTTTCCGCCATACTACAGTTCCTTCAGGATGGACTAGACAAGGGCCTTGCTCCGGCCACTTTGAAGGTGCAGGTTTTTGCCATCTCGGCCTGTCTAAACAGGCCATATCCTCGGGATCCGCTCATCAAACGCTTCCTTAAAGGAGCCGAGAGATTGAAGCCTACAATACTGAGACCCATTCCTCAGTGGGATCTTTCAGTAGTGCTCAATGGGTTATCATCTCCTCCCTTTGAGCCATTAGAGGAGGTCGGGTTCAAATTTGTCACCTTAAAGACTGTTTTTCTGCTAGCTGTGACTTCAGCTAAGAGGGTTTCGGAGTTACAAGCCTTCTCGGCTCTGCATCCATATATCACCTTTTTGCAGGACCGGGTCCTCCTAAGATTCTTACCCTACTTCAGACCTAAGGTGTTATCTTTTCAGAATGTTAACCAGGTAATTTCTTTACCAGTTTTATTTTCTTCCGCCTCCTCCGATGTTCCTGTCAAACATCCTCTGGACATAGCGAGATGCCTCCAGACCTATGTGGATAGGTCCAAGGAGTTCAGGATTTTTTATATATATTTTTTTTTTTAATATATTTTATTGATTATAGTACAAAATTCATATCCATATAACATTTATAATATTATAAATCCTTAAGTCCGTAGGTTTCTAATTTATAAACATGGTTAATAATAATTTCATACAAGTACCCATGCTTATGGGGATAATACAAATCGAATGGAAATCTCACTTGCTGAGAGGAGAGCGGGATTCGCCCGACATCAACAGCCTAATACGGCAAACACACACAACATCTCAATGTCGGAAGGTCCCGCCATCCTCCAGCATTCCTAGAGATACTCCAATGCTCAGATGTAGCTTTACATCCTTCACCAATTACAATGCACATAGAAAAACCGGACTAATAAGATCATCCCCAGCCCTCCCCACCTATCCCCCCCCCCCCCCACCTTGCAGGGAAAAAAATAAAATAATAATAATAATAATAATAATATGTATAATAAAGAAGGAAATTCCAGATTAATTAATTAGCCATGTCCCAGTCTTCCCACAGTTTGCCCCACTTTAAGTAGGATCCTCTTTGTTTATACAAAATCCTCTCATAGATTTTCACTTTCTGGACCAGAGCCAACCAGTTGTTACAGTCTGGAGCGGAAGAGCAAAACCATAGTCTAGAAACAAGAAGCCTGGCCAAAAACATCACCTTAATCAATAATTGGCGTTTTATAGGTTGATAATTAACCTCCGATAAGTCTCCCAGGACCCATATCCTGGGGGGACAGAGGAATAACAATGTTAAATTTGCGAGCCAAGTTAGTTTGGACCGATCTCCAATAGCTGCTCACCATTGGGCAGTCCCAGAACAGATGTAGATGATCTGCCTCGGAGTCGCCACAGCGTGGGCAGTCGGAGGAGACTATAAGTCCTCTCCTGTATAACCACATAGGTGTCACATATATTTTGTGCAAAATATTGAATTGTACGACAGTGTGATTAAAATTATGTGAAACAGATTTTAGGCTTTCCCCTATATTCTCCCAATCTGGGGGACCCACCTCTGAGAGTAACAAAGACCAGGATCTCTGTCCTGGAGAAAGAAGACCCCAAAAATTTTTTTTCATTAAGTGTCTATAGCAATGTGATATTTTAATTTTCGTGACAACTTTCTTAATAATTAAATCATGTAAAAATTCAGGAGTATCTATAAAAAAAAGGTGACTATTCAAAGTGCTAGAAAGTGCTGACCTCAATTGGAAATATGCATACCAAGCCACCTCACCCAAATTTGCCCTTTGCCTTAGCTCCGTCAGGGACAAAATTTGTCCACCACTAACCACCTGATATAAGTACTGAACATTCTTGATCCTCCAATACTGACAACAACTCAAATCCGTTAAATTCAAAAGCTTTGAATTATGCCACAATGGGGTGCAAATGAGTGAAGCCTTAACTCCACACCAGCTCCTAATAACCAGCCAAGTCTTTATAGCCATTCTGCAAAAAAGTGTATACCCAGTCTGTATATTTGATAAATAATCGGACTCCAATACGGTAAAAAAAGTCCGAAAAACCTGAGTCTTTCACCACTTTATTGCAAAAGTGGCTATTCTCCCAGTCATTAAAAAGACAAAGTTGAGAGGCCACAAAGTACCCCTTAAAATAGGGGAGATTAAGACCTCCCTGATCATAGGGCATGGAGAAATAGAGTGACTTCAATCTCACACGCTTCCTCCCCCACAATAGATCATTAAGCATCCGCTCTATCAATCTAAAATACTTGTCTGCGATCCATACAGGCGAGTTGCGCAGGACATAAAGAACCTGGGGCAGTACTACCATTTTTATTAAAGAGATTCTGTCCGCTCTTGCAGGCAGGATTTTTTGCCATATCTTGATTTTAGCCCTCAACTTTATCAGCAGGGGAATCAGATTGAGTTGTAGATATTCCTGAGGTTTGGCAGAAACTGAAATCCCCAGGTACTTTATTGAATCAGAGATTGTTAACTGATTATCCCAATCACCTCGCAACTCGTCTATAGGGAGGAGAACGGTCTTCTCCCAATTGATCTCTAAACCAGACGGAACGGAGAAGAAGCCAACCAAATCCATTATACGAGGGAGAGTGGTTTCTGTTTGATTGACAAAAACCAAGATGTCATCTGCATACAGGGATACACGGTCATACTTCCCCATTATGCCAAAGTCGGCCACCTGCAGATCCTGCCTTATACTAGCTGCTAAGGGTTCAATATAAATATTAAACAAGAGGGGGGAAAGAGGACAGCCTTGACGGGTGCCTCTTTCTAAAGTAAAACTCTCTGTGATAGTATCGTTAATCCTGATCCTGGCAACTGGAGAGCTATATGATAACTGAGCCATCGCCATAAATCTAGGGCCAAAGCCCATTTTTTTCATCACCTCCCAGAGAAAAGTCCACTCCACCCTGTCGAAGGCTTTGGTAGCATCCAACGACAGGATGGAGCGGGCACCGCACCTGGGGGACTGAATATTCATAAATAACCTGTGCAAGTTATGATGGGTACCCCTTTTTGGCATAAAGCCATTTTGGTCTGGGTGGATGATAGTGGATATAAGCCGCGACAGCCTCCTGGCCAAAACTTTTGATAGTAACTTAACATCTGTGTTTAATAACGAGATTGGTCTATAGGAACTCATTTCTATCGGGTCTTTATCCTTTTTAGGAATTAGGACAATAAGAGCCTCCATCATAGAGCATGGTAGGCTCCCTCCCTGTGTTGCTTGGGAAAAAACCTCTAGCAGCTGAGGAAGAATCACATCACTATACTTACGGTAAACCTCATATGGGAGGCCATCCATCCCTGGCGATGAGCTCCCCGAGATAGACCCCAGAGCCTCCTGAAGCTCCGAAAGAGATAACTCCTCCTCCAAATATTCTATTTGGGCTTCATTTAAATTAGAGAGTGAAATCCTCTCCAAGAACCGCATCGCCAGATCGGATGACACACCAGAAGAGGAGCTATATATCTGGGTAAAGTATTGTAAAAAGGAGTCCCCAATTCCTTCTGGATCTGTTATAATTTCCCCCGCTATATTGCGAATCGCAACGATAGATCGATTTTTCTTGTCTTGTTGTGTAATTATCCTAGCTAAAAGCCTACCAGGGCGTCCAGACTCTGAAAAATACTTTAAGCCCTTAAAGAATACTCTATGGTTTGCTTTCTCTATTATATATTTCTCCAAGGAGCAGCTAGCCTTCTGCATCTCTTCCCTGTTATGCTCAGTAGGTTGACTGGTGAATCGCTCAGTTGTACATGCGGCAGTCTTGGCCAGTTCCTCCTCTTTTTTTTTTAAATGTTCTCTTTGCTGCAGCAATCTCGCTTATAAAGACCCCCCTCAGATATGCTTTCAGGGCATCCCATACTGTATTGATGTTGGCAGAGGGGAGATTCACCTCCCAAAAGGAGGATATCAATGATTTAGTAGACTGAAGGTTATCCATAATAGTAAGCCAATATGGATTCAGCTTAAATCCTAGCCCTCTGTTGTCCTTATTCTTCCCGGTGCAAACCTCAACTAGTACGGGTGAATGGTCCGAAACTGTTCTTACCCCATATCGTATCTTCCGGATGTTACTCAGATTGCTCTCATTAGTAAATGCTAAATCGATCCTAGACATTGCTCTACCGCCCCGGCTGACACAAGAGTATACTTTCTTTCCTCCGCCAAGATATTCCCATATATCCACCAATCCAACCTCCGAGCAGAACTGTGGCAGCGGGGAGTTACATGGATTCCTCCCACGTTCTGCATCTAATGTAAATCTATCTTTTTTGGGGTCCATGACCGCATTAAAGTCCCCCATCAGGACTAACCGGCATTCTGATCTCCCTTCAGAAAAAAGTGTTAGCTGGATCAGTGGGTACAATGAGAAAGGCGGGGGTATATAAAAAAAAGCGAGGATATAACTGTAACCATGCAGCTTACCATACAAAAAAATGAATCTACTCTGGTCATCTATACAGGATTCTATAAGGGCAAAGTCCACAGAATTATGAATGAGAACTGAGACGCCCCTAGAAGAACTGCTAAAGGTGGAATGATAGGCTTGAGAATACCATCCCGTTGTCAGGCGAGACACAGTTTCTTTAGTAAGATGAGTTTCTACCATACAAATAATTGCTGGAAGATATCTTTTTAATGCATCCATGATAGCTTGCCTTTTAACCCTTTCCCCGAGCCCTCTGATATTCCAAGTTACAATTCTAGTGGACATCCTTCACTGCAGCGGAAAAGGGCAAAAAAAAAAAAAAACCCCAACCCCATACCTGCAAGGTGGGTTCCCCCCTCCCCCCTCCCCCCTCCCCTCTCCACTGGTTCACCCGATCTAGTCAGCGAACCTCTCACCTCCGGCCATTCTCCCTTACTCTAACCCCACCTCCCCTCCATGATGGTATTACACAATTTCATATGCCCATATGCTCCATCCAATCTAGCACTTGTTGTGGTTTTTCAAAAAATTGAGAAGTCCCGTTATGGATCACTCTAAGTTTCGCTGGATACTGTAGAGAGTATTTAATGTCCTTAGACGCCAAGCGTTTCTTTATCTCTATAAAGTTTCTTCTTTTTTCCTGGGTCTGCCGAGCAAAATCAGGGAAAAAGAGCAGTTTGGTGCCCTGATATTCAATAGGTGTACATTCTCTTGCTCTTCTCAATATCATATCTCTATCGACCGATAATAATAGTTTCATTAAAATTGCTCGCGGCGGCCTCCCTGGAATAGGTTTCCCTCCTGGGATTCGGTGGGCTCTTTCTATTTGAAACGTAGAGGAAAAATAATCACTACCAAGATTGTTCAAAACCACATCTTTAAGTTGTTCCTCTAGGTGTCGGCCTTCAACTCCTTCTGGAAAACCAATTAAGCGAACATTGTTTCGCCTTGCCCTGTTTTCCAGATCCTCCAGCTTGTTTTGTAGTGATTGAGTTTCTGAGGCTAGAAGCACGGTTTTAGATTTTAACGTATCTATATCAATTTGCAAAGAGTCAACAGTTTTTTCAACATTATGAACTCGATCCCGGATCTTTACTAAATCTTCTCTTATTAAGGCAATATCACTCTGCACTGAACCCAGCTGAGTAGACATCCCTCGCACTAAAGTGCCGTTATTTTCCACGGCGCACAGGATTTTATTCAAAACTGAAGGGTCATATTCAGTTCGCATTTGTGCAGCTTGCCTTTGTGCAAAGAGACTTTCCTCTCCTGCCTCTTGACCTGCCTCTACTGATCCCTCATCGGATGTTTCGTCAGTTTGGGGAATTTTAGCAGATTTCTTCAAATTAGCAGACAGTTTTGTTTTAACGGTGTTCTTTTCGCTTGGGAAGGGTAATTTCAAAAACTTATCAATCTTATTCTCAGGAGTCTTGGAGCCCATCTTTGTTACAGAGGAATCTACTGACCGTCGCTTTGGGGCCATTTTCTTCCCCTTCCCCCCCCCCCCTTTAACTCCTTCTCTTCTTCCCTTTTTTTTCTCTTTTTTTTTTTTTTCCTTCCCCCTTTATCACCCCTCTATCCCCTCCTCTCCAAACACCACAAGGGGGAAGACAAAAAGATTTAGCTCCGGTATAACAGAGAACTTTAACGAAGCAAAAATAAAATCACAAGTGACGGGTATCAATGTTCTCACGTGTCCAGAGCCCCCGCAGTCCCAGTATACGCCACAAACCAAGCAGGAAGTCCAGGGCCAGCCGAAAAAGAGGGAATGAGGGATCCTCACTGGTCGCCCAAGCAGCAAACGATCCAGACAGTCCAGGAGCAACCATCCAGGTGCCTGCCTCCAGTAAAGATCCAGATCAAAAAAAGGCAGCAGGGAAACCCGAAGTTCCAACAATCACCAGCAGAGGGCAGCAGAGGGCAGGCAACGAACGGACCGAGGAACAGCTGACTCCAGGCGAGTGTCGGGACCAGGACAGAGAGCCAGAGACAGCCGGGAGAGAAAACCAAGGGACCCGGGGCCGGCCAAGACCACAGGCAAAGAGGACATACGCCGGCAGCGGCACCAGCCAGCGGCAAGCGGAGCGCCAACAACCAGGCCAGCAGAGAGCCACAGCGAGGAAGGTAAGCCAGGCGTCGCAGGATTCAGGGCATCAGCTGTTCAGCATGAGCATGGAGGGAGGAGGCTAGCGAGGAGGGAGAGCGAGACGCGTCTCTCACGTCATCACGCCCACCCCAAGGAGTTCAGGATTGATGAGAATCTCTTCATTCTGTTTGCTGGTAAATCTAAAGGCCGCAAAGCGTCTTAGGTTTCAATTAGTCGCTGGATCAGAGAAGCCATTAGGGAATCCTTTCTGTCCCAATCTCTGGATCCTCCAGAGTTTGTTAGGGCCCATTCTACTAGGGCCGTTTCAACCTCGGTGGCAGAAAGAACTCAGCTTCCCCTAGAGTTAATCTGCAGATCGGCTTCCTGGAGATGCGAATCGACCTTTATCTCGCACTACAGGCTCGGTGCTAAGTTTGTGGAGTTTTCGGCCTTTGGGCAGTCTATCCTTAATTCTGCCAGGCAGGAAGGCCCTCCCTAGGGGTTCTTCTTGTTATCTCCCCATCTGTGCTGCTGGTAGGACGTAAGGAAATCGTTAATTTCTAACGATAATTTGTTTTCCCTTAGTCCTAACAGCAGCACACAAATTTCCCACCCTAAGTACGTATGCTTGCTGAAAACACGGTGGCTGGGGGGTAGTTCCCTCCTTTTGAGGGAGTGAGAACTTTATTATTGGTTCTTGGGCTCATTAAAAATTCCGCCGGTCCTACCAGTCCACAGGGGGCAGTTAACCCCATCTGTGCTAATGTTAGGACTAAGGGAAAACAAATTATCGTTAGAAATTAACGATAATAATCCCCTTGAATACCTGCAATTGCAGCTTGTCACTGGTCACCCTGGAAGACTGAGCTCTAGAAGTGTACTTCTCACTTCTAGGCTGAATCTTGTGGGCTTTAACCCTGGACTGTGGAGCCAACAGGGAGAGAGCAGTGAGGCAGGAGGCCTCCCTCCAGCAGGCAGCTACATCATGGCTGCACACTGACTAAACTAGTCTTAACCTTGCCTAACTGGGCCTGAGCTAAGCTATATATACACTGTAACACTGCCCCATCTAGTGGAGAAACTAGTGTAGAGCACCCTCACTAGGCCTGTGTAAAGGAACTTACACATAAAATCACATAATGACATGGGAGAATATGACATGAGAGGAATTACATCATACAGGCATAATATATGACAATAAAACACAATAAAACAAGTTTGCGGTGCCCACGATCATGTAGTGGGACACTGCACATGTTGTGGCAGTCAAACATATGGGTTTTAATCTTTTCTGTAAGCTGTAGATTAACTGAAAAAACATGTAGAAATCTGAGTCTCACTTCCTCCTGGGATTCACGCTCTCCATCTATCCCTTGGTTGAACTTGATGAACTTACAGTAGCAAGAAAAAGTATGTGAACCCTTTGGAATTATATGGATTCCTGCAAAAATTAGTCATAAAATGTGATCTAATCTTCATCTAAGTCACAACAATAGACAATCACAGTCTGCTTAAACTAATAACACACAAATAATTAAATGTTACCATGTTTTTATTGAACACACCATGTAAACATTCACAGTGCAGGTGGAAAAAGTATGTGAACCCCTAGACTAATGACATCTCCAAGAGCTAATTGGAGTGAGGTGTCAGCCAACTGGAGTAAAATCAATGAGATTTAATTGGAAGTGTTGGTTGCAGTTGCCCTGCCCTATAAAAAACACACACCAGTTCTGGGTTTGCTTTACACAAGAAGCATTGCCTGATGTGAATGATGCCTCGCACAAAAGAGCTCTCAGAAGACCTACGATTAAGAATTGTTTAATTGCATAAAGCTGGAAAGGGTCATAAAAGTATCTCTAAAAGCCTTGCTGTTCATCAGTCCAGGGAAGGACAAATTGTCTACAAAAAGAGAAAGTTCAGCACTGCTGCTACTCTCCCTAGGAGTGGCCGTCCTGTAAAGATGACTGCAAGAGCACAGTGCACACTGCTCAATAAGGTGAAGAAAAATCCTAAAGTGTCAGCTAAAGACTTACAAAAGTCTCTGGCATATGCTAACATTCCTGTTAGCGAATCTACGATATGTAAAACACTAGACAAGAATGGATTTCATGGGAGGATACCACAGAGGAAGCCACTGCTGTCCAAAAAAAACATTGCTGCACGTTTACAGTTTGCACAAGATTACCTGGATGTTCCACAGCAGTACTGGCGAAATATTCTGTGGACTGATGAAACCAAAGTTGAGTTGTTTGGAAGAAACACACAACACTATGTGTAGAGAAAAAGAGGCACAGCACAACAACATCAAAACCTCATCAGAACATCAGCCGGGACGATTCGCAAACGCACGTTCGCGTTCAAATGTTTGCGAACCGTGTGTTCGCGGTGGGCCCAATTCACTTTAATGGCAGACAAGCCTGAAAAACCTTCAGGTCATATTTGCAGCCAGCAAACACTTACTAGAAGTACACAAATAGTACCACAACATGGACAGTGATATACCAAAGGGGATCATTTGTAAGATGTGGACCCGAGGGAGTCCGTTAGGATACAGTGAACCACACAAGAATGAATGCAGGGACAGTGAGCTGTGTGAACCAAAATAACTTTATTGACTCTAGAGAAAACTATATACATAATAATGTACTGTACACCGTGATCCAGTTAGACCACACGGAGTGAGGTGTGCTCCGGTGTACTGAAGCGGTAGTACAATCTCTCTGGGTTGCTAGCAACCCAAGATTGTCCACAGTGGGAACCCAGCCTAATTTAGGTACTCTACCTTAAAGGATTTATATTTTGCCTAAATGCCGCTAAATACGGCAGGATCTCCTAGCCAAATACAGAGAACTGAAGCCACTAGGAATCAACACCAAATTTGGGGTCTGTGTACCTGGGATCTTGGCTGACGGGCACTGTGGCTCACAGAGGCCAAATACAGAAAAAATGCCACTCTATCCCTCCCGTAATGCCCACCACCCCACCTCAGCAAGACTCCCCTGAACTCCCACATGGCTATTTGTAACTCCAGAGCTGGGATGTGGATCCACTTGCTGTCGCAGTAAAGTTTTAACTGCTGCAACGGTGCCAAAACTTGTCCTCATCCTGATTGTAGGGAGGGACCTGAGCTCAGGATTTAAGTCCCATTCAAAGTGCGCACTAACCGAGTGGAAAATGCTTCAGGCTGAGATTTCCAGTGCAGGCCTGAATGGTAGCTTAGTTTTCTTGAGGGATGATCCAACGCTGGCCTCAGGGCAGGCAGACCTCTGATCTCGTCAGCTACTGATTATAAACGAAGACTACAGATCCTCTTTAGCAGGCAGCAGATACTCAACAATCGTCCTTTGCTTGCTGTGGATAAAGCCTTCAGACTCTGGCTGATCACAGAACACCTCAGGTAAACAATTTAGCAAACACATCTGAATCCCTTGCTCTCTAACTGGTGACTTTCTGTCCTCCTTTTCCCAGCATCTCTAGCTTTTCCCAGGAAGTTAGGACATGGCAACAAAATAACAAAATGCACAAAATAAATAAGAAGCTACTTTTAAAGGGAATCTGTCACCTGGTTTGACCATATTAAGCTGTCACCATTGCCATGTTTAATAAAATACCTTATTTCCTGCAGTGGTTTTCTTTCTTAATTTCATGCTTTCATTTTGCTAAAAAAGCGATTTTTGTATTATGCAAATGAACCCTGAAGGTGCCCAGAGGGGCATTATTCATCACCCTCTGAGCCCAGTAACACCCCCTGCAGTACCTAGACCACCTTAATTTAGAACCCGTCTCCTCTTTATGCAGTATCATCCCACAGCCTAGTTTAACGGCGCCGCCCCCTCTGCTACGTCAACTAATTCATTCAAGCCACTTGGAATCTTCAATTCGTCCATCTGAAATGTCGCGCAGGCGCAGTACCGCCTACTGCCTGTGCCTGTGCGATCCAATAGCTCCTGAGGGCAACAGCGATAAGAAGACGTCACTGGGCTCGGCGCAAGCCTAGTGACACTTTTGAGGCTGTTGCCCTCAGGAGCGGTTGGATCGCACAGGCGCAGGCAATAGGCGGAACTGTGCCTGTGCGAGATTTCAGATGGATGAATTGAAGATTCCAGGTGCGTGGCTTGAATTAATTAGTTGACGTAGCAGAGGGGGCGGCGCCGTTAAACTAAGCTGTGGGACTATACTGCATAACGAGGGTGTGTGCTTGGGCTCTAAATTAAGGTGGTCTAGGTACTGCAGGGGGCGTTACTGCGCTCAGAGGGTGATGAATAACGCCCCTCTATGCACCTTCAGGGTTCATTTGCATAATACAAAAATCGCTTTTTTAGCAAAATGAAAGCATGAAAAGTAGAAAGAAAACCACTGCAGGAAATAATGTACAGGGAGTGCAGAATTATTAGGCAAATGAGTATTTTGACCACATCATCCTCTTTATTCATGTTGTCTTACTCCAAGCTGTATAGGCTCGAAAGCCTACTACCAATTAAGCATATTAGGTGATGTGCATCTCTGTAATGAGAAGGGGTGTGGTCTAATGACATCAACACCCTATATCAGGTGTGCATAATTATTAGGCAACTTCCTTTCCTTTGGCAAAATGGGTCAAAAGAAGGACTTGACAGGCTCAGAAAAGTCAAAAATAGTGAGATATCTTGCAGAGGGATGCAGCAGTCTTAAAATTGCAAAGCTTCTGAAGCGTGATCATCGAACAATCAAGCGTTTCATTCAAAATAGTCAACAGGGTCGCAAGAAGCGTGTGGAAAAACCAAGGCGCAAAATAACTGCCCATGAACTGAGAAAAGTCAAGCGTGCAGCTGCCAAGATGCCACTTGCCACCAGTTTGGCCATATTTCAGAGCTGCAACATCACTGGAGTGCCCAAAAACACAAGGTGTGCAATACTCAGAGACATGGCCAAGGTAAGAAAGGCTGAAAGATGACCACCACTGAACAAGACACACAAGCTGAAACGTCAAGACTGGGCCAAGAAATATCTCAAGACTGATTTTTCTAAGGTTTTATGGACTGATGAAATGAGAGTGAGTCTTGATGGGCCAGATGGATGGGCCCATGGCTGGATTGGTAAAGGGCAGAGAGCTCCAGTCCGACTCAGACGCCAGCAAGGTGGAGGTGGAGTACTGGTTTGGGCTGGTATCATCAAAGATGAGCTTGTGGGGCCGTTTCGGGTTGAGGATGGAGTCAAGCTCAACTCCCAGTCCTACTGCCAGTTTCTGGAAGACACCTTCTTCAAGCAGTGGTACAGGAAGAAGTCTGCATCCTTCAAGAAAAACATGATTTTCATGCAGGACAATGCTCCATCACACGCGTCCAAGTACTCCACAGCGTGGCTGGCAAGAAAGGGTATAAAAGAAGAAAATCTAATGACATGGCCTCCTTGTTCACCTGATCTGAACCCCATTGAGAACCTGTGGTCCATCATCAAATGTGAGATTTAAGGAGGGAAAACAGTACACCTCTCTGAACAGTGTCTGGGAGGCTGTGGTTGCTGCTGCACGCAATGTTGATGGTGAACAGATCAAAACACTGACAGAATCCATGGATGGCAGGCTTTTGAGTGTCCTTGCAAAGAAAGGTGGCTATATTGGTCACTGATTTGTTTTTGTTTTGTTTTTGAATGTCAGAAATGTATATTTGTGAATGTTGAGATGTTATATTGGTTTCACTGGTAAAAATAAATAATTGAAATGGGTATATATTTGTTTTTTGTTAAGTTGCCTAATAATTATGCACAGTAATAGTCACCTGCACACACAGATATCCCCCTAAAATAGCTAAAACTAAAAACAAACTAAAAACTACTTCCAAAAATATTCAGCTTTGATATTAATGAGTTTTTTGGGTTCATTGAGAACAATTGTTCAATAATAAAATTAATCCTCAAAAATACAACTTGCCTAATAATTCTGCACTCCCTGTATTTTATTAAACATGGCAATGGTGACAGCTTAATATGGTCAAACCAGGTGACAGATTCCCTTTAACAGTCCATTTCAATAAGAAAACAGATCCTGTGCAGCTACTGTATTAGATAACTTTTCTTTTTATATTAATTGTCAACATTTCGCTCCATTAGTTCTAAGGGGGCTGCCCGACTAATAGCTTACTCAATGCAGTCACAGATGTATTACATTATTGGAGTATCATAGGTCTCATCTTCGGGGCCCCAGATGGCACAATGCAGGGTACAAGGGGTCACAGTACTGGGTGAGGGGCACAGTACAAGAAGGGGGGCACAGTCATATGACCCTGTGACATTAAAAGGTCCTTATGGTGAATGCTGCTTATACACCACCATAATGAGAGGCAGAGGAGTGAGACAGGTGTGTGATTATGTGGCTAGAGATAAAAAATGCAACTGTCGGCCAGTACAGGCCCAGAAATTAGGCAATAGGCATTCACCTGACAGCAAATAACATTGGATTCTGTGGCTGGAGGTGCATTAGGTTCCTTGCTTCTCAGAGCGTCCACATCGGCCATTAACTCAATGTCGGACACCTGTCGGTCTAGGTGTTACCTGAGGCTGGATCCTGAGGGCGGCTGTCGATGGGTTGACTGCAAGAATGATCTCATATGCAAAGTGACCAACACATCTTCAAACCATCCTCTTTTTGCAGGCGCGGTAGGATTGGTACCCGCACCTGTTTCGCTGTGGGTGGAAATTCCTCTGCCAGTGCCCGCAAGAGAATAATGCAGCACCTCTCACAGCAAGGCCTGGAAATGCTGCATTATGACAGCCCTCTATGATGCTGGTAAGATGTCCGCCATTTTGTGTTTGTTCCTGAGGTCTAAGTACGTTGCCACCCAGTAGAGGTCCTTGACCTTCATGCTTTTTATACGGGGGTCCCTCTTTAAACACTGGAGCATGAAGGCCCCTATTTGCACTAAATTGGAAGCGGTGGAGCGCCCTGGCTCCTGCTCATCGCCAAGAAGAATGTTGTCCTCGGTCTCCTCCCCCCAGCCACGGACAACACCAGGGATCCCCGTAAAGTTTAAAGCCTACTGTTCTTGCTGCTCCTCCTCCTCCCCCCAGCCACTATCCTCCTCTGACTCCGCTTCAGACTCCTGCTGACTTGTCTCAGATGGAGTAGCCCCCCCCCCCGGGAAGTCATTCAGCATTGTGACTTCCTCATCTTCCAGATCCTGCTCCTTGACTGCTTGAACAATGACACGACCCAATGCAAGCTCCAGAAAGAAGACATAAGATACAATGTCACTGATGGTGCCCTGACTGTGACTGACCAAAGAAACCAAGCTCCCCAGAACCTGTCCTGCCGCAGAGTTCATACAGGTAGTCGTTAACGGCACGTTTCTGCTGGAGCAGCCTATAAAACATACAAGCTGGAGTTTCAGTGCGTCGAGCAGTCACAAATCATTAGTCTGACGGGTAAGTGGTCATGCCTTGTGAGATCTTCTAAAATGGCCAGATATTTTCCTGGCCTGCCGCAATACGTCCTGGATCCCGGGGTATTTGGCAATGAATCGCTGCTCGACTAAGTTTAGGATGTGTGCCATGCACGGCACGTGTGTCATTTTGCCCTGTTTCAGCACGCTCAGCAGATTGGCACCGTTGTCGCACACCACTTTACCAACTGTCAAATTGAGCGGGGTTAGCCACTGATAGGCCTGTGACTGCAGAGCTTAAAGCAGTGCAGGACTGGTGTGGCTCTTGGCTTCCAGGCACAACAGCCATAGCACAGCATGGCAACGTCTCACCTGGCACGTCAAATAGGTTCTGGGGAGCTTGGGGGGGTGCAGCGGAAGAGGCGGTAGCAATGGAAAAGGAGGAGTCACCCGAGGAGGAGACGGAAGATGGAGTAGGGGAAGAAGAGGCAGGCCTGCATGCAATCCGTAGCGGTAGCACCAAATCCACACGTGTGCCATGGGTTACATGCTTGCCGGCCGTCAGAAGGTACACCCAGTGGGCAGTAAAACTTATGTAACGTCCCCGGCCATGTTTGCTAGACCATGTGTCTGTGGTCAGATGTATCATGGCACCCACACTGTGTGCCGGAGATATATTCACTTGCCGCTGAACGTGGCCTTATAGTTCAGGGATGCCCTTCTGGGAGAAATGTTTCTTTCCGGGGACCTTCCATTGCAGTGTGCCAATGGGGATATCACTGAAGGCAAGAATCTAAAACTTGACTTTTATTACATACAATAAAATATATCACCCTCAAGCAGTAATTTTGTGGATGCAGGTATATAGAAAACCTCTATCACTATTTTGTGGAAGCTGATATATGGCAGGCCTCAATCAGTTGTTAGTTGAATCAGGTATATCAAATCCCGCAATCTGTATTTTGTGGACGCAGGTATATGGAAAACCTCTATCACTATTTTGTGGAAGCTGATATATGGAAGGCCTCAATCAGTTGTTAGTTGAAGGTTGGATATCACACTCAAGCAGTAATTTTGTGGACGCAGGTATATGGAAAACCTCTATCACTATTTTGTGGAAGCTAATATATGGCAGGCCTCAATAAGTTGTTAGTTAAGGCAGGTATATAACCCTCAAGAAGTAATTTTGTGGACGCAGGTATGTGGAAAACCTCTATCACTATTTTGTGGAAGCTGATATATGGCAGGCCTCAATCAGTATTTTCTGGAAGCATACAATTGCACTATAATATACTTTCTATGTTAGAAAGTATATTATAAGTATATCACACGCCTCTGTATATCACTCCTATCGATAGCACAATGTTACCAGTCCTTAAAAGGACTTTTGTGGCCCTATTAGCTAGCGTTTGGTGTCCCTAAGTTCCTAACAGCCTGTCCCTGCTCCAAAATGCAACCTCTCCTTACACTGGCAAAACACATAATGTAAAATGGCTGCCAGATAGGGTTCTGTTATAAGGTTGGGGGTGTGTCCATGTGCTGAAAGTCTCAATTGGCTGTCCTGTCCATCGCCATATGTTCGCATGTTTGGCAGATCGCGAACGCGCAAAGTTTGCCATGAACTGACCTCCGGGTGAACAGCAAGGCCATCACTATTCCAGTACAGCTGGATTGTTGGTCAAAATATGACTGCTGAATGAATGAGTGGCAGCTCTGGCCTGTTGCTGCAGCTACTGCTTCTACCACCACCCCTTCTTCTGCTGCTATTTGTGCCAGCTACAGCAACATTTTTGCCACTGCCCTTTCCTTTGGAGGGTCTAGGCAGCTGTCTATTGGCCATAGTGTATAGTAACTGTATCAGTAATGTAACTGATTAACTAAGAGTGTTCAACAAGATGCATATGGTAATATATTATACCTCCCTGAGGCACAGTAATTTTTTATATAACTAACAGATTAAGGGGGATTGTGGCAGCAATTCAACAAGATGTATGCAGAGATACACTCACCTAAAGAATTATTAGGAACACCTGTTCTATTTCTCATTAATGCGATTATCTAGTCAATCAATCACATGGCAGTTGCTTCAATGCATTTAGGGTTGTGGTCCTGGTCAAGACAATCTCCTGAACTCCAAACTGAATGTCAGAATGGGAAAGAAAGGTGATTTAATCAATTTTTAGCGTGGCATGGTTGTTGGTGCCAGAGGGGCCGGTTTGTGTATTTTTTTACAATCTGCTCAGTTACTGGGATTTTCACGCACAACCATTTCTAGGGTTTACAAAGAATGGTGTGAAAAGGGAAAAATATCCAGTATGCGGCAGTCCTGTGGGCGAAAATGCCTTGTTGATGCTAGAGGTCAGAGGAGAATGGGCCAACTGATTCAAGCTGATAGAAGAGCAACGTTGACTGAAATAACCACTCGTTACAAGCGAGGTATGCAGCAAAGAATTTGTGAAGCCACAACACGCACAATCTTGAGGCAGATGGGCTACAACAGCAGAAGACCCCACCGGGTACCACTCATCTCCACTACAAATAGGAAAAAGAGGCTACAATTTGCACGAGCTCACCAAAATTGGACTGTTGCCTGGTCTGAAAAATGTTGCTTGGTCTGATGAGTCTCGATTTCTGTTGAGACATTCAAATGGTAGAGTCCGAATTTGGCGTAAACAGAATGAGAACATGTATCCATCATGCCTTGTTACCACTGTGCAGGCTGGTGGTGGTGGTGTAATGGTGTGGGGGATGTTTTCTGGGCACACTTTAGGCCCCTTAGTGCCAATTGGCCATCGTTTAAATGCCACGGGCTACCTGAGCATTGTTTCTGACCATGTCCATCCCTTCATGACCACCATGTACCCATCCTCTGATGGCTACTTCCAGCAGGATAATGCACCATGTCACAAAGCTCGAATAATTTCAAATTGGTTTCTTGAACATGACAATGAGTTCACTGTACTAAATTGGCCCCCACAGTCACCAGATCTCAACCCAATAGAGCATCTTTGGGATGTGGTGGAACGGGAGCTTCGTGCCCGGGATGTGCATCCTTCAAATCTCCATCAACTGCAAGATGCTATCGTATCAATATGGGCCAACATTTCTAAAGAATGCTATCAGCACCTTGTTGAATCAATGCCACGTAGAATTAAGGCAATTCTGAAGGCAAAAGGCGGTCCAACACCGTATTAGTATGGTGTTTCTAATAATTATTTAGGTGAGTGTATTTTTAATTCTGAGGCAAAGTGATTCTATGTATAAACTAACAGATTAATGTGGATTGTGGAAGCAGTTGAACAAGATGCACACAGTGGTATATTAGATTGCCCTTTAATACAGATGCACAGTAATTCTATGTATAAACTAAGATAAAGGTAAGGTCTATAGGCTTGGAAAGTATAGTTTGTAATTGGATTGAAAACTGGCTGAAGAACCATGTCCAGAGAGTTGTGGTCAATGATTCCTATTCAGAATGGTCCTGGGTTATAAGTGGTGTACCGCAAGGTTCAGTGCTGGGTCCTATATTTAATTTATTTATTGATGATATTGAGGACAAGATTAATAGCACAATTTCTATTTTTGCACATGATACTAAGCTATGTAGAACTGTACAGTCTATGGAAGATGTCCATATACTACAAGCTGACTTGAACACTCTGTGATTGGGCATCAACTTGGCAAATGAGTTTCAATGTGGATAAACGTAAAGTTATGCATCTTGGTAGTAATAATCTCTTTGCTTCG
This sequence comes from Bufo gargarizans, assembly GCF_014858855.1. Taxonomy (NCBI): domain Eukaryota; kingdom Metazoa; phylum Chordata; class Amphibia; order Anura; family Bufonidae; genus Bufo; species Bufo gargarizans. The sequence goes on from NC_058084.1 coordinate 167,364,049, forward strand.
TATGTCCTAGGTGAGGTAACACTTGGAGAGTCACTTATAGAGAAAGATTTGGGTGTCCTTGTGGATGGTAGATTAAATTACAGCGAAAGTTCCAGCTTCTAAAAATAATACTTTATTCCAGCGGTAAAAATTCCATACACAGGACAATGATACACGATCTGTAGGCTATAGTTATTATTGGGACCATTTTGTAGTACATATGACTTTTTGATAGCTTTTTATTCAATTTTTTTGGACGTAGGGTAACAAAAATGCAGCAATTGTGGAGTTGTTTTTTCTTTTTTAATATATATATATAGTTCATCATGAAGGATAAATAACATAATCATTTTATAGTTTGGATTGTTATGGATGCTGGGACACCAATTATGTGTAGTATATTTGATTTTGTTATTTTTTTGAGTTTCAAAAACATAGTTTTTTTTGAACTTACAAATTTCCAATCACTGGTAAAATACATTACAATACAGAAATATTGTAATGTACTTTACCTGTCTGTGTTACACTGGCAGATCACTCATTGAACTCTGCCTCTGGAAGGTTCTAATCAGCTTCTTTACATAGCATCCCTGGAGGCCATTGTTAGGCCTCTGACTTCCATGGCAATCATCAAGATTCTACAAGTGTATGGGTATATCCACATGGTCAGGATGCTGCATGCAATTTTGGAAGCTAAAACCAGGAATGAATTAAAAAAGGATGAGACATCATATTTGTCCTTTTTTTCTCTTCTTTTAAGATCTATGCCTGTTTTTGGCTTTCAAAACTGCATGCAGAAAGCTGACTGTGTGGTTGCACCGTATCACAGGTGGCCCAATGGGGTACAAAGGAGGCCTCACCATTTGTTACCCACTTATATGGGTTAAATGGCAGGGATGAGAGGTCTACAGTATATTACAGCTACAGATTGCAGAGGCTCATCTCCTGGTTCATAATTAAATATTGAAGTATCAGTATAAGGCTGGATTTTTAGCTTCCATTACTCTACTTTTGTAAGGTTAAGCACAAAAAGCAAATAAAAGTTGAACTTTGATGTGGTGTAGAGCGAACTTCATGAAATTAGTTTCAAGTCCAATTCACTGTATATGTAGAAAAACTTGATTACAGTCTGAATCGATTCTACCCAAATAAAAAGTGCTCCAATTTGCCTGAAATTTGGTATATGACTGATTTTTCTCTCTTGCCTTTCTTTGTCTTTTTTAATTAAAATTTTGTCAAAATTTTTGCTATTTATTTAGCTCCCCCCCTCTTAATCTCTTTAATACAATGGCAGCAATAGCAAATAATGTCAGAGTGACACTTACATCTATAGCTATGAGTAAACGCATGGTTGACTGTATTAACAAATAGCGTATTTAAAAACACACTGCACTACACATTTGTTATGCTTTTTAATATTAGAAACATTCCAAAAATTTACCCATAGTGGGGCAGATGGTGTTTAAACACGTACTGTGTTATTAGAAAAAAAGCTGTGGCTTGTTGGGAACAAGCATTCAAAAATGATGCCTTAACAGCGTGTAGATACCAGCTATTATTTATATATATACATCAGAAAAAACAGTGGCCTGTTCTGCACAAGCATGAAAAAATTACGGTTTAACAGTAGCATATGTCTGACTGTATTTATACACACAAAGGGTAGTGCCCAAGGAAACAGTGGCTTGTTATTACCAATCCTTGAAAAACCTTTTCTTGTCGAGCAGCAGCAATACATTAAGGATGTGGAAAGGGTAAGGTCTATGGTGTATAGGGGTAATAGTGACATGTGGAAGCAATAGTAGGGGCTGCAGTAGAACCACAACATGGAACAGACAAGGCAATAGATGTGTGTACAGCTGTTTTTGGGCAGCAGTAGTAGTAGTGGCAGCTATGTAAGAGATAATGGTAAGAACATTAGAAAGAGTAGCAGATCTGGTGATAGTGATAGCAGCAACCATACAGTACATAACAGAACACAATGGTAGATAGGCAGAAAGTAGCAGTGGCTTGATGGGACCAAAGATCAATAACCACCGAAATCTGTGACAAACTGCGAGCACTGTATGTCCTGGTAATATGGCATTCGGGGAACACATTCAATACATGTTTTCAGGATTTCATTAGTATTGAGCAGGTGATATAATTAGTGTCAATACATCAGAACTTACCACAGGTATTAATTCTGTGGGATATTCTCAAATTATGATTGGCAGGTGGGCCATGATAGTGCAATCTGTCACAAATACCGGGATCGGCGAACGGTGTGTTGTCTTCCTGGTGCTCGACACATCGCGGATCGTGTTGACAGATTACTGGGAGGGGCTGGAGAAGGTCCAGTGGTAATCGTCGATATAGGAACCAATGACAAAGTTAGAGGTAGGTGAAGCGTCCTTAAAAATGATCTTAGGGATTTAGGTCAAAAGCTTAGGGCAAGGACCTCAAAGGTAGTATTTTCTGAAGTTCTACCAGTACCACAAGCCACACAAGAAAGGTAGCGGGAGATTAGGGAGGTTAACAAGTGGCTCAAGAACTGGTGTAGGAAGTAGGGGTTTTGGTTCCTGGAGAACTGGGCTACAGGCTCTATCGTAGGGATGGGCTGCACCTCAATGGGGAAGACGCAGCTGTGTTGGGGGAGAATATGGCTAGAAGGTTGGAGGAGTGTTTAAACTAGGGGCTGGGAGGATAATTATGTTATAGGATGGGCAGATAGTGCAGATAGAGACTGGGGGTAAGGTAATGGGATTGGGGGAGAAATGGAAGGAGGAACTAGAACAGCTCAGAAGGAAAAGTGTAGGGTACAAAATATACATAAACCTCTTAAATGTATGTATACTACTGCCAGAAGCCTGACTAATAAAACTGCGTAACTGGAATTAGTGATGTGTGAGGAGGACTATGACATAGTGGGAATAACTGAGACATGGATGGATGATAGCTATGACTGAGCGGTTAATGTACAGGGTTAAGGTCTGCTTATAAAGGATCGCCAAAACCGGAGAGAGGGAGGGGTTTGCCTTTACATAAAGTCCTGTCTAAAGCCCACACTCCTGGAAGATATAAGTGAGGGACATGAACATATGGAGTCACTGTGGGTAGAAATACATGGAGGCAAAAACAATAATAAATTACTAATAGGAGTTTATTATAAACAACCTAATATACCAGAGTCCACAGAAAATCTGCTACTAAACAAGATAGACGAGGCGGCAAATCATAATGAGGTGGTTATTATAGGGGACTACAACTACCCAGATATAGACTGGGAAACTGAAACTTGTATATATCATAAAGGAAACAGGTTCTTGGCAATAACCAAAGACAATTACCTTTCCCAACTGGTTCAGGACCCGACTAGAGGTACCGCCATACTGGACTTAGTACTAGCCAATAAACCTGACAGAGCAACAGATGTGCAGGTTGGGAGACACCTGGGAAATAGTGACCATAAAGTAATAACCTTCCAATTATCATTCAAAAGAGTGTTTCTTCAGGGAGGAACAAAAATACCAAACTTTAAAAAAGCTAAACTTAGCCAACTGAGAGAGGCCATAGGCCTAACTAACTGGGACAAAGTCCTCCAAAAAAAAAAATACATCCACAAAATGGGATATTTTTAAAAGCATCCTAAAATCTAATTGTAAGAGGTACATTCCTAATGGGAATAAAAGGCTAAGGAACAAGAAAAAAACTATGTGGATAAATAGAAATGTGAAGAAAGCAATTAATGACAAAAATAAAGCATTTAAATCACTAAAACAGGAGGGTAGCAAGGAAACACTATAGAAGCAAAATAGAATATGTAAAAAACAAATAAAAGCAGCCAAACTAGAGACCTAGAGATTAATTGCCAAAGAGAGCAAAACTAACCCTAAAATGTTTTTCAATTATATAAATGGTAAAAAGTATAAATCTGAAGGTATCGGCCCTCTACAGAGTTATAAGGGGGAGTTGCAGAGAGCGATGATGAGAAAGCAAAGCTATTAAATATTTTTTTCTCTACTGTATTCACTGAAAAAAATAAACTGTGAGATGAAATGCAAAATGTAAAAGTTAATTCCCCATTAAAAGTGCCCTGTCTGACCCAGGAAGAAGTACAGCGGCATCTTAACCACCTCAGCTCCCCTAGCTTAAACCCCCTTAATGACCAGACCACTTTTTACAATTCTGCACTACACTACTTTCACGGTTTATTGCTCGGTCATACAACTTACCACCCAAATGAATTTTACCTCCTTTTCTTCTCACTAATAGAGCTTTCATTTGGTGGTATTTCATTGCTGCTGACATTTTAACTTTTTTTTATATTAATCGAAATTTACCTAAATTTTTGCAAAAAAATGAAATTTTTTACTTTCTGTTGTAAAATTAACATAGAAACATAGAATGTGTCGGCAGATAAGAACCATTTGGCCCATCTAGTCTGCCCAATATACTAAATACTATGGATAGCCCCTGGCCCTATCTTATATGAAGGATGGCCTTATGCCTATCCCATGCATGCTTAAACTCCTCCACTGTATTTGCAGCTACCACTTCTGCAGGAAGGCTATTCCATGCATCCACTACTCTCTCAGTAAAGTAATACTTCCTGATATTACTTTTAAACCTTTGCCCCTCTAATTTAAAACTATGTCCTCTTGTAGCAGTTTTTCTTCTTTTAAGTATTCTCTCCTCTTTTACCTTGTTGATTCCCTTTATGTATTTAAAAGTTTCTATCATATCCCCTCTGTCTCGTCTTTCTTCCAAGCTATACATGTTAAGGTCTTTTAATCTTTCTGAGTAAGTTTTATCCTGCAATACATGTACCAGTTTAGTAGCTCTTCTCTGAACTCTCTCAAAAGTATCAATATCCTTCTGGATATTGTCTCCAGTACTGAGCACAATACTCCAAATGCGGTCTCACTAGTGCTCTGTAGAGCGGCATGAGCACCTCCCTCTTTCTACTGGTAATTCCTCTCCCTATACACCCAAGCATTCTGCTAGCATTTCCTGCTGCTCTATGACATTGTCTGCCTACCTTTAAGTCTTCTGAAATAAAACTTTAAGTCTTCAAATAAAACTACATTTCTATATACATTTTTCTCTAAATTTATTGTTCTACATGTCTTTGATAAAAAAAAATGCAACAAGTGTTTATTTATTGGTTTGAATAAAAGTTATAGCGTTTACAAACTATGTACAAACTATGGTGCAAAAAAATTAATTTACGCACTTTGACTTTCTGAGCACTTGTCATGTTTCCTGAGGTTCTACAATGCCCAGACAGTAGAAACACCTCACAACTGACCCCATTAAGATATTCGCTGATAGGCATAGTGAGTTCATGGAAGTTTTTATTTTTTTGTCACAAGTTAGCAGAAAATTATTATTATTATATATATTTTTTTTCTTACAAAGTCTCATATTTCACTAACTTGTGACAGAAAATAAAATTTTACATGAACTTACCATACCCCTCACGGAATACCTTGGGGTGTCTTCTTTCCAAAATGGGGTTACATGTGGTGTATTTATACTACCCTTGCATTTTAGGGGCCCTAAAGCGTGAGAAGTAGTTTGGAATCCAAATGCGTAAAAATGCCCTGTGAAATCCTAAAAGTACTCATTGGAATTTGGGCCCCTTTGCGCACCTAGGCTGCAAAAAAGTGTCACACATGTGGTATCGCCGTACTCAGAAGAAGTTGGGCAATGGTTTTTTACACATACCCATGCTGGGTTGGAGAAATATCTCTCTAAAAGACAACTTTCCCCATTTTTTTATACAAAGTTGTCATTTGACAGAGATATTTCTCTCACCCAGCATGGGTATATGTAAAAATACAACCCAAAACACATTGCCCTACTTCTCCTGAGTATGGCGATACCACATGTGTGACACTTTTTTGCAGCCTAGGTGCACAAAGGTGCCCAAATTCCAATGAGTATCTTTAGGATTTCACAGGGCATTTTTTACACATTTGGATTACAAACTACTTCTTACGCTTAAGGGCCCCTAAAATGCCAGGGCAGTATAAATACCCCACAAGTGACCCCATTTTGGAAAGACGACACCCCAAGGTATTCCGTGAGGGGCATGGCGAGTTACTAGAATATTTTTTTTTTTTGGCACAAGTTAGCGGAAAATTATATATTTTTTTTCTTACAAAGTCTCATATTCCACTAACTTGTGACAAAAAATAAAATTTTACATGAACTCGCCATGCCCCTCACGAAATACCTTGGAGTGTCTTCTTTCCAAAATGGGGTCACTTGTGGGGTATTTATACTGCCCTGGCATTTTAGGGGCCCTAAAGCGTGAGAAGTAGTTTGGAATCCAAATGCGTAAAAAATGCCCTGTGAAATTGTAAAGGTACTCATTGGAATTTGGGCCCCTTTGCGCACCTAGGCTGCAAAAAGTGTCACACATGTGGTATCGCCGTACTCAAAAGAAGTAGGGCAATGTGTTTTGGGGTGTATTTTTACATATACCAATGCTGGGTGAGATAAATAGCTCTGTAAAAGACAACTTTTCCCATTTTTTTAATACAAAGTTTTCATTTTACAGAGATATTTCTCTCACCCAGCATGGGTATATGTAAAAAGACACCCCAAAACACATTGCCCTACTTCTCCTGAGTACAGCGATACCACATGTGTGACACTTGTTACTCCAATGAGTACCTTTTAGGAGGGCATTTTTAGACATTTGGATTCCAGACTTCTTCTCACGCTTTAGGGCCCCTAAAATGCCAGGGCAGTATAAATACCCCACATGTGACCCTATTTTTGAAAGAAGACACCCCAAGGTATTTCGTGAGGGGCATGGCAAGTTCTTCGAAAAAAAATTTTTTTTTTGGCACAAGTTAGGCACAAGTTAGCGGAAATTGTTTTTTTTTAGGTTTTTTCTCACAAAGTCTCCCTTTCCGCTAACTTGGGACAAAAAGTTCAATCTTTCATGGACTCAATATGCCCCTCAGTGAATACCTTGGGGTGTCTTCTTTCCAAAATGGGGTCATTTGTGGGGTGTTTGTACTGCCCTGGCATTTGAGGGTCTCCACAATCATTACATGTATGGCCAGCATTAGGAATTTCTGCTATTCTCCTTATATTTAGCATACGGGTAATGAGATTTTTTTTTTTCTGTTCAGCCTCTGGGCTGAAAGAAAAAATGAACGGCACAGATTTCTTCATTCGCATCGATCAATGTGGATGAAAAAATCTCTGCCAAAAAAATTGCACAAAAAAAAGGATAGGAGCTCCGCCCAACATCCGAACCCACTCAGCCCGTATGCCCTGGCAAACCTGATTTCTCCATTCACATCAATCGATGTGGATAAATAAATAATTGCCAGAATTTTTTTTATTTTTTTTATATACAAAGTGTTTGCCAACGCATATGAACACCGCCCCTCAGCTCATAAGCCTCGGCAAACGTATCTTTTTTACTGCAGAGGAGAAATCTCGTCTTGCAGCGCCGCATACACCGACTTTTGTGTAAACTGACAGCAGCGCAATGCTTCTGTCAGAATGCACATCAGTGCTGCAGCTGGTTGATCGGTTGGTCCACCTAGAAGGTAAAAAAACAAAACAAAACAAAAGGCCGCAACGCCATAAATTTATTAACATTAACTTTATATAACATTTGAAACAGAACATTAACTTTTATAAACTTTATTGAACATTTGGAACATTAACTTTTTTACTTACCTGTGATTATTTTTTTTTTTTACCTTTATAGGACAAACCTCTCCTTCCCCATGGGACAATGTGCAAAGCGCAAATCACCCAGAGATGTGGTGAAGTACATTATGCACTTTGTCCCAGGTGAAAGGAGAGGTTTGCAGCAGCTCTGTGTGAAAGGGCCCTAAGACCCCTGTGTGCCTGTCCTGTGTCACGCAATCCCTATACTAAGTGTACCTGTGTGTGGTACTTCCGGAAACACTCCCCTAAGCATAGGGCAGGGTGGTCAGGACAGTCAGGACAGAAATAGCGGGTGTCACGCCTTATTCCACTCCTGCTACAGACACATCTTTTTTGGGGTGGCGCTTGGTTTGAGGTACCAACAACGACATTGGGGAAATGTCACTCGTGTAGATGGCTCACTACACTGGTGGTTGGGGCCACGGAACCTCCTGGATACAGGAGGTTCTCGATGATCTCTTCCTGAAATTTGAGGAAGGATCGTGTTCTCCCAGCCTTATTGTAGAGAACAAAACTATTGTACATAGCCAATTGAATTAGGCATAATGACACCTTCTTATACCAGCGCCTGGTCCTGCGGGAGAGTAAATAAGGAGCCAACATCTGGTCATTGAAGTCCACCCCTCCCATGAGCAAATTATAGTCGTGGACCTAGAGGGGCTTTTCAATTACTCTAGTTGCTCGTTCAATTTGGATTGTCGTGTCTGCGTGAATGGAGGAGAGCATGTAAACGTCACGCTTGTCTCTCCATTTCACCGCGAGCAGTTCTTCGTTACACAAGGCAGCCCTCTCCCCCCTTGCAAGACGGGTGGTAACGAGCCATTGGGGGAAGCCCCGGCGACTAGGTCGCGCGGTGCCACAGCAGCCAATCTGTTCTAGAAACAAATGCCTGAAGAGGGGCACACTTGTGTAGAAATTGTCCACATAAAGATGGTACCCCTTGTCAAATAAGGGTGACACCACTGCTCCCCAGGTAGTCAGGGCAACCGACTAGCTCCAGGGTCTGATCTTTGCCCTCATAGACACAAAATTTGTGCGTTTAGCCTGTGGCCCTTTTTACAGAGCTTATACAATTTGACCCCATACCGGGCGCGCTTGCTTGGGATGTATTGTTTGAAGCCAAGGCGCCCGGTAAAATGTATCAGGGGCTCGTCTATGCAGATGTTTTGCTCAGGGGTATACAAATCAGCAAATTTGGTGTTAAAGTGATCTTTGAGGGGCCGAATTTTGTGAAGCCGGTCAAAAGCTGGGTGGCCTCTGTGACGAGAGGTTCTGTTGTCACTAAAGTGCAGGATGGTCTCAAATCGTGTCCTGGACATGGCAGCAGAGAACATGGGCATGTGATGAATTGGGTTCATGGACCAATATGACCGCAATTCATGCTTTTTTGTCAGGCCATGTTGAGGAGAAGGCCCAGAAAAGTTTTAAATTCGAAAACTTGGACGGGTTTCCACCGGAAAGACTGGGCATAAAAGCTTCCCAGGTTGGCGGCTATAAATTTAGTGGCATACTGATTTGTTTCTGCCACGACTAAGTCCAAGAGCTCCGCAGTCAAGAACAGCTCAAAAAACCCTAGTGCCGATCCGATCTGAGCTGTCTCAACCCGAACTCCAGACTGGGCGGTGAAAGGGGGAACTACTGGTGCGGCTGAAGTTGGGGGCTGCCAATCAATGTTTGCCAGCACCTCAGGGACTCTAGGGGCTCTACGGGCCTGTCTGTGTGGTGGCTGCGACGGGGGAACTAATGCACGTGCCACCGTACCAGCTTCAACTGCCCTTCTGGTGCTCGCCACTTCACCATGTTCTACGGCAGTGCTGGTACTAGGTCCAGGATGGGCTGCGCTGCTGGTGTATGCCTCACCACGTATTCCGACAGCGCCAGCCCCACTCTGCTTCCCTTGAAGCGGATCCTGCACAACCTGTGGTCTAGCAACACGGGGTACGCCTGATGGTATCAGGGACCTCAACCTCATTGTCTGAACTTTGGGTCAGACTGCCACTGCTTTCTACAGGTTCGTAGGTTCAGCGAATCAGTGACTGCGGTGCGGTGGGCTGGGCGCTAACTGACGCTAACTACCTACCAAAGGGGCCTAAACTAACCTAAAACCTAACAGTCAATACTGGTGAAAAAAAATATAGTGACAGTTTACACTGATCACTTTTTTCCCTTTCACTAGTGATTGACAGGGGTGATCAAGGGGTTAATTGGGGTGATGGGGGGTGATCTGGGGCTAAATGTGTTGTGCTTTTTGTACTCACAGTGATCTTTACTCTCTGCTGGGACCAACCAACGAAAAGGCAGAGAGCACAGAAGCTATTTAACACTTTATATTTAAAGTCAGTTTAAAACTGAGTCTACTTTCATAGCGCCTACCAGTAGCCATTTGGCTCCAGGAGAAGTATATAGTGGGCTCAGCATGCATGTTGGTACTTGCATCCCTCGATCCTATGAAAGCTGTAATGGCACCAGGACAGGGTTAAAAGCAGAGTGTGCTTGGCGTGCATGCTGTACCTGCGCTCCCTGGACTTTGTGTGGCTGTCATGGCCCATAACAGGTAGGAACTAGTGTTAGGGACCACTCATGGAGGGGACCTTGACGTGGTGAGTGGCTTATTATGCTTTGGCCAAAATTTACACCAATGCCTTATTCCACATCCAGCATAGAAGCAGGGCAGAGTGCTGGTTGCAGAGTGCTATTGCATTTGTGTTTTTGCGTTTGTATCTGTATTTCGCCATAGCAATGTGCACCTGCATACAGGGTTGTGCTGATTGAACCCCCCACATTTTTTTCTTTGTATTATATTTTGGAGGTGTGGCGATCTCCATGCAGTGATGCACACCTGACCAGTTAGTCTGCCCTGGAGGCTGGTTTTAAAGTCAGTATAAAACTGAGTCTGCTTTCATAGCTCCTACCAGTAGCCATTTGGCTCCAGGAGAAGTATATAGTGGGCTCAGCATGCATGTTGGTACTTGCATCCCTGGATCCGATGAAAGCTGTAATGGCACCGGACAGGTTTAAAAGCAGAGTGTGCTTGGCGTGCATGCTGTACTTGCGCTCCCTGCACTTTGTGTGGCTGTCATGGCCCATAACAGGTAGGAACTAGTGTTAGGCACCACTCATGGAGGCGACCTTGACGTGGTGAGTGGCTTATTACGCTTTGGCCAAAATGTACACCAATGCCTCATTCAACATCCAGCATAGAGGCAGGGCAGAGTGCTGGTTGCAGAGTGCTATTGCATTTGTGTTTTTATCTGTATTTCACCATAGCAATGTGCACCTGCATACAGGGTTGTGCTGATTGAACCCCCCATATTTATAAATATAATGTGTTAAATGGCCTGTGGTTAGATTTTTTAAAAGTCACCAACCTGCCAGCGCAGATCATTGGCTGGCAGGCTGGTGACAAACTTCTCCTGCGACTTTTCCCGGCCCGCACTGCGCATGTGCGCCGATGCGTCACCGAGGAACAACCCGACCATCCACAGGATGTATCCCTGCGTTAGGCGGTCGGGAGGCGGTTAGAAAGATTAAAATAGACAAATCGCCAGGACCAGATGGCATACACCCATGTATCCTAAGAGAATTAAGTAATGTCATAGCCAGACCCTTATTCCTGATATTTAAGGACTCTATACTGACAGGGAGTGTTCCACAGGATTGGCGCATAGCAAATATAGTGCCAATATTCAAAAAGGGTTAAAAAACAGAGCCCGGAAACTATAGGCCGGTAAGCTTAACATCTGTTTAAAGGTTTTCTAAGAGATGCTATCTTGGAGTACCTGAAGGAAAATAAGAAAATAACGCCATATCAGCATGGCTTTATGAGGGATCGGTCATGTCAAACTAATTTAATCAGTTTCTATGAGGAGGTAAGTTCTAGACTTGACAGTGGCAAATCAATGGATGTCATATATCTGGACTTCTCCAAAGCATTTGACACTGTACTGCATAAAAGATTAGTATATAAAATGAGAATGCTTGGACTGGGAGAAATTATCTGTATGTGGGTAAGTAACTGGCTCCGTGATAGAAAAGAGAGGGTGGTTATTAACGGTACACACTCAGATTGTGTCACTGTCACTAGTGGAGTACCTTAGGGGTCAGTATTGTGCCTTATTCTCTTCAATATATTTGTGAATGATTTTGTAGAAGGCTTGCACAGTAAAATATCAATTTTTGCAGATGACACTAAACTGTGTAAAGTAATTGACACGGAAGAGGACCGTATACTGCTACAGATGGATCTGTATAGATTGGAGGCTTGGGCAGATAAGTGGCAAATGAGGTTTAACACTGACATATGTAATATTATGCACATTGGAAGGAATAATGCAAGTCACCCATACATACTAAATGGTAAAACATCAATAATCAGATCACACATGGCGTACTGTGTACAGTTCTGGGATCCTGTGAACAATGCAGACATAGCAGAGCTGGAGAGGGTACAGAGGAGGGCAACTAAAGTAATAACTGGAATGGGCGGACTACAGTACCCTGAAAGATTATCAACATTAGGGTAATTAACTTTAGAAAAAAGACGACTGAGGGGAGATCTAATTACTATGTATAAATATATATCAGGGGTCAGTACAGAGATCTATCCCATCATCTGTTTATCCCCAGGACTGTGACTGTGACGAGGGGACATCCTCTGCGTCTAGAGGAAAGAAGGTTTGTACACAAACATAGAAGAGGATTCTTTATGGTAAGAGTAGTGAGACTATGGAACTCTGCCTGAGGAGGTGGTGATGGTGAGTACAATAAAGGAATTCAAGAGGGGCCTGGATGTATTTCTGGAATTCTTTACGGAACTCTCTGCCTGAGGAGGTGGTGATGGTGAGTACAATAAAGGAATTCAAGAGGGGCCTGGATGTATTTCTGGAATTCTTTACGGTAAGAGCAGTGAGACTATGGAACTCTCTGCCTGAAGAGGTGGCGATGGTGAGTACAATAAAGGAATTCAAGAGGGGCCTGGATGTATTTCTGGAGTGTGATAATATTAAAGGCTATAGCTGGAAACTATAGGCCGGTAAGTTTAACATCTGTTGTGGGTAAACTGTTTGAAGGTTTTCTGAGAGATGCTTTGTTAGAGCATCTTAACGGAAATAAGCAAATAACGCCATATCAGCATGACTTCGTGAGGGATCGGTCATGTCAAACTAATTTAATCAGTTTCTATGAGGAGGTAAGTTCTAGACTTGACAGCGGCGAATCAATGGATGTCGTATATCTGGACTTCTCCAAAGCATTTGACACTGTACCACATAAAAGGTTAGTATATAAAATGAGAATGCTCGGACTGGGAGAAAACGTCTGTAAGTGGGTAAGTAACTGGCTGAATGATAGAAAACAGAGGGTGGTTACTGTCACTAGTGGAGTACCTCAGGGGTCAGTATTGGGCCCTATTCTCTTCAATATATTTATTAATAATCTTGTAGAAAGCTTGCATAGTAAAATATCAGTTTTCGCAGATGACACTAAACTGTGTAAAGTAATTAACACTGAAGAGGACAGTATACTACTACAGAGGGATCTGGATAGATTGCAGGCTTGGGCAGATAAGTGGCAGATGAGGTTTAACACTGACAAATGTAAAGTTATACACATGGGAAGGAATAATGCAAGTCACCCGTACATACTAAATGGTAAAACACTGACATGGAAAAGGATCTAGGAATTTTAATAAACAGCAACTAAGCTGCACAAAACAGTGTCAGGCAGCTGCTGCCAAGGCCAATAAGATAATGGGTTGCATCAAAAGGGGGATAGATGCCCGTGATGAGAACATAGTCCTACCACTTTACAAATCATTAGTCAGACCACACATGGAGTACTGTGTACAGTTCTGGGCTCCAGTGAACAAGGCAGACATAGCAGAGCTGGAGAGGGTCCAGAGGAGGGCAACTAAAGTAATAACTGGAATGGGGCAACTACAGTACCCTGAAAGATTATCAAAATTAGGGTTATTCACTTTAGAAAAAAGACGACTGAGGGGAGATCTAATAACTATGTATAAATATATCAAGGGTCAGTACAGAGATCTATCCCATCATCTGTTTATCCCCAGGACTGTGACTGTGACGAGGGGACATCCTCTGCGTCTAGAGGAAAGAAGGTTTGTACACAAACATAGAAGAGGATTCTTTATGGTAAGAGCAGTGAGACTCTGGAACTCTTTGCCTGAGGAGGTGGTGATGGTGAGTACAATAAAGGAATTCAAGAGGGGCCTGGATGTATTTCTGGAGCGTAATAATATTACAGGATATAGCTACTAGAGAGGGATCGTTGATCCAGGGACTTATTCTGATTGCCTGATTGGAGTTGGGAAGAAATTTTTTATTCCCCTAAAGTGAGGAAAATTGGCTTCTACCTCACAGTTTTTTTTTTGTCTTTCTCTGGATCAACTTGCAGGATAAGAGGCCGAACTGGATGGACAAATGTATTTTTTTCGGCCTTATATTCTATGTTACTATGTTACTATGATGTTAATGATATGTTGTTGGACTAATGGACCATTCTGATACAGCTGTGCACCAAAATTGCGGAACGGATGCGGACCCATTTTGCGGACCTATGAATGGAAAAGATATCCCTCAAAATTAAAATAAATTAAATTATTAAAGTTAAGCAAAAAGCATAGATGTGGTAGGCAATAACAAGTGCTCAGCGTCACTAAATCAGGTGCTCGGCAGCACCAAATCAGAAACTATGTCCTACCACAATCCGGGAGGTTCCAGTGCATATCCATGAATCCCGGAGGGAAAGCAAAAAACATCTATCCCAGGGCTAGATGATGATGTGGTATTGAAGGACAGGGTGGGCAAAGAACTGTCCCTGATATTGCCCTACAGGGGGGTGCTATTCTGGCCCTGATAGCCTAACCACAGACCACCTGCCCTGATAGGAGCGACCCCGTCCGGAACCTTACCCTATATTAAAATGGCCCTAATAAGCCCCTAGCCCCTAGGTCCCTGACTTCCAGATGATCACTATATAGATCTATGTGTTTTTGACTCATTATAAAAGTATATTATAAGTATATGGCACCCTTCTGTGTATCACTCCTATCGATAGCACACCTATACTAGTCTTTAAAAGGACTTTTGTGGCCCTATTAGCTAGCGTTTGGTGTCCATAACAGCCTGTTCCTGCTCCACACAGCAACCTCTCCCTACACTGGCAAAACACTGAATGTAAAATGGCGGCCAGATAAGGTTTATTTATAAGGTATGTCTATGTGCTGAACATCTCAATTGACTGTCCTGTACCACCTGATGGATGTGTCATGGGTCAAGGTTCTTCACAATGTAAAAGAATATGGCGGGCACGAATATCTCCATATGTTCACATGTTCGGCGAATCGCGAACACGCAAAGTTCGCAGCGAACCGACCACTGGGCGAACCGCAAGGCCATCTCGACTGGAGACTGGCTAGGACACTCCAGAACCTTGATATGCTTCTTACGGAGTCACTACTTGGTTATCCTGGCTGTGTGTTTCGGGGTTGTTGATCAAAATATCACAATAAATGGCCCCATTCATCATCTCCTTAATACAATGCAGTCGTCCTGTCCTCTTCGCAGAAAAGCACCCCCAAAGCATGATGTTACCACCCCATGCTTCACAGTAGGGATGGTTTTCTTGGGATGCAACTCATCCTTCTTTTTCCTTCGTACACGACAAGTGAAATTTAGATCAAAAGGTTCTACTTTGGTCTCATCTGACCACATGACTTTCTCCATGCCTCCTCTGGATCATCCAGATGGTCATTGGCAAACTTCAGACAGGCCTGGTCATGTGATGACTTGAGCAGGGGAAACTTCTGTGCAATGCATGATTTGAAGCCATGATGGAGTAGTGCACTGGATCTTTGAAACTGTGGTCCCAGCTCTCTTCATGTCATTGACCAGCTCCTCCCTTGTAGTTCTAGGCTGATTCCTCACCTTTCTTAACATCAGTGATACCCCACGAGGTGAGATCTTGCATGGAGCCCCAGTCTGAGGGAGACTGACAGTCATCTTTAGCCTCTTCCATTTTCTAACAATTGCTCCAACAGTTGATCTATTTTCACCAAGCTCCTTGGCAATTGTCCCGTAGCCCTTTCCAGCCTTGTGGAGGTCCACAATTTTATCTCTGGTGTTTTTTGACAACTGTTTGGTCTTGCCCATTGTAGTAGTTGGCGTCAGACTGACTGTGGGGTGAACAGGCGTCTTTAAAGAGCTCAGACAGGTGCTACTAAGTTAGATTAATAAGTGGAGAAGAAGTGGACTTTTTAAAGGCACAGTAACAGGTCTTTGAGAGCCAGAATTCTTGCTGTTTCTCAGGTGTTCAAATACCTATGTTCAACAGTGCAAGACAAATAAATGATTTAAAAATCATACAATGTGATTTCCTGAATTTTTTTTTTATTCTGTCTCTCAGAGTGGGAATGCACCTACAATGTGAATTTCAGACCCCTCTATGATTTCTAAATGGGAGAACTTTCAAAATCGCAGGATGTTCAAATACTTTTGTTCCTCGCTGTACATGTAAGAAGGTATATGACACTTGTCATCTTACAATTGATGAAAGATATAATACAATATGTTTCATCTGTTGAGGAGCTGGAGAAGGCCACACATTGGCCACATCTGTATGTCCTTATGGTGCTGCTTTTCAGCTATGTATGTGTAACTTGTGGCTGATAAAAACAATGCACTATTCTGTCCCTGATGTTGCAGCCTCTACGATATGTGATAGGAGGGCAGTCACCAACCGAATGCCTAAGGTCAGGGTCCAACTTCAGGATGCCCCAGGTTTTCGTAATAATAATCACTCTGATCTCTTTCTGGGCTGCACTGAAGTGATCTGTACTCCTTCCTTATCCCTCTCCATTATTTTGGGGACTAATAATGTCTCCCTCCCCCGGTTGAGGGAGTGATGATAGGCTTCACGGAGCACGGTTTGGGGATATTCCCATTGGCAGAATTGGTCATGCAGGTCGCCTGTTGATCTTTTGAAGTAGAATATGTTGTAACAATTTAGTCTGGCGTGTAGGAATTATCCTTTGAAGATTTCTCTTTTAAGGGCTCTGGGGTGATAGCTCTTCCAACACAGCAGGTCATTCGTTGCTGTCTCTTTCCTATACATGTTGGTAGAGGTGCTGCCATCCCTTTCTCAAATGATAGTGGCAACGAGAAAGGAAATGTGTGTGAGATTATAATGTGATGTAAAATAATGCCCCAAGACAATCACATTTATGTAGGCCACAACTTCTGCAAACTCACGTTCATTTCCCCTCCACAGGATCTGCACATCATTGATATATCTAAGCAACAAGGTGACATATAATGAACATCTTTCTATAGTCTCTCTGAAGACAAACTTCTTCTCCCACCAGCCCAGGAGGAGTTTGGCCTACATGGGAGCACAGGAGCACCCCAGGGCCACCCCCCTGAGCTGGTGGAAGATTTTGTGGTTGAAATTGAACAAGTTGTGCTCAAGAATGAACCGGAGCAATCTGAGGACCAAATCATTATGTGGAACAAATTGTTTTCCTCTGGTGCAGAAGAAATCATGGGGTAAAGAGCTGTACAACACCTCCACATCTAGGCTGACCAGCATTGTCTCAGTATCACAACTGATTCCCTCTAGTTTTTTTCAGGACATCCATTGTGTCTCTAGTATATAAAGACATAATAAGTACAAATGGTCTTTGAATTTGGCCAACAGACACTTTGATCTTTTTGGTAAGACTGTCAATACCTGACACAATGAGCCTACCCTTCAGACCCTCTAACTCTTTGTGAATTTTTGGGGAGGCTGTAAAAGGAGTCCAGAACAGGATATTTAGGCAGGAGAATGGTGACAAAAGGAGATACATTTCAGATGGTTGCAAGGTATATTGTGTAGAGGGTTTTGCGAGTGTGCTTTAATTCTCAAAGGGTATAATTGTAGTTGAGTCAGGGTTTGCCCCCACTGTTACCCCATATCCTTCTTCCTCTGCCTCTAGGATTTGTTTTTCTTTGGTATGTTATGGGATGTGTCTCATTCCTTGGAAGTGTGCCACCCATCCCCTTTGCAGTCTGATGAGGATAACTCTGTGTCATTCTCTAGGGACTTTGTCACTTTAGTAATGTAATCAAAGTACTGTATGCTCTTCCCTGAAAAATCGCTTGTGTCTCTAACATATTGACAGTGTTTACTTTCTTTTAAGTGTGAAATACATTTTTCCACTATTTGCCAGAGTGTTGACTCTTTCCTGACAAAATCCAGGTTGCTACTAAATTTTCTCTCCTTGGCCCCTCTCCTGATTTCCTTATCTATATTAGACCCAAGTGCCACTGTCACATAAGCTACCATTACCCCTGCCATTTCCACCACCACATGGTTACAAGTGCCACTACTATTACCACTACCACCAACACAGTTATGCAAGGGATTCCCCACCTCTCCCTGAACCTCCTCCTCATGGCAGTCCAAACATTGACTGCTCTCATGCTAGTCATCAACAGAAAAACTCTCTTGTGTAGCTTCCATAGCAGGTGTTTTTTGTTAGTAAAAAAGGTGCCCCACTAGGAGAAGGCAGTGAAGACAGAGGCAATGACACTGATATGGTTTTCTGGGGCTGCAAGGAGCAGGAGGAATTTTGTAACCATGACTAAGACCTGTTAGATCGAAATGTGTTGGATGTGTTACCAGTTTTTATGTATGATGTATTTTTACATGAAGCTAAATAAAGACTGAAGATTTTATTTGCATCTCAGTGATGGCCATCTTTTTCCTATTTTTTCTGGATTGTTTATGGACTGGACCGGGTACTTGCATGAGAGGCTATACAGGTAGTGCTGACTTGATTCCTGATTTATACAGGAATGTTGTGACCCCTGGCTCCAAGGTATGGTGTCATACTCCGAGATCAGACTGATATCATCCTGCTGTGACTGAGATGAGGAATGTGCCATCCAATCCACAATGTCATACTCTTTGTCATCAATACTAATGTGGCCCCTTTTTGAAGTGAGGGAGAACTGTGGCCTACTGCTACTACTTCTACTACTACTTTCTCTGGGTAAGTTTTATATTCTTGTGCATGGTCACATGCTGGAGGTTACTGGGAGATTGAGTCGGACCTTGCGCACCTGTAATTCGACCACTGCTTCTGGTATTGCCCATACGGCCCAGGTAGGTTTAGCGTTAGGTTCCCGAGCTACTTGAGAAAACTTGGCGCGGTGCTCGGGCTCAGACATGTCCTCCAAGCAGGATATGTTGGCTAATTCTCAATTTTACACCAGTACGAGGGTTAGTAAGACCGCATAGTGCACCTGTCTTTGTTTTTGTTATGTTATTTTGACTGCTTATCACATCCACACAATTGCTATCCTGTGTAGGATGTCCATTGTGGTACTTGTGGTCCACTGCAGGCATCCTCCATTGTATGCATTTTTGCTGGGGATTGCCATTAGCAACGGGCCACAAGTGCAGGATCTGCCCCCCCAGTATAGATGCACCACTGTATATGGGGTTGAGCACTTCCTGCTTTTTAATACCACGCCAATTTGTAGTAAGTTTTGTATTCTCTCTTTCCCCAGTTGCCTCAACTGTACTTAAAAGTGTTGTTGACTATGCTTTTTAATATCACTGTATACTGTTCAATACACATTTTTTTATGTTGATTTCAAATACATCTGTAAAGACCGTAAACCTACTGCTTTATACATGTTGTTCTTTTCATCATGTTTTAACAGTTTTGCATAATATTATATGATCGTGTGATAGATTACTCATTAATAGTGTTTATTTCATACAATGAATGAAAAAAATACACAACCAAAAAAATAAATGTTGGGATATTTGTGGGTTTCTTATAATACACAGAACTAAAAGTGGCTTGCTCTGATTTATAGTAGTGAAGAATAATTCATTATTGCTCTATTTTTGAGTTCACTCAAATTAATTGGTCTTTGTTACCCAAACAATACCTTATTGCTGGTGCCATAATGCTCTTGAAATGAGCCAGACATGAAATTGATCAGGTGCTATGACCGACATGCATGAGTACTGTGAAAAGAGCAATAATGTTTTGTGTATGTAAAATATATTACCAAATATTATCCCAACTTAATAGCAAGTTCACTAATATTATAATTATTTGTGCTCAATAGTCCTTTGTTCCACTACTAATTTACATTCAAGGAAGAAATCTTTTGTTAAGACAGTATGAAGCTTTAATACTATGCTTAATACTATGTGTAGTTTGTTTTGGCAGCAGAATAACTTAACCTATGGCAAAAATGGGTTGCAATCAAGCACAATAAAAGAAATAAAGCAAAACTCAACAATTCCTTTAATATGTAAAGTTAAAATATTTTGCCAGCTTTGCCAATCATCCTTAGTGATATTTTTTTAACAAAATATTTTATATTACATTCAAATACTTAAATATCTTTAACTCAGATTAAATACATATACAATTAAGGGCTCATCTACAAAACCATATTTTGTATCTGTGTCCGATCCACATTTTTTTGTGGACAGCACATAGACCCATAATTTCTATGGGTCCGAAAAAATCCCTGATGGTGCATGGAGGTAATTCGTGTGCTGTCTGCATCCATATGTCTGTTCAGCAAATTACAGAGCAAGTCCCATTCTTGTTCTTATTGCAGACAAACGTTGAAGTTTCTAGTGATGGGAGTTAGAAAAATGCTCATGAAACGTATCTGTATTTTGAGCATCTGTGGTTTGTGGACCACAATACAGATGCTGTTGCATGCATGATGCCTAAACTGTGTAAAACTAAATGTGGTGGTCACCTATTTGCAGCTAAAACAGCTTCCACTCTTCTGCAATAACTTTCTACAAGATTTTGGAGTCTGTTTGTAAGAAGAGCATTGTGAGATCAGACGCCACTTTACCCTATACTTGGCATTGTGCCATAAAGCTCACGCCGCACAGTATTTGTGCTGTTGTTAATGCCAGAGGAGGTTTGAAACAATGCGGCTTTTGAGTCAACAGAGTTTTGGTGACTTTTGTGCGGTCTTAGCAGTCGGCAAGCCCCCTCTGTAACTCTACATGGTCAGTCACTTTGTAGCTCCATTCCACTGTACCACTCACAATTGACCGTGGAATATCTGGGAGGGAATTTATTTTCACAAACTGACTTGTTACCACAGTGGTATCCTATTATTAAACTACACTTGAATTCAGTGAGGTCTTTAGAATGCTCCAGTCTTTCACAAAAGTTTATATTGGCAGACTGCATAGCTAGATGCTGGATTTTATACATGCGGTATCTGGCAATGGGAACAAATAGAACTGATATGGTAATATATACAGTACAGACCAAAGGTTTGGACACACCTTCTCATTCAAAGAGTTTTCTTTATTTTCATGACTATGAAAATTGTAGATTCACACTGAAGGCATCAAAACTATGAATTAACACATGTAGAATTATATGCATAACAAAAAAGTGTGAAACAACTGAAAATATGTCATATTCTAGGTTCTTGAAAGTAGCCACCTTTTGCTTTGATTACTGCTTTGCACACTCTTGGCATTCTTTTGATGAGCTTCAAGAGGTAGTCACCTGAAATGGTCTTCCAACAGTCTTGAAGGAGTTCACAGACATGCCCTTTTGCCTTCACTCTGCGGTCCATCTCACCCCAAACCATCTCGATGGTCCGGTGACTGTGGAGGCCAGGTCATCTGGCGCAGCACCCCATCACTCTCCTTCATGGTCAAATAGCCCTTACACAGCCTGGAGGTGTGTTTGGGGTAATTGTCCTGTTGAGAAATAAATGATGGTCCAACTAAACGCAAACCGGATGGAATAGCATGCCGCTGCAAGATGCTGTGGTAGCCATGCTGGTTCAGTATGCCTTCAATTTTGAATAAATCCCCAACAGTGTCACCAGCAAAGCACCCCCCACACCAGGCATGTAGAGTCCATCCGTTCACCTTTTCTGCGTTGCACAAAGATCTCAAATTTGGACTCATCAGACCAAAACACAGATTTCCACTGGTCTAATGTCCATTCCTTGTGTTCTTTAGCCCAAACAAGTCTCTTCTGCTTGTTGCCTGTCCTTAGCAGTGGTTTCCTAGCAGATATTCTACCATGAAGGCCTGATTCACACAGTCTCCTCTTAACAGTTGTTCTAGAGATGTGTCTGCTGCTAGAACTCTGTGTGGCATTGACCTGGTCTCTAATCTGAGCTGCTGTTAACCTGCGATTTCTGAGGCTGGTGACTCGGATGAACTTATCCTCCACAGCAGAGGTGACTCTTGGTCTTCCTTTCCTGGGGCGGTCCGCATGTGAGCCAGTTTCTTTGTAGTGCTTGATGGTTTTTGTGACTGCACTTGGGGACACTTTCAAGTCAGACTAACTGACCTTCATTTCTTAAAGTAATGATGGCCACTCGTTTTTCTTTACTTAGCTGCTTTTTTCTTGCCATAATACAAATTCTAACAGTCTATTCAGTAGGACTATCAGCTGTGTATCCACCTGACTTCTCCACAACGCAACTGATGGTCCCAGCCCTATTTATAAGGCAAGAAATCCCACTTATTAAGCCTGACAGGGCACACCTGTGAAGTGAAAACCATTTCAGGTGACTACCTCTTGAAGCTCATCAAGAGAATGCCAAAAGTGTGCAAAGCAGTAATCAAAGCAAAAGGTGGCTACTTTGAAGAACCTAGAATATTACATATTTTCAGTTGTTTCATACTTTTTTGATAAGTATATAATTCCACATGTGTTAATTCATAGTTTTGATGCCTTCAGTGTGAATCTACAATTTTCATAGTCATGAAAATAAAGAAAACTCTTTGAATGAGAAGGTGTGTCCAAACTTTTGGTCTGTACTGTATATACTGTACCTATATACACACCTATGCACTAAACATATATAGATATATGAGTGTATATGTGTGTATATATGTACAGTATATATGTTAACAAGATATACACAGTGTATACTTAAACCTTATCTTGTCACTTATTTAGGTATAGTAGATATAGTATAGTAGACAGTATATACAGAATGTTCCTAATGAAATGGAAGGTCTGGGTCTTATGACTCATTCCTATCTGAAGCTACTTAAAAATTTTAACACAGTGTATTAGAAAAATGGAATTTTATAAACAATACTCTAAGTGCCATATTTGATATTATTTTTATTATTATTATCATTATTTGCTAGATTATTATGTGATAGTAAATGCTTGTAGTAAATGCTTGTATATTTCGTTTATATATAACAATGTAAGGCTAAGGTCACATAGCCTTTGGCCATAACTTTCTGTAAGTTCATTTGAGAAAGTGTGCATTGGGCAGACATATGCAGCTTGTGAAGCTCCTGACAAGGGGGCCACTGCTACCTTAAGTAATATTGCGCCTTACTCTCTATTAACTACATGGCTACAAGGGTTGTGGCCATTCCAGTCCATTTCTTAGATTGAGGCTGGGTTCAGACCTGAACGTTTTACAGCGCGTTCCTACGCGCTGTAAAACGCTCAACAGGCGAGAACCAATGATTCCCTATGGGAATGGTTCTCACCTGAGCGTTTTACAGCGCGTACGATCGCGCTGTAAAACGCCCGATGCCCCAAGAAGTACATGAGCTTCTTTGGGGCGTCTTGTCGCGTGTTCCCGTCCATAGACTTCAGCGGGAACGCGCGACAATGGGCGTTCGCTTGTCTCTGTATGCGCGATTGCAAACGCCCGTACAATCGCGCATACAGAGCGCTCCATCGCAAACGCTCAGGTCTGAACCCAGCGTTACAGATGGACTGGTAAAGACTTGGACTGGTAAAGACTGCACCTGGATCTGCCAAATATACCCCAGACATATGCATCTGTACAGTGTGACTTTGCAGTTACATAAGTCTTAAAAAAAATTGTGATGTGAACCTAACTTTAAAGACGACCTGTCACCACTCTCCTGACATGTCTGTTTTACTAAATAATGTTATTCTCTGTGTAATGATAATACTGGGACATCTATTCATATAATTCTATGCTGTTGTATTCCTCAGTTATTGCTACTAGAAGTTTGTCAATAAACTTGCAACAGGGTGTTACCAATGTGGGGTATCCCTGTACAGCATGACACTTACCAGTACTGCCAGTATAAGACCATGCAGGGACTCTGCCCCACTGATAATGCCCAACTGCACATTAGTTAATAAACTTCTAGTTGCAATAGCAGAACAACATAGAGTTATAAGAAAAGATTCTCCATGATTACATGGGGAATGCAAGTAGGTACTAAAACAGACAGGTCAAAAGAGGTGTTGAAGAAGAAACAGCTTCTAGCAATTTCAATAATAGTGCTTTTTAATCCAAGAAAAGATAGTACAAGCAGCCCAGCAAATATGGGCTGCTTGTACCATCTTTTCTTGAATTAAAAAGCACTATTATTGAAATTGCTGGAAGCTGCCTCTTCTTCAACACTGATTACATGAACTGGATTTTGGATATATCTCTGGAGGCGTGTATCCAGGTTCCCAGGACTTGACTCCTTAGGTGGATGCTGTATTTGTTTCATTTTACAGGTTAGGAGAGGTGACGGGTCCTCTTTAATTCTTTGACCAAGTGAAAATAATATGTATAAATTGTAATACTTGCATAACCTTTCCATATAATAGTATTACATTTCACAATATCCTTCTCATTCACATTCAAGGATCTTTATAGGCAGCTGTATCACGCATGAAAAATCTAACTTTTGTTTTTAAGTCCAACTTCTAAATAACAAACTCAATGGGCTTCATTTAAAATCTGAAGTAGTACCAAGAAAAGGAAAATCTTTAATATCAACTATGAAACATGCGTTTCATAAAGTTTAGAGACATATAGTATATGCTCTATTAATTTTACTGCACTGTTTGGAACTATCCATCTGTTTAAAGGTTAACGGTTTTAAAACTTTTTACTGGTTTCTATTTTCTACCTTACTTTTCTCTGCCACAGATGTATTAAATAGTGAATACATGACTAAAGCATGGTTTAGATTGTCTCAAATAATATTTTACCACAAATGTGGGATATGTTGTAATTGAATGGGTGCCAACCATGTTGAAAAATGGAACAGTGATGAAAAGGAAGATTAATTATCATTTTCAATAGAGATAAGCGAAGTTTTCGAAAATTCGATTCTGACACCTTGCCAAATTTGTTTAAAATATTTGCTTAGTTCTGAATTAATTTGTCATGAAGCATATTAAATCAGCTATATCCTAATACATTCTGTGTACATTACTGTACATTTCAACAACATGCATAGCTAGTCCTTTCTGGTAGCAAAACAGTTACTGTGCATCAGTATGACAGGCAAGTCTCATACAGTATATGGATGTGCACATCATCCTACAGGCCACCAACAGTCCTAGCTAACCCTTAGCTAAATCCCTCCCCCCCCCCCAAAAAAAAAAAAAAGCATACAGCAGTCTTTAGTACAAGACCTGTGTCCCAATGACTCTTTAGTGGAAAAAAAAAGGACATGGATGCAGTGCCACTGCCAATTAAGTAGTGGAGAAAATAGAGCGGGCAAATATTCAGTTAAGTGCCTCACTTCTAATATGACAGCAGTAATAAATGTATGGAATGAGAACGCTTGGGTGGAGGGTGACAGGGGAGGGGGCGAGGGTTGGTCTCCTGTGTTGCCATTATGGAGGAATTGAAAGTTACCAGAATTATACAAATTGCCTAATACTGAATTCTGTTTTTAAGTATGTTACCCAATTGTATTCAGAGGGAATTTTTAAAACCTTCCTGGATTTAAAGGATGAAGTCCAGCTACCCCGAACTAGTCTTTTTATATATTTACAACTAAGACATGCCTGTGCAGAATAATTTGGTAAGATCATGATAAAACAAGGAGAGATCGAAATTTTTTCTAGACAAACAGTCTTGCACAAACCAGTATCTTCCTTCTATTTAGCGCTTCAACTAGCCTCCCCGCTGTCCAGTGCCCTGGCAAGATGGAAGGTTGACATTCCAAGGATAGAGGATAGACATGAGAAGGAGTTAATGTATAACTGGTGAAACACATATGTCATATGTGCTAGGGATCAGTTGATACTGGTCAAGTGGTTACACCCTGTTTATCTAACCCTTGTGCAACTCAAAAGCTCTTTATGTACTAGGGGTGATGGAGAGAGGGGAACCTTGATTCATATGATCTACGACTGCCCGGTAATCACAGAGTATTGGTCAGTGGTCCATGAGTTCTTTAATCTGAAGCTAGGATTGCCTGGGTATGCTCCCCAGAAAATAGCTTTCTAGGATTGGTTAATGATCTGCTGCAAACCAAATATTCTAGGATACTTTATCGAATTCTAATGATCTATGCTAGGAAGTCTATCCTGCTGAACTGGAAGTCCCCGCAGTCTAACATTGGATGCAACTTTTCGAAGCAGCCTTGACAATGTACAAACTGACTTACCTTTCCAGAGGAAGTCCAGAGAGATTTGATAAAATATGGGGTCCATGGTTAGCTGCTAGGACATCAGTAGCTTAGCTGAAGATGAGAGGCCTGTGGCGCTGCGGGAAGGGGGGGTGTATGAGTGAGTGAATGGTATTTAATTTCATAATGAAACTATCAAGAAGCAATGGCAAACTTAGGCTACTTTAATACCCCCGTTCGGTGTGGATCTGTCTTGTATCTGCACAGACGGATTCTCACCGATAATGCAAACGCTTGTATCCGTTCAGAACGGATCCATTTGCATTATTCTTTTCAAAAAAAGTCTTTACATTGAAAGTCAATGGAGGACGGATCTGTTTTTTATTGCACCATATTGTGTCAGTGAAAACGGATCAGTCCCCATAGACTTACATTGTAAGTCAGGACGGATCCGTTTGGCTCCGTATCGTCAGGCGGACAACAAAACACTGCAAGCAGTGTTTTTGTGTCCGCCTCAAAAGCAGAACGGACACCAAACGCAGCCAAACTGATGCATTCTAAACGGATCCTTATCCATTCAGAATGCATTGGGGCTGAACTGATCCATTTTGGGCTGCTTGTGAGAGCCCTGAAACGGATCTCGCAAGCGGACCCAGAAACGCCAGTGTGAAAGTAGCCTTGCAGGCTCTAAAAAGTACTACAGACAGACTTTTGTGGAGTTTTGTTTATTATACCAAGCTTCTGTTGCAATATCTCATCGGTATGTGTGATTCTAGTCCGGTGAACTGTTTTAAATATTTATATTTTAAAATAATAAATAAAGACTATTAAAAAAAAAAGTCGTGGAGAAAAAATTGTTATTTTAAGCCATGTTGTGGCAGTGCAAACACATGCTTTTGAATCACTTCTGTTAGCTATAAAATGACTGTGCGTCACTATTAGGCTCATTCTTCACTTATTTGATCAGTTATGGTTTGAAAACACAGAACAGGTGCAGATCTTTTCATGATACCTTATCTGAGAGTAGGATTCGCTTCTTATTTGGCTCACCATACATTAACTTTGGGAATTAAATGACTGAAGTGTGAACTCAGCCTTATAGGTCAATGTTAGCGTCAGGTCAATGTTAACTGTGAAGTGGCCAAAGATTCTACTATCTGATTGAGGCCCTATGGATGCTCCAAAGACAGAATCCATTGTGTTTTTCATTTTTCTGTTCTACTGACAGATCAAGAAAAAAGGCAAAATAAACTGTGATGTCAACAAGACCAAACAGGGACACTAGTGGACCAGTCACAGAGTGGCGAGGGTGGCAACAGCATGAGTCAACATAGTGGCCCAAACACTCCTGCATATTAAGGAGAAATTGAGTATCAAGCCTCAGTCATCCATTTAAGTATTTTCAGTTTGCACATGGTTGGAATTTTGTATTTTTTGGGGACTTGTTGAAGTTATATAAACCAGCATATAGGTGATCGACACCAATACACAGCCAGCATACAAAACTATGTGTGAGGGATAATTAATTTAGACCTTAATCAGTTTCTCTTCAATAATTTATTTTATTGGGGACTGATTATATTCAAACTAGCAGCATATTTATGTGATTACTACAGCAATAAACATGGTAGCACACAAACATATCTGTGAGTGATCTTTTTCCCTATTTCACACGTTTTTAATCTTTTTTTGGGGGGGCGGTTTGTTTATTTATATTCAAACTAGCAGCATATATACGTGTTTACTACACCAATAGACAAGGTAGTGCACAACATTATCTGAGAGCTCCACAAGTGTCCGGACTCCGAAAGGGTTCCAAGAGACAGACCCAGAGCAAGAATGTGGGTATTAGCAGCATCATCTAACCGGCAACAGCTAGTGGTGGTAATAGTAGTAGACCACAGTTGTCCCTGCTGGCTTCGTAAAGGAGCAACATTGTAGTTGAGGAGAAAGAGGATAAGATAGTGGATTGGATGGCTAATTTTTCCTCTCAGTTGCAGCAGGATGACGCGGAGTGGACTTCATAGTCTGATAGCGTGCTGTGAAGCCTGGGGTCACAGCGTTCCTCCTGGTCCTCCTCATTGCAGCCTCAAAAAAGGCTTTCACTGGAGTCCTCCCAGTCTCCACTGCCCCTTCCTAGAGGGGAGTCTTATTTTTTCCTAAGAAGTGGTAAGAAAACCCAACCACACTCTAGAGCAGATAGTCCAGAGAGTATCCCTGTTGATGACTTATGTGAGAATAGTCAGCATTTGTACTGCCTTGAGGAGAAGGCTGCAGAACCCAGGCATAGCCGTGTTGGTGGTGGTAGTAGTAGTGGCCTCTGTAGCTGCACTATTGGCATTAGGGGCAGCGACAGTGGCAGTTGAGAAAAAGCAGGGGAGGGGGGCCAAAGAAACCACCATGATATCCCACAGTCTGATAGAAGCCAAAGGGAGGGGAGGACTCTGATTAAGATTGTGTGCTAGACAAGATCTGGGAGTCATGTCAGGATGCTGGAGAGCAATCAATATCAGAGGAGGAGGATGATGGCAGTAGCAATAAAATCCAGAGGCCATGTACCTCCCAAATAACAGCCCAGGACCAGGTCTGCTTCAAGATCTGTTGATGCTGCTGACGCAGTTCTTGGGTTAGGCCCAAAACGTGCCACAGCTAAGCTCAGTTCGGCTGCCTTTACTCCTGTGCGAGTATCTTGCAGTTTTTCTCCACGCTACCAGAAGACAAAAGCATTGCCTTGTGCAAGCTGTACAAGAGCAAAATAAAATGTGGGCAGGCAAACACAAGTGTAGGAACCACAGCTCTATTAAACCACATGAAGCTGCATCACCCCATCCTGTGGGCAAACAGAGATGGCAGCCAGCCACCGCAGCAGAAGTTACTTTCTTCTCCTGGTCCAGCTTGCGGCAGCCAGGAAGCATCCACGGGAAGTATGGTGTCTTTCATATCGTCATCACCCCTTTCCGCTTCTTCCGCTCAGACTCTTCTTTCTCCACTCCATTGTCAGCCATCAATAATGGAATGCATGCCCAGGAAACATCTCTACGTCCCCAGAAATCTGACAGTGCATAAGCTTAATTCCCACCTGGCCAAGTTGCGGTTATCACTGTGCAGCAAGGTTCATGCCACGGAGCAGCACTGGAGCAGGGACAATACATGTCTTTCATGGCCCACTGGGTTAATGTGTTTTTTCCGGCAGCGGTGAAGCAGCACCCTGGCAACTAGTCCAGGTCCTTTTGACCCCTATGATTGTGTCGCCTGGCTTCCACACTAGGCACTTATCTGCCTCCTCCTCAATGGAAACATTCTTGTCCCCAACAGCAGCTGGGCACAGGGTCACTAACACTACCTCTACTTCCTATCATGTGTCAGGTCAAGTGTTGCCATGCCGTGCTGGAGCTTGGATAGAGTAGCCACACTGGCGAGTAGTTGCTCAAGTACATCAAGCAGCAAGCATCCCACTGGCTGTCACCCTGCCGACTCTAACTGGGAAAGGTGATCAGAGACAAATGGTGTCCGCATCGTGGCCGCCCTTTCCTGGGTGAAATAATACATGCTCTCTGCATGGCGCAAGTTATCAACCTAGTGGTGTAGTGCTTTCTAAATAAGTACATTGTCTTGCACAAGCTTTCAAGCACTTCAGTCACTCTTACATGGTGAGGAACGCTCTCCAGGTCCTGCAGCAACAGAACAGACTGCCTCTACCCTGCTTAATTTGCAACGTGCCAACTTGATGGAATTTGACATTGCATATTCTCGATTTTGTCATGCACCAGACAGCCTCAGCAGCAGAGAACATGCGTTGATTTGAAGTCAGGTAGTGGCAGGTCATTCGAGATGCCTATCAGGTGCTGAAGCCCTTCGAAGAGGCAACACAATTTGTCAGCAGGGACAACTGCGGCATGAACACTTCATCCTTCTCATATTTATCTTAGAAGAGACACTGACACTCATGCAGCAGGGGACCATAGCGGAAGAAAAGCAGCTAATGCATATTGCTGTCTGCCATATAGCTGTTGGGGACACACAAAGGGGATCTGCCATTGAACAGGAGAATATCGAAGATGAGGAAGATGAGAATGAGGAGCTGTCACTGCAAGAGGAGAAGGACGTGGAGTTGGAAGTGGAGGACCAAGAGGACGATAATGAGGATGGCACCAGCCAAAACACCCAATTGACTCAATGGGGGGCGGAGCCAGAAATAAGTGGCTTTATAGGCACGCTGGCTAGAATGGAAACTTGTATGCTTGCTTACGCATTGACCGGTGTATCGTTGACATCAAGCAGTCTGATGATTACTAGATAACGACTCTCGCTACCAAGTCAAAATGGGAGAATGTTTTCCTCTGGCAGAAAGGGAGGACAAATTATGTTCATCCCCTCCACCCCCAGCAGAGTCACCCCTCTTCTGCTGCCACGAGCAGTAGCAGCAGCTATTTCAGTCTCCTGAACAGTTTTTTCATGCGTTGTGCCCAACTAACCTCAACGCCTAGGTTCAGGCTTACCTAAACTTTCGCCAATCTCTGTTGCATACCCAGCTCCCGGACCCCATGGATTTCTGGGCAGACAGACTGAAACAGTGGTCCAAACTGGCACAGCATGCTCTTTCTTCTTTCTTGCCATGCCTCCAGTGTCATCTCAGAGGGTGTGGTGATACCCAAAAGGACCAAGTTGTCCTCCATCACTGTCTAAAACATCACTTTTGTCAAAATGAATCAAGGCTGGATTCAGAAGGAATTTCACACTCCTCCAGGTGATTCCGATGTATAGACCTCATCCACCTCGTCTTTCTGGTGGTGCCCCATCTTGCCACTTTTGCTGTCTGTCTACCTATTGTCACGATGTGTATGGCCTCTGCTGCTGCCTGCATCATGCTACTAATGCCTATCAATCGTTAGATTATGTGAATAGTTGAGGAATGAAGAATACATAACTTGAGTCCAGACCTTGATATAAAGTTCAACAGCAGCTTTACTTGATAAACTTGCATCCAAACGATTTTCAGGCTTAGTCTTGGTTCCAGCAGGCTTTGGCATAGACTGGCTTTCTTACTTTCCCTGCTGGGCTGACAGTCTTGCTTAATAACTCTGCTTTCTTTCTCTATGGTGTACTAACCTCTGCTTAGGTCTGGTTACTGTACTTTAGGTCTCTTCTGGTATCCCTCGATTGGGGTGCCTTTGGCTGTTATTCCCCTCCTGACACTCAGTAATTAACTTAACTTCCAGCCGAACAACAATTCCCTTTTGCTGATATATCTTATGGCAACCAAAGAACAATTTCCTCTAGTCCCTCTGACTTCCAGACATCTGCTTTCATGGTCAGCAGAGCTTAGGCTGCTCTGGCTGACATAGGCAAGTCAGGCTGTGAGCGTGCCACACCTTGCTCTTCTCCTGTCCAGACTAGTATGCCAACTAACTAGAACTGGTACGAAGGGCCCACTTCTGTCCAAAGGTTAGAGGGGAAATAGAATGGTGAGTTCCATTCTCTCTAAGTATCGCTCTGCCACTTACACTGCGACCTGCTGGTGAACCAGGCATATTACATGTAATAACAGTTTCATAATAATCATGCACAATGTAAAGGACCTGGAAAGAAATACACATGGCATTTATGTTAGCCCATTAGAGACAGTAGCAGGGTGTAGGAATGGTAACACCACTCTGGGGTGTTACAGGATGGCTAAATTTCTTTAAGAGCAGCATACATGTACATGATTACTGACTCAATACCAACATTTTTTCACAGACCAGGCAATGCTGGGGCCTGCATCATGCTACTAATGCCTGAGGGTCAGTTTCCATGTACTGACTTTGCTCACAGTTGAAATTTATAATAATTTTTTTTTTTAGGGGGTATTCAATTTCTTTAAGGTGCAGCATAAATGTACACGATTACTGCATCAATATCAACATTTTCTCACAGTCCAGGCAAAGCTTGAGCCTGCAATGCATCATGCAACTGCCACTAATGCCTGAGGGTCAGTTCTGTGTACTCACTTTCCATATGGCTAAAATGTAAAAAATGTTTTGCCCTGCTCCAAAAAATTTTTGGGAAGGCGCCCTGGTGCCGCATAATTTAGTGGATTATTGCATCATTACCGCCATTTTGTCATAGTCCAGGCAAAACCGAAGCCTGCAATGCATTAAGCCAATGCGACTAATGCCTGAGGGTCAGTTCTGTGTACTCACTTTCCACACAGCTGAAATTTTAGAATTCTTTGGGGGCGGGAGGTTAATATGGTTTAAATTTAAATTTTTTTTTGCCCTGCTCTGTTTAATATTTTTGCTTAATTTTTGTGGATTACTGCATCAATACTGCCATTTTCTCACAATCCAGGCAACGTTGGAGCCTGCAATGCAGCATGCCACTTCCACTAATTCCTGAGGGTCAGTTTCCATGTATTCACTTTCCACACGGTTTGCTTTCCATTTGTTTAAGGCGCAGCATAAATGTACGTGATTATTGTATTAATACAGACATTTTGTCACTGTCCAGGCAGGCTGAATGTGATCAATAGACCTCTTCTTGCTTCTGGTGTCCCAATTTGCCACTCGTGCTGTCTGCCAACCTACCATCATGTTCTGTACGTCTGCTGCTGCGGCCTGCATCATGCCACTAATACCACTTGCCAACCATCAAGTTCCCTCAAGCCACTTTTTTTTTTATCTCATAACACCGTGTATGTTTAAACATCATGTGCCCCCGAACAGGGGCAATTTTTGGAAGCTTTGGAATATGAAAAAGCATGTGACGTGCTGGTGTGGTGTCTTTTTAAACACACTGTATTTTAACGCTTTCAAATGTGTGTTTACCCCCTATGAATGACAGTGTTACTCAGACATCATTTATTGCTGTCATTGCATGCCAGAGCATGGAGAAGGGTAAAGGGGAAGGAGAAAAATAAATAAATAAAATAAACTAAAAAAGATAACAAGTTTTCCTAAAAATTATGAGTCTTAGGAGGTTAGAGCGAGTTATGTACCAACTTTCAGGGCAATTGGAGCAACTTCAGTTCGTCCTGAAGTGATTCGGGTCCACACCAAACGTTTTACAAAATTTGGCAAACCGGACCCGAAACAAACCTCAACTGTTATTTCCACTGACTGGGGATCATCAAAGATTTGGATATTTTTTTATAACCTAACCCTGACTTGTACTTCTGAACAACATTGTCCCTTACTTGTTTGGAGAGTTCCTTGGTCTTCATGGCAGTATTTGGTTAGTGATGCCTCTTGCTTAGGTGTTGTAGCCTCTGGGGCCTTTCAAAAAAGGTGTGTATATTTTTCTCATTTCACTTCACCAACTTAGACTATTATGTTCTGATCCATCCCATAAAATTCAGATTATCAAAACATTGAGCTTAAGGCTGGAATGTATAAAAATACGAAAAAAGTCAAGGGAGTGAATACTTTTGCAAGGCACTGTATACCAGGAGGACATGTCTGAGCCCGAGCACTGCTCCAAGGTTTCTCAAGTAGCTCTGGTCCTAACAATCACCTACCTGAGCCGTATGGGCAATACCAGGGGCCAATGGTCGAATTACAGGAGTGTGAGGTCTGACTCACAGACAGTTAACTCCAGCATCTACCATGCTAGCAATAGGAGGAGGGAGGAGTCTGAGAGTCCCACTCAAGACTGGCTGGTATGGCCCAGGCCTCACAGGTGCACCTAAATGTAGCCTGTGGATGGAAAACAGGCACATTTTAAATTGGAGTCTATACACCTCTATATACAAGCAAACTAACAAGAATAGCGTGGTGTTAAACAGGCAGGAAGTGCTCAAACCCATATGCAGTTGTGCATATATATACAGGGAGCAAATCCTGCACTTGTGGCCCGTTGCTAATGGCAAAAATGCATACAGTGGAGGATGCCTGCAGCAGACCACAAGTACCACAAAGAACATCCTACACAAGATAGCAATTATGTGGATGTGATAACCAATATAACAATCTAATAACAACAAGAACAGGTGCACTCTGCGATCTTCCTAAGCCCTCAAACTGATGTTAAAATTGAGAGATTAGCAAACATGTCCTACCAGGAGGACATGTCTTATCCCAAGCACCGCGCCAAGGTTTCTCAAGTAGCTTGGGTCCTAACACTCACTTACCTGAGCCGTATGGGCAATACCAGGGGCCAGTGGGCGAATTACAGGAGTTTGAGGTCCGACTCCCCGAGCTACTTGAGAAACCTTGGCACAGTGCTTGGGCTCAGACATGTCCTCAGTTTGAGGACTTAGGAAGATCGCAGAGTGCACCTGTTCTTGTTGTTATTAGATTGTTATATTGGTTATCACATCCACATAATTGCTATCTTGTGTAGGATGTTCTTTGTGGTAGTTGTGGTCTGCTGTGGGCATCCTCCACTGTATCCATTTTTTCTGGGGATTGCCATTAGCAATGGACCACAAGTGCAGGATTTGCTCCCTGTGTATATATGCACAACTGCATATGGGTTTGAGCACTTCCTGCCTGTTTAACACCACGCTATTCTTGTTACAAGGCACTGTATACTCACAAACTCAGTACAATAACAAGCAGTGTACAGATAGATCTTCCGACCCGTGTTTCGCTCCAAAAAGCTTTGTCAGGGGCATCCGATCCAGCCATTTTGCGGCGGTCTTTTAAACTCATAGGTAAGTATACACCCACCTACGTACATCATCATCTCACAATATAACTTATTATTTTGTACACAAAACATGTACATGAAAACAATTCCTTATTTCATATATAAATACAAACATCTAAAACCACCTCATTTGTTACACACCTTACTCTCCAGGTAAAACTTAATTCATAAAATCCTCCTCTCACATCACCCCCCACATGACACATCTCACATGTTCAATCTGAGTCAATCATGAGCTTCCTTCTCTTACTACCCAAGGTCCTAGAGCTCTTCCCTCTCATTAAACACTCTGACGTCATACAGCACCATGTGTTGCACTCAACCCAATCCTGAATCACCAACGCCTACTGCAAGAGGTCTATCAACTCCTTACAACCGGCACATTCTCCTCACGTAAGGCATAAGTTTAAGTCAAAATTAACATTCATCCCCTTCGGTTGCAAAGTATCCTTCCCAAAGATCCATTCTACCTCTCAGTTATCAATTTGCTTCACAGTATTTCCACCTCGCCAGTGTGGCTTCACCAATTCCACCCCGGTGAATTGTAATCCACCTGGATCCTTTTGGTGTGCCATCTTAAAATGCATAGAGACGCTATGTGTTTTGAGACCCTTTCTTATATTTCTGATATGTTCCTGGACCCTTACTTTTAGTTTCCTCATTGTTCGACCCACATATTGGAGGCCACGTGGGCACTCCAATGTGTAGACGACCCCAGTGCTCTCACAGGTAATCTGTCCCTTGATTTAAAGGTCTAAATTGTGAGATGATGATATACGTAGGTGAGTGTATACTTATGTACCTATGAGTTTAAAAGACCGCCCCAGAATGGATGGATCAGATGCCCCTAAGCTTTTTTTAGCGAAACCCGGGTTGGGTGATCCATCTGTACACTGCTTGTTATTGTACTGAGTTTGTGAGTATAATAAATCCTTTTAACTCAACTCATGTGAAGGTGCTTCACTATTGTCACAACCTTTGGTCTTTCACAGAAGCTTGGATGAAAGAGAGAGAGGCTTTATGTAGCTTGAATGCTTTCCCATGTCCAATTTTTCTAATTGGTTCTGGTGCAGGAACTTTCTTCCGTGATCTCCTGAAGCAGCGCGGTCCAACCAAAAATGCAACATCTGCATGTGAACTGTTACCCACTTCACTATTTGGGACCTGCAACGCTGATATCTCAGCAAACGTACTAAGGGCAATTATTTATTTATAGCCCTCTAAATAGCCTCAGCCATTTTGGATTCTGCCATTTTCCAGTGTGCTTAGTGCAGGGAGAGACGTCAGCAGGCGCTAGGGACAGTGCTAGGAAATACTTAATTGTGCTGAAAAAATGATTTACAAGTTCTGGAAAAGATTAATCAAGGTGTATGGAAAGGATAGGGAGGCATTATCTACACTTTAAAAGGAGAGCAGTGTGCAATAGTAGAGTGTACAGCCTGGGTAATAGTAGAGATTCTATTACACCTTGCTGCACTAATTGGCGATCCAAATTGGTGTTATACTGCTGCTTTTAGATTGTTTGCACTATATGATCATCACTAATTCCAGCATGCCATGCTTGTGATTGGGGTGCCAGTTCTGTGTGATACAGCCATTTACGTGCTGTAATAATACGAAAGATACGTAAGTCTTATTAGCCGTTCTGCGTTGATTTTACACTGTTTTCCTTTTTTGGGGTGGGGTGGGGAGTTTATTAATAGGAAAAAAATGAAAAATTGCCTTTCAGTGGTACAAGATACATTGTGCTACAGCCATTTACGGGGTGCATTAATAGGATAGATACGTACATCCTATTTGCTGTTCTGCGCTGATTTTACATTGTTTTACTTTTTTTGGGGGGTGTATTAATAGGGAAAAAAAAGAAAAAATATATGTCATAAGTGCCGTTTGGCGGTGAACTTACATTGTACTACAGCCATTTGTGGGGTGTATTAATAGGAAAGATATGTACGTCCCATTAGCCATTCTGCTGTGAATTGTGATAATTTTTTTAGTTATTTCTTATTTTTGGGTATAGAAATAGGAAAAATAATACATCTTAATTGCCGTTCTGCTGTGAATTGTGATATTTTAGCTTTTTTGGGGGGGAAGTTTATTTAACCAAATAATGTGAGGATAGGCGCTAAAACAAAATAACAATTACTTTATTATATATTTTGCTTAAAATAAATGGTGTCCACCTGTCAGTGCAGCAGTCAGCGACTGAATAATACTAGATTTGTGAGAATAAACCTGTGCCTCCAAACAGCGCAACCATCTGGAGCACTACGTCAGTCTTACAAACTAAAC
Organism: Bufo gargarizans; assembly: GCF_014858855.1. Taxonomy (NCBI): domain Eukaryota; kingdom Metazoa; phylum Chordata; class Amphibia; order Anura; family Bufonidae; genus Bufo; species Bufo gargarizans. The sequence continues at coordinate 167,401,024 of NC_058084.1, forward strand.
CCACCAACACATAAGGGGGCTCAAAACACCGCAGGGTACAAGGTGTGTGACCCGGGTGAAAAATACTATCTAGGGGGATGTCTGGTGCCGTGAAAACCACCAAACAACACTCCTAACAGTGACCGGCGCACAGACTCTCACTGCACTAAGATAGTAACGTGCAGGACTATGGCAGAGCATTGGCCGTCACTCCAATTATTGTATACGGAGCAAGGATTGCCCTGACATACCCCTTTATGGTAAAAGCTCAACACGTTTCCATGCATTAAAAATGCATTTCATCAGGAGCTATGTGCACCATACTTAACACAGCCCAAAGCCTCTACTGTGATGTTAGACCGAGGCAGTGGACGACAAGTAACAGTAGGATAACCTGCCTAACACCGGATTCCTCTAGTGTGAGGTACGGTGTTATCACTAACAGACTACCGAAGGGCAAAGAAATCCAGGGGATGGTCCCTTTACCAACCTCAGGTCACCATCGACCAAAATGCCCCCCATCGGTGACTGCACCCCTATTGACACTTTTGTGTCTGTAGTTTCCAGAAAGTTAAGTCAGATTGATTTTCATGGACTTAGCAGTGACAATTTGAATGAACAAGAGAGAGGGGTTCTCTGGTTGCTCCAGCAGGATAAGGAGCTGGTTATTAAATCTTCAGATAAGGGCGGGAATATAGTGATTCTTGGGCACGAGCAATACTGCAATATGTGTATGAGAGTGCTCAAAGATAAACTCACATATGAACAACTCCCATCTGATCCTACTCCAGCCTATAGGATGGAATTGTCCTGTATCCTGAACCGAGCTCTAGAGAAGAAACTCATTGATAGAACTGAATTAGCCTTTCTTTTACCTGCACACCCAGTCACAGAGGCCTTCTATTGCCTCACCAAAGTTCACAAGGGGTATGAGCCTTTAAAGGGGAGGCCGATAGTGTCTGGGAACAACTGCCTGATGGCCAATATTAGCACCTATGTGGACACCATCTTACGTCCCTTTGTTAATAGTTTGCCCTCACATGTTAGGGATACTATGGATGTGTTGGGACGGTTGGATGGTGTCCAATGTGACAAGGGGACCTTTTTGGCCAGTCTTGATGAGGAGGCGCTCTACAGCTCGATTCCTCATGAGTTGGGCTGTAGAGCGATCCTCGCGTTCCTCCAACAGAGAGGCGAACAGTGCAGGAATCACAACATCTTTGTCATGGAACTTTTGAGTTTTATTCTGAAACACAATGTGTTTTTGTTTGATGGTCGTATTTTCCACCAGCTCAGGGGGGTCGCAATGGGCAGTCCTTGTGCCCCGACTTTTGCGAACCTCTACCTGGGCTGGTGGGAAAGAGAGGTGGTCTTTTGTGAGGATATGGAGCGGTTCACGTGTGTGGTCCCCCTCTGGATCAGATACATCGATGATGTGCTGATCCTGTGGGGGGGTGACAGGGAGCTGTTCCTAGAGTTTGTTGCAGTCCTTAATAGGAATACTTTGGAACTTTTTTTCACGTCAGAAATTGATTCCACCACCATTTCCTGGACGTATTAGTACTAATGTTTTTAGGAAACCCACAGCTACTAATAATCCGTTGAAATGGGAGAGTGGGCGCCCCTTGCCCCCTAAAAGAGGAATCCCGAAGGGCCAATATTTAAGGGTGAGGAGGAATTGTTACCAATTGAGTGACTTCAGGGTGGCTGCGAAAGAGCTTCAGCAGAGGTTTCAGCGTTGTGGTTATCCTCAGCAATGTTTAAAACAGGCTTACCAGCATTCAATGAGTACCAATAGGGACCTTTTGTTGTCCCCTAAAAAGAGGGATACCAGTGATAACATTGTGAGGATTATTGGGACGTATGACAGTGCCCATGAGATGGTACGCCATGTTCTTGCTGAACATTGGGACATACTTAAATCTGATCCCGATATTGGCAGCATGATTCCATCGAGACCCTCAGTCACGTATCGGCGCAGTAACAACTTGCTGGATATGCTGACACATAGCTTATATGCTAGTCCCCAACCACAATCATGGTTAGGGAACCCGCTTACAGGGACATTTCCTTGTGGATCCTGTAAATTTTGCGGTTTCATCAACAAGTCAAAAAGTTTTGCCAATAGTACCTCAGATAAAACTTTTTTCACCAGGTCTTTTTACAACTGTAAGTCGGTTGGTGTTGTTTATCTGATGACATGCGTGTGCAACATCAAACTATTAGAGAGCTAAGAAGACAGATTGGGGAGCATATTCTGGACATCACGAATCTCAAAGACACCCTGATTGCACGCCATGTACTTGATCATCACAGAGGGAACACGTCATCTGTCAAATTCCAAGTGATCGACTCTGTGAAGTTGTCATCTAGGGGTGGCGACTGTGATCGCATCTTGTTGCAAAAAGAGGTGAGATGGATTTTTTCATTAAATACCATCAAACCATCAGGCCTCAATGATGCGATCTCATTTGTCCCCTTCATAGGATGAATATACTGGTTTATATTGGACTCTGTCTAACTATGAGATTCATGTTCATTTCTTAATGCATGTGATGATATGTGGTCGCTCGTTCTTATATCCCTCGATTGTGATCTCACCCCACTGTATACTGATGAATAGGTTTTGATGCTGCGGTGACATTATGTAAAGCCGCCTTTTGAATTCCCTTGTGTTTAATGCGGTGCTTAGCGCTTCCCCTGAGACCCATGGAGTTCCTCCCTCTGTTCAGCCATTGGTTTACCTTGGACCGAGCCTCTTGGCCGGATTGGCTGTGAGACGGGGGCGTGTCTAGCAGGGCAGGGTTTCACCCTGTAAATTTCGGCAATCTGGGGGCCGCTTTGCGGCCATTACAGCACCGATCTGTATGCACACCAGCACGCTACGCCTCAACCTAGAGGTGGTTAGCTTAGGCAGGACAGTAGTCTGTTAGTGATAACACCGTACCTCACACTAGAGGAATCCGGTGTTAGGCAGGTTATCCTACTGTTACTTGTCGTCCACTGCCTCGGTCTAACATCACAGTAGAGGCTTTGGGCTGTGTAAAGAATGGTGCACATAGCTCCTGATTAAATGCATTTTTAATGCATGGAAACGCGTTGAGCTTTTACCATAAAGGGGTATGTCAGGGCAATCCTTGCTCCATATACAATAATTGGAGTGACGGCCAATGCTCTGCCATAGTCCTGCACCGTTACTATCTTAGGCTACTTTCACACTAGCGATTGATCGGATCCGTTCTGAACGGATCCGATCATATTAATGCAGACGGAGTCTCCGTTCAGTACGGATCCGTCTGCATTAATAACTTAGAAAATTTTCTAAGTGCGCAAGATGCCTGAGCGGATCCGTTCAGACTTTCAATGTAAAGTCAATGGGGGACGGATCCGCTTGAAGATTGAGCCATATGGTGACCTCTTCAAGCGGATCCGTTCCCATTGACTTACATTGTAAGTCTGAACGGATCCGCTCGCCTCCGCACGGCCAGGCGGACAGCTGAACGCTGCAAGCAGCGTTCAGCTGTCCGCCTGTCCGTGCGGAGGCGAGCAGAGCGGAGGCTGAACGCCGCCAGACTGCATCAGGGCTGGACGAAGGCGTTCGGGTCCGCTCGTGAGCTCCTTCAAACGGAGCTCACGAGCGGACCGACGAACGCTAGTGTGAAAGTAGCCTTAGTGCAGTGAGAGTCTGCGCGCTGACACTCACTGTTAGGAGTGTTGTTTGGTGGTTTTCACGGCACCAGACATCCCCCTAGATAGTATTTTTCACCCGGGTCACACACCTTGTACCCTGTGGTGTTCAGTTCTTTTGGTTTTCGGGAAATTTATTAATCAGAAAAAAAATATATATGTTATATTTGCCGTTCAGCGGTGAAGTTACATTGCACTACAGCCATTTACGTGGTGTAGAAAAAGGATTTATACATACGTCCCATTAGCCTTTCGGCGGTGAATTCTGATTGTTATATTACTTTTTTGGGGGTGTAAAAATATAAATAAAAGAAAGAAAAAATAGAAAATGGCACAGAACGTCGACAAAGGCTATATTTGTAGGTACCATATAGTCATCTTACATACACATGGTCACAAGTAGCCAGAAAGTGGACAATCCCTTTAATGATTGAGGAATGTTTTGCCAGGAAGGATGTACTTGGCCACGCAAATCATCAACATTTATAATTGGTAGCTCCCTTTGCGATTGCCGACAAATTACATCCCAGATGTGCTTGATGGGAGACAAGTCTGGAAACACTGCAGGCCATGGTAGTATGTTTAGGACATCTGGCTGCTCACAGTAGCAGGCTCACAGTGGCCTGTTGTAAAACAGCTCCTGGGACACTGGAGAAATAGCCGTAGCATCAATGTAATGCTACTGGGCTGTTAGTAGTGATGGACAAACATCGGCCGGGAGGTTTCACGAACGCGATCAAATGTTCGCAAACTTCAAGTTCGCGGCGGGCCCCATTCACTTTAATGGCAGGTGAACCTGAAAACCCTTCAGTTCATATTTGCAGCCACCAAATACTTAGTAGAAGTGCACAAATAGTCCCACAACATGGACAGTGACATACTAGAGGTGGATCAACGGCAAAAAATCCCAATCTTAATCAGGGGACATTTTTGTGTGTTTTAAAGGGAAATTCTCTGAAATGTGCTCTGTCAGAGCCTTGTGTGTCTTAAAGGGAAATTCTCTGAAATGTGCTCTGTCAGAGCCTACAAAATTTTTATTTTAGGCCACAGGAGTACGGGCCTTAAAAATTAGGCATTCACCTGACATAAAAAATAAAATTCATTATGCGGTCAATGGATACAAATTTTACTGTAGGCCATCGGACTACAGGCCCTAAACATTAGGTGATTATGTGGCCGATGTATTAACCTAAGACAGGGACCATTACTTGTTCTGGGTGGTGGTGGAAATTTGTAGGTTGTCAGGAGGAAATTCAATTAAACGTGGTCGACTTGTCACATGTGTTGAATTTCTCCAAGATCCATACCTCATTCATTTTTAGAAATGTGAGGTAGTCCACACTGTCGTGAGCATGGCGAGTGCGATTATCGGTCACGATCCCCCCTGCTGCGCTGAACATACTTTCGGACAGGACACTGTATGAGGGGCAAGCCAAGAGTTCCATGGCAAGTTGTGCCAGCTCTGGCCACAGGCCAAGCCTGCACACCCAGTAGTCCAGGGTTTGATTCCCTTTGATAGAAACTTTTAAATACATAAAGGGAATCAACAAGGTAAAAGAGGAGAGAATATTTAAAAGAAGAAAAACTGCTACAAGAGGACATAGTTTTAAATTAGATTGGTTTAAAAGTAATATCAGGAAATATTACTTTACTGAGATAGTAGTGGATGCATGGAATAGCCTTACTGGTAGATGCAAATACAGTGAAGGATTTTAAGCATGCATGGGATAGGCATAAGGCCATCCTTCATATAAGATAGAGCCAAGGGCTATTCATAGTATTCAGTATATTGAGTTCCAGCAAAATCAATAAACAAAGATATCACGGGGTATAGAGAATATATATCAAAGTTCCAGCATAGAAAGAGACCCCTAAAATAACTAATTTAATGATATACCTTAAAAAGTTCCCTGTTGGATCTACTATACAAAACACAAAAATGAAAAAATACATACAGGATATGTGACCGATAATTACATCCAGAGACTAGATAATAACCTGGGGTACAGGGATAATTGTCCCTATATCTACCCCTATCCTACAACCTCAGCCCAGGGAAGGCTCCTGATGGTGGAGGCCACCTGTCCGCGTACCTAGACTACTATCCCTCAAATATCCCTAAAGGGGTATATACAGGGATGGTTCTAGAGTGCCCCAGGTATGAGGTGAGGAAAATAAAGTACCATTGGTACACCAATTAACTGGATGAAAAAAAACAAAAAGTACAGACATATATAAAACATATAGATAGTCAGGGTTGACCTTATAGTCATACACCTGGGTTACCTCGACACGTTTCCCCCTAGACAATGCTATGGGATCATCAGGAGGTATAATAGAACAGTATTTCATGCTTTACGCATGTGGTCTAATTTTCGGAACACTGTAAAAATCACACAAAGCTTGGCTTTTGGAAGAATAAGGACATCCCAGAGATAGTGTGACTCTGGTGTAAGCACCTGTGGTGACTGTATCCTTTGATTTCAGCATGGGTCTTATCAAGACTCTCTTACAGTGAGACAATAGGGACGATGTCCTGCTGGGGTGTATCATACCGTCTAAACTGTGAGTTTACACTAAATAATAACGGACTCTGCTTATATTAGCTGTGGATAATGTACTGATTTGGGTGTATGATTATTTTTTTGCCCAACAGGATGCGGAACACACCTCTGGTCTCAAGGAGCTTTGACCCAGGCACCATAACCACACATGATATTGTCTGTCTGTGACTGGCCTGGAATGGTGCTATAATGCATGTGTATTGGCCTTAATACAGCCCCCTGTATCAATTATGCGTAGAGCGAATATCTGATCTTGTCTTTGTGACCTGGCTATATGCTAGTACTTATCCTGTTGCATTAACATTGTATAGACTAACAGTGTTCTATTATACCTCCTGATGATCCCATAGCATTGTCTAGGGGGAAGCGCGTCGAGGTAACCCAGGTGTATGACTATAAGGTCAACCCTGACTATCTATATGTTTTGTATATGTCTGTACTTTTTTTCATCCAGTTAATTGGTGTACCAATGGTACTTTATTATCCTCACCTTATACCTGGGGCACTCTAGAACCATCCCTGTATATACCCCATTAGGGATATTTGAGGGATAGTAGTCTAGGTACGCGGACAGGGGGCCTCCACCATCAGGAGCCTTCCCTGTGCTGAGGTTGTAGGATAGGGGTAGATATAGGGACAATTATCCCCGTACCCCAGGTTATTATCTAGTCTCTGGATGTAATTATTGGTCACATATCCTGATGTAGTCGGACACCTGTCGGTCTAGGCAATCCCTGAGGCTGGATCTGGAGAGCGGCTGTTGATGGGTTGGCTGCAAGAATGATCTCATATCTGAAGTGACCAACACATCTTCAAACCACCCACTTCTTGCATGCGCTGTTGGATTGGTACCCACAACTGTTTCTTTGTGAGTGGAAATTCATCTGCCAGCGCCAGCAAAGCAGAATGCAGCATTTCTCAAAGCAAGGCCTGAAAGTGCTGCATTCTGACAGCTCTCTGTGATACTGGTAACATGTCCGCCATTTTGTTTTTCCTGTACCTTTCCTGCCCGTGTTTGTTAGACCACGTGTCTGTGGTCAGATGTACAGTATCTTGGCACCGTTCTGCCTGCTTCTCCTCCTTCTCCTACCTATGTGCTGCTCCGTCTCTCCCTCTTAACTCCCCTCCTCTTCCTCTCTTGTGGGCACCCAGGGAACCAGGACCAGGGAACCTAATCACATTAAACGGCACCATGGAAAAAGAGCAATACATAAGGATTCTCAACGACAACATCAGGCAGTCTGCAGAAAAACTTGGCCTTGGGCACCAGTGGACATTTCAGCATGACAATGACCCAAAACACACAGCAAAAGTGGTGAAGAAATGGTTAGCAGACAACAACATTAATATTTTGGAGTGGCCCAGCCAGAGTCCAGACTTGAATCCAATTGAGAATCTGTGGAGGTAGCTAAAGATCAGGGTGATGGCAAGAAGACCCTCCAACCTGAAAGATTTGGAGCTCATTGCTAAAGATGAATGGGCAACTATACCTATAGAGACATGCAAAAAGCTGGTCTGCAATTATAGGAAGCGTCTGATTTCTGTAATAGCCAATAAAGGCTTTTCTATTGATTATTGAGAAGGGTATGAATAATTTTGGACTGGACACTTTTTGCTCAAATGCAAATAAAAGCTGATAAATGTTTTTTTCCCACAATAATGACTCTTGTACATCATCTTATTATCTTTTGGGAGACACCTATGTCACTTCACATCAAAAAATTACTTGCTGGTTGAATAAAAGTAACTTTAAGTCAAAATCTGCCAGGGGTATGAATAATTATGGGCAGCACTGTACAATTTCACTTGCAATACAGAACAGATCACTATGCACCATTCTTGTAATCACATGATTGGTCTGTGCAGAGGTTTGCCCCTGTGCACCACTTGCTGTCATTCCAGTTCATCATTTTTCTCCAAACCACCGGGACATGCAATATTGCACAATACTCACATCTTGACCTTGGTGCATACAGGTCAGCCTGGATGATAAACCGAGGTCTCTCAGGTCAAGGATTCTGTCCCTCTCATTTGTGATAAGTGGTAATAACTGGGATCTCTGCATTGGACAATTATGCCACGTGACTTGATCCAATTTTTGAGATTTCATGTGGGCCAAAAACTTTGCTTTCAATTATTTAGCTTTTATGCCTTTCCCACGTGCCACAGATTGGAGCTAGGTACTTAAATATTTGATAAGCTGCAGATCTTAGCAACGCCTGTTACTTCCTCGATTTGCATATCCTTATGGCTTGTACTTATCGTTATAGCAGTTTAAATTTTAAGGAATATACTTAGCATATTATAGCAATAATAATAATTTCTTTACAGAATTGCTTTTATTTGGCCACTTTGTCTCATAAAAATGTGATAAAAATTGATCAAAAAGCCACATGTACCCCAAGAGGGTGAAAAAAAAATGAAATGAAAATAGTGAAATGATAGTTACTTTTTAATAAAGTCTAAACAACAACCCCAAAATGGGGTAATTTCTTGGGTTTTTCTACTGTATTGGTCCCTTGGGTCATTGCAAATGCGACATGGCACCCGAAACCCATTTAAGTAAAGTTTGCACTTTAAAATCCAAATAGCACTTTTTTTGGCCAAACATCATTCCATGACTACATATTGGGTAACAAGCTATGGGATTCATTTTCTTATTTTACCCCTTATGAAAATGAAATATATTTGAGTGAAAAAATATACTATTGGGAAAAAGACCTTTTTATATTTTCCAGTCCAATCTTAATGAAGTCTTGGAAACACCTATGGTGTCAAAACCATTACTTCACCCCTAGATTTATTCTTTGAGGCGTGATTTTTACAAAATGAAATCCTGTGGGTTTTAACTATTCATCAGAGGCATTGCAAATGTGACATAGTGCCCAAACACATTCAAGCAAAATCTGTGCCTCAAGAGCATACAATCTTTGCTACACAGCTAGATGATTTTCTTGAGGGGTGTTGTTTCCAAAATGGTGTGCTTGTTTTTATGTTCTGGCACCTGAAGGTCTCTGCAAACCTTAAATGGTGCCTGAGAAATATCCTCATTAAAACAAGATCTCAAAATCCAGAAGGTGCTCCTTTATATCAGAGGCCTGACTCAATTAGCATGCTAGAGCAACATATGCAATATTCACAATAATTCACGATAATTTATATTTCCTGTTGTGTTAAAGAAAAATCAGAAAAAATTGAGAAAATGTATTTATTAAATGTAATCTCCATTTTGCTTTAATTCCTGTGAAGGAGCTTAAGGGTTAACACACTTCATTAATCTCATTTTGAATCTCCAATATCTTGAATTTGGTTTAATTCCTGTGAAGCGGCTAAAGGGGTATCATACTTTATTAATGTGATTTTGAATACTTTGAGAGGTGCAGTTTTCAAAATGTGGTGATTTATGGGGGTTAGAATATGTAGTTATTTTTAAATCCCTTCAGAACTAAATCGCTCCCTAAAAATTTTGATTTTGGAAAATTTCTTGGAAATTTGGAAAAGTATTGTAAAACTTTTAAATCTTCTAATGTCCTATGAAAATGTAAAGACATTTACGATATGATGTCAACATAAAGTAGACTAATGGAATTGTATTGCTAAAAACTTATCACTGTCATGATATGTACAATATATCAATAAAAGAAAATAAACTCAGAATCACTTGGATAAAGTATAAGCATTTCAAAGTTATTACCATAAAAGGTGACACATCAGATTTTTGAAAATGAGGCTGTGTCCATAAGGGTTTGAAGACACCTTTTTCCATTTCTATCATTGATGCATGTGTACTTACCATATTTTTAAAGAAATGTTAACGGCCACTCTACTCTCACTCGTCTGCCCGATTTTGCAGGGATAAAAAGGAATCCACTTGTTAATTGGTTTGGTTTCTATTTATTATGGATCAATAATTTAGCAAATTGCCTTTTTACACTCCCTTGTCCACAATATAATTTAAAAAAAACAGGTAAGGATGCAGCAAGAGAGAAAATATACAATGTATCTCTAAATAGTCCCATTTACATTTAAGAAATGTTCCAACTCGTGCAACCATTTAAACTTGAGATCTGTATTGAGCCAATTATAGGATTTTTATGCTGTAGGGTAATTACAATGTTTTAATCACAAAAAAAATGATTAGAGTGATAAATGTGATTCTACTGTATCCTAGATGTGACTGTGTGACCTGTCATACTGTTAAAATGATTAAGGGTTTAGGACAAGACATCATACCTATTGCAAATGATGAGATGATCTTGAAAATTTCCTCCATAAATTTTTTCCATAAAAGATTAAATGATGCAAAACAACCTCCTTTATATTTTGTTTCTCACAACTGTATTGATTTTGTGGTCTGCAAATTGAGGATCTGCAAAATACATATGCTGTGTGCATTTTGCACTTTTTGATTGCCCCATTGTAAAAATGCCTATTTTTACGCAAAACAGACAAAAATAGGACATGTTCGATGATTTGTTGCACAGCGTTTTGCCACCCCCATAGAAATGAATGGGTTCAAGTCCAATCCACGTTGTTTGAATGTAACTTAAGAAGCGGTAAAAAATCTGCAAAAAAGTGTTAATGGTATATGCCAATCATAAAATTTGTATTCTAGTTTATTTAAAGGGAACATGTTATCAGAATATGACCTACTGTTAAAATGTTGATATTAAACATATTTTTTAAGAACTTTTGGTGATATTTTTCATTTCACATGTCACTATCTAGATTTTAAAAATCCTAAGGGTACTTTCACTTGTCAATGGGCCAGGAGCATGCGTGCACTAGCGGCAGCACGGATCCGACAGGCTGTTTACCCACCGGAACAGCCTGACAGAGTTCCCTACTGCTAGTGTGAAAGTAGCCTAAAACCCTGCAATTTTCACACTGGCCACTTCACAGGAGGTGAGATCTGTATTTATAGGCATCAATTACCTCCACTGTAAGGGGATGAGGGATTACTGCTTTGATTGTTCGTCCCCATAGGGAATCATTATATGTGTAAAGAATAAATCAAGGCAACTGGACATACTGTAGATTTCTTGAAAACGTTTCACTCGTTCTTCCAACGAGCTTTCTCAATTCTGAGTGACCGTACAAGAATTCTGGGAATAAATATGTAACTGAATCCACATCTGGTAATTATACCCAGCATTGGGTCAAAGGTGTTGATTCCATTATCCTAATTGGAGTCAGTAGGTGATAAAGACTTCCCAGAAAAAGGTGTCAAGACAGCATTGTATGTGGCAGACAATAGATGTCTAACCCCCCCCCCCCCCCCGCCTCTAGTCAAGCTTGGCTTCTCCATTTTGACGTAGATGGCCTCCTTCACGCCTTGTTTGTACCATTTGGCCTCCTTATCCAAAACACGTACTTGACTGTCTTCAAAGGTGTGACCTGTTCCCTTTAGATGTAAGTACACGGCTGAATCTTGACCAGAGGTTTTGGCTCTTCTATGCTGAGCCATACGCTGATGTAGTTGTTGTTTTGTTTCGCCGATATACAGTTCTGAGCATTCCTCATTGCACTGGACTGCGTACACAATGTTGTCCATCTTGTGTTTAGGCGTTGGGTCTTTGGGGTGAACCTGTTGTTGCCTCAGTGTGTTGCTGCGTTTAAAGCAAACAGGAATGTGATGTTTATTAAAAATCCTTTTGAGTTTCTCAGACACCCCAGCTACATATGGGATAACCATATTCTTGCGTCTGTCATGCTTCTCGCCCTCACTGGTAGTCTTGGTGTTCTTTCTTCTCCTTCCTTCTGTTTTGACAAAGGCCCAAACTGGATACCCACAAGTTTTAAGTGCCCCTCTGAGGTGTTTTAGTTCCTTCGCCTTGGCCTCTGTGCTGGTGGGGATTTTCTCTGCCCGGTGGTGTAGAGTCTGGATGACTCCCAGTTTGTGGTCTAGAGGATGGTGGGAATCAAATAGCAGGTACTGGTCTGTGTGTGTTGGTTTTCGATAGACCTCTATTCCCAGCTTCCTTCCCTCTTCCACTGTTATAAGACAGTCCAGAAACGCCAGTTTGTTGTTCTGCATATCTTCCTGCGTGAAATTGATGTTATGATCCACTGAGTTGATGTGCTCGGTGAAAGCCTGTAACTCTTGTTTATGAATTTTAACCCAAGTGTCATCCACATATCTGAACCAATGACTCTGTGTAATTCCCATGAAAGTGGTCAGGGCTTTCCTTTCTACTTCCTCCATATACAGGTTTGCTACAATAGGTGAGACTGGCGATCCTATAGCACAGCCATGTTTTTGCTTGTAGAACTTGTCCTTATACTTGAAGTAGGTGGTACTCAGACAAAGGTCCAGTAAGGCACACACTTGGTCTGGGCTAAGTTCTGTTCTGCAGCCTAAGGAGTTGTCTAGTAGCAACTGTTTCCTGACTGTTTCAATTGCCTCTGTAGTGGGTATGCAGGTGAAGTTCCTGGCACACAATGTAATTAAATGATGACGGATCTGCCACATACAATGCTGTCTTGACACCTTTTTCTGGGAAGTCTTTATCACCTACTTACTCCAATTAGGATAATAGAATCAACACCTTTGACCCAATGCTGGGTATAATTACCAGATGTGGATTCAGTTGCATATTTATTCCCAGAATTTTTGTACAGTCACTCAGAATTGAGAAAGCTTGTTGGAAGAACGAGTGAAACGTTTTCAAGAAATCTACAGTACGTCCAGTTGCCTTGATTTATTCTTTACAGATACACAAAATACAAGATCTTCACTGCTCTGCACTTCCATAGCATAGAGGAATTCCAGAGGAAAAAAGGGGAAGAAAGATTTAAGCGTAGACAAAGGGTAAATTAGTTAATCCTTTTTTTATTCATAAGATGTGTACTAATAAGATATGATCATTCTCATGGCATATCAAAACACAACTTGTAGATGGGCATGTTCAAATGGCAGCTAGTCTTTCTGGATAATTTTAGCCCATCATCCATACTTACCATGTTATTGTAATATAACCATTAAATATATATATATATATAGAGAGAGAGAGAGAGAGAGAGAAGGCCCAACTCTAGTTGGTCAAGAAGAACTAAGTGTGTAAAGCCTTCAGAATTTTCTGAATAAATAATTTTCACACAAGTCCTAATAGTAGATAAAGGTAACCAAATCAAACAAATAAATAAAAAATATTAGATAGTCATTTATTTGTTATGTTTATTATTTGATCAAATGATCCAATTAGCAGATAATTTGAAGATCAAAATATATGCAGATGTTTTGAAGTCTACTGTTTTTGACTCATTTGTTTGATTTAATTATTTTTTTATTTACTTTTAGGACTTGTGTTAAAATCTGATGTGGTTTTAGATCAAAATGATGCAGAAATATAGAAACTTTTGAAGGGTTCACAAAGTTTCAAGCATGACTGTGTATAACTGTCCCATGAGTATTGAAAAGAGGAATCACGTAGAAAATAAACTCTGGGCACTCTGCACCATAATAGGAAGCCCACTTTGAGTTTTGCTGTGAGGCCTCTCATATCTATGCCACGGCTCATATATATGCCACTGCTCAGTCTCATGTAGCAAAAGCCTGTATGTGTAGGCTGCATACTTACATACAGTAGCATTGCATTAGTTGTAGTATACCACAATATTTCCCTTATAGATTATAAATATGTGTCTCTGTATAAAATCAAACATCCAACAGTACAGTATCAGCCCATACTGGTCTATAAGCACCATACTCTAGATCCCTAAGTGGATCATTAGTGGGTCAGTGCCTGATGCTATCAGTAGATGGAGCAATTTCCAACTCCGAAGACAATTTTGACACTGTGTTGGCCTGTTGGCTGTGTGTTATCACAAATGCAATATGTATGTATATGGCATGTTAATGTTATGTACTGAAAATCCCTTTGTTAGATGTAAATGCTGCTTCTGCTATACAAAATAATTCACATTTTGCCAAGAAGTAATGGTAATACAAGGAGATGCTTTTAAATATGAAATACTAGCAACTGAATAACAAGCACAGCTCCAGTATATAACACTCCCTGACAGAATACTGTGCTGCTTAATTTTCTTTTTGTCTGTGTTTGAATTAATATAAAATTTACTGCTAAAAATAAACAGAATTTCCTTCCTCCTCATCATAATGCCATGACAGAGGATTAGCAAGTATGTTCATAATTCATAGTCAATTTTGCAAAATATTTAAGGCTTATTAGAAAAGTTTACAGTACGAGGCATGAGCTGTCATCAGAGGAAATATGACAACAGCATAAAATTATGTCAATGTAATGAATTTTCACACTCTTGACATCGTTCTTGCTCTAATGTAGGAGCTTTAACATTTCAAATAGGGAACTTCTTACTGCCATCGAATATGAAAGGCAATCACATCCCTGGCATGCCACGTCTCTGTGTTCATAATTGTATACTTCCTCGCTTGCTACTCGGTGTTTAGAATTCTTTAATTAAGCTTCTTTTTGTTTCAGAGCCATGACAGACACTCCTGAGATAGATAATAGATTGATATGGAAGAAAAATACTTGAGAGACCCTGGAGCGCTCATCATTTACTAGGTAGGATATGTTAAACATAATAGTGGTAAGATCAGGCCCTCCAGGACAAAAAATGAAAGAGGCATTTAATTGGAACACTTAGCAATCACAAAACCAAGACAGAGGTTAAATTGTTTTGAGCAAGAGAAATTAATACATTAAAGGTTATATTTCCAACTGTGAGTCTGCAAAGCCTGGCTCTTATGCGGTGTCAGAATCACATGAGGCAGAAGAAATGACTCTGAAATGATTGTGGAATCATTAACAAAAGCCAAGGCAGAGTAAGACATTTCCCAGCAGGAGGGTGTGAAGAAGAATAAAGACATGGAGAGAGCTCATTAAGAATGAATTGCAGACCATAAACATTTGAAACCACTAAGTGTGGAGTTCTATCTGTTATCTAATGACTCAGAGATTATAAAATAGCTATGACTTTCAGGGAAGGAGTTGACTTTGCAGGCGATTGTTTGCTATTGGAAAGCATGTTTCTAAACATGTCATAGGAACATACTTACAGATGTCACTTGCTGAAGTGCTAAAAAGAGTCCTGAAATGTCCTAAAAAGAGTACCTGCTGATTGACATTGATGAGTAAGGTTTTTATTGATCAACGATTAAATGTCATTGATGGAAGAGGAAACTAGCAAAAATCAGTGTTAACAAAAATCTAAAACAACTATATTCAACCCTTCAGACAGTGTTAGGACATAATAGGAAACTTCTTTTTCAATTTTTCTGATTTTAGCATTTTTATCTTTAAATATATGCTACTACAGTACAGAGATCTCTCATATGATCTATTTATACCCAGGACTGTGACAAGGGGACATCCTCTGCATCTGGAGGAAAGAAGGTTTGTACACAAACATAGAAGAACATTCTTTACGGTAAGCGCAGTGAGACTTTGGAACTCTCTACCAGAGGATATGGTCATGGTGAATTCACTAAAAGAGTTCAAGAGGGGCCTGGATATATTTCTGGAGTGTAATAATATTACCGGTTATAGTTATTAGATTTCTGGAGAAGGGTTGTTGATCCAGGGAGTTATTTTGCCTGCCTGATTGGAGTCTGGAAGGAATTGGTTCTCCAAATATTAGGACAATTTCCTTCTACAGTCCTGATCAAAAGTTTAAGACCACTTGAAAAAATGGCAAAAAAATCATATTTTACATTGTTGGATCTTAACAAGGTTGCAAGTAGAGCTTCAACATGCAAAAAGAAGAAATGAGAGTGAGACTAAACATTTTTTGTGCATTCAATTAATTGAAAATAACAATTGAACTGAAACAGGCTGTTTTTCAGCTGATCCAAACTTTAGGACCACATGCCTTTAAAAGGCCAAATCTGTGCAAAGATGTGGATTCATTGTCATTTTCTGTCAGGTAGTCACACGTTGTGATGGCAAAGGCAAAAAAACTCTCCCTTTTTGAACGTGGTCGGGTTGTTGAACTGCATAAGCAAGGTCTCTCATAGCGCGCCATCGCTGCTGAGGTAGGACGCAGTAAGACAGTCATTTGGAATTTCTTAAATGATCCTGAGGGTCATGAAACAAAAAAGTCAAGTGGAAGACCCTCAAAAAAATCTTCAGCACTAAGCCGGAGGATCCAATTGGCTGTCCGTCAATGATCCTCGACCCAAATTAAGGCCCTTACTGGCCCTTACTGGTGCTGACTGCAGCCCCATAACCATCAGACGGCATCTGAGACTGAAGGGCTTCAAAAACAAAAAACGTCTTCAAAGACCTCATCTCCTTGAACGCCACAGAACTGCTTGTTTGGACTTTGCAAGAGAGCACCAAACATGGGACATTCAAAGGCGGAAGAAAGTTTTATTCTCTGATGAGAAAAAATTTAACCTTGATGGTCCTGATGATTTCCAACATTACTGGCATGACAAGCAGATCCCACCTGAGATGTTTTCTATGCGCCACAGTGGAGGGGCGCCATAATGGTCTGGGGTGCTTTTTCCTTCAGTGGAACAATGGAGCTTCAGGAAGTGCAGGGGTGTCAAACAGATGTTGCAGAGAGCATTCCTTATGACTGAGGGCCCTCGTCTATGTGGTAACGACTGGGTTTTTCAACAGGACAACTCTACAGTACACAATGCACGTGGTACAAGGGACTTCTTCCAGGAGAATAACATCACTCTTTTGGCCCATCCTGCGTGTTCCCCTGATCTAAATCCAATTGAGAAACTTTGGGGATGGATGGCAAGGGAAGTTTACAAAAATGGACAAAAGTTCCTGACAGTAGATGGCCTTCGTGCGGCCGTCTTCACCACTTGGAGAAATGTTCCCACTCACCTCATGGAAATGCTTGCATCAAGCATGTCGAAACAAATTTTTGAAGTGATAAACAATAATGGCGGAGCTACTCATTACTGAGTTCATGTTTGGAAGTTCGATTTCTGTTTTGGGGGGGTTTCGTTTATTTTTGGAGGTGTGGTCCTAAACTTTTGATCAGCTGAAAAACAGCCTGTTTCAGTTTTATTTGTTGTTTTCATTAAATTGAATGCTCAAAAAATGTTTTGTCTCACTCCCATTTCTTCTTGCTGCATGTTGAAGCTCTACTTGGAACCTTAAGATCAAGCCATGCTAAATATGATTTTTTGCCATTTTTCAAGTGGTCTTAAACTTTTGATCAGGACTGTACCTCATGAATGTTTTTTGCCTTCCTCTGGATCAACTTTGCAGGATAACAGGCTGAACTGGTTATGTGTTTTTTCAGCCTAACAAACTATATTACTATGTACATGCTCAGTTTTATCCTTCAACTGCCTCTTGAGCTGTGATAGGGAGAGTATGGACACGCCACCTGATCTTCAGCAGAAAAGACACTCCCCTTAAGCTGCCCGATTGATATAAATCTAGCAGAGTGAAGAATGGGGAGATCTCTGCACCCAAGTGAGGTACATGGCTGGTTTTAGCTTTGTTAGAAAGAGATGTCCATGTGCTATATGATGTCTGATTTTCCTTTTTTAGATCCATCAAGATTTTCCTTTTTTAGATCCATCCCCTTTAAGACCCAAAGGTGGTGTGAGGTTGTCAATAGAGATAAGCACATTTCTTAAACTCAGATCCATTTAGGCCAAATCAACCATCTGATGCACTTCACTTCGCTAAATTTTTTCTCTCTAATCACGCAAAATTCAGGTTTGGTAGAATCAGGATTTAAAAAAAAAAAGTCAGCTCGAATTTCAGAATTTTAGATGAGATTCGTTCATCTCTAATTTTTAAAGCGCCAGCCTTATTATCTTTTCAAACTTGACACCAGCAAAATCTACTGAAGAAGTGTCAAAAATCCCTCATGATATATACTGTAGGAATTATATTTGATGCTATAATTCCATTGTATATTTGTTTAATTTATTTTCATGGATATATAATTGTGTGGGCCTCTTGTTTCTCTCAATTTAAAATAAATGAAATGTTTAATAAGGTCCAATTAAGGCCTTTTTTTCTGGGCAATATTTGTCTGAATGAGTGTTCCTAAGAATGAACTTTACTTATCCTTGGCCCAAATTCATAATTCTCAACAGCATATGTCTTAATATAAATTAACAATTGATTGTCCTTCATACTGTTTGCATCAGCCCTTGGGAAAGACCCTTTAAATGAGCACTGGTTGACTTGTTATATCATCATCTGTACCGTGCAAATGAGGATGCATTTCCACAGTGGTGTGAAAGGTTCCTTGTATCCATACAGTGGATATAAAAAGTCTATACACCCCTGTTAAAATGTCATGTTTCTGTAATGTAAAAAAATGAGACAAAGATAAATCATTTCAGAACTTTATTGTGACCTATAAACTGTACTAGTGAATTGAAAAACAAACTGAAATCTTTTAGGTGGCGGGAAGAATGCAAAAAAAGAAACTAAAATAATGTGGTTGCATAAGTGAACACCCCCTCTTATAACTGGGGATGTAGCTATGTTCAGAATTAAGCAATTATATTCAAAATCATGTTGATTAGGAGTCAGCATACACCTGCCATCATTTAAAGTGCCTCTGATTAACCCCAAATAAAGTTCAGCTGCTCTAGTTGGTCTTTCCTTACATTTTCTTTGTCACATCCCACAGCAAAAGCCATGGTCCACAGAGAGCTTCCAAAACATCAGAGGGATCTCATTGTTTAAAGGTATCAGTCAGGAGAAGGGTACAAAAGAATTTCCAAGGCATTAGATATACCATGGAACACAGTGAAGACACCATCAGTGACATTACCAAGAACTGGACGTCCCTCCAAAATTGATTAAAAGATGAGAAGAAAACTGGTCTGGGAGGCTACCAAGAGGCCTACAGCAACATTAAAGGAGCTCTAGAAATATCTGGCAAGTACTGGCTGTGTGGTACATGTGACAACAATCTCCCATATTTTTCATATGTCTGGGTTATGGGGTAGAGTGGCAAGACGAAAGCCCTTTCTTAAGAAAAACAACCAAGCCAGGCTACATTTTGCAAAAACGCATCTGAAGTCTCCCAAAAGCATGTGGGAAAAGGTGTTATGGTCTGATGAAACCAAGGTTGAACTTTTTGGTCATAATTTCGAAAGATATGTTTGGCACAAAAACAACACTGCATATCACCAAAAGAACACCATACCCACAGTGAAGCATGGTGGTGGGAGCATCATGCTTTGGGGCTGTTTTTCTTCAGCTGGAACTGGGGCCTTAGTTAAACTAGAGGGATCTATTAACAGTTCCAAATAACAGTCAATATTGGCACAAAACCTTCAGACTTCTGCTAGTAAGCTGAACATGAAGAGGAACATTATCTTTCAGCATGACAACGACCCAAAGCATACATCCAAATCAACAAAGGAATGGCTTTACCATAAGAAGATTAAAGTTTTGGAATGGCCCAGCCAGAGCCCAGACCTGAATCCGATTGAAAATCTGTGGGGTGATCTGAAGAGGGCTGTGCACAGGAGATCTGACAGATTTGGAGTGTTTTTGCAAAGAAGAGTGGGCAAATCTTTCCAAGTCAAAATGTGCCATGCTGATAGACTCATACCCAAAAAGACTGAGTGCTGTAATAAAATAAAAATGTGCTTTAACAAAGTATTAGATTAAGGGTGTGCACACTTATGCAACCATATTATTATTTTTTTATTATTTTTTTCTCTCTACCTAAAAGATTTCAATTTGTTTTTCAATTGAATTGTACAGTTTATAGGTTACATTAAAGGTGGAAAAAGTTCTAAAATGATTTATCTTTGTCTCATTTTTTTTACATCATACAAACCTAACATTTTAACAGGGATTTGTAGACTTTTTGTATCCACTGTATATTTGATCAGTATTTCTCATCCATCCAAATCCCAGGCGTGGATCCTAAACAAATATATTGAAATAATTTTGACTTTTTTCCTCTCTTTAATCCACTCCTGATCATGACTTTAAAAAGTTTTAATAAGTCATTGGACAGCATTTATGAATGTTCTTACAACATTTTTCTTTTGCCACAGATATCTATTCATTTTCCAAACTGAAATCTGCAGCAAAAACGTTTAACATTATCTGCACTTTGATTAAAATGGGAATATTTGTCATAGTTCATACACCATGGATTTTTCCACAATCTGATTCAGAGTCCACGTTACTGAAAAAAAGCATTGAATAGGGACAAATCTGTGAGTGGATCTGTAGCATGTCAACTGAAAATCCAATGCAGAAAGTCGAGGGTCAGTCTTGGATTTCTGTTGCAGATTCCACAGCCGATACAATACATCATGGTTTTCCAATGTTTATTTTCCACCATGTGCATATACAATTAGACCTTGTAGGGATCCTATTGACTAGTGTAATAGTAATATGATGGTTTCACTATATTTATACTTTACCAGACGAAATAACAGAGGAGCAGTACATTGCAGAGGTATAACAATAGTGTGCGCCAGAATTTTTATTTCATTTGTCCTTTAAATTGGCATAATACGTGCTCTACAACATTCTGATCACTTACCATAGCCTACTGTGAAAATACTTAACAAACTTGTCTTCAATATCATGAGACCTTTAAGAACAGCCAGGGCTATTAAACAGTCTATAACTAAAACTATTAGATCAACTGTCTCTTGGGAGGTTGCAAGTTCCAATAGTTATATCTTGGCAATAATAAATTACCAAATAACCCTTGAAAATAACTTGTATAATGCATTTCCATTTCCCTAAGAAACAAACAGAATAAAAGTGATGGTTACTTCCAATGTGGGCAATAGAATTACCCCTGTTGTTTCCATAGCCTCAGAGGATATTCCAGAGAAAGACATATTGTGATCTAAATTATATAAACTTGTCTAAAATCAATGAAACATGCAAAAGACTATTGAAAAGAGGTTGCATGAGCCCATATACCAACAGAAGTCAAGCATCTGTGACATTGTGAGCAAATGAAGGTATCAGCTCCCACAGGACATGCAAATAAATATAACTTCACAGCATACTTAAGGGATTTGATATTGAATATGTAAAGATTCCTACTGTTAGGGAATGTAGAATTTGCTCAGCATTTAGAATAAAAGGTTCAGCTCCCACTATGTAGTCGAACACTGAAATTCTACATGTAAATTTGTAAAACTGCTTTAGTCTTTGTTTTGTATGTTTACGCAAAACATAGACAACGCACAATTTTATTTTGAAGCAAGAGATACGTGCTCACATGAGCCCTGCTACAGCTTCAAACAGCTCTTTGGTTGGGGTCCCGGGAGTCAGATAGGTCATCAATATCCTCACCTAAGGATAGGTCATTAATATTTAGTCATTGCATAACCTCTTTAAGTAAACATTGCAACAAGTTAGAGGGCATCTGACAGCAGAATTGTACATATGAAACTGTCTGACCTGTTGCATGTGTGCTTGGCCGTTGAAGGCATCTGTGTTGGTCCCATGAGCATCTAGGAGCAACAGGGGCGTTGCCATTATATCTAGAGGCTCTAATCTCTCTGCAACTGCCACTCTTCCTGCACTTTGATTGATACCCTGCCATTAGTACCAAAGTCCTATAGGGCTAGATAGGACTCTAGGTATTTCTGTGTATTAACACTCCTACCTCTGGGGTCTGTCATACTGATAGTCAGTCTGGATTTTGGTTAGGGTTTTACTAGTAGGTGTCCATCTTCCTTCCTTAGTTCTCAGGCCTAATTCCCTGTTCCTCCCTTCCTTCTTATGCTCGGTGTGGCGTTCCCCTCCCACACCGAAGCGTGACACTAAAATTAAACTATTTTACAAAGATATTCTGCAAAGAAGGATGGTCCAGAAGTCCACTGTTGTTTAGTTTAAAGGAAATCGAGTGCTGACCTCAATCCCATTGAACACCTCTGGGATAAACTGGAACACTACTGCCAACCTCACAAAGCTCCAAAATCTTTATAATCATATTAGTGAAGGGTATTATAGATGCAAACAAGGGCCTAATACATTGGTTTGGAATGTGGGTGTGTTATGTTTACTGTGCAGCATAAATAAAATGTTTCCTCTGTTCTATGGGTGAGTATAATTATGGTGATAGCAAATTTATATTTTGTGTATATTTTATTACTATTGCACAATAAAAACATTCAAAATGATGCTTGTTTTGTTGTCATATTCTAAGACCCCAAATGTTTTGTTTGTCTATCATTGGAGCTATGTGGGGACTTCTTTTAGGAAAGTGAACTTATTTTATTAATACCATTTGAAGTACTGCATATACAACTTTTTCATCACTTTGTATTTCATTTTGGACCAAGGGTAACCACAAAGTAGCAATTATAACTGTTGCATCTAAGGTGTTAAATGGATGGGCTCAGAGTATGATACTGCAGGCATGATGATACAAGTTCATGCAGGTATGATGGTCAGGTGTTCACCTGCTTTTGGCATTATATTGTATATTTTAATTATTTTAGTAGATAGGATGGAAATGGAAGCCAGAAGAAATCAGTTATTGAACTTCAAGTATTGGAAGCTGGAAAATAACCAAGCCGAAACTTTGTGAGACTGACAAAGGCAAATTTGTAATGGCTAGCTGACTGGATCAGAGCATTTCCAAAAATATGGGATAGATGTTCCTTGTATGCTTCGGTTATTACCTACTAAACGTGGATTAAGGAAGGATACCTGGTGAACCATTAAAATCATGGTCATGAGTGCCCAAGAATTAATAATCATTAACACATTTGGAGACGGAAGGCTAGCCTATCTGGGCTAATCACACAGTGCTACTGTAGAATAAATTGTTGAAAAAGGTAATGCTGGCTCCTTCATCTGGAGAAGGGTTGCTGATCCCATAAAGAAATATTGCTTCTGGACAGAAGATCTCAGAAATGATGATTAAAGTGATTGTATCATATGTAAAGGGATTAGGTAGCGGGGCTGTCGTCTCCTGGGTAGACAGGCACAGTTTAGCAGGCACACCGACGAAGTTACAGTCCACACGGCAGGAACTTCGTTTAACTGACCTCAGCCAGTTTTATTGTCAGGTTGAGGTACAGAACATAAAACATAGCAAACAAAAGTCCTAAGCCTGTCCGGCTCTAACTATACAGCAGGAAACCTCCCTGACCAAGTGCCGGCCTAATACCAAGCACCCAAACAAAATAGCAAAGTCCGTACCTCTTGTAGTGCTCTCACAGGCTCCATGCAGGTAACCTGTTCCCAGGCTGAGCGAGCTGTGTCTGCATTCTCAGCCTTATATCAGGCTAGCACACCTGAGGAGTAATTACCTGACAGCCCAAAAGCCGGACTGTCCGGATGGAGTGGGGCCCACCCTTCTCTCCCCACTCCAGCAACACAGGCCCTAAGAACAGGTTTTTTTGCAAACCCGAATTGCACAGACCTCTCCTGAACATTTCCCTGGTTGCTTTTAAATGACAGAAGTGAGAAATCTTGGGCACACATAGACCCCATCCACTACTTCTCCAGACACTCTGTCACACATAGAAGAGAAGATTGTGGAACAAAGGGAATATCTTTGCAATTATGTATCATTTATTTATTAAGCATCATAATTTTCAACTCATGATCCAGATGCTTCTTGCATTATCATAGCCACTTTTAGTGAACACATTGACCGGACGTTTAGATCCTAGTTGGACCTTCTTCAGCAGTCTAGTTATCTGGTATCTGTGGCTGGAGGTATGGCGCGCTGGTTGATGTGTTCACTAAAAGTGGCTATGATAATGCATGAAGTATCTCGATCATGAGTCGAAAATTATGATGCTTAATCAATAAATGATACATAATTGCAAAAATATTCCTGTGTGCCGCAATCTTCTCTTCTAAAATTTACGATTACCAATTACCAAATCCTTGCTGGCACCAGCTAATTTAGTGTGTGGAGCTCCACTAAAACAAAACTAAAGTGATTGTATCAATGATGCGTTCAGTCGATGAATTACCGTATTTTTCGCCGTATAAGACGCACTTTCCCCCCCCCCCCAAAGTGGGGGGGAAATAGCAGTGCGTCTTATACGGCGAATGTAGCCGATTTTGCCTAGTTTTCAATGATACACCCGCCGCGATGCCGTGCGGCGGGTGTATCAGCTGTGAGGGAGGAGGGGCTGGGGGCGGCATCTGCATTTATAATGACAGCGGAGCCCGTGCAGTGACTATTCTACTACACGGGCCCCGCTTACTGTATAATCAGATCCCTAATAGTTAATTGTTGTGTGCATGTAAAATCATAATGAGCGATAATGATGAGCGCTGTCTATTACTTACAATTAGAAGCGCTCGCTGTTCGGAGCAGAGAGGAGGGAGGAGGCAGGCCGGGAGGACGGGCGCTGGCAATGTGAGTCATACGTCACGCGCCTGCGCCGCCCACTTTATGAATGAAGCAGGCGGCGTGGGCGCATGACGGATGACTCACACTGCCAGCGCCTGTCCTCCCGGCCTGCCTCCTGCCTCCTCCCTGCTCTCTGCTCCGAACGGCGAGCGCTTCTAATTGTGAGTAATAGACAGCGCTCATCATTATCGCTCATTATGCTTTTACATGCACACAACAATTAACTATTAGGGATATGATTATACAGTAAGCGGGGCCCGTGTAGTAGAATACAGTCACTGCACGGGCCCCGCTGTCATTATAAATGCAGATGCGACCCCCACCCCCATTATAAAAGCAAATGCGACCCCCACACTTATGGAGGGGATCTGTGGATGACACATAGCATAAGATGCTATATATGTGTCATCCACAGATCCCCCCCATAACTGTCATACACAGATCCTCATAACAGTGCCATCCAGAGAGGATCCCCCATAAGTGTCACCCACAGATCCCCCATAACAGTGCGTCACCCACAGAGCCCCCATAACAGTGCGTCACCCACAGATCCCCCATAACAGTGCGTCACCCACAGATCCCCCATAACAGTGCGTCACCCACAGATCCCCCATAACAGTGCGTCACCCACAGATCCCCCAGAACAGTGCATCACCCACAGATCCCCCATAACAACAGATCCCCCATAACAGTGTGTCATCCACAGATCCTCCATAACAGTGCATCACCCACAGACCACAATTAGTTCAAAAGCGCACCTTTTGGTTCAAAATATTTTTTTTCTTATTTTCCTCCCCAAAAACCTAGGTGCGTCTTATACGCCGGTGCGTCTTATACGGCGAAAAATACGGTAGCATTTGCTCATTCATAGGGTGATCAGCAGCAACTTCACATAGGGCAATTATCGTGAATGAGCATTCCTACAAACACTCACTCCTGATAATTATTAAAATTATTGGCCCATATAAAGGGGCCTTTATTCTGAATGCCACATTTGAAGTTGCAAATCAATTTTTTCCCTAGGATAAGGAAAAATAGATTTTTTTTAAACTTATGGGGGTTTGTTGTCTTTGTCTTTGTCAACTATGCGGAATAACAGACTGAACAGAATCGGATGCACGTCTTATTTTAGCTATGCAAACTTTTTTACTATTTTTCTGCTACAGTGCATGACAGCTTGCTGCATTTAGGATTCAATAGACTAAGAGAATTAAGTAATATCATAGACCCTTATTTCTGATATTTAAGGAGACTATATGGACAGGGAGCGTTCCACAGGATTGGTGCTTAGCAAATGTGGTGCCAATATTCAAAAAGGGGTAAAAAACTGAGCTGAGAAACTATTGGCTGGTAAGTTTAACATCTGTCATGGGTAAACTGTTTGAAGGTTTTCTAAATATTTGTACAATCACTCAGAATTGAGAAAGCGAGTGAAACGTTTTCAAGAAATCTACAGTACGTCCAGTTGCCTTGAATTATTCTTTACAGATATATACCATGACCTGGATAAATGAGAACCTTCACAGACTTTTCTAAGAGATGCTATCTTGGAGTACCTCAATGAAAATAAAAGAAAAACCCAGTATCAGCATGACTTTATGAGGGATCGGTCATGTCAAACTAATTTAATCGGTTTTTATGAGGAGGTAATTTCTATACTGGACCAGGGTGGATCAATGGATGTCATATATCTTGACTCTTCCAAAGCATTTGATACTGTACCACATAAAAGGTTAGTATATAAAATGAGAATGCTTGGACTGGGAGACAATGTTTGTATGTGGGTAAGTAACTGCCTCAGTCATAGAAACAGAGGGTGGTTATTAGTGGTACACACTCAGATTGGGTCACTGTAACCAGCAGGGTACCACAAGGGGTCAGTATTGGGCCCTATTCTGTTCAATATATTTATTAATGATCTTGTAGAAGGCTTGCACAGTAAAATATAAATTTTTGAAAATTACACTAAACTGTGTAAAGTAATTAACACAGAATACTGATCAATTTAAGGTTATGCACATGGGAAGGAATAATACAAGTCACCTGTACATACTAAATGGTAAAACACTGGATAGCACTGACATGGAAAAGGACTTAGGAATTTAAGTGGAAAGCAAACTAAACTTTAGAAAACAGTGTCAGGGAGCTGCTGCCAAGGACAATAATGTGCTGCATCAAAAGGGACATAGATGCTCATGATGAGAACATAGTCCTGCCACTTTACAAATCACTAGTCAGACCACACATGGAGTACTGTATACAGTCCTGTGAACAAGACAGACATAACAGAGCTGGAGAGGGTTCAGAGGAGAGCAACTAAAGTAAGAACTGGAATGGGTCGACTACAGTACCCAGAAAGATTATCAAAATTAGGGTTATTCAGTTTTGAAAAAAGATGACTGAGGGGAGATCTAATAACTATGTATAAATATATCAGGAGTAAGTACAGAGATCTCTCCTATCATCTATTTATATCCAGGATAACTGTAATGAGGGGACATCCTCTGTAGTGATGTTCTGAACTATTCGACATGGCTTGTTCGCGTTCGCCGTGGCGGGCGAACATATGCGATGTTCGGTCCGCCCCCTATACATCATCATTAAGCAAACTTTGACCCTGTACCTCACAGTCAGCAGACACATTCCAGCCAATCAGCAGCAGACCCTCCCTCCCAGACCCTCCCACCTCCTGGACAGCATCCATTTTAGATTCATTCGGAAGCCCCATTCTTAGTGAGAGGAGGGAGAGTGTAGCTGCTGCTGATCTAATAGGGAAGGCGTTAGATAGGGCAGTGTTCTGTGTCCACAGACTCATCTGCTGTAAGGACAGCGTCCTGACAGCACCCCAAAAAGCCCTTTTTAGGGCTGGTAAATTAGTCTGCTTTATATATATATATATATATATATATATATATACACTCACCTAAAGAATTATTAGGAACACCTGTTCTATTTCTCATTAATGCGATTATCTAGTCAACCAATCACATGGCAGTTTCTTCTTTTACAATATTTTTATTGAGTTAATCAACAAAATAGTACAGGCATTTAGTAATAGCAGTTTGATCAGACATACCATAGTTGTGATAGTACTGAGAGCCTTGGCATCACATCCAATAATTGCCCGCATCAGGACAGGGGGGATAAGGGAAGGGACATAGGGGAAAAACAAATACCGACAGGTAACAACAACAACAACCTGCCCATGGTCCAAAATCATATCCACCATACCAATACACCTTATGTACGCATGATGTTTTAAACAGTATGCTCTCTAGACAAAGATAGGCCTCGAAGTGAGAAGGAGCACCATAATCTGTTTACCCTAGCTAATTTAGCACCCCCCTATTGACATGTCAATAACACCCACTCCCAACTCTCCCCTCTATCCATTGACAGTGGGAAACTTTTCTTTCCAAACCCCCCAATTATTCAGGTACTGTTTGAACCTACCCTGACAAGACGCCAAGGCGCCTTCCATTTCACAATGAAAGCTGACACGGTTGATTACCTCTGTGATACAGGGAACTTTATCAGATTTCCAATATTTAGCTATGAGGATTTTAGCAGCCGTCAGTACATGAAAGACAATCGTTCGATATGCCTTCGGCACTAGCTGCAACCCATAAAGCAATAAAACCAGATCCGGAGTAAAGGGGAGAATTAAGTCAGGAAATACAGAAAGCATTTTAGCCACTTCTTTCCAAAAGGATTTCAGGTTTGCGCATTCCCAGAAAATGTGCATCATATCCCCCCCAAACTTCCCACATCTCCAACACACGTTTAGTACTTCGGGATATATCGAGGACAACCTTTCTGGAGTCATGTACCATCTGTAAATTTGTTTCCTAGTAGCCTCTAAGTGATACGAACATTTGGAGTGTTTCTGAGCCAGTGAGAATATATGTTCCCATGCTATTTGATCCATAGGCAGGTCCAAATCTTTGGACCATTTATCCAACCCCGTTACAGCCTCTTTGTTATAAGCTTCCAGGAGTAGCTTATAAAACTTAGAGATACCCTTCTCCCTGTTACTAGCACCGAAGAAAAATGATGTAAATAAAGAGTCAGGATCACCTACTTCCTCTGGTAAAGAGTTCAATATTGATCTCAGCCTCAAATATTTATAGAACTCTTTATTGGAGATCCCAAACTTACTTGATAGATCAGTAAATTGCACCATCCCTGAATCTTTCCACACCTCTCTTACTGTCTTAATCCCTTTCTGTATCCATGAAGTAAAGGATATATCCGGTATCATCTGCTCTATAGCTTCCAACGGAATATCTGATCGTTTCATATGAACCAACTTTTTGGGAAGAATTACATTCTTCCACAACGCAAACCCTGATTTAACCAGTGTTGACTGTGTTTCACTACCTGCCGGATTGATATATGGACATTGTAGAGCTACCCTAATATTCTTTTCACCCGACATATTTGCCTCTATCTGCGCCCACAATGGAGGATTTGGATCCAACATTCTTTGCCTTATAGGAGTCAAAAGCGCTGCATAATGATAATGTAATAAGTTCGGAAAGCTGAGACCTCCCTGTGCAACAGATTTATAGAGGGTAGTAGCTGCTACTCTATGCCTAGCATTTTTCCACACGAAACGCAGCAACAGGGCTTGCAATTTCGCAATGTACTTTTTGGACACTGAAATTGGAACATTTCTAAACATATATAAAATTTTTGGCAGCACCATCATTTTTATTGTAGCTATCCAACCTACCCACGATATTTCATTGCTTGCATATGCTTTAATGTCCTCCTTTATTATGTCTATCAGCGGTTCATAGTTTATTTTAAATAGCTTTTTAACCCCTTAAGGACCGGGCTCATTTTCACCTTAAGGACCGGGCCATTTTTTGCAAATCTGACCAGTGTCACTTTAAGTGCTCATAACTTTAAAACGCTTTGACTTACCCAGGCCGTTCTGAGATTGTTTTTTCGTCACATATTGTACTTCATGACACTGCTAAAATTGGGTCAAAAAAGTTATTTTTTTTGCATAAAAAAATACATTTTTTACCAAAAATTTAGAAAAATTAGCAAATTTCAAAGTTTCAGTTTCTCTACTTCTGTAATACATAGTAATACCCCCAAAAATTGTGATGACTTTACATTCCCCATATGTCTACTTCATGTTTGTAGCATTTTGGGAATGATATTTTATTTTTTGGGGATGTTACAAGGCTTAGAAGTTTAGAAGCAAATTTTGAAATTTTTGAGAAATCTTCAAAATCCCACTTTTTATGGACCAGTTCAGGTTTGAAGTCATATTGTGAGGCTTAGATAATAGAAACCTCCCAAAAATGACCCCATTCTAGAAACTACACCCCTCAAGGTATTCAAAACTGTTTTTTCAAACTTTATTAACCCTTTAGGTCTTCCACAAGAGTTAATGGCAGATAGAGAAACAATTTTGAAATTTCTATTTTTTGGAAAATTTTCCAATATAATCAATTTTTTCCAGGAGTAAAACAAGGGTTAACTGCCAAACAACACTCAAAATGGGTTGCCCTGATTATGTAGTTTGCAGAAACACCCCATATGTGGTCGTAAACTACTGTTTGGCCGAACGGTAGCACATAGAAGGAGGGGAACACCATATGGGTTTTGGAAGGCAGATTTTGCAGGACTGGTTTTGTTTATACCATGTCCCATTTGAAGCCCTCTGTTGCACCCCAAGAATAGAAATTTCAGAAAAGTGACTCCATCTAAGAAAGTACACCCCTCAAGGTATTCAAAACTGGGTTTACAAACTTTGTTAACCCTTTAGGTGTTCCACAAGAGTTAATGGCAGATGGAGAAACAATTTTGAAATTTCTATTTTTTGGAAAATTTTCCAATATAATCAATTTTTTCCAGGAGTAAAACAAGGGTTAACTGCCAAACACCACTCAAAATGGGTTGCCCTGATTCTGTAGTTTGCAGAAACACCCCATATGTGGTCGTAAACTACTGTTTGGCCGAACGGTAGCACATAGAAGGAGGGGAACACCATATGGGTTTTGGAAGGCAGATTTTGCAGGACTGGTTTTGTTTATACCATGTCCCATTTGAAGCCCCCTGTTGCACCCCTAGAATAGAAATTTCAGAAAAGTGACTCCATCTAAGAAAGTACACCCCTCAAGGTATTCAAAACTGGGTTTACAAACTTTGTTAACCCTTTAGGTGTTCCACAAGAGTTAATGGCAGATGGAGAAACAATTTAGAAATTTCTATTTTTGGGAAAATTTTACAATATAATCAATTTTTTCCAGGAGTAAAACAAGGGTTAACTGCCAAACAACACTCAAAATGGGTTGCCCTGATTCTGTAGTTTGCAGAAACACCCCATATGTGGTGGTAAACTACTGTTTGGCCGAACGGTAGCACATAGAAGGAGGGGAACGCCATATGGGTTTTGGAAGGCAGATTTTGCAGGACTGGTTTTGTTTATACCATGTCCCATTTGAAGCCCCCTGTTGCACCCCTAGAATAGAAATTTCAGAAAAGTGACTCCATCTAAGAAAGTACACCCCTCAAGGTATTCAAAACTGGGTTTACAAACTTTGTTAACCCTTTAGGTGTTCCACAAGAGTTAATGGCAGATGGAGAAACAATTTAGAAATTTCTATTTTTTGGAAAATTTTCCAATATAATCAATTTTTTCCAGGAGTAAAACAAGGGTTAACTGCCAAACAACACTCAAAATGGGTTGCCCTGATTCTGTAGTTTGCAGAAACACCCCATATGTGGTCGTAAACTACTGTTTGGCCGAACGGTAGCACATAGAAGGAGGGGAACACCATATGGGTTTTGGAAGGCAGATTTTGCAGGACTGGTTTTGTTTATACCATGTCCCATTTGAAGCCCCCTGTTGCACCCCTAGAATAGAAATTTCAGAAAAGTGACTCCATCTAAGACAGTACACCCCTCAAGGTATTCAAAACTGGGTTTACAAACTTTGTTAACCCTTTAGGTGTTCCACAAGAGTTAATGGCAGATGGAGAAACAATTTTGAAATTTCTATTTTTTGGAAAATTTTCCAATATAATCAATTTTTTCCAGGAGTAAAAGAAGGGTTAACTGCCAAACAACACTCAAAATGGGTTGCCCTGATTCTGTAGTTTGCAGAAACACCCCATATGTGGTGGTAAACTACTATTTGGCTAAACGGCAGGACATAGAAGAAGGGGAACGCCATATGGTTTTTGGAAGGCAGATTTTGCTGGACTGGTTTATTTACACCATGTACCCTTTCAAGCCCCCTGATGCACCCCTAGAGTAGAAACTCCATAAAAGTGACCCCATCTAGGAAACTACGGGATAAGGTGGTTGTTGTTTTGGGACTATTTTAGGGGTAAATATGATTTTTGGTTGCTCTATATTACTCTTTTTTGAGGCAATGTAACAAAAAAATTAAATTCTAAAATTGTTTCTACATTCGCTATTTAGTTTTGTGGAACACCTAAAGGGTTAACATAGTTTGTAAAGTAACTTTTGAATACCTTGAGGGGTGTAGTTTCTTAGATGGGGTCACTTTTTTGGAGTTTCTAGTCTAGGCTACATCAGGGGGGGCTTCTAATGGGACATGGTGTAAAAAAAAAAACTGTCCATCAAAATCTGCCTTCCAGAAACCGTATGGCGTTCCCTTCGTTCTATGCCCTGCCGTGCGGCTATATAGCCATTTACGACCACATATGGGGTGTTTCTGCAAACTACAGAATCAGGGCCATAAATATTGAGTTTTGTTTGGCTGTTAACCCTTGCTTTATTACCGGCAAAATGGATTTAAATTGAAATTTTGCCCAAAAATAGGTGTTTTGGCACAGTTTTTATTTTATATTTTTAACACCGTTCATCCGAGGCGTTTGGTCAAAAGTTATTTTTATAGCGACGACTTTTACGCACGCGACGATGCCCAATATGTATGGCTCTCAGACTTTGGACACACTAAGCAGGCATCCTAAAACTGCGGCCCTCCAGATGTTGTAAAACTACAATTCCCACTATGCCCTGATGATGGCTGTAGGTTGTCTGGGCATGCTGGGAGTTATAGTTTTACAACATCTGGAGGGCCGCAGTTTGAGGATGCCTGCACTAAAACTAATATTTTTTGGGGAAAGAAAAATAGTTTTCGTGTCTCCAAAGTCTGAGAGCCATAGTGTTTTATGTTCTCTAGTGAACTGTTGGGGATTATAAAAATTTAGTACTCCATGGAAGTGTGATACTCCCTGAAGCAATTGATAATGCAGAGGCCCGGATGATCGGGGCACGTGTCACACTGAGTTGTGGTGTCCTTCCGTATCCCCCTCTTGTGACACACTCTGCACTTTTTTTGGGTTCGTCCCTTCTTTCCAGTATGGGGGACCACACCTGGAAAGTGTTGGCCAGGGACGATCCGGGCGCCTCCAGTTCCCGAGGTACTCCGGCCTGCTCTTTCCCAGGTCCGAAAAGATCAGGTCCTTGAGGACTGCCTCATAGAATTGGAGGAATGTCCCTGTGCTGCCAGCGCTTCGGGATAGTACAAAAGAGTTGTACATGGCAACCTGCACCAAGTAGACCGCAACTTTTTTGTACCATGCCCGGGTTTTGCGCATGGCGTTATATGGCGTGAGGACTTGATCAGAGAGATCAACTCCTCCCATATACCGATTGTAGTCGACGATACAATCGGGCTTGAGGACCGTTGCCGCGGTACCTCGCACAGGGACTGGGGTGGTGCCGTTACCGTGGATTGTGGACAGCATAAGGACATCCCTCTTGTCCTTATACCTGACCAGCAACAGGTTTCCACTGGTAAGTGCACGGGTCTCACCCCTGGGGATAGGTACCTGGAGGGGGTAGGCAGGGAGGCCGCGCTGATTTTTCCGCACGGTCCCACAAGCGAACGTGGATCTGGCGGCAAGGGACCTGAACAAGGGAATGCTGGTATAAAAGTTATCCACGTACAAGTGGTAACCACTATCCAGCAGTGGGTACATAAGGTCCCACACGAGTTTCCCGCTAACACCCAGAGTGGGGGGACATTCTGGGGGTTGAATACGGGAATCTCGCCCCTCGTACACACGAAATTTGTAAGTGTACCCTGAGGTACTCTCACAAATTTTGTATAGCTTCACGCCATACCTCGCCCGCTTTGTGGGAATATATTGGCGGAAACTGAGTCTCCCCTTGAACGCAATGAGCGACTCATCAACCGCGACCTCCCTTCCAGGTACGTAGGCCTGCTGAAATGTGGCCCCAAAGTGATCGATGACCGGCCGTATCTTATACAGCCGGTCATAGGCAGGATCACCTCGGGGTGGACATGCTGCATTATCGGAATAATGCAGACATTTCCGGATGGCCTCAAACCGGTGACGTGTCATGACCATACTGTACAGTGGGGTCTGGTACAAGACGTCCCCACTCCAGTATTGTCTGACACTGGGTTTTTGGACTAGACCCATATGCAGCACGAGGCCCCAAAATGTCCTCATTTCGGCTGCACTGACCGGCGTCCAGCCACCGGGTCTAGCCAAAACTGAGCCTGGGTTTTGAGCGACGAACTGTTGGGCGTACAGATTCGTCTGCTCCACCATCAAATTCACCAGTGGGTTACTGAAAAAAAAACTAAAATAGTCTATTTCAGTAAACCCCACTGTGGGAATCTGGATTCCAGGATTGCCAGCGAAATCCGGAATCTCAGGCTCAAAGTCCACTGGGGGACACCAGCTAAGTTCATCGGCAGGGGTCTCCGGTGGACTTATTTGGTGGGCCGGGAAACCAGTACGAACCCCAGGGCGGCTCGTACTAGGGTGGGCCACAGGATCCCTAGCATGTGGGGCCCCTGGCTCCGCCTGGCGGCGTCTCCGCCGCCTTGGTGGCTCATCGTCATCCGATGATGATGAGGAGGATGCGGATGATAAGAGGAACGTGGGGTCATCCTCATCCTCACTGGGGCTCTCAGAGTCGGAGGCAATCTGGGCATATGCCTCCTCGGCCGAGAACACCCGGCGGGCCATGGGTGTGTGTGCGTGTAGGTGTGCGTGTGTGTAAAACTTTATTATATGTGCGTGTGTGTGTGGGCAACGGGTGTTCGCGTACTAAAAAAGGCAAAAAAAAAAGGGCAAGTGTTAGGAAAAAAAAAAGTTAAAACTTGCTGATCAGCGGTACAACGCTGATCAGCGGTCGGTGGGGTGTGGGGCGGGCGATGCGCTAACAGTGGACGGACGCTAAAAAGTGCCGGCCAGTCAGCGCACGCAGAAAAAAAAAAGTGGTGGTGAGGAGGGGGGCTGGTGGGGGGTGGGTGGGGTGGGGGGGGGGCTGGTGTAGGGTGGGGGGGCTGGTGGGGGGGGGGGCAAGTGGCAGGGGGGGGTCTGGGTTAGGGTTAGATGGATAGATGGAAGTTTGGATAAGTTTTTTTTTTTTTTTTTTTTCCTAACTTACTTTTCCCTTCTTTCCCTGCCTAACGGTGCCTCTCCCTCACTGACCCTAACCTACCTGGGTGGCGATAGGTGCAGGAGGGTGATGGATGCCGATTAGGGGGACACAGGAGCTGGTGCTGGACGATGCTGCCGGGTGCTCGTGCAGAACAGGAAGAGGAGGGGAGAGAGGAGCGCAGGAAGTTTGAATCTCGCGCCTCTCTCCCCTGCACCAATCAGCACCCTGGACAGCAGTGTTCAGCACCAGGGCCAGCACCGCCTCCTCAAATCCTCGGACTGCGATTGGTGGTGTATAATTACGCCACCGATCGCAGTCTTTTTCCGGTTCATCGGGTCACAGGACACCCGAATGGACCGGAAACGCAGAAAACCGCAGGTCTGAATTGACATGCGGTTTTCTGCGATCGCCGATACGGGGGGGTCAAATGACCCCCCCCCTGCGTTGTTACGGGATGCCGGCTGAATGATTTCAGCCGAAATCCCGTTCCGATTAACCCCCGCGGCGCCGGAGTTACGGTTTTAAGTCAGGACGTACCGGTACGTCCTCGGTCCTTAAGGACTCGGGAAATAGGGCGTACCGGTACGTCCTCGGTCCTTAAGGGGTTAAAAGGGTAAGCCAATTCCACCCCCAGGTACGTAATACTTTCTGTTGCCCATTTAAACGGGAATTTTGATGCTATAGATTCCTGATCAGTGGGTGTCAGTCCCATATTCAACACTACTGATTTACTAGCATTAAGTCTATAGTACGAAATAGTACTAAATTTCTCTAAGATGGATAGGGCTGCTACTAAGGAGTTAACCGGATCGGTTAGTGCTATGATAACGTCATCCGCAAATAAGCCTATTTTATGTTCTTGTTCTCCAACTCGGACTCCCAGTACATTCCCCGCCCCCCGAATATATTCCGCCAGTGGCTCCATGACCAAGGTAAAGATAAGGGGTGATAACGGGCACCCTTGTCGTGTACCATTTGTGATGGGAAACCCTTTAGACATGAAACCAGAAGCCAGAACTTTAGCCGATGGCTTAGAGTACATGGCCAATATTGCAGTTTTCGCCACTCCCACAATACCAAATTTATCTAAGATCTTCTCTAGATAACCCCAATGAACCCTGTCGAACGCCTTCTCCGCATCCAAAGATAGGAGCAGAGAAGGCGTACGACGCTGCTCCACCAGTTCAATTAGGTCTATGAACCTCCTAGTGCCATCCGCTGACTGCCTTCCCTTTATAAATCCCACCTGGTCTTTATGGACCAAGCTAGGAAGAACCTCCGCCAATCTCACCGCTAGAATCTTTGCATACAATTTTAAGTCTGTATTCAGCAGCGAGATTGGACGGAAGTTCTCTGGTTTATCTGGAGACTTCCCAGGTTTTGGCAGTGTGATGATAGTGGCCTCCAACATTTCAGCTGGGAAATCCCCCCCCCCGTCCTCACCTCATTGAAAAGTTTCCTAAGAGAGGGTACAATATATTCCTTAAATTCCTTATAATAACTATTAGTAAGGCCATCCGGCCCCGGAGCCTTGTTAGATTTTAAACCCCTAATGGCACTTTGTATTTCCTCTTCAGTAATTTCTGCTTGGAGATCCTCTAGATGAGATTGGGATATTGCCGGTAGTTTAACCCCCTCTAAGAATCTATCGATTCCCTCCATGGTGGGCTGAACCGTTTCATCGTTTAGTTTTAAATTATAAAGTGATGAGTAGAATAAAGCCATTTCGTCAGCTATCATTTGAGGGTCAAAAAATTTTGTACCATTATTGCTAAGTATATACGGAAGTTTCATTTTACATTGCCTCTTTTTAAGCCTAGAAGCCAACAAAGAACCCGCCTTATTATCCCTACCATAATACTGAGCATTCATCCGCCTGATCGCCAGATCATACTTATGTAGATCCAGGACATGTAACTCTTGCCGCAACTCTTTTAGTTCTTGCTCGCGCGCTGCGCTAAACACACTTTTATTTAGGGAGCTAATTTTTATGATAGAATTAACTAGCCGTGCTCTATGTGCCTCTCTTTCTCTTTTATCCTTGGCTGCCAAACCAAGAAAGTGTCCCCTAGCATAGGCTTTATGAGCACACCAAACTGAACTAATTTTAACTTCCCCTGTGTCATTATAGGCAAAAAATTCTTTGATTAATCTATGTGACCCTTCAATATATTTTGACGAATGCAAAATCCTCTCATTTAAACGCCATAAACTGCGAGTACCTGACTTGAATTGCTCCATCAATGTAATATGAACTGGGGCATGGTCAGACCAGCTAATATATCCTATATCGCAAGAGATTACTTTAGGCAGAGTGTTTAGATCAGATAGAATGAGATCAATTCTAGAATATGTTTTATGCCTCTGGGAAAAGAAACTATAGTCCTGTTCATCTGCATGTTTGGCCCGCCAGACATCTACTAAGCCCTCCTGTTGCGTAGCCGAAAATAGCTGGGAAGGTGCATCTTGCTTCTCAGCAGCTGAAGAATCTAACGCTGGCCACATCAGTGAGTTAAAATCCCCCATGACTAATACGGAACCTAATTTAAGACCAGAAATGATGTTAAACAGTTTGCGGACAAATTTCAACGGCCCCTTATTTGGCGCATAGAGTGCAACTAATGTAAATGCAATATTATTTATCTCACATATTAAGATAACATACCGCCCCCCGTATCTATTCTGGAGTCAACCAACTTAAATGCCACAGAGTCCCTTATGGCTATTGAAACACCTCTCTTTTTCTTATCCCTCATAGTGGATGAGAAGACATGCGGATATTTTTTGTGTTTAAGTCTATATGCGTCAGGTGTGGCCAAATGCGTCTCCTGCACACACAGGACATCCGAGTTATCCAATAACGCATTTTTCCACAGCTGAGACCTTTTAAAAGGACTGTTAAGCCCCTTTGCATTAATGGTAGTAAACTTAATCACCATTCTGACAGTAGTAATAGAAGCTAAACAAAATGAGCCCCAATTCCAACTTCCCTATAGCTTCCAACAAGCCTTGAGTGCACTGTGCCTGCTTATTGTGCGTACATAGACCTGGACCATGGAACATAAAAAATACAAAAAATACAAAAAAAGTAAACAAATAAACCTCAACTGTTCCATATCTGGACGTCGACAACATTACGTCCTAGAGGGGATGTAATAACCACCACCTACGGCCGTATAAGCCTAACTATGACACAGTATCTGCGTAGTCGGGATTGAAGAAGTTAAGTCCACTGCCACTGCATAGAACCCCTTCAAGTATCCGGAGCACGTCCTCTTGTCACTTCAGACCACTCGCCATCCAACTTCGCCGGTGAAGGAGCCTTGGACCTTTGAGAACTGGATGGTGACATGTTCCAATTGTCCAGCAAAGCCACAGCTTCATCCACTGTTGACGCCACAAATTTCCTGCCTCTGTATGAGATAAGCAGTTTTGCCGGAAACCCCCATCTGTATTGAACGCCATGATGGCGTAGAGTTTTGGCCGCTTCTTGGAATTCTCTCCTCTTCGCAAGGGTAGCCGCTGACAGATCTGTATACAAGGATACCTCTCGAAACCTCTCAGGTAAGTTAGGGCTTTCTCTGGCAGCCGCCATTATTCTTTCCTTTACATGGTAAAACGTGATTCGCGCCAAAACATCTCTTGGCACCTCAGCTGGAAGACTTTTAGGCTTGGGGATCCTATGAGCCCTATCAATATATAGCTCAGATTGCGACACGTCTGGTAGTAAGGCCACAAACAGATCCGTCAGAAAAACGTGTAGATCTTCTTGCTTAACCGTCTCTGGGATACCGCGAAATCGGATATTATTTCTACGGGAACGGTCCTCTAAATCAATTACTTTCGCTCTCAAGAATTTCAGCTCTTCTTCTTTTTCGTTCTGTGTATCCACCAGATCATTGTGCGCTCTGGCAAACTCCGCCATTTTGTTCTCTAAATGAGACGTTCTGTGCCCCACAGCCATTATCTCTCTCTGAAGAGGCACTAACATTTCTTTAATGTCCGCTTGTAGGAACTTCCTCAGATCCCCCATCAGCATAATAAGCATGGATTCAGTAAGGGGATTATCCCCACTTCTAGCCCCAGACACTAAAAGGTGTTCCTCCTGATATTTCATCAGGGCTGACCTGCTCTGTGCCTCTGGGCTCCCGCTCTGAGCCTGCCACACATTGTGCTGCTGACCTCCAGCTCCAATGATCAAGCCTGCATTCTGTGTGCCGATGGATTCACTCTGTGCTGTACTCAGCCGAATCGCAGGTGACCCGATGCTCGCCTGTAGCGAGGAAGAGGCTGCCGGGCTCATGTGAGTAAGCTCAGCCGCGGTGCGCAGGGCCGCGCTTCCATCAGCGCCATCTTGACTGCCGCTTACCGCCGGGAAGAACTCGGTGAGTTTGGAAGATGCCGGCTTCTTTTTAGGCTTCACCATCCTTCCCCCACGCTGTCTCCTTCTCCTGCAATGCGTAGAACACCAGCTGTTTCTGAAAAAATCGCTATGAGCCGCTATGTAGGCTTAATGGCACCGGAGCTCAGCTAACGTGCGTCTTGCTCCATGCGCCGCCGGCCACGCCCCCCACATGGCAGTTTCTTCAATGCATGTAGGGTTGTGGTCCTGGTCAAGACAATCTCCTGAACTCCAAACTGAATGTCAGAATGGGAAAGAAAGGTGATTTAAGCAATTTTGAGTGTGGCATGGTTGTTGGTGCCAGACGGGCCGGTCTGAGTATTTCACAATCTGCTCAGTTACTGGGATTTTCACGCACAACCATTTCTAGGGTTTACAAAGAATGGTGTGAAAAGGGAAAAACATCCAGTATGCGGCAGTCCTGTGGGCGAAAATGCCTTTTTAAAGCTAGAGGTCAGAGAAGAATGGGCCGACTGATTAAACCTGATAGAAGAGCAACGTTGACTGAAATAACCACTCGTTACAACCGAGGTATGCAGCAAAGCATTTGTAAAGCCACAACACGCACAATCTTGAGGCAGATAAGCTACAATAGCAGAAGACCCCACCGGGTACCACTCATCTCCACTACAAATAGGAAAAAGAGGCTACAATTTGCACAAGCTCACCAAAATTGGACTGTTGAAGACTGGAAAAATGTTGCCTGGTCTGATGAGTCTCGATTTCTGTTAAGACATTCAAATGGTAGAGTCCGAATTTGGCGTAAACAGAATAAGAACATGTATCCATCATGCCTTGTTACCACTGTGCAGGCTGGTGGTGGTGTAATGGTGTGGGGGATGTTTACTGGGCAAACTTTAGGCCCCTTAGTGCCAATTGGCCATCGTTTAAATGCCACGGGCTACCTTAGCATTGTTTCTGACCATGTCCATCCCTTCATGACCACCATGTACCCATCCTCTGATGGCTACTTCCAGCAGGATAATGCACCATGTCACAAAGCTCGAATCATTTCAAATTGGTTTCTTGAACATGACAATGAGTTCACTGTACTAAAATGGCCCCCACAGTCACCAGATCTCAACCCAATAGAGCATCTTTGGGATGTGGTGGAACGGGAGCTTTGTGCCCTGGATGTGCATCCCTCAAATCTCCATCAACTGCAAGATGCTATCCTATCAATATGGGCCAACATTTCTAGAGAATGCTATCAGCACCTTGTTGAATTAATGCCACATAGAATTAAGGCAGTTCTGAAGGCAAAAGGGGGTCCAACACCATATTAGTATCGTGTTCCTAATAATTCTTTAGGTGAGTGTATATATATATATTGCAGTTGCCTGGCTGCCCGTGTGTGAGAGGCTGCAGGCTCAGTCACAGACAGTACTGTGTGCACACCATTCATACAGGGTGTCACAGACAATACCTTGCAGATAAAA
The DNA here is from genome assembly GCF_014858855.1 of Bufo gargarizans. NCBI lineage: Eukaryota > Metazoa > Chordata > Amphibia > Anura > Bufonidae > Bufo > Bufo gargarizans. Next base: position 167,441,805 of record NC_058084.1, read on the forward strand.
AAAGTCAATTTATATTATTTATCTGTGATATAATCGCAGTTGCAAGCCAGTGAGTGACTGTGTGGCCCAGAGACAGTACTCTGTGCACACCGTCCATACAGGGTGTCACAATACCTTGCAGAGAAAAAAAAATTCAATTTATTATTTTTCTGTGATATAATCCCAGTTGCAAGCCGGTGTGTGTCTGGCCCACAGACTGTATTGTGGCCACTTGCTGCTAGGCCACCACTGATACCGTTACAGAGTGTCACTCACAAATACCTTGCAGATAAAAAAATTCAATGTATTATTTTTCTGTGATATAATCCCAGTTGCAAGCCAGTGTGTGTCTGGCCCACAGACTGTACTGTGGCCACTTGATTGGCCACTTGATAGGCCACCACTTATACCGTTACAGGGTGTCACTCACAAATACCTTGCAGATAAAAAAAACAAAACAATTTATTATTTTTCTGTGATATAATCCCAGTTGCAAGCCAGTTTGTGTCTGGCCCACAGACTGTACTGTGGACACTTGCTAGGCCACCACTCATACCGTTAAAGGGTGTCACTCACAAATACCTTGCAGATAAAAAAAATGTTTTTATTATTTTTCTGTGATATAATCCCAGTTGCAAGACAGTGTGTGTCTGGCCCACAGACTGTACTGTGGCCACTTGCTAGGCCACCACTCATACCGTTACAGGGCATTCAATTAAATTCAATAAATGGGCCCCAGATTGGGGACGTAACAGGGATTAAACTGATGAGCAGAGAACTACAGAAAATACCACTCATATCGGGTGTGACAGTAAATTGCACGGTGCAGATGCAGTGACCGTGGATTCAAACAAAGGGGAGGGAGCCAGCATTTTTTTAACCATCTCCCTGTTCGAAAAATCAATTCAATTCACCTTTCGGGGACCCTTGGTGTTGTACGTGGCTGGATGGAGAAATAAACCTTCAATGACATCAACGGGACATGGCTAGCTTGGTATCCAACCTTGTGCAAATGGGGAGTTTGCGGTTGGGCAAATGGACTGTTTGCGGTGCATTAAATGGGGAGTTTGGTCTGTCAATGTCTGTGATGCGGGCGTAACCCTTACACTACCTGAACGATACAACATCATATCTGATCGTATACACACACTTGATGTTTTAAACCACGTTGTTCAATATATTTTAGGATTGTTCGTTGATTTATGCCCTTTATGGATTAAAATTCAACTCTGCGTCAACTATGTAATTTTCATTGGGAGTTTTGCCATGGATCCCCCTCCGGCATGCCACAGTCCAGGTGTTAGTCCCCTTGAAACAACTTTTCCATCACTACTGTGGCTAGAAAGAGTCCCTGTGGGTTTTAAAATTCGCCTGCCTATTGAAGTCAATGGCGGTTCGCCCGGTTCGACCGTTCGCGAACAATTGCAGAAAGTCACGTTCGCCGTTCGCGAACGGAAAATTTTATGTTCTCGACATCTCTAATCCTCTGCGTCTGGAGCAAAAAAGCTTTCTACACAAACAGAGGAGATTATTTCCCGTAAGAGGAGTGAGACTACAAAACTCTCTGCCTGGGGAGGTAGTGCTAGGGAATTCAGTGAGGGGCTTGTATGTATTTCTGGAGTGTAATAGTTAGAGATAAGCACATTTTTAAAAAATTCGATTCGGCAGGTTCGCCGAATTTTCAGAAAAAAATTTGGTTCAATCCGAAAAAAAAATTCTGGCGAATTGCGTTAAAAAACAGCTATTTCCTGGCTGCAGAGAGCCTTTATAGTGGTGTAGAACACTGTGCCTTGAATATAATATAATAATTAAATATAATAGTGAAATAATATTGTCAGTATGACATGCAGATGACAGGCTTCACTCTTAGAATCACTGCACACTTTACTTTCTTGAGCAGCCACAGGGCCAAAACTGACCAAATAACTCAAGTATGAACTCAAGAAGAAGCACACTCCTTTTACACCATCGTCAGGTGATTCCACATAGATGTCTACAGAACCTGATCTATTAAACGCTTATACAAGTAGAGCCCCCTGACAGAAGGAGAGGGTGTCAGTAGTAAGTTTGTGTTGACGTCACAGATTATTTTGCCCTTCCTCTGATTCGTCACAACAATAACCCGGAAAAAGCGATCCTGTATGTGGAGCATCTGCCTTCACTCGGTCAGCATTTGGTCAGTAATCCATCAGTATTGCTATTGCCCAAAAAAAAACAGGAGTGGATCCAAAACAGAGATGACACATGAATGGAATATTTGCATGTTTTCTGTGTTTTGCACCCACTCCTGCGTTGTGTGTCCCATTTTTTCTTCCTTCTGACAAATCAGAGAAAGGCTCAAATAAATGATAAAGTCAACCAGGCCGAAAGGCAAAACAGTGGGGAGAATAGGAACAGCATAAAAAGTCCACAGAGTGGCCCTATGAAATAGTGGTGAGGTAGAAGCAGCATGAGGAATCCACAGAGTGGCACAATGACAGTGTGGAGGTGGAAGCAGCAGCATCAGGAGGCACAGAGTGGCACAATGACAAAGTGTGGATATGTCGGCGGCAGCATCAGAAGGAGGCCACAGAGTGGCACAATGACATAGTGTGGAGGTGGCAGCAGCATCAAGAGGCCACAGAGTGGGAAGGTGACATAGTGCGGAGGTGGCATCAGGATCAGGAGGCCACAGAGTGGCAAGGTGACATAGTGTTGTGGTAGCAGCATGAGGAGACTACAGATTGGCAAGGTGACATAGTGTGGAGGTGGCAGCAGCATGAGAAAGCCACAGAGTGGCACAATGACAAAGTGTGGATGTGTCGGCATCAGCATCAGAAGGAGGCCACAGAGTGGCACAATGACATAGTGTGGAGGTGGCAGCAGCATGAGGAGGCTACATAGTGGCAAAGTGACATAGTGTGCAGGTGGCAGCAGCATGAGGAGATCGCAGTGTGACCCCATGACAGAGTGTGGAGGTGGCAGCAGCATCAGGAGGCCACAAAGTGGCAAGGTAACATAGTGTGGAGAAGGCAGCAGCATGAGGAGACTGCAGTGTGACCCGGTGACAGAGTGTGGAGGGGGCAGCAGCATCAAGAGGCCACAGAGTGGCAAGGTGACATAGTGCGGTGGTGGCATCAGGATCAGGAGGCCACAGCGTGGCAAGGTAACATAGTGTTGAGGTAGCAGCATGAGGAGACTACACCCGCTGACAATGGTGGGTGTAAAAAGGAGCACTTGGCATCAGATGCGTGGCATCAGGTGGTAACATCAGAATAGTAGCTGAGGCAGGTAGCCAGAAGAAACCGGTCTCTTTTGTCAAAGTGTTGGTGTAGCACCATAGATGATCTAGTCTGATGCATCAGGCATTGGTAGGTGGAAATCCTGGCTGATCCACCACTGATTCATCTTGACAAAGGTCAGTATTTCCACATTTTGGGTGGACAGGCGAGTTCTTCTTGGGGTAATTATGGCCCCCACCACACTAAACACCCGCTATGATGCCACACTACTGGCTGGGCAGGACAACTTTTCCAGGGCATACTCGGCCAGTTGCGGCCACAAATCCAGTTTGGCTTCCCAGTAGTCCAGTGGATCTTTAATGTGGGCTGGCAGGGTGCTGTCCAAGTATGCCACCACCTGCTGGTTCAGGTCCTGTTCCAGGTCTAGCTGCTGCTGGTGAGTAGTTTACTAGGCGGGTGAAGAAAGCTGGTCATCAGTGACTCTAGACTCAAGTTGTGCTGATGGAGCTGGAAGTTGTGCTGATGGAGCAGCCATGGCAGAGGAACTTGAGCGCAGAGGGCTCCCCCAGTCGTCAGACCTGCGAGAGGATGGACGATGTTGCAGATAGGCAGCGGACAACTGACTACATAGGATGTCTCTATAGCAGTTCAGTTTGTCCTCCCTCTCAGCGGGTGTAAAAAAGGCCCCCATTTTATGCCGTCAGCGAGGGTCCAACAAAGTGGGGAGCCAGAAATCATCCCTCTGCCGAATGGTGACAATTCGGCTGTCACTACACAAGCAAGTGAACATGCATCGGGCCATTTGTGCAAGTGACTCGGAAGGACTTCCTGCCTCCATCTCCACTCAATACTGCCACGGTGTGTCTGGGTCCTCTTCCTCCTTTTCCTCATCACCTTGTAGCTCCTCTGGTTGCTCCTGCTCCTCCTCTACTGTCACCTATGTATAAAAACCACCCATTTCGCTATACATTGCTTGTGCTCCAATGTCCTCCTCCTCCTGCAGTTCAGCCCCCACAGGGCTCATGTGGCGATGAGATCTAGGCGCCACGTCTCCAGTCCCCTGACCAGCCAGTTCCAGGACATGAAGCTGTGAAATGACGTCGTTCATCAAGTAGTGGCGACTGACAAATAACGTGGCCTCCTCAAAGGGACTGAGTAAATGGCAGGTGTCACGCATGAGCTGCCACTGGCTGACATCGAAGTTAAACAGGGAAGTACTCCTGTCAGCTTGAATCATCAAGAAATCTTTTATGGCCCTTCCGTTTTCATATATGGAGCGTGGAATTCCAATGGGTGGAAACGTCGCGTATCAGCCTATGTTGGGGGATGCCATTTGCAGTACAGCAGCCCTGCAGGGTATGGCGATGGTGAGGTCACGGTTACTTAGGCAAACGAGGGTTTCTCTGGGTTACTCACAGTTTCTTGAAAGACCCTGGGCAGGTGTACAGCAGTGATGGAGAGGCTAGCACAGGGGACCTCTGGGACACTCTCAGTGTATAGGGACCCGGCCTGATGGTAGATGAGGTACCCTGGATGTTTCAGGGGGCAAGGTCCCTTTAAGATTTGTGACTGCCAGTGCCGGTAACGGTGGCACACCGATTTATGATAGGAATAATTGAGGAACACGTTGTTGTGGTGAACCAAAACTTCCTTTTACTGGAAACAGTTAACTATTTACAGTCTAGGTTCAGTTCTACATGGCAGTAGCAATTATAAGCAGGCTTTTACAAATGGCGGGCACAATGTTCTTGCAAGATACTCAGAGGGTTAAAACACTTACAGATAAGGCTGCACTTTTCCTCAGAAATCCTGTGCACTATTCCTCAGAACTCCTGTCTGTCTTTATCCCAAGGCCCGTATGCCCTAATGCTGGCTTTATCCTTGGTTAGAGTAAACTTCCTCAGGTATATACAGTACAGACCAAAAGTTTGGACACACCTTTTCATTTAAAGAGTTTTTTTTATTTTCATGACTATGAAAATTGTAGACTCACACTGAAGGCATCAAAACTATGAATTAACACATGTGGAATTATATACATAACAAAAAAGTGTGAAACAACTGAAAATATGTCATATTCTCGGTTCTTCAAAGTAGCCAGCTTTTGCTTTGATTACTGCTTTGCACACTCTTGGCATTCTCTTGATGAGCTTCAAGAGGTAGTCACCTGAAATGGTTTTCACTTCCCATCTGTGCCCTGTCAGGTTTAATAAGTGGGATTTCTTGCCTTATAAATGGGGTTGGGACCATCAGTTACGTTGTGGAGAAGTCAGGTGGATACACAGCTGATAGTCCTACTGAATAGACTGCTAAGTAAAGAAAAACGAGTGGCCATCATTACTTTAAGAAATGAAGGTCAGTCAGTCCGAAAAATTGGGAAAACTTTGAAAGGTCCTAGATGTTAAATATAGGTTGTTATTTTTAGAGAGAAAATGGTGCGATCCGTCTCCACTTACTTGAGTGGTACTCCTCCTAATTGGTTAAACTTCATAAAAAATTCCCATAAACTAATCCTATATTTAATTATAAAATCACACCGATTGTGCTGATAAGTCACTGTGTGTTGGTAATGTCCCGTATCAACAAAGTTGTATTCAGGGATAAGTGATATTCAGATAGCGCTCCGCTCACTTGATACTTTTTGTAAACAGTATCTATCCTTATTGTGCAAACTATACACCGTTTCAGACAATTGTAATTAAATTGCTGGAAAGGAAAATCCTTGGTGAGTGACTGATAAAATTTGCTATCGTTCACTTCACCTCCTCATGTCATGATAATGCGCTTCATAATATTTTACCCACAAGTGTGGGCTTACCTCCGCCTGTGCTGCTGTTTTGATGGGACTTGTTGGTTAGTCTTTCCTCTGCTTTATGTGCAGGCGTCCCGGCTGCAGAGTTGTTAGCGTCATTTCGTGTCTCTCACAGCTGATCGTCAAGTGATAGTCCTATGCTTCGGGGTATCTATCCAGGATATATATATCCTTGCATTAATTAGTTCCTTCTGCCCTTCAGCTCTCAGGTTGGCTGGTTACTCTTCTGCTCTGCTCTGCGCTTTGGTTGTGGGAACTGCAGGTTTCTCAGGAGGCAACGTCTTTCCCTGGTGGCAACTGGAAGCCTGGGCTGTCTAGCTGCATGTCAGGAGGTGGCCCTCAGCTCCTCTCTGCTGAAGTGCACACTCTCTTCTGTCTCCAAACAGACTCCTGACTACACAGACTCCCCTTTCCCTGAACAGGACCTGACTATTTATATTAGGGGTTCCCTAGCTCCCTCTACTGTCTATGAGGAGGAACTACACCCTAATAGGCCTGATACACACATAACAGGGAAAAATACACAGAAAAGCATAGCAATAAACATTAAAATGGACTGTTAGATACAATGCCACTGTTCCACAGGAGGTGGAGGACAACATGGCCCAATTGACCCTTGTGTAGTGCCCACATTTACCTAGTGGGACACTTCACATTCTGCCGCTACAGCTCAAGGAGGGTGTGCTTTGCGGTGTAGTGCATGCAAAGTTTCCTGGCCATTTTTAGGATGTCTTGCAGATAAGTGGAAGACTTCAGGAACCGCTTGAGAACCAGATTGAACACATGAACTCAGCTCTCCTTGACGCAGCGTCGATACCATGTTCTTCCCGTTGTCGGTCACCATGGTTCCGATTTTGAGTTGTCGCGGAGAAAGCCATAATTTGATTTCTTAATGAAGGACACAGAGCAGTTCCTTCCCTTCATGACTCTGTTCACCCAGGCAAACGAGGTGCAGAACAGCGTAACACCGCCGTGCCCTGCACATGTCGTATGCTGGAGGGGCACTGTGAATTGTCCCTGCAGTGGAGGCTGAGGACACGGTGGAGGATGAGGAGGCAGAGGCGGACATTGTCGCAGGACCAACGGTGTGAGAACGTGGAGGTGGAAGCGGCGTCACCTGGCCAAGTTGCTAGTGTGGCTGGGCAGGAACCACATTTACCCAGTGGGTCATAAAGGACATATATTGTCCTTGACCGTAGTTACAGCTCCACATATCGGTGCTGCCGTGCACTGACCTACCTCTGTATATGTGTGCAGGGCTGGTACTGCCTTTTTTACTAAGAAATGACAGATAGGAATTCTCCACCTCGGCTCGGCACAAGCCATCATTTCTCTGAAATGTGCAGAGTTCACCACTTGGAAAGGGAGGGACTGCAGCACTAGAAACTTGGAAAGCAGCACGTTCAGCTTCTGCTCCGTAGGATAAGTGCAAGCATACTGTTATCTCTTGGCAATCGCTTCGGTGATTGATTGCTGATGGAATGACTGATGAGGAGTAGGATGGCGAGGAGCAGAAGCATCAGGACCAGCAGATGATGGGAAGGACAGACAGCACTCTTCAGCTGAGGTGGTGGAGCCTTGACTGGCTGAAACCAGGTGCGTGCCAATGGGTGATGCAGTGGTTGCTGCGGCAGGCTGGACCACCACATCGGAGCCACGGTTCTCCAAGGCCACTTTATGGTGATGCTGCATATGTTGACGTAGGGTCGTGGTGCCAACATTGACACCCTGGCCACTCTTCACCTTGTTCCCACAGATTCTACATATGACAATGTTCACCTCCTCCGGCGGCTTAAAAAAAAACTGCCACACTGCTGAGTAGGTGATTTTACCCCCAACTGCCTCCATGGACCCGTGCACCGCTACTTCCCGGGTTGGTATTCTACTGCGAAGCGGGTGGTCTACCCCAGGTACGTGTAGCTCTTGACCTCACACTGCTGCCATCCTGCTGACTCCAGGCCATGCTAGCGACTTGCTTGCCCCGCTGCTGACATACGAGCGAGCTGCTACCCTCTTCTTCCAATGATGATGAATCCCCTTCATCACTTGGCTCCCAAGTGCGATCAGCTACATCATCATCATCAAGTACTGTCTGCACGTCACTGATGTACTCTTCAACCGTCTCTGGGTCAGCAGCCTGACCGCTCACGACACCAGCTCCCACTCCACTCTCCTCATTACTACTGCCTGCCTAGTGGAGGAAGCGGCGTATGTCTCCTCCACATCTTGGCTTGCCAGTAGCTGCTGACTGTCTTCTAGTAGCTCGTCCTCACTGTATAGTGGAGCTGAGCCCATAGCACACAATACTTCTCTGGCTGAGGGAACAGAAAAGGACAGAGGCAGGTTGAGGACAGGTAAGGGCCATGCCAACTAAGGGTAGTGTCTGACGAACCCACTGACTCTTGGCTGAATGGCTGGGGGTGTCTGATGTCACTCGCAGCAAAGTCGAAGATCGGGTCAACCATTCAAGAAACGCTGAATTGCTGGTCAAGACACGACCACTAGCTGACACTGGGAGCTCAGGCCTCTCAAAGTGACCCCTGCTGCCACGCCCCTTACTCTGCTGCGACCTCTGCATGCACCAGAAACATTTAGGCCTCTGCAACGCCCCTATGCAGGGCCTGGCACTTATCTGCCTGACATACTGTTAGATATAATAAATAAATAAAAAGGAAATTAAAATACCCCAAAAAAGTCAGAATTTTCTCACTTCACCACACAACAGCTAATAATCCCTTTTTTCACACTAATACACACAAAAAAGGGCTTTAGAACATATAACTGCACCGCTGAATGGAAAATATATTTTTCTTTTGCCACTAATACACGCCACAAAAGGCTTTAGAACTTCACCACTAAACGTCAAATCTATTTTTATTTTGCCACTATTATACGCCACAAAAGGCTATAGAACATATAACTGCACCGCTGAATGGCATATATATTTTTCTTTTGCCAACATTACATGACAAAATGAGCTTTAGAAGATATAACTGCACCGTTGAACGGCAAATATATTTTTCTTTTGCCACTAATACACGCCACAAAAGGATTTAGAACATATAACTGCACCACTGAACGGCAAATATATTTTTATTTTGCCACTAATACATTCCACAAAAGGCTTTAGAACATATATCTGCATCACTGAATGGCAAATATATTTTTATTTTGCCACTAATACATGCCACAAAAGGCTTTAGAACATATACCTGCACCACTAAACGGCAAACATATTTTTATTTTGCCACTAATACATGCCACAAAAGGCTTTAGAACATATAACTGCACCACTGAACGGCAAATATATTTTTATTTTGCCACTATTACACGCCACAAAAGGCTTTAGAACATATAACTGCACCACTGAACGGTAAATATATTTTTCTTTTGCCACTAATACACGCCACAAAAGGCTATAGAACATATAACTGCACCGATGAATGGCAAATATATTTTTATTTTGCCAATATTACACAACAAAATTAGCTTTAGTAAGATATAACTGAATCGCTGAACGGCAAATATATTTTTCTTTTGCCACTAAAACATGCCACAAAAGGCTTTAGAAGATATAACTGCACAGTTGAACGGAAAATATATTTTTCTTTTGCCACTAATACACGACAAAAAAAAGCTTTAGAACATATAACTGAACCACTGAACAGCAAATATATTTTAATTTTGCCACTTATGACACTCCGCAAAAGGCTTTAGAACATTTAACTGCACCGCTAAATGGAAAATATATTTTTATTTTGCCACTTCTACACAACAAAAAGGGCTTTAGAACATATAACTGAATGGCTAATATATTTTTATTTTGCCACTAATGCACACCACAAAAGGCTTTAGAACATATAACTGCACCGTTGAACGGCAAATATATTTTTCTTTTGCCACTAATACACGCCACAAAAGTATTTAGAACATATAGCTGCACCGTTGAATGGCATATATATTTTTATTTTGCCAATATTACATGACAAAAAGTGCTTTAGAACATATCACTGCATCGTTGAACGGCAAAAATATTTTTCTTTTACCACTAATACACGCCACAAAAGGATTTAGAACATATAACTGCACCCCTGAACGGCAAATATATTTTTATTTTGCCAATAATACATGCCACAAAAGGCTTTAGAACATATAACTGCACCGCTGAACAGCAAATATATTTTTATTTTACCAATATTACACAACAAAAAGGACTTTAGAACATAACTGCACCGCTGAACAGCAAATAGATATTTCTTTTGCCACTAATATACACCACAACAGGCTTTAGAAAGTATAACTGCACTGTTGAACATCAAATATATTTTTCTTTTGCCACTAATACATGCCGCAAAAGGCTTTAGAACATATAGCTACATTGTTAAACAGCAAATTTATATTTTTTTCCACTTATACACGCCACAAAAGGCTTTAGAACATATAACTGCACAGCTGAATGGCAAATATATTTTTATTTTGCCAATATTACACGACATAAAGGGCTTTAGAACATATAACTGCACCGCTAAACTGAAAATATATTTTTATTTTGCCACTATTACACAACAAAAAGGGCTTTAGAACATGTAACTGAACATTAAATATATTTTACTTTTGCCACTAATACACGCCACAAAAGGCTTTAGAACATATGACTGCACCACCGAATGGCAAATATATTTTTCTTTTGTCACTAATACATGCAACAAAATGCTTCAGAGCATATAACTGCAACACTTAATGGCAAATATATTTTTATTTTGCTAATATTACACAACAAAAAGTGCTTTAAAACATATAACTGCACCGCTGAATGGCAAATATATTTTCTATTGCCACTAATACACGCCACAAAAGGCTTTAGAACATATAACTGCACCGCTGAATGTCAAATATATTTTTATTTTGCCAATATTACAAAACAACAAGGGTTTTATAACAAATAACTGCAACGCTGAACGGCAAATATGTTTTTCTTTTGCCACTAATTCACGCCACAAAAGGATTCAGAACAGATAACTGCACCTCTGAACGGCAAATGTATTTTTTTTGTCATCAATATACGCCACAAAAGGCTTTAGAACATATAACTGCACCCCTGAACGGCAAATATATTTATATTTAGCCACTATTACACACCACAAAAGGATTTAGAACATATAACTGCACTGCTAAATGGCAAATATATTTTTATTTTGCTAATATTACATGACAAAAAGTGCTTTACAACATATAACTGCACCACTGAACAGCAAATATATTTTTATTTTGCCATTAATACACGCCACAAAAGGCTTTAGAACATACAAACCGGATTCCGAAAAAGTTGGGACACTATACAAATCATGAATAAAAACTGAATGCAATGATTTGGAGATGGCAAATGTAAATATTTTATTTGTAATAGAACCTAGATGACAGATCAAATGTTTAATCCGAGTAAATGTATCATTTTAAAGGAAAAATACGTTGATTAAAAATTTCACGGTGTCAACAAATCCCCAAAAAGTTGGGACAAGTAGCAATAAGAGGCTGGAAATAGTAAATTTGAGCATAACAAAGAGCTGGAAGACCAATTAACACTAATTAGGTCAATTGACAACATGATTGGGTATAAAAAGAGCTTCTCAGAGTGGCAGTGTCTCTAAGAAGCCAAGATGGGTAGAGGATCACCAGATCCCACAATGTTGCGCAGAAAGATAGTGGAGCAATATCAGAAAGGTGTTACCCAGCGAAAATTTGCAAAGACTTTGCATCTATCATCATCAACTGTGCATAACATCACCCGAAGATTCAGAGAATCTGGAACAATCTCTGTGCGTAAGGGTCAAGGCCGTAAAACCATACTGGATGCCCGTGATCTCCGGGCCCTTAAACGACACTGCACCACAAACAGGAATGCTACTGTAAAGGAAATCACAGAATGGGCTCAGGAATACTTCCACAAACCATTGTCAGTGAACACAATCCACCGTGCCATCCGCCGTTGCCAGCTGAAACTCTACAGTGCAAAGAAGAAGCCATTTCTAAGCAAGATCCACAAGCTCAGGCGTTTTCACTGGGCCAGGGATCATTTAAAATGGAGTGTGCAAAATGGAAGACTGTTCTGTGGTCAGACGAGTCACGATTCGAAGTTCTTTTGGGAAATCTGGGACGCCATGTCATCCGGACCAAAGAGGACAAGGACAACCCATGTTGTTATCAAGGCTCAGTTCAGAAGCCTGCATCTCTGATGCTATGGGGTTGCATGAGTTTGTGTGGCATGGACAGCTTGCATGTCTGGAAAGGCACCATCAATGCAGAAAAATTTATTCAGGTTCTAGAACAACATATGCTCCCATCCAGACGTCATCTCTTTCAGGGAAGACCCTGCATTTTTCAACAAGATAATGCCAGACCACATTCTGCATCAATCACAACATCATGGCTGCGTAGGAGAAGGATACGGGTACTGAAATGGCCAGTCTGCAGTCCAGATCTTTCACCTATAGAGAACATTTGGCGCATCATAAAGAGGAAGGTGCAACAAAAAAGGCCCAAGACGATTGAACAGTTAGAGGCCTGTATTAGACAAGAATGGGAGAGCATTCCTATTTCTAAACTTGAGAAACTGGTCTCCTCGGTCCCCAGGCGTCTGTTGAGTGCTGTAAGAAGAAGGGGAGATGCCACACAGTGGTGAAAATGGCCTTGTCCCAACTTTTTGGGGATTTGTTGACACCATGAAATTCTGATTCAACATATTTTTCCCTTAAAATGGTACATTTTCTCAGTTTAACCCCTTAGGGACCCATGACGTACCGGTACGGCATGTTTCCCGAGTCCTTAAGGACCCATGACGTACCGGTACGTCATGAGTTTAAATTGAGATTGTGGTGCCCCAGGGGTTAATCCGCACAGGATGCCGGCTGAAATCATTCAGCCGGCATCCTGTCACAACGCCTGGGGGGGTCATATGACCCCCCCGTATCGGCGATCGCAGCAAACCGCAGGTCAATTCAGACCTGCGGTTTGTTGCTATTTCTGCTGTTTCTGATCGCCGCGGTCCCTGACCGCGGCGATCAGAAACTTTAGTGTGGCACAAATCTATAGTGATCACCCCCCCTGCACCCCTGCATGATTTTAGTGGGAGGTGCAGGGGGGGTGTTGCGGGCTGTGTGGGCGGTGCGGGAGGCGGGCGGTGCGGCAGGCGGGATCGCGATCCCCCGCCCGCCTCCCGCCGAATAATCGTTGGCTTCTAGTGGGTATACCAGGGTGCCAGCACATTGCTGGCACCCTGGTATAAACGGCTGACATCTGTGAGAGAGCAGCCCCCCGATGGGAGAGGGAGAGAGCCCCCAGACAGCCCCCCGACACCCCAGTCCTTACCCTTCCCCGTCTGCGAAGTTGTGGCAGACGGGGAAGGTTCCCATGGCAACAGGACGCCTGCTCAGGCGTCCTGCTGTCCATGGTGCTGAACAGATCTGTGCTGAAAGCATAGATCTGTTCAGTGTAAGTAAAATACAGTACAGAAACATATATAGGTTCTGTACTGTATTATGCAGACACCAGACCCACTGGATCTTCAAGAACCAAGTGGGTCTGGGTCAAAAAAAAAGTAAGAAAAAGTAAAAAAAAAGTGAAAATCAAAAAACACATTTATCACTAATTAAAAATGAAAAAAATAAAATTCCCTACACATGTTTGGTATCGCCGCGTCCATAACGACCTGATCTATAAAACGGTCATGTTACTTTCCCCACACGGTGAACGCCATAAAAATAAAAAAATAAAAACTATGAGAAAATTTAAATTTTGCCCACCTTACTTCCCAAAAAAGGTAATAAAAGTGATCAAAAAAGTCGCATGTACGCTAAAATAGTGCCAATCAAACCGGCATCTCATCCCGCAAAAAAATGAGACCCTACCCAAGATTATCGCCCAAAAACTAAAAAAACTATGGCTCTTAGACTATGGAAACACTAAAACATCATTTTTTTGTTTCAAAAATTAAATCATTGTGTAAAACTTACATAAATAAAAAAAAGTATACATATTAGGTATCTCCGCGTCCGTATCGACCTGCTCTATAAAAATATCACATGAGTTAACCCCTCAGGTGACCACCGTAAAAATATAAAAATAAAAACGGTTTAAAAAAAGCAATTTTTTGTCATCTTACGTCACAAAAAGTGCAATAGCAAGCGATCAAAAAGTCGTATGCACCCCAAAATAGTGCCAATAAGACAGCCATCTCATCCCGCAAAAAATTAGACCCTACATAAGATAATCGCCCAAAAACTGAAAAAACTATGGCTCTTAGACTATGGAGAAACTAAAACTTTTTTTGTTTTAACAATGAAATCATTGTGTAAAACTTACATAAATAAAAAAAAAGTATACATATTAGGTATCGCCGCGTCCGTGAGAACCTGCTCTATAAAATTACCACATGATCTAACCTTTCAGATGAATGTTGTAAATAACAAAAAAAAAAACGGTGCCAAAAAAGCTATTTCTTGTTACCTTGCCGCACAAAAAGTGTAATATAGAGCAACCAAAAATCATATGTACCCTAAACTAGTACCAAGAAAACTGCCACCTTATCCCGTAGTTTCTAAAATGGGGTCACTTTTTGGAGTTTCTACTCTAGGGGTGCATCAGGGGGGCTTCAAATGGGACATGGTGTAAAAAAAACAGTCCAGCAAAATCTGCCTTCCAAAAACCGTATGGCATTCCTTTCCTTCTGCGCCCTGCCGTGTGCCCGTACAGCAGTTTAAGACCACATATGGGGTGTTTCTGTAAACTACAGAATTAGGGCCATAAATAATGAGTTTTGTTTGGCTGTTAACCCTTGCTTTGATACTTGAAAAAATATATTAAAATGGAAAATCTGCCAAAAAAGTGAAATTTTGAAATTGTATCTCTATTTTCCATTATATCTTGTGCAACACCTAAAGGGTTAACAAAGTTTTTAAAATCAGTTTTGAATACCTTGAGGGGTGTAGTTTCTTAGATGGGGTCACTTTTATGGAGTTTCTACTCTAGGGGTGCATCAGGGGGCTTCAAATGGGACATAGTGTCAAAAAACCAGTCCAGCAAAATTTGGCTTCCAAAAACCAAATGGCGCACCTTTCACTCTACGCCCTGCTGTGTGGCCGTACAGTAGTTTACGGCCACATATGGGGTGTTTCTGTAAACGGCAGAGTCAGGGCAATAAAGATACAGTCTTGTTTGGCTGTTAACCCTTGCTTTGTTAGTGGAAAAAATGGGTTAAAATGGAAAATTAGGCAAAAAAATGAAATTCTCAAATTTCATCCCCATTTGCCAATAACTCTTGTGCAACACCTAAAGGGTTAACAAAGTTTGTAAAATCAGTTTTGAATACCTTGAGGGGTGTAGTTTATAGAATGGGGTCATTTTTGGGTGGTTTCTATTATGTAAGCCTCGCAAAGTGACTTCAGAGCTGTAGTGGTCCCTAAAAATTTGGTTTTTGTAAATTTCTGAAAAATTTCAATATTTGCTTCTAAAGTTCTAAACCTTGTAACATCCCCAAAAAATAAAATATCATTCCCAAAATAATTCCAACCTGAAGTAGACATATGGGGAATGTAAAGTCATCACAATTTTTGGGGGTATTACTATGTATTACAGAAGTAGAGAAACTGAAACTTTGAAATTTGCAAATTTTTCCAAATTTATTGTAAATTAGGTATTTTTTTATGCAAAAAAAATAATTTTTTTAACTTCATTTTACCAGTGTCATGAAGTACAATATGTGACGAAAAAACAATCTCAGAATGGCCTGGATAAGTCAAAGTGTTTTAAAGTTATCAGCACTTAAAGGGAAACTGGTCAGATTTGCAAAAAATGGCCAAGTCCTTAAGGTGAAATAGGGCTGAGTCCTTAAGGGGTTAAACTTTTGTTCCGTGATTTATGTTCTATTCTGAATAAAATATTAGAAGTTGGCACCTCCACATCATTGCATTCAGTTTTTATTCAGGATTTGTATAGTGTCCCAACTTTTTTGGAATCCGGTTTGTATAACAGCACTGTTGAACAGCAAATATATTTTTCTTTTGCCACTAATACATGCCACAAAATGCTTTAGAACATATAACTGTACCACTGAACGGCAAATATATTTTTATTTTGCCACTAATACATGCCACAAAAGGCTTTAGAACATAAAATTGCACCGTTGGACAGCAGATTTTTTTTTTCCGCTTATACACGCCACAAAAGGCTTTAGAACATATAACTGCACCGCTAAACAGAAAATATAATTTAATTTTTCCACTATTACACAACAAAAAGGGCTTTAAAACATGTAACTAAACGGCAAATTTATTTTACTTTTGAAACTAATACACGCCACAAAAGGCTTTAGAACATATAACTGCACTGTTAAAAGCAAATATATTTTTTTTTCCACTTATACACGCCGCAAAAGGCTTCAGAACATATAACTGCACCGCTGAATGGAAAATATTTTTTTCTTTTGCCACTAATACACGCCACAAAAGGATTTAGAACATATAATTGCACCGCTGAACGGAAAATATATTTTTCTTTTGCCACTAATACACGCCACAAAAGGATTTAGAACAGATAACTGCACAGCTGAACGGCAAATATGTTTTTCTTTTGCCACTGATACATGCCACAAAAGTCTTTAGAACATATAACTGCACCGCTGAATGGCAAATATATTTTTATTTTGCCACTAATACACGCCACAAAAGTATTTAGAACATATAGCTGCACCACTGAACGGCAAATATATTTTTATTTTGCCACTATTACACACCACAAAAGGCTTTAGAACATATAACTGCACCGCTGAACGGTAAATATATTTTTATTTTGCCACTAATACACGCCACAAAAGTATTTAGAACATACAGCTGCACCACTGAACGGCAAATATATTTTTATTTTGCTAATATTACACAACAAAAAGTGCTTTAAAACATATAACTGCACTGCTGAATGGCAAATATATTTTCTATTGCCACTAATACACGCCACAAAAGGCTTTAGAACATATAACTGCACCGCTGAATGTCAAATATATTTTTATTTTGCCAATATTACAAAACAACAAGGGTTTTATAACAAATAACTGCAACGCTGAACGGCAAATATGTTTTTCTTTTGCCACTAATTCACGCCACAAAAGGATTCAGAACAGATAACTGCACCTCTGAACGGCAAATGTATTTTTTTTGTCATCAATATACGCCACAAAAGGCTTTAGAACATATAACTGCACCCCTGAACGGCAAATATATTTATATTTAGCCACTATTACACACCACAAAAGGATTTAGAACATATAACTGCACTGCTAAATGGCAAATATATTTTTATTTTGCTAATATTACATGACAAAAAGTGCTTTACAACATATAACTGCACCACTGAACAGCAAATATATTTTTCTTTTGCCATTAATACACGCCACAAAAGGCTTTAGAACATACAAACCGGATTCCGAAGAAGTTGGGACACTATACAAATCGTTAATAAAAACTGAATGCAATGATGTGGAGATGGCAAATGTAAATATTTTATTTGTAATAGAACGTAGATGACAGATCAAACGTTTAATCCGAGTAAATGTATCATTTTAAAGGAAAAATGCATTGATTCAAAATTTCACGGTGTCAACAAATCCCCAAAAAGTTGGGACAAGTAGCAATAAGAGGCTGGAAAAAGTAAATTTGAGCATAACAAAGAGCTGGAAGACCAATTAACACTAATTAGGTCAATTGGCAACATGATTGGGTATAAAAAGAGCTTCTCAGAGTGGCAGTGTCTCTCAGAAGCCAAGATGGGGAGAGGATCACCAATTCCCACAATGTTGCGCAGAAAGATAGTGGAGCAATATCAGAAAGGTGTTACCCAGCGAAAAATTGCAAAGACTTTGCATCTATCATCATCAACTGTGCATAACATCTCCCGAAGATTCAGAGAATCTGGAACAATCTTTGTGCGTAAGGGTCAAGGCCGTAAAACCATACTGGATGCCCGTGATCTCCGGGCCCTTAAACGACACTGCACCACAAACAGGAATGCTACTGTAAAGGAAATCACAGAATAGGCTCAGGAATACTTCCACAAACCATTGTCAGTGAACACAATCCACCGTGCCATCCGCCGTTGCCAGCTGAAACTCTACAGTGCAAAGAAGAAGCCATTTCTAAGCAAGATCCACAAGCTCAGGCGTTTTCACTGGGCCAGGGATCATTTAAAATGGAGTGTGCAAAATGGAAGACTGTTCTGTGGTCAGACGAGTCACGATTCGAAGTTCTTTTGGGAAATCTGGGATGCCATGTCATCCGGACCAAAGAGGACAAGGACAACCCAAGTTGTTATCAAGGCTCAGTTCAGAAGCCTGCATCTCTGATGCTATGGGGTTGCATGAGTTTGTGTGGCATGGGCAGCTTGCATGTCTGGAAAGGCACCATCAATGCAGAAAAATATATTCAGGTTCTAGAACAACATATGCTCCCATCCAGACGTCATCTCTTTCGGGGAAGACCCTGCATTTTTCAACAAGATAATGCCAGACCACATTCTGCATCAATCACAACATCATGGCTGCATAGGAGAAGGATCTGGGTACTGAAATGGCCAGTCTGCAGTCCAGATCTTTCACCTATAGAGAACATTTGGCGCATCATAAAGAGGAAGGTGCAACAAAGAAGGCCCAAGACGATTGAACAGTTAGAGGCCTGTATTAGACAAGAATGGGAGAGCATTCCTATTTCTAAACTTGAGAAACTGGTCTCCTTGGTCCCCAGGCGTCTGTTGAGTGCTGTAAGAAGAAGGGGAGATGCCACACAGTGGTGAAAATGGCCTTGTCCCAACTTTTTGGGGATTTGTTGACACCATGAAATTCTGATTCAACATATTTTTCCCTTAAAATGGTACATTTTCTCAGTTTGAACTTTTGTTCCGTGATTTATGTTCTATTCTGAATATATTAGATATTGGCACCGCCACATCATTGCATTCAGTTTTTATTCACGATTTGTATAGTGTCCCAACTTTTTTGGAATCCGGTTTGTATAACAGCACTCTTGAACAGCAAATATATTTTTCTTTTGCCACTAATACATGCCATAAAATGCTTTAGAACATATAACTGTACCACTGAACGGCAAATATATTTTTATTTTGCCACTAATACATGCCACAAAAGGCTTTAGAACATAAAATTGCACCGTTGGACAGCAGATTTTTTTTTTCCGCTTATACACGCCACAAAAGGCTTTAGAACATATAACTGCACTGCTAAACAGAAATATATTTTTATTTTTCCACTATTACACAACAAAAAGGGCTTTAAAACATGTAACGGCAAATATATTTTACTTTTGAAACTAATACACGTCACAAAAGGCTTTAGAACATATAACTGCACTGTTAAAAGCAAATATTTATTTTTTTTCCACTTATACACGCCGCAAAAGGCTTCAGAACATATAACTGCACCGCTGAATGGAAAATATATTTTTCTTTTGCCACTAATACACGCCACAAAAGGATTTAGAACATATAATTGCACCGCTGAACGGAAAATATATTTTTCTTTTGCCACTAATACACGCCACAAAAGGATTTAGAACAGATAACTGCACAGCTGAACGGCAAATATGTTTTTCTTTTGCCACTGATACATGCCACAAAAGTCTTTAGAACATATAACTGCACCACTGAATGGCAAATATATATTTTTTTGCTACTAATACACGACACAAAAGCCTTTAGAACATATAACTGCACCGCTGAACGGCAAATATATTTTTATTTTGCCACTAATACTTGCCCAAAAATGCTTTAGAACATATAACTGCACCGCACAAGGCCAAATAAGAAGTAGAAATATTTCCTTGTAATAAATAATGATGAGCGTCAGGGGCTATATTCGAATTCGAGACATTTAATTAACATTTGAGCGAATATTCGTCATATATTGGCGAAGTTCGCTATCCCCATTCATTATTTTTTATCAATGCGAAAATTGCAATGTAAAATTTGCTTACTGCGCTTGCAAAAAAGGGACAAGGCCTAGTTTAGCAACTGTTTTCAAACTACCTGAAGTTTGAGGAGATTGGAAAACATGGTGGCAGCAATTTTCGCGACAGTGAGGAACAACTCCTGATCATTGTAAGTAATTTAGCATTACAGCAGTGTATTTGATTACATTTCACATGCATGTCAGAACAATCGCTTTATATGCAGATAGTGTTATAAAATATTTGCAATTGCGAAAATGGTCACTTGTGATGCGAATGTTTTTTCGCAATACATAAAACTTCACATTTTATCAGGTCTAAGTAGATATTACTGATTGGTGCACTAAGTATTGTTGTGACATCACAGCACTATGTCTGTAGCATGTATGTATAGGCAACATAGAAATATCTCTCACATGCTCATTGCACATCCATTTTCCTGTTCCACACTATATACCCCCCCCCCCCCACACACACAGAAACACAGTCTATAGATTAGAGTTTGTGTCCTGTTGGAGAAGCTTTCTTTGTCTTACCGCCAGTATTTGCTGGTTCATTTAGAGTTACCCAGGGTGCACCATGTGGAGGCGAACCAGCTTTACACCCTATACCCCACCATCGCTTCACTAGACAGATACATCTCTGTTCAGCTGGCCAATATCCGATTGCTCAGACCCCACACACATACAATCTCAATACAATACGATCTTATAATGGTAACATTACATCTAATATTTCCCATTCAAAGACTTAAATACTCAGAGCGGGTCAGAGAGATCCGTGACAGAATGTGCCCAGGTACAATGCCTACATTACTTTTGTATCTCTTGCCAACACTCTGTAATGTATATATACGGTTATGCAAATAAGTATTTAATCCCTTTACAAATGATTACTTAGTACCTGATGTGACATGTAGCAAATCATCAGGTTGCATAATACATCTCTATCTCGCCATGAGTATATATATATATATATATATATATATATATATATACAGTACAGACCAAAAGTTTGGACACACCTTTTCATTCAAAGAGTTTTCTTTATTTGCATGACTATG
Organism: Bufo gargarizans; assembly: GCF_014858855.1. Lineage (NCBI taxonomy): Eukaryota > Metazoa > Chordata > Amphibia > Anura > Bufonidae > Bufo > Bufo gargarizans. The sequence goes on from NC_058084.1 coordinate 167,462,883, forward strand.
AAAATTGTAGATTCACACTGAAGGCATCAAAACTATGAATTAACACATGTGGAATTATATACATAACAAAAAAGTGTGAAACAACTGAAAATTCTATATTCTAGGTTCTTCAAAGTAGCCACCTTTTGTTTTGATTACTGCTTTGCACACTCTTGGCATTCTCTTGATGAGCTTCAAGAGGTAGTCACCTGAAATGGTCTTCCAACAGTCTTGAAGGAGTTCCCAGAGATGCTTAGCACTTGTTGGCCCTTTTGCCTTCACTCTGCGGTCCAGCTCACCCCAAACCATCTCAATTGGGTTCAGGTCCGGTGACTGTGGAGGCCAGGTCATCTGGCGCAGCACCCTATCACTCTCCTTCATGGTCAAATAGCCCTTACACAGCCTGGAGGTGTATTTAGGGTCATTGTCCTGTTGAAAAATAAATGATGGTCCAACTAAACGCAAACCGGATGGAATAGCATGCCGCTGCAAGATGCTGTGGTAGCCATGCTGGTTCAGTATGTCTTCAATTTTGAATAAATCCCCAACAGTCTCACCAGCAAAGCACCCCCACACCATCACACCTCCTCCTTCATGCTTCACGGTGGGAACCAGGCATGTAGAGTCCATCCGGTCACCTTTTCTGCGTCGCACAAAGACATGGTGGTTGGAACCAAAGATCTCAAATTTTGACTCATCAGACCAAAGCACAGATTTCCACTGGTCTAATGTCCATTCCTTGTGTTCTTTAGCCCAAACAAGTCTCTCCTGCTTGTTGCCTGTCCTTAGCAGTGGTTTCCTATCAGAAATTCTACCATGAAGGCCTGATTCACACAGTCTCCTCTTAACAGTTGTTCTAGAGATGTGTCTGCTGCTAGAACTTTGTGTGGCATTAGCCTGGTCTCTAATCTGAGCTGCTGTTAACCTGCGATTTCTGAGGCTGGTGACTCGGATGAACTTATCCTCCGCATCAGAGGTGACTCTTGGTCTTCCTTTCCTAGGGCGGTCCTGCATGTGAGCCAGTTTCTTTGTAGCGCTTGATGGTTTTTGTGACTGCACTTGGGGACACTTTCAAAGTTTTCCCAATTTTTTGGACTGACTGACCTTCATTTATTAAAGTAATGATGGCCACTCGTTTTTCTCACCAACGCAACTGATGGTCCCAACCCCATTTATAAGGCAAGAAATCCCACTTATTAAACCTGACAGGGCACATCTGTGAAGTGAAAACCATTTCAGGTGACTACCTTTTGAAGCTCATCAAGAGAATGCCAAGAGTGTACAAAGCAGTATCAAAGCAAAAGCTGGCTACTTTGAAGAACCTAGAATATGACATATTTTCAGTTGTTTCACACTTTTTTGTCATGTATATAATTCCACATGTGTTAATTCATAGTTTTGATGCCTTCAGTGTGAATCTACAATTTATAAAAGTCATGAAAATAAAGAAAACTCTTTGAATGAGAAGTTGTGTCCAAACTTTTGGTCTGTACTGTATATATGCAAAATATATAAATAAAGTCATCAATAAATAAATATATAAAATAATTCATCCCTAAATAAATAAATTCATCCAGAAATATATACAGACGTTAAAAAACAACAATGTTGAACGGAGAGCCAAGCAGAGGGATTGACAAGGGACCTTGCCCAGTGCCCTGAACCGACAGTGGGGGCCAAGAAGTCGCTGTTGATCCAGGATTCATTTTGATAAATGTCAGTCTATCCACGGAATCTGTTGACAGACGAGTCCGCTTGTCGGGGACCACCCCTCCTGTCGCTCAGACAATACGCTGGAGGGGGGGAAAAACAGTACTTCCAGTGCATACTAAGTGAGCTCACGGCAGGTGTCCGGCCTGGCAACCCAGTACTCCATGGGGTCGTCGGAGCTCCTGCTGTAGGAAGAACCGACAGACCCCATGTAGTCTGCTACCATGCGGGCCAGCCGCTGGTGGTGACTGCTGCTGCTGCTGGATTACACAGACAAGTAGAACAACCTCATCTCACACATAAGATTACCTACTCGTCTGGAGCTGTTTGGGCCAGCCACCTGCTGGGTGAGATGAGCGGGGAGAACTGGAGCGTGAGGAAGAGGGTTTGCCTGCTCCAGGCTGGCATGAACTGCATCAGTTTCCCCTTGCAGCATAGGTCTAAAAGAGTGGCCAACCAAAAATCATCCCTCTCCTTAATTTTACTGATCCTGCCGGAGGAATCGCAGCATTTGGGCAGCCATGGGGAAGAGGACAGCCCGCTGTGACTCTTCTTGGTGGCCCAGGACCATGACATCTAGGTTCTCCTGCTACTGCTACTCCCTGTGGGAGTTGCCTCACCCCCAGACTAACAGTGCCTCTAGCACCAGCTCACCCTCCTGACCAGGCCCAGGCTCTTAGACATCAGCAAACTTCTCAAAAAATTCTTCCTCCTCCTCGTCCTGGGCCTGGTCTTAGTGGAGCAGTATTGCCTCTTCTTGCTCCACCAAGGCACTCTCCCCAGCATCGAGCAGGCTTTCTAGTGTCCTGTCCAGCAGGAACACTATGGCGAGCACGTCATTGAGGCCGACATACTCACAATCTGGAGCACGGTCTGGCAGCGGATGTGCCCCACACTTGTGTAGCTACGGGGATGCTTGCTAGGGGGCTCAGCAGTGGTGGAGACAGTGGCTTGAGGGAGAGCAGCAGTTCTTCCCTGCACTCCCCGGGACGGCACCACAAACATCTGCCGGAATGCATTGCAGTCCACAATATTGAAGGGTAGCAGATGTTGGGCGATAACCCTTGTCAGGCCTATTGAGTGAACGCACCCATTGGTCCCCAGGGGTGTAGGCCGTGTTGCGTTCAAAAGCGTCGGCGACCGATGGCTGGCGCCGGACGGAAGTGGAGGCGATAGAAGAGGGTGCAGAGGAGGCAGTACCAGTATCTTTAGGAGATGGAATGGGGAAGTGGGAATGCATTGTTGGAAGAGGGTGGGGTGGCTGCAGGACAGGGGCAGGAGCTGCTGTCCCCTGCGCAGTGCTGCTGGCACTGCTGTGACCACCCTGCATCTGGTCCCGCCAGTGGTTGACTCTCTGGTGCTGAGGAAGGGCAGTGGTACCCAGCTGAACAACAGATCTCCCTTTCCTCACCCTGGCATGGCACAGCTGACAGAAGGCAATTGTCTGATCGTCTGCTGCCAGGGTGAAGTAAGCCCAAACAGCCTGTCAGATGGAGTGGTGCTGGCTTGTGCTTGTTTGGGCTCGGTGCGCACAGGTGGAACAGGCATCTGCTGTTGCTGCTGCCGCCTTCTCCTGCTGCCATTACCAGTGGAGCGCCTGCCACTGGGTTCCCTGGTGACCTGGCGCACCGTTTGCCTTGGGTGCCTACCTTCCTCATCAGTGCTGCTGTCACCTGACAAGGGAGGTGGCACCCATTCTAGGACACCTTCCTCTTCATCCCCTGTAATCAGACCCAAGGTCGACCAGTGGTTGACTGAGGGGAACAGCAGACATGGAGCCCCTGACCTGGCTCCGCTGTCCCCTTGTTTACGCCTGGGTCTGACTAGGTGCAGGGGTTCTGTGGCTGAAACCACCCACACCAGTTGGTAGGGAGGTCACTGGGGTACTGACGGACTGTACCCCCTCCTCCTCATCATCCATTCCAAAAGGTCCTGAGCATTCGGACCAAGTTCTAGCTCACTTTCCTGCATTACCTCCCTCAAGATGTCCCTCAGGGACAAGTCTTGGGAGCTGGAGGCTGGTCTTTCAGGAGGCAGAGAGCTGCTGCTACTCATAGCCAGGGCATAGGACTCAATGACACAATGACACAATGACACAAATGACACAACTGCTTCGGCGTCCTGAGATGAAATGGGGCAACTGCCACACCCTAAAAAATCACGGATGAGGCGGATGCCCCTGCCACCTGTGCCCGCCCCTCTGTGGGTAGAGGAGCGGCCCCGTGCTGGCAGCAGTCCAGCACTGGGACCAACTCCTCTACCATGACCATGGCTGCCGGCACGACCACATCCACTCATGATTTGAACACAATGTTTTAAAACACCATAAAAAAATATAGAAAGAAAATAATGATGGAGTTTGGGCTAACTTTATTGGGTTGGGAACAATGGGGCAAAATGAAATAAAATAGACACTAAATCTTAAAACAATGACACAAAAACAGACAGGAAAAGCCTTTTTTTTTTTTTTTTTTTTTCACAGACAAAGGACCTTGACAATAATCCTTCCCTAGCACACGAAACCCTAAAACAGTCACACTAAAACATAGCAAGAGACTTTTTTTTTTCACAGACAAAAGATGCTGACAATAGTCCCTCCCTAGCACACAAAACCCTAAAACAGTAACACTAAAACACAGCAAAATACTTTTTTCTTTTTTTTCACAGACACAAGACGCTGACAATAATTCCTCCCTAGAACACGAAACCCTAAAACAGTAACACTAAAACATAGCATAAAACACTTTCTTGTTTTGTTTAGTTTTTTTTTCACAGACAAAAGACGCTAACAATAATCCTAGCACACAAAACCCTAAAACATAGCAAAATACTTTTTTTTTTTTTCACAGACTAAACAGACAGCAAAAGGCTACACTATACTATCTATCTATCTATCTATCTATCTATCTATCTAACTAACCTACACTGCGCCCTGCACTTGAACCTATCAGCTACACTATTCACTATTAATTAACCTACACTATCCCCCACTAACTATCTGGATTATATATATAACTGAGCTAGCTAACTAATGTACCTAACACCCTACACTGGAACCTATCAGCTACACTATTCACTAACTAACCTACACTATCTACCACTAACGATCTGGATTATATACAGTCAGGTCCATAAATATTAGGACATCAACACAGTTCTAACATTTTTTGCTCTATACACCACCACAATGGATTTGAAATGAAACAAACAAGATATGCTTTAACTGCAGACTGTCAGCTTAAATTTGAGGGTATACATCCAAATCAGGTGAACGGTGTAGGAATTACAACAGTTTGTATATGTGCCTCCCACTTGTTAAGGGACCAAAAGTAATGGGACGGAATAATAATCATAAATCAAACTTTCACTTTTTAATACTTGGTTGCAAATCCTTTGCAGTAAATTACAGCCTGAAATCTGGAACGCATAGACATTACCAGACGCTGGGTTTCATCCCTGGTGATGCTCTGCCAGGCCTCTGCTGCAACTGGTTTCAGTTCCTGCTTATTCTTGGGGCATTTTCCCTTCAGTTTTGTCTTCAGCAAGTGAAATGCATGCTAAATCGGAATCAAGTCAGGTGATTGACTTGGCCATTGCATAACATTACACTTCTTTCCCTAAAAAAACTCTTTGGTTGCTTTTGCAGTATGCTTTGGGTCATTGTTCAATCCATCTGCACTGTGAAGCGCCGTCCAATGAGTTCTGAAGCATTTGGCTGAATGTGAGCAGATAATATTGCCTGAAACACTTCAGAATTCATACTGCTGCTTTTGTCAGCAGTCACATCATCAATAAATACAAGAGAACAAGTTCCATTGGCAGCCATACATGCTCACGCCATGACACTACCACCACCATGCTTCACTGATGAGGTGGTATGTTTAGGATCATGAGCAGTTCCTTACCTTCTCCATACTCTTCTCTTCCCATCAATCTAGTACAAGTTGATCCAGAACTGTGAAGGCTTTTTTAGATGTCATTTGGCAAACTCTAATCTGCCCTTCCTGTTTTTGAAGCTCACCAATGGTTTACATCTTGAAGTGAACCCTCTGTATTCACTCTGGTGAAGCCTTCTCTTTATTGTTGTCTTTGACACACATACACCTACCTCCTGGAGAGTGTTCTTGATCTGGCCAACTGTTGTGAAGGGTATTTTCTTCACCAGGGAAAGAATTCTTCGGTCATCCACCACAGTTGTTTTCCGTGGTCTTCCGGGTCTTTTGGTGTTGCTGAGCTCACTGATGCGTTCCTTCTTTTTAAGAATGTTCCAAACAGTTGTTTTGGCCACGCCTAATGTTTTTGCTATCTCTCTGATAGTTTTTTTTTTCCAGCCTAATGATGGCTTGCTTCACTGATAGTGACAGCTCTTTGGATCTCATCTTAAGAGTTGACAGCAACAGATTCCAAATGCAAATAGCACATTTGAAATTAATTCTGGACCTTTTATCTGCTCATTGTAATTGGGATAATGAGGAAAAACACACACCTGGCCATGGAGCAGCTGAGAAGCCAATTGTCCCATTACCTTTGGTTCCTTAGCAAGTGGGAGGCACATATGCAAACTGTTGTAATTCCTACACCATTCACCTGATTTGGATGTACAGTTGCAAGAAAAAGTATGTGAACCCATTGGAATGATATGGATTTCTGCACAAATTGGTCATAAAATGTGATCTGCTCTTCATCTAAGTCACAACAATAGACAATCACAGTCTGCTGAAACTAATAACACACAAAGAATTAAATGTAACCATGTTTTTATTGAACACACCATGTAAACATTCACAGTGCAGGTGGAAAAACCTCTTTTGGCAGCAATAACTTCAACCAAACGTTTCCTGTAGTTTCAGATCAGACGTGCACAGCGGTCAGGAGTAATTCTTGACCATTCCTCTTTATAGAACTGTTTCAGTTCAGCGATATTCTTGGGATGTCTGGTGTGAATCGCTTTCTTGAGGTCATGCCACAGCATCTCAATCGGGTTGAGGTCAGAAGGCGTATTTTCTTCTGTTTAGGCCATTCTGTTGTTGATTTACTTCTATGCTTTGGGTCGTTGTTCTGTTGCAACACCCATCTTCTGTTGAGCTTCTTCTGGTGGACAAATGGCCTTAAAGAGGACCTTTCACCAGGAAAAAGTATGTAAACTGACTATACCGACGTGGCGCCGCTCCGTTCTCCGGTTATAGCCTCCGGTATGTTCCTACTTAGGCTCCACCCAGGGGAACCTGCCGCGGTCTCTTCCTCCTATGCTGTAGCGCTGGCCAATCGCAGCGCTCAGCTCATAGCCAGGCTATGAGCTGAGCGCTGCGATTGGCCAGCGCTACAGCATAGGAGAAAGAGACGCCAGCAGGTTCCCCTGGGTGGAGCCTAAGTTCCCCCGGGTGGAGCCTAAGTAGGAACATATAACCGGAGAACGGAGCGGCGCCCGGGGATAACAGTAAGTGCAGGGGGATTCCTGGGCGCCGCTCTACACGTCGGTATAGTCAGTTTACATACTTTTTTCTGATGAAAGGTCCTCTTTAAGTTCTCCTGCAAAATGTCTTAATAAAATTGGGAATATATTTTTCCTTCGATGATAGCAATCCGTCCAGGCCCTGACGCAGCAAAGCAGCCCCAAACCATGATGCCCCCACCACCATACTTCACAGTTGGGATGAGATTTTGATGTTGGTGTGCTGTGCCTCTTTTTCGCCACACATAGTATTGTGTGTTTCTTCCAAACAACTCAACTTTGGTTTCATCTGTCCACAGAATATTTTGCCAGTACTGCTGTGGAACATCCAGGTGCTCTTGTGCAAACTGTAAACGTGCAGCAATGTTATTTTTGGACAGCAGTGGCTTCCTCTGTGGTATCCTCCCATGAAATCCAGTCTTGTTTAGTGTTTTACATATCGTAGATTCGCTAACAGGGATGTTAGCATATGCCAGAGACTTTTGAAAGTCTTTAGCTGACACTCTAGGACTTTTCTTCACCACATTGAGCAGTCTTCGCTGTGCTCTTGCAGTCATCTTTACAGGATGGCCACTCCTAGGGAGAGTAGCAGCAGTGCTGAACTGTCTCCATTTATAGAAAATTTGTCCTTCCCTGGACTGATGAACAGCAAGGCTTTTGGAGATACTTTTATGACCTTTTCTAGCTTTATGCAATTAAACAATTCTTAATCATAGGTCTTCTGAGAGCTCTTTTGTGCGAGGCATCATTCAGATCAGGCAATGCTTCTTGTGAAAATCAAATCCAGAACTGGTGTGTGTTTTTTATAGGGCAGGGCAGCTATAACCAACACCTCCAATCTCATCTCATTGATTGAACTCCAGTTGGCTGACACCTCACTCCAATTAGCTCTCGGAGATCTCATTAGAATAGGGGTTCACATACTTTTTTCACCTGCACTGTGAATGTTTACATGGTGTGTTCAATAAAAAACATGGTAACATTTAATTATTTGTGTGTTATTAGTTTAAGCAGACTGTGATTGTCTATTGTTGTCACTTAGATGAAGATCAGATCACATTTTATGACCAATTTGTGCAGAAATCCATATAATTCCAAAGGGTTCACATACTTTTTCTTGCAACTGTAAATACCCTCAAATTAAAGCTGACAGTCTGCAGTTAAAGCACATCTTGTTTGTTTCATTTCAAATCCATTGTGGTGGTGTATAGAGCCAAAAATTTTAGAATTGTGTTGATGTTCCAATATTTATGGACCTGACTGTAAATGAGGTATCAAATGTAATATGACACAGCAATTCAGTAAAGTACAGAAATCACACTCCTCTCTCTCACAACTGCATGAAACAGCACAAAATGACTGCTGCGGACGTTCTTATATAGTAAGGGGTAGAAAACTTTCCTATTGGTTGCAGCCTTCTCATTGGCCCACAAGCTAGTAGCAGGGAGGGATACTGTTTAAATTCGAGATTACCTATATATAGCGCTATATTCTAAATATTTGCGAAGTCTTGAAGAGCCGATATTCGCGAGAAAAATTTCTAATACGAATATTTGCGCTCAACACTAGTAATAAACCCTGTCAATGGCTGTAACACCCCAATAACAAGAATGGTTTTCTGGAATTACAGAGCTGTATAATGGCAATTTGGGTGCCCAGTCAGTGCAGCAAGCTGTAATAGGATTGTTCTATTACCCAGGCTGTAACTTCCCCAACTGAACCCTGTTCATCATAAATGCTGTGGAATGATTCCTCCCTATCCTTTCCCTACACCTTGAATAATCTTTCCTGCACTTGTAAATCGTTTTTTTAGCACAATATAATTTTGTCCAGCAATGTCCCTAGCGCCCGCTGACGTCTCTCCTTGCACTAAATACACTGGAAAATGGCTGAATCCAAAAAAGCTGAGGCTATTTATAGGGCTGGCTGGCTGCTGATTGGCTGCATGCATTATGGGTGATCCCACCTTCCCAGAGTTCCTTTCTCCATGTCCTCACACGTGCAGCAGCCATTTTAGGAAAAAATGCAATTTGTTACCACGAAGCATGAGGAAATTTTGATTCGGTGCGAATCAAATTTTTCCTGAAATTCAGATCGAATTCTACTTCGTCAGCTTCGATTCGCTCATCTCTAGTAATAGTATTACAGGTTACAGTTATTAGATTTCTGGAGAATAGTCATTGATCTAGGGAATTATTCTGATTGCCTAATTGGAGCAGGAAAGGAAATTGTTATCCCCAAATGAGGAAAATTGGCTTCTACCTCACAAGTTGTTTTTTTCACTTTCCTCTGGATCAACTTGGAGGATAACTGGTTGAACTGGATGGACAAATGGCTTTTTTCAGCCCTACAAACTATGTTACTAGACACAGACTGGTCAGAGTGCCCATGCTAACCCATGATAACTACAAAAGCACCTACAATAGGCATTTGAGCATTAGAAATGGCCCATGAAACAATGGAAGATGGTGGAATGGTCTTATAAATTAAGGCTTAACGTGTATTGCCTGAGGAAAGGACTGTTATAGTCCAAAAATGCATCCCTTTTAGGTCTCCTGCACACGTTGGTGTCCCGTTGCCATATTGCAGATCGCATTTGTGGATCCATTCCGTGTGCATTCTGCATAATGGATGCGGACCCATTGACTTGAATGGGTTCGCAAATCCGGAGATGCGGAATGGTGCGGAATGGGACCATGGAACGGAACCCTACGGAAGCACTACAGAGTCCTATCTTTTTGCGGAACGGGCAGATCGCGAACCCATTAAAGTAAATAGGTCCGCGATCCACTGTGGCTGCCCCACGGTTGATGTTCGTGCATTGCAGTCTGCAATTTGCAGGTTGCAGCACGGTCACAGGTGCACACGTTCATGTACAGGAGGCCTTACACTGACAATAATTGGATCAAACCTGTCATCATTGTTTCTGGACTCCATTGGTAAAGCAGTTCTGAGATCAGTCCTTTTTCGAGTTTTCCTTGTCAACTGTGCACTTCTGGACCTTTTCTCCAGCTGGATGAGGCAGCGGCATACCAACGATAATTATGACCCTTTGAGAATTTGTGCACCCAGCAAAACCAGGGCCGTCTTTAATATTGATTGGACCCTGGGCAAAAATTTACTTGGGCCCCCTGGATCCCGCCTTCCCACACCTTAGCATGCAATCACGCCCTCCACCACAACACACACACAAAAAATCCACACATCTGGTAGAGTCCAGTGAATGACTGTAAATACTTCCAGTTCTGAAGACTCCAGCGGCTCAGGATCAGTGCTCTGGGCTGGAAGTGGGCACCGCTCTGCAGGAAGGAGACCAGGGCTCGGCTCACCCTAGTGTTACAGTGCACCCCAGCACCCCACAGTATGCAGTATAGCACCCTATAGTATACAGCACCACACAGTATGCAGTTTAGCACCCCACACTATACAGTACCCCACAGTATATAGTAGAGCAGTATAGCAGCCCACAGTATACAGCACCTCACGGTATACAACACCTCACTGTATACAGCACCCCAAACTATACACGATACAGCCCCCCACACTATACAGTACAGCAGTATAGCACTCCCCCCCACTATACAGGCCCCCCCCCCACTATACAGGCCCCCCACAGTATACAGCCCACCACACAGTATACAGCCCACCACACAGTATATAGGCCCCCACACAGTATACAGGCCACCCCCCCACACAGTATACAGCCCACCACACAATATACAGCCCATTACACAATATACAGCCCACCACACAATATACAGCCCACCACACAGTATACAGCCCACCACACAGTATACAGCACCCCACTATACAGTAGTTTACAGTATATTAACATAACAGCCCCTGTCACCTTTTTCTGATGTAATCGTTACACAAAAAAGCTCCACAGTTAACTTCTGCAACACTCAGTAGGACCTGTGATGACCTCATAGCCATGTGACCAGTAATTGCTAGGTTACTGGTCACATGGTAATGATGTCATTAAGGTCCTAGATCACAACTCATTAAGATCCTAGAATTAAGATCATTAACACAGTACGATCATGATGCCTGTGTAGCCGACAGCCTGACACCCGGGGCAGTAGCTAGCAGGGCTCAAGAGGCAGCTGCCTTGGGCCCCCCAGGAGCAACTGGGCCCAGGGCAGCTGCCCCTTTTGCCCCTTGGTAAAGACGGCCCTGAGCAAAACTATAGTATTAACAGAACCAAAGTAAGGCTACTTTCACACTAGCGTTCGGGTGTCCGCTTGTGAGCTCTGTTTGAAGGGGCTCACAAGCGGACCTGAACGCATCCGTACTGCCCTAATGCATTCTGAGTGGATGCGGATCCGCTCAGAATGCATCAGTCTGGCAGCGTTCAGCCTCCGCTCAGCAGGCGGACACCTGAACGCTGCTTGCAGCGTTCGGGTGTCCGCCTGGCCGTGCGGAGGCAAGCGGATCCGTCCAGACTTACAATGTAAGTCAATGGGGACGGATCCGTTTGAAGATGACACACTATGGCTCAATCTTCAAACGGTTCCGTCCCCCATTGACTTTACATTGAAAGTCTGGACGGATCCGTTCAGGCTACTTTCACACTAAAAAATTTTAACATTATAATGCAGATGGATCCGTACTGAACGGATCCATCGTCTGCATTATATGAGCGGATCTGTCTCAGACGGATCCGCTCTGAACGCAAGTGTGAAAGTAGCCTAACAATGGCCAATAAAATGTCAAATGATGGGCAACCCAGATAGATCAATATGAAAAAAACAAAAATAGAGGGTGACATAATTAATGCATAACTTTTAATACATAATTCAAATAAAATAATGGCCCAATAAGTCAGCAGATAAATAGAAAGTGATGCTCACCTGTGCAATAAACAACAGTGCAAAGGAAAAAAGGAACGGTCTTACCATAGGGTAATGTCCTGACAAATGGTGCCAGGATAGAGTCTATATATGTACCAGCATTTTGACTGAGGCTGTTGAGTCCTGACACAATGGGGCGCCCCTTTTTTCCTTTGCACTGTTGTTTATTGCACAGGCATGCGCCACTTTCTATTTGTCTGCTGACTTATTGGGCTATTATTTTATTTGTATTGTATATTAAAATTTATGTATTAAATACGTCACCCTCTATATTAGCTTTTTTCAATATTGACCCAGAAAAACTACAAAACAAAACTACAGCAAGTTGTAGCACCGTGTACCTGTCCACTCGATATCATAAGTGGTTTTGCTCTCTGTGTGGTTTTGTGTGTTTTCCATTAGACAGTAATTGAAGACTAGCACACCTTTCGTCAAATAACACCACTAAGGGTGCTTTCACACTAGCGTTATTCTTTTCCAGTATTGAAATCCAGCAAAGGGTCTCAATACCGGAAAAAAACGCTTCCGTTTTGTCCCAATGCATTCTGAATGGAAATCAATCCATTCAGTATACATCAGGATGTCTTCTGTTCCGTCCCTTGTACGGTATTTGACCAGACAAAATACCGTAGCTTGCTGCGGTATTTTTTTCGACCAAAATCCCGAAACACTATCGCATTTGCCATATTAATTTCAATAGAGATGTATTAATACCGGATCAAATACGGTATTTGACCAGACCCTTAATTGAAGACTTGCACACCTTTCGTCAAAAGCAAAGGGTCATTGCTAGGGTTTTAAAAAGAACAGAGATGTGGCCACAGCACTCGTACTGATGGCCATGTGACCAGCGCAATAGACTTTAATTGGTTGTAAAAATGGCTGCGTGATGGCCACTACTTAAACAACTGTCACACGGCCATTTTCATGTTTGTGTGCATGTAGCCTAAATAACACCACTAAGGGTGCTTTCACACTAGCGTTATTCTTTTCCAGTATTGAAATCCAGTAAAGGGTCTCAATACCGGAAAAAAAAACTGATCAGTTTTATCCTAATTCATTCTGAAAGGAGAGCATCCTGTTCAGTATGCATCAGGATGCATCAGTTCAGTCCCTCTTACGCTTCTGTTTTGTCCCAATGCATTCTGAATGGTAATCAATCCATTCAGTATACATCAGGATGTCTTCCGTTCCGTCCATTGTACGGTATTTGACCAGACAAAATACCGTAGCTTGCTGCGGTATTTTTTTCGACCAAAATCCCGAAACACTATCGCATTTGCCATATTAATTTCAATAGAGATGTATTAATACCGGATCCGGTATCAAGTGTTCCAGAGAATGCTGCATCGCCGGATCCAGTTTTCCGGTCTGCACATGCGCAGTTCTTTCTAGCTTTGAAAAAAATGTAATGCCGGATCCGTTATTCTGGATGATACCGGAAAGACAGATCCGGTATTTCAATGAATAAGTCTAATGGATCCGGATCTGGCAGGCAACTCCTGCAACGGAACTGCCTGCCGGATCCTCACTACGCTAGTGTGAAAGTACCCTTACTTGCCTTCCTCCCTGCAATATACAGCCCCATGCAACTAATATCACTCCCCTCCCTTCAGCCTCTCCAATATACAGTCCCATGTAACTAACATCACTTCCTCCCCCAGCCGCCTCCAATATACAGTCCCATGTAAATAACATTTCTCCCTCCCTCCAGCCTCCTCCAAAATACCAAGCAGGGAGGAGGGTGTACGAGAGGAGAATTACAACTCCCAGCATTACTCTGGCTCTCACACCGAGAATCTATCCTTTCATTTACCTCTCCTCATGTCACAGAGGTTATCATAGGTTCTTCACCACTACTTCTGCTCCTTCCTCTCCTACACTGATCACATGACATCAACACAGGTCCTTCTCCACCACTAAAACTCTGTCTCTAGCACTGATCACAACTATGATGTAATCACAGGTCCTTTAGCTCCTGCAGTGCATCTTGGTCCATAGTCACTGCTGTTGTTTATGTGGCTGTAGACCAGTTAAGCAGGGAGCTATTGTTCTGATGGGGATCCTGGGCAATTCTGCCTCAGTGATTCAATTGTATTGCCGTCCTGAGGAATGGCAATACAGTTGTATATGTCCTACGGCAGTACATTCGGGGCCCCAAATGTTTTAACCCAGCGACTCCCCTGCAAAAGCCCTCAGCAAGAGGGACTCTAACTTTTTCTGCATGGGACTCTCGCTCCTTTGTTTTTGCTCCAGTAGCAGGCAAACATTTACAGAAAATATCAGATCTGAAAGTGCCCATTTAAAGGGAAACTGTCACCTCAATATCGCATATAAAACTGTCAGCATTACCTTATAGTAGCCCCCAGTCTGTTATTAATGATGTGTTTGATCCGGTAATTTTATGCTCCATACATGACAAAAACAATGTTTTAATCCCCATCAGCGCTATCTCGACGGTCAGTCTGAAGTCAAGGAGGCAGCGGCCTCCTTGCTTTAAGTCCAGTTAAGCACGCCCCCTAACCGTCCCCTCTTCTCTGTGTTTGACATCCTGCAGTGCGGCCTGGGATCACGTTAGTCTCACACATGCGCAGTGCGCTCCTTTTTTACTGCGCGATCCCGGCTCCAGCAGTTAGCCGGGTTTCATCAGCACACTGCGCATGCGCGAGACTAACGCGACCCCAGGCCACACTGCAGGATGTCAAACACACAGAAGAGGGGACGGTTAGGGAGCGTGCTTATCTTGACTTGAAGCAAGGAGGCCGCTGCCCCCCTGACTTCAGACTGTTCGGCGAGACAGCGCTGATTAAAACAAAGTTTTTGTCATGTATGGAGCATCAAATTACCGGATCAAACACATCATTAATAACAGACTGGGGGCTACTATAAGGTAATGCTGGCGGTTTTATATGTGATTTTGAGGTGACAGGTTCCCTTTAAGGCCCCTTTCACACGAGCGTGAAGGATTAGGTCCGGATGCGTTCAGGGTGTGTTCAGTGAAACTCGCACCATTTTGCAAGCAAGTTCAGTCAGTTTTGTCTGCGATTGCGTGCAGTTGTTCTGTTTTTTCCGCGCGGGTGCAATGCGTTTTGATGCGTTTTTCACGCGCGTGATAAAAAACTGAAGGTTTACAAACAACAACTCTTAGCAACCATCAGTGAAAAACGCATCGGACTCTCACTTGCTTGCGGATGCAATGCGTTTTTCACGCAGCCCCATTCACTTCTATGGGTCCAGGGCAGAATATAGAACATGCTGCGATGTTCACGCAATGCAGAACTGATGCGTGAAAAACAACGCTCATGTACACAGCCCCATTGAAATGAATGGGTCAGGATTCAGTGCGGGTGCAATGCGTTCACCTCACGCATTGCACCCGCGCGGAAAACTCGCTCGTGTGAAAGGGGCCTAAGGGGAATACGACAATCTTAATTACTCACTGAGAAACCTTTTGCCTGACATTTCTTTTGTTCCCAACTGCAGAGTAAAAATATTACTACAATAAGACTATATTCAATACTGTATCACAAGGATACTGTAAAATGAATTCTATCGTTTGAAATCTATTTTGAATACATTGACAAAATATTCAACCCCCAGAAATTCATCTAAATAGAGAAAAAAAAAAAAAAAAGCTTATATTAATCTTTTACAGAAAGGATGGTTACAAAATGCTTTTATCTAATTTACCGGACTTGAATGAATATGCTACTGAACCTTTTTCTTAGTAACCATCGAAAATTCTAGGGAAAATGACAAGTTCTTGCTAACAATTAAATGTAGCCTTAAGTGCAGTTAAAAAGCAACTTATTCCTATCCAAGAGCTGTTGGATCAATACCAGAAGAACAAAGGACCTTTTAGGATGTTGAATAAAAACAAAAAAATCTCAACTATATGTCTCCTTTTTTCATTTTTATTTTCACTAGCAAGCCATCTTTTTGTTCAGTTTCTTTATCTGAAGCTTTGTATACATATTTTTAATCCTACACGAAAATGATAGGATGTCAAGAAGGATCTATAATAACAGCATTTTTTTTATTTCACTTCAAAGAGTTTGCAATTTCTGATCCATGTGACATTCACACTCCTTCAGGGTCAAACAACATCTTGCAGCCTTCATAAAATGATTAAATATTTTAAACAGCTCCTGCTTATACCTTCATCGCCCCATGAGACTGATACTGTTATCGTTTTTGTCAAAGGCAGTTTCCATCCACATTTGTCATTCCAGCTTGCATTTATGAGTTATCAATCGCCACGTCAAAATGCAAAATAACTGATGTTCTTTGGGCGGTATTGGATGGTCTATCCGGGGCTTTTAATCAATGCTGATTTTTATTTTCCATACCCATACATAAATCTTTACCATTCTGGGCCACACATAATGCATTTATACAAAGCACAGTGACAGGAGCAGTAGTTATATTATCAAACATTATACCTTGGGGCTAACTGAGTATCAAGGGCTTTCAAAAGGGAACACTGGGAATTGCTGTGCAGAAGAGATGACTGCAGAGGAGAATGGAACGAATTGGTAGTTGCTCTGAATAAATCAAGATCATGCTACATAATCTTTCCAGCTTACATGCAACCCTAATTCCTTCCCTTCACTGATCATCTCTATATATAGCCATTTTAGCCATTATGGGCTTGAATATAATTTTAACAAAAGCCTTATAAAATGCTTAATTTCTTCAAATATACAACAGTAGTGTACAATGCACGAAATACAAATGTAAGTTTAATGAAATAGATACGACATATTGGTCTAACAATACAGAAAAATCCATGCACAATTAGGCTTGCTTATAATGAATGCTTTGTACTGAACCACAATATTATATTTTGAAATTGGTATAAAATATTATTGCAACTTTAGCAACTGTGTACACATGTTATATGCTCTGCTTTCCCAGAAGGATTTTATTTTGGAAATACAGTACTAATTTCGGGACTAAGAATGTATGGTAACTGGGTGGCAATATAGATCAATATCTATCAAACTATGGGGGAGATTTTTATCCCCCTGTGCAACTTTTCTGACAAAAAAAAGAGATGAGTGAAGTTTTCAAAAATTTGTTTCCAAAGCGTCTCCAAATGTTGACAAAATTTGCCAAAATATTCGATCTGAATTTATTCATCACTAAGCCATTTTAAATTACCTATTTCCTGGCTGCAGGGAGCGTGTATGTTGGTGTACATCACAACATGCATAGCTAGTCTGCTGTGGTAATGAAACAATAAACAATTAGTATGACAGGCAGGTGACAGGCGTCACTCTTAGGCCCCTTTCACACAGGCGAGAATTTCGCAAGGGCGCAATGCATGTGGATGCGGTGCGATTTTCACACATGGTTGCTAGGAGATAATAGGGATGAGCAACCCCATTAAAGTCTAATGACTATTATTTTCCCTTATAAGATGGTTACTACAGACTTAACTTAATACAGAATGCTTACTAAAATGTGCCTTGAGGGGTTAAAAAAAAAAAATTAACTCACCTCATACACTTGTTCGCACAGCCGGCATCGTCTTCTTTCTTCCTCTTTCAGGACCTGCAAAAGGAACTTTGATAACGTAATCGCGCTCACCACGTGGTGACGTCAGTGCAAGTCCTCCTGAATGAAGATAGAAGGATGTACAACAGCCATTTTTCGAAAAAATCTGATTTGTTACTACGACTCCCCAGGAAATTTGGATTTGTATTGAATCAAATTTTTCCTGAAATTTGGATTGAATTCCACTTTATGAAGTTCGATTCGCTCAACACTAGTCACAAACTTTGTCAAAAGTGGTGTTTTGATGCCGCCCTCACTACTTTTCAGAAAGGTGGCATGGCAATGAGGCCAGCAAGTGCATAATTCAGTTACACAATGGTATAGCACCTCTCTGTATCACGCTGACTGCCCACTGCGATTTCAAGTAAGAAGAATTAACAGACATAAAGCACTAAAACCAAAATAATGATATCAGATTCTCAATGACTTGCTAAATACTTATCCCAAACCTCATACCACAGTGTTAGCCATACCACATTACAACTCAAGAGGAAAAAAAATAACTCCAGGACCTCTGCAAGGTTAAGAGAAGTAAGAGGAGATAACATGAAAATTAAAGGGGTTATCTAATATCATAAAGAACCCCCCTATGTGCCGGGCCCCTTACAGGGAATATACCGTATTTTTCACCCCAAAAGTGGTGGAAAAATGCCCCTGCGTCTTATGGGGTGAATACTAATGAGCGTTTCCATAATGGAAGCGCTCATTAGTTCCGGAGGACCGGGAAGCGGTGAAGTCTCTGTACTCACCGCTTCCTGGTCCTCGGCTGTCAGCTGTGCAGGGCTGTGTTAAGTTTTTTTTATGTTATAAAACTTGGGGCTGATCTGAGGACATGGGGGTGATGAGAGGCTTAATGGATGATAATGGGGATGATGAGAAGCATAATGGATGATAATGGGGGTGATGAGAGGCATCATGGATGATAATTGGGGTGATGAGAGGCATTGTGGTTGATAATGGGGGTGATGAGAGGCATCATTGATGATAATGAGAATGATGAGAGGCATAATGGATGATAATGATGATGATGAGAGGCATAATGGATGATAATGGGGGTAATGAGAGGCATCATGGATGATAATGAGGTGATGAGAGGCATCATTCATGATAATGGGGATGATGAGAGGCATAATGGATTATAATGGGGGTGATGAGAGGCATAATGGATGATAATGGGGGCTGATAAGAGGCATAAGGGCTAATATGAGGGCTGATGAGAGGCATGGCGGCTGATATGGGAGTGATGAGAGGCATGGGGGCTGATGAGAGGCATGATGCTCTTATCTGAGGTCTGATTGGGGGTAATTTACATTGGGGTCTGATCTGAGGTCTTATTGGGGTCTTATTAACATTGGGGGTCTGATTGGTGGTCCGAAATATTTTTTTCTTATTGTACTTCTCTAAAGCCTAGGTGCGTCTTATGAGCCGGTGCATCTTATACGTCATCCATAATGCTAGGAAGGCTCATCACCATCCCCCCTGCCATTGGCTGCTCCCCCCCCAGACACCAGATCTATTCATCATGTACAGGAAGAAGCAGCAGCGGCGGTACGGGGACCAGGAGCAGTGCAGGGAGCGGGGTAAGTATATTGCCTGTGAGGGGCCCGGCATATTGGGGGATGTTTACAATATTTGATAACCCCTTTAAGGAGTAAGTACTAAAAGAAGGAATAACATTTGACTATTTTACAATACCCCAGGCAAACTTTACAAGGAGAGGAGGTGTCCTTTCTTCTCAAGCTCTCTCGCTGTCTCAACTCAGCTGGTGTGTTCTTTTTGCTGCAGCTCTCTTCTTGTCACAGCGCAGGTGGTGTGCCCTTTCTTCTTCAGCTCTCTCCCTACCACAGCTCAATAGGCCTGTTCTTTTTCAGGGTGGGTGTACTTTCTTTTGAAGCTAGCTCCCTGCCACTATCACAGCTTCAAACAGTAGATATAGCTGGTGACAGTTAAAGGATGAAATTAAGCATGTCCGTTACTGAAATTGGCAAAAAAATAAAGTAAAGAACAAACAACAGGTAGTGCTACATAAATACATTTTATTGAGTAACTCAGTGACTATACTAAATTTTTAATTACATGCTATTACAACAATATTCATTTTCAGATGTTGGTTTGAAAAATGTGGAATAAGCAGCGGCCTATAGCCAGGCATCTGGGGTATCCCTTGCCCCTTAGGAGGTTTCTATGAAATATGTCCCTCTTATAGAGCAAGTAGTCATGACACAAGTTGCAGTTAAGCAACAAGGACATTGAGTCCCCTTTGTAGATGGTAGTGTTGGTACCCAGGTGTAGGATTTCCAGATTGGTGTAGCAAGGCCTACAATATTTCTGAAGGTGTTGTATGGACATGTCACGGTGCTCCTACCTAGATATACTTGGATCCCAGACGTGGTGTAGTCCGAAGCAAGTGCAAAAGGGGGTTGTTGAACTTGGGTGATGAATAAGTAGAATAAATGAGATGACACTTTCTGCACCAACCAAGATAGTGGGGGGTATAAAAGAGGTGGCAACGGGCACTCTGGGATATTACAAGTATTTTTTGTGGGACATCCCCTTTTATTCCCTTGCTGGGAATAGTCACTGTTTAGGAGAGCACACTGAAACTAAATTTACATTTTACTTAATGGTTTGCCTGGTAAAATCAGACAACCTATAAGTAAAATGTAAATTAAGACCGTCAGTGTTCCATTTGTGACTCAAAGCAGATTTATTCTGGCTTAAAAAGTTATCTGTCTGCTAAACTCTCCTTGACCCCTTAAAATCTGTCTTTCTCAATCTTTAGAAACCACCCCTACCAAAATGTCTAATGATATTCTTATAGCTAAAAGTAATGGCAAATACTCTGTACTGATTCTTCTGTATCTGTTTGCAGTATTTGACACTGTAGACCACCAACTTCTCCTCAGTATGCAACACTCTATTGACCTTGACACTGCTCTCTCCAAGTTATCTTCCTATATCTCTGTCCACTCTTTCAGTGTATCATTTACTGTCTTTACTTCCTCCAGGGCCATAGCTATAGGGGAAACAGGGTAAGTGGCTGCTTTGGGGCCCAGGCCCACAAGGGCCTCCCTCAGACGGAGCGGCTGCTGGGCCTTGTCTGAGAGCTCAATCTTAACTAGCCACAGGAGTGGGGGTTGCAAATATGTTGCTCGGGGGTGGGTGGTATTCAAAAATTTGCTGTGGGGCCCAGTTAATTGTTGTTATGCCACCAACTTCCTCTCCTCCTCCTCTTGATGTTGAGTTTTCTCAGGGTTACTGTGACGAAACCAACCTCGCCACTGGGTGGTGGAGAAGCCTGGCTACCAGCCTCTTGCCCCAGGATTATGGGCCCTCTCATCAGCCAGGCTTCCTTTGTTCACAAAGGACTTTTACTAACTTTTGAACCCCTGGTCTAATTCGTGCCATTTTGGGATATGTTAAATGTCTATGTGTACTGTAAAGGGTGGGACATTGTATATTTGAGTAGTGATGTCTGTCCTATTGTCCCCACGTGTGAATTGGCAATTTCCCTTTGTCCTGAGAGATAATTGACTTACTCCTCGGTTGTCTCCTGGACAGAAGATACTGTGTATTCTCCTGCCTGTGATACAATTGCATCAACCCATTGTGTGGGGTAATTGTATCACAGGCAGAGGGGAGGATTTTGTGTGGGAGTGTCTGAGTGTACTGTACATGTTTATTGGTTGTTTTTACAAAACCCTGTGGGTGGTAACCTTGTTGGAAAATGTGTATAAGTCAATGCTTGTGTGTTCAATAAAGTGTTCCTGTTTAACCCTTCATCATGTTGAGGCTGGTGTTTGGGTAACTGATCGACACTGGGGATTGCTATACGCTGAAGATTTGCTATACTCCCCGGGCTATACTATTAGCTCTAGTAAGAGCTGTTCCTGCTCTCTGGATTTAGGAGAGGTTCACCCACTGGAGCCTGGAGCCTTGTCGTAGGTCCAGGGTGGGTAGGAGACGGTGAGACCTCAACCAAGCTTCGGCGGTTCGTGGGGTCTGCAGCGCTTACAGTGTCAAGTGGAGTGCTTGGAGTCCTCGGGAAGCACTAGGAGCATCTATCGACAGAGGTACCCGGTCGGGGTGCCAGGAGATCTGTTACAGTTGCATTTTAGGTAACCTCTTTTCCTTAGTATTTATCAGTAGTTTAGTTTTTCGTACCATCTCTACACAGATGACACCCAACTATATAACTTATCCCATAACATCACCCCTGCACTACTACAGAAAACCAGTGGCTTCCTGTCCACTGTCTCTAATATTATGCCTTCTCTCTGAAACTGAATCTTTCAAAAACTGAACTTCAAATCTTTCCCTTATCTACTAAAATACTGTACCTACCAACCTGACAAATTTAAGGTGAAACGTGTGGTGACATGTGTTTTAGACCCCTGGCACCACACTCCCTCAAAAATGTCCACAGGTTGGTTATTGTCCATACCTTGTTATATTTATTTTCTCATTTATGTTTCTCTTGGTCCTACAGTGACTTAGGAGTAGTTGCCCCCTTGAGTTGGTATGTTATTTCATCCCCTTTGTATTATTAGGCTTGCTACAGTATGTACTGTAGACTTGACCTTATTACTTCCTGATACTATTTGGATTGGTATAGGCTTACCTATCTCTGTGTTATGTAAATGTCTTTCCATCTGTTGAGGGAACTATGTTGTTGTTGTGGGATCCATACTCATTGTGGCGTTTGTGGATATTGTTCCATATTTAGGTGTTTTGTCCCCAGTCTACAGGATTTATGTTTACATACTGTATTTATTTATATATCCTGCAATAAAGAATATAATATTTTTTATATATGGTTCTGAGTCCTTTTTTCCCCTGTTATAGGGTTTTTACATATGTTGTTGTTTAATTGGAGCAGGCCTATTTGTTTTGTTTTTTACTAACCTACCTAAGGCTACTTTCACACTGCCGTTTCTGGGTCCACCTGTGAGATCCGTTTCAAGGCTCTCACAAGCGGCCCAAAACGGATCAGTTCAGCCCCAATGCATTCTGAATGGATAAGGATCCGTTCAGAATGCATCAGTTTGCCTCCGTTCAGCCTCCATTCCACTCTGGAGGCGGACACCAAAACACTGCTTGCAGCGTTTTGATGTCCGTCTGACGAAACTGAGCCAAACAGATCCCTCCTGACTTACAATGTAAGTCAATTGGGACGGATCCGTTTTTACTGACACAATATGGTATTGCAATTGAAAACAGATCCTCCTCCCATTGACTTTTAATGTATTTTTTGTTGTTGATGGTAATGGAAACGGATCCGTTCTGAATGGATACAAGCGTTTGCATTATAGGTGCGGATCCGTCTGTGCAGATACCAACCGGATCCGCACCTAAACGCAGGTGTGAAAGTAGCCTAAACCTCATATTTTAAGTATGCCTGCTTGTGGTTATGTTTGACTCCCAAAATCAATCACTGCACATTGTAACAGCGGTGATCTTCGGCCAGTGCTTCCCATTCACAGCTGCAGTCCTGGGCTCTGTCTGTGTGGGTGCTGTTGTTTTGGGATCCGCTCTACAGTTTGCTCTCAGCCCTGACCACAGCATGCTTGCTGCTTGTTTCCTGCAGCACTTCCTTAAAGGCCGGCGTGCGTCACTTTCTGGGTTAGGTTATGTGACTTTGCTGACCTATCCTAGCCCTCCTACGCATATATAAGTAGCTCAGCCCCCTTCCCAGATGCCTCAGGGCCAAGGTCCTTGTGTCCTGCTAAGGTTCTTGGTTTCCGCTAGTGTTCCTATGTTCCTGACTTGTATCTGT
Source organism: Bufo gargarizans (assembly GCF_014858855.1). NCBI lineage: Eukaryota > Metazoa > Chordata > Amphibia > Anura > Bufonidae > Bufo > Bufo gargarizans. Next base: position 167,486,212 of record NC_058084.1, read on the forward strand.
ATTCCTGGACTCTGATACCTGTTAGATCCCATTCTTCTTGCCGTGACTCTCCTGTTGCCGATCCGGATTGCCTGACCTGTACCTGTGCTGCCTGCGCTGACCTTTTGCCTGTCTGACTATGACCTCTGCCTCATCCTTTGGTATTGCACGTCTGGTACCTTTCTCAGGTACCTCCTGGTCACCCTGGACCAGCTGCCTCGTGTGCCTATCCTCCTCAAGAGGTAGCGACCTGATGTTCTCCTCGGGAAAGTCTATCCCCACCATCAGGGGCACTGTGAAGATCCAGGGGTTCACTTAGATAATGCCCTTAGAGGAGGTAGAACACATGGCACAGTGGGTTCACACCCGCTGGTTCGTGACACACACCCTTGTTGTCTCCGCCTCAATTGCATTTCCATAATCAGCCTTTTTCTCACAGTGGAAACGTCCAAAATTCTTGTTGGTGCTTTGATTCATTCTTTTTTTGGCTACTGTAACTTATTACTAATCCGTACCACCCTCACTAAATTCTCCTCCTTCAGTCTGTCTTAATTGCAGCAGCTAGGCTCACCTAACTGTCCACCTGATACACTAATACCTCTCTTCTGCGCCAGTCACTTTTCTGGTTGCTCGTCAACCACAGAATACAGTTCAAACTTCTCACCCACAAAGCTCTACACAGTGCTACACCTCCCTATATATCCGTTCTTATTTTTGTCTATCATCCTACTCATGCTCTCCTTTCTGCCAATAACCTAAGTTTAACATCTTCCATAAGTTGAACCTCTCAACATCTCCAAGACTTTTCTGAATCCGTACCAGCTCTCTGGAATTCACTGCCCCAGACATTCATTCTCAACTTTCTTATCATTAAATGTTCCTTAAAAACACATAAACACATCTTTTTAGCCAGGCTTATCATGTTCCCTAAACTGGCTCCTGACTCTTTGCTATTTATTCCCCGCCCCTCATTTTTCAGAATCAAACGTCATCTTCTGACACCCCACACTCACTGAGCTAGCTCATGCAGCTCTATGTGCACTACCGTGATTTGTACAAAGTTGGATGGAGCATTTTAAAAAACAATCAATTTTACCTTTTGTGTCACCCCCATTATACAGTTGTGAGCAGGACCCTCACTCCTAGTGTTTCAATTGTATATTAGCCTGTAATCCTGTGATGTCTATTTTGATTTGTATATGTACCTCTGAATTGTAAAGCTCTTTGGAATATGGTGGTTATTATTTTGGTGTTGGTATTATTCGAATACTGTATAACACTATTATGAGCACGTTGGTGATATATTAAAATTTTATGTAGACGTATATTATTTTACATTAATAGTCAAGTGTTGTTTGGCATTATAGTTTTTTTTGGACTTTGAATGGTATTTTCCATCAAAGATTATCGAGATATTTTGACTGGGATTATTTTTTATCTGTCTACATTTTACATACCATATTGCTTTGATATGTACTGTGACCTTTTATTGTTATGGATTTTTAAAGATCAGGTGCTGTTGATATTGAGGTTTTTTACTCAAAAATGTGTGGAATTACTGGTCTATTTCTAGTCTTTTTCTGTTTCTAGAAGCTCTTTAGATACCTGTCTCCTTTATTTATATTTTTTTAATGATGTAGTTTGATAGAAGTTTATTTTATTTTTTTAAAAGACCATATATAATGCTAGACAATCATCTGACAATATAGATAGGTAAAATTATTTTGGCAAGTAAAAGATGATACAAATAATTGCCCTTTGCGTTTCAAATATGTATATTAAATGTGTGAAATTTACTTAAAGCATATATAAAATATTTCTGAAGAGAAAAAGCTTTAAGCAATTTTATTCATTAGAATTTGCTACATTGATGATACTTTTTTTTATGATATATTGATTTTGTTCATGAACAATTTGACTTAAAAATGAATCTGAACGCATAACCAGATCAGATAGATGAATTCAGCGACCTGGCCACAGGGGTGCATGTCAGTGTGCGTGTGGTCAGATGGATGCAGATGAGTTCTGAAGCTCCCTGGACCAGCACCCATTGATACTGAGCGTGCACAGGTTCTCCTCTTTGGGAACACTCTGGGTTCATCCTGCCTGATGGTGCTCGAGGTGCCCTTGATGTTGACGGTTTTATGGTGCGTGGTTCCTGTTGTCATGACACCAGCACCTAGCGGTACAAATGTAGCGCAGGAAGTACTAATGAGGAGACAGTTGTGCAACAGAATGGTTTCTTTACTAGGGTTGATCTAGAATATTCTAATCGCAAATTTTTATCGCGAATATCGGCACTTCAAGAATTTGCGAAGATGTAGAATATAGTGCTATGTATTCGTAATTGCGGATATTCTAGATTTTTTTTCCCATCAGTAACCTCCCTTCTTGCTTGTGGGCCAATGAGAAGGTTGCAATATTTTTATCAGAGCTTAGCAACATCCCTAGCAACCAATAGGAAAGTTGCCTACCCCTTTACTAAACTTGTAGGATAACAGGCCGAACTGAATGGACAAATGTCTTTTTTTGGCCTTATATACTATGTTACTATGTTATACCTTACTATATAAGAAACTCCCCAGCAGCCATTTTTTCCTTTTTTTTTTGTTGCAGTTCTGAGAGAAAGAGAGATAGTCAGTGTAGGTTAGATAGTGATATAGAAAAACAAGAAGGGCGACCCAAAGTGTCCCAGGGAAGAGTGGGAGAGAATGCCCACCCAATATAATCACAAAGGACACTTTAAAAGGGTAACTCGGTACAAGCTCCCGAGTACAACAACAGAAACATAAGAAAAAGGAGCTCATAATACCATGATATGAAAATATATATTTTATTTTATTGAAGCATGATAAAAATTACATAAATAGAAACAGTAAATATGATGCTGTGAACAAGATAAAATAAGAGCAGAGGACAGAAGAGAAAGAGTGCCACTTTGGGGAAGCACACAGGTCAAAAATACAATGTATCTATGAATCATAGGATAATGCTGGGAACAGTGATATAGTGTAGCTGATAGGTTCCAGTGCAGAGTGTTAGGTAGTGTGATAGGAATTACTGTTTCTCTGCTGTCCATACATACAGGGAGTGCAGAATTATTAGGCAAGTTGTTTTTTAAGGATTAATTTTATTATTGAACAACAACCATGTTCTCAATGAACCCAAAAAACTCATTAATATCAAAGCTGAATATTTTTGGAAGTAGTTTTTAGTTTGTTTTTAGTTTTAGCTATTTTAGGGGGATATCTGTGTGTGCAGGTGACTATTACTGTGCATAATTATTAGGCAACTTAACAAAAAACAAATATATACCCATTTCCATTATTTATTTTTACCAGTGAAACCAATATAACATCTCAACATTCACAAATATACATTTCTGACATTCAAAAACAAAACAAAAACAAATCAGTGACCAATATAGCCACCTTTCTTTGCAAGGACACTCAAAAGCCTGCCATCCATGGATTCTGTCAGTTTTTTGAGCTGTTCACCACAGCCTCCCAGACACTGTTCAGAGAGGTGTACTGTTTTCCCTCCTTGTAAATCTCACATTTGATGATGGACCACAGGTTCTCAATGGGGTTCAGATCAGGTGAACAAGGAGGCCATGTCGTTAGATTTTCTTCTTTTATACCCTTTCTTGCCAGCCACGCTGTGGAGTACTTGGACGCGTGTGATGGAGCATTGTCCTGCATGAAAATCATGTTTTTCTTGAAGGATGCAGACTTCTTCCTGTACCACTGCTTGAAGAAGGTGTCTTCCAGAAACTGGCAGTAGGACTGGGAGTTGAGCTTGACTCCATCCTCAACCCGAAAAGGCCCCACAAGCTCATCTTTGATGATACCAGCCCAAACCAGTACTCCACCTCCACCTTGCTGGCGTCTGAGTCGGACTGGAGCTCTCTGCCCTTTGCCAATCCAGCCACGGGCCCATCCATCTGGCCCATCAAGACTCACTCTCATTTCATCAGTCCATAAAACCTTAGAAAAATCAGTCTTGAGATATTTCTTGGCCCAGTCTTGACGTTTCAGCTTGTGTGTCTTGTTCAGTGGTGGTCGTCTTTCAGCTAGGGATGAGCGAACTCGAACTGTATAGTTCGGGTTCGTACCGAATTTTGGGGTGTCCGTGACACGGACCCGAACCCGGACATTTTCGTAAAAGTCCGGGTTCGGGTTCGGTGTTCGTCGCTTTCTTGGCGCTTTTGTGACGCTTTCTTGGCGCTTTTTGAAAGGCTGCAAAGCAGCCAATCAACAAGCGTCATACTACTTGCCCCAAGAGGCCGTCACAGCCATGCCTACTATTGGCATGGCTGTGATTGGCCAGAGCACCATGTGACCCAGCCTCTATTTAAGCTGGAGTCACATAGCGCCGCCCGTCACTCTGCTCTGATTAGCGTAGGGAGAGGTTGCGGATGCGACAGTAGGGCGAGATTAGGCAGATTAACTCCTCCAAAGGACTTCACTTGATTAATCGATCGATCTGCAGCTGTGCATCATTGAGCTGCTGAAATTCAAATGCTCACTCACTGTTTTTAGGCTGCCCAGACCGTTTGTCAGTCACTTTTTTCTGGGGTGATCGGCGGCCATTTTGTGTCTTGTGCGGTGCTGCGACCAAGTGCATCCAAGCTGCGACCAAGTGCATTTAACCCTCAATGGTGTGGTTGTTTTTTGGCTAAAGCCTACATCAGGGTGAAGCTGTCACACCAAGTGCATTTAACCAGCAATAGTCTGTTCATTTTTTTGGCCATATACTAAATCAGGGGCAAGCTGCGCCTGTCACCAAGTGCATTTAACCCTCAATGGTGTGGTTGTTTTTTGGCTAAAGCCTACATCAGGGTGAAGCTGTCACACCAAGTGCATTTAACCAGCAATAGTCTGTTCATTTTTTGGCCATATACTACATCAGGGGCAAGCTGCGCCCGTCACCAAGTGCATTTAACCCTCAGTAGTGTGGTGCGTCAAGCTGTGACACCAAGTGCATTTAACCAGCAATAGTCTGTTCATTTTTTGGCCATATACTAAATCAGGGGCAAGCTGCGCCCGTCACCAAGTGCATTTAACCAGCAATAGTGTGGTTATTTTTTGGCCATATCCCAGTCTAATTCTGTCACTAAATCCATACCGGTCACCCAGCGCCTAAATACTAGGCCTCAAATTTATATCCCGCTAAATCTCTCGTTACCGCTGTCCTGTTGTGGCTGGGAAAGTTATTTAGTGTCCATCAAAGCACATTTTTTGTTCTGGGTTGAAGTACAATTCCCAATTTAGCAATTTCATAATTTAGTGGTTCCTGCTATATCAGAGCTATTTGAAATCTATCCCTAAAAGGGTATATAATATTCAAGGTGCACATTGGGTCATTCAGAATAACTTCACACACACCCGCTACTGTGTATTTCCAAGTCTAATTCTGTCACTAAACCCATACCTGTCACCCAGCGCCTAAATACTAGGCCTCAAATTTATATCCTGCTAAATCTCTCGTTACCGCTGTCCTGTTGTGGCTGGGAAAGTTATTTAGTGTCCGTCAAAGCACATTTTTTGTTCTGGGTTGAAATACAATTCCCAATTTAGCAATTTCATAATTTAGTGGTTTCTGCTATATCAGAGCTATTTGAAATCCATCCCTAAAAGGGTATATAATATTCAAGGTGCACATTGGGTCATTCAGAATAACTTCACACACACCCGCTACTGTGTATTTCTAAGTCTAATTCTGTCACTAAACCCATACCTGTCACCCAGCGCCTAAATACTAGGCCTCAAATTTATATCCTGCTAAATCTCTCGTTAACGCTGTCCTGTTGTGGCTGGGAAAGTTATTTAGTGTCCGTCAAAGCACATTTTTTGTTCTGGGTTTAAATACAATTCCCAATTTAACAATTTCATAATTTAGTGGTTTCTGCTATATCAGAGCTATTTGAAATCTATCCCTAAAAGGGTATATAATATTCAAGGTGCACATTGGGTCATTCAGAATAACTTCACACACACCCGCTACTGTGTATTTCCAAGTCTAATTCTGTCACTAAACCCATACCTGTCACCCAGCGCCTAAATACTAGGCCTCAAATTTATATCCTGCTAAATCTCTCGTTACCGCTGTCCTGTTGTGGCTGGGAAAGTTATTTAGTGTCCGTCAAAGCACATTTTTTGTTCTGGGTTGAAATACAATTCCCAATTTAGCAATTTCATAATTTAGTGGTTTCTGCTATATCAGAGCTATTTGAAATCTATCCCTAAAAGGGTATATAATATTCAAGGTGCACATTGGGTCATTCAGAATAACTTCACACACACCCGCTACTGTGTATTTCTAAGTCTAATTCTGTCACTAAACCCATACCTGTCACCCAGCGCCTAAATACTAGGCCTCAAATTTATATCCTGCTAAATCTCTCGTTAACGCTGTCCTGTTGTAGCTGGGAAAGTTATTTAGTGTCCGTCAAAGCACATTTTTTGTTCTGGGTTTAAATACAATTCCCAATTTAACAATTTCATAATTTAGTGGTTTCTGCTATATCAGAGCTATTTGAAATCTATCCCTAAAAGGGTATATAATATTCAAGGTGCACATTGGGTCATTCAGAATAACTTCACACACACCCGCTTCTGTGCATTTCCAAGTCTAATTCTGTCACTAAATCCATACCGGTCACCCAGCGCCTAAATACTAGGCCTCAAATTTATATCCCGCTGAATTTGAATACAATACATTGGGCCAAATAATATATTTGTTGTTGTGGTGAACCATAACAATGAGAAAAACATCTAGTAAGGGACGCGGACGTGGACATGGTCGTGGTGGTGTTAGTGGACCCTCTGGTGCTGGGAGAGGACGTGGCCGTTCTGCCACATCCACACGTCCTAGTGTACCAACTACCTCAGGTCCCAGTAGCCGCCAGAATTTACAGCGATATATGGTGGGGCCCAATGCCGTTCTAAGGATGGTAAGGCCTGAGCAGGTACAGGCATTAGTCAATTGGGTGGCCGACAGTGGATCCAGCACGTTCACATTATCTCCCACCCAGTCTTCTGCAGAAAGCGCACAGATGGCGCCTGAAAACCAACCCCATCAGTCTGTCACATCACCCCCATGCATACCAGGGAAACTGTCTCAGCCTCAAGTTATGCAGCAGTCTCTTATGCTGTTTGAAGACTCCGCTGGCAGGGTTTCCCAAGGGCATCCACCTAGCCCTTCCCCAGCGGTGAAAGACATAGAATGCACTGACGCACAACCACTTATGTTTCCTGATGATGAGGACATGGGAATACCACCTCAGCATGTCTCTGATGATGACGAAACACAGGTGCCAACTGCTGCGTCTTTCTGCAGTGTGCAGACTGAACAGGAGGTCAGGGATCAAGACTGGGTGGAAGACGATGCAGGGGACGATGAGGTCCTAGACCCCACATGGAATGAAGGTCGTGCCACTGACTTTCACAGTTCGGAGGAAGAGGCAGTGGTGAGACCGAGCCAACAGCGTAGCAAAAGAGGGAGCAGTGGGCAAAAGCAGAACACCCGCCGCCAAGAGACTCCGCCTGCTACTGACCGCCGCCATCTGGGACCGAGCACCCCAAAGGCAGCTTCAAGGAGTTCCCTGGCATGGCACTTCTTCAAACAATGTGCTGACGACAAGACCCGAGTGGTTTGCACGCTGTGCCATCAGAGCCTGAAGCGAGGCATTAACGTTCTGAACCTGAGCACAACCTGCATGACCAGGCACCTGCATGCAAAGCATGAACTGCAGTGGAGTAAACACCTTAAAACCAAGGAAGTCACTCAGGCTCCCCCTGCTACCTCTTCTGCTGCTGCCGCCTCGGCCTATTCTGCTGCTGCCGCCTCGGCCTCTTCCTCCGCCTCTGGAGGAACGTTGGCACCTGCCGCCCAGCAAACAGGGGATGTACCACCAACACCACCACCACCACCTCCGTCACCAAGCGTCTCAACCATGTCACACGCCAGCGTTCAGCTCTCCATCTCACAAACATTTGATAGAAAGCGTAAATTCCCACCTAGCCACCCTCGATCCCTGGCCCTGAATGCCAGCATTTCTAAACTACTGGCCTATGAAATGCTGTCATTTAGGCTGGTGGACACAGACAGCTTCAAACAGCTCATGTCGCTTGCTGTCCCACAGTATGTTGTTCCCAGCCGGCACTACTTCTCCAAGAGAGCCGTGCCTTCCCTGCACAACCAAGTATCCGATAAAATCAAGTGTGCACTGCGCAACGCCATCTGTAGCAAGGTCCACCTAACCACAGATACGTGGACCAGTAAGCACGGCCAGGGACGCTATATCTCCCTAACTGCACACTGGGTAAATGTAGTGGCAGCTGGGCCCCAGGCGGAGAGCTGTTTGGCGCACGTCCTTCCGCCGCCAAGGATCGCAGGGCAACATTCTTTGCCTCCTGTTGCCACCTCCTCCTTCTCGGCTTCCTCCTCCTCTTCTTCCACCTGCTCATCCAGTCAGCCACACACCTTCACCACCAACTTCAGCACAGCCCGGGGTAAACGTCAGCAGGCCATTCTGAAACTCATATGTTTGGGGGACAGGCCCCACACCGCACAGGAGTTGTGGCGGGGTATTGAACAACAGACCGACGAGTGGTTGCTGCCGGTGAGCCTCAAGCCCGGCCTGGTGGTGTGTGATAATGGGCGAAATCTCGTTGCAGCTCTGGGACTAGCCAATTTGACGCACATCCCTTGCTTGGCGCATGTGCTGAATTTGGTGGTGCAGAAGTTCATTCACAACTACCCCGACATGTCAGAGCTGCTGCATAAAGTGCGGGCCGTCTGTTCGCGCTTCCGGCGTTCACATCCTGCTGCTGCTCGCCTGTCTGCGCTACAGCGTAACTTCGGCCTTCCCGCTCACCGCCTCATATGCGACGTGCCCACCAGGTGGAACTCCACCTTGCACATGCTGGACAGACTGTGCGAGCAGCAGCAGGCCATAGTGGAGTTTCAGCTGCAGCACGCACGGGTCAGTCGCACTACAGAACAGCACCACTTCACCACCAATGACTGGGCCTCCATGCGAGACCTGTGTGCCCTGTTGCGCTGTTTCGAGTACTCCACCAACATGGCCAGTGGCGATGACACCGTTATCAGCGTTACAATACCACTTCTATGTCTCCTTGAGAAAACACTTAGGGCGATGATGGAAGAGGAGGTGGCCCAGGAGGAGGAGGAGGAGGAGGAGGAAGAGGGGTCATTTTTAGCACTTTCAGGCCAGTCTCTTCGAAGTGACTCAGAGGGAGGTTTCTGGCAACAGCAGAGGCCAGGTACAAATGTGGCCAGCCAGGGCCCACTACTGGAGGACGAGGAGGACGAGGATGAGGAGGAGGTGGAGGAGGATGAGGATGAAGCATGGTCACAGCGGGGTGGCACCCAACGCAGCTCGGGTCCATCACTGGTGCGTGGCTGGGGGGAAAGGCAGGACGATGACGATACGCCTCCCACAGAGGACAGCTTGTCCTTACCCCTGGGCAGCCTGGCACACATGAGCGACTACATGCTGCAGTGCCTGCGCAACGACAGCAGAGTTGCCCACATTTTAACCTGTGCGGACTACTGGGTTGCCACCCTGCTGGATCCACGCTACAAAGACAATGTGCCCACCTTACTTCCTGCACTGGAGCGTGATAGGAAGATGCGCGAGTACAAGCGCACGTTGGTAGACGCGCTACTGAGAGCATTCCCAAATGTCACAGGGGAACAAGTGGAAGCCCAAGGCCAAGGCAGAGGAGGAGCAAGAGGTCGCCAAGGCAGCTGTGTCACGGCCAGCTCCTCTGAGGGCAGGGTTAGCATGGCAGAGATGTGGAAAACTTTTGTCAACACGCCACAGCTAACTGCACCACCACCTGATACGCAACGTGTTAGCAGGAGGCAACATTTCACTAACATGGTGGAACAGTACGTGTGCACACCCCTCCACGTACTGACTGATGGTTCGGCCCCATTCAACTTCTGGGTCTCTAAATTGTCCACGTGGCCAGAGCTAGCCTTTTATGCCTTGGAGGTGCTGGCCTGCCCGGCAGCCAGCGTTTTGTCTGAACGTGTATTCAGCACGGCAGGGGGCGTCATTACAGACAAACGCAGCCGCCTGTCTACAGCCAATGTGGACAAGCTGACGTTCATAAAAATGAACCAGGCATGGATCCCACAGGACCTGTCCGTCCCTTGTCCAGATTAGACATTAACTACCTCCCCATAACCATATATTATTGGACTCCAGGGCACTTCCTCATTCAATCCTATTTTTATTTTCATTTTACCATTATATTGCGAGGCTACCCAAAGTTGAATGAACCTCTCCTCTGCCTGTGTGCTAGGCCTAAATATATGCCAATGGACTGTTGCAGTGGTGGCTGACATGAAGCCTGATTCTCTGCTATGACATGCAGACTAATTCTCTGCTGACATGAAGCCAGATTGTCTGTTACGGGACCTCTCTCCTCTGCCTGGGTGCTGGGCCTAAATTTATGACAATGGACTGTTGCAGTGGTGGCTGACGTGAAGCCTGATTCTCTGCTATGACATGCAGACTGATTCTCTGCTGACATGAAGCCAGATTGTCTGTTACGGGACCTCTCTGCTCTGCCTGTGTGCTAGGCCTAAATATATGCCAATGGACTGTTGCAGTGGTGGGTGACGTGAAGCCTCATTCTCTGCTATGACATGCAGACTGATTCTCTGCTGTCATGAAGCCAGATTGTCTGTTACGGGACCTCTCTGCTCTGCCTGTGTGCTAGGCCTAAATATATGCCAATGGACTGTTGCAGTGGTGGGTGACGTGAAGCCTCATTCTCTGCTATGACATGCAGACTGATTCTCTGCTGACATGAAGCCAGATTGTCTGTTACGGGACCTCTCTGCTCTGCCTGTGTGCTAGGCCTAAATATATGCCAATGGACTGTTGCAGTGGTGGGTGACGTGAAGCCTCATTCTCTGCTATGACATGCAGACTGATTCTCTGCTGTCATGAAGCCAGATTGTCTGTTACGGGACCTCTCTGCTCTGCCTGTGTGCTAGGCCTAAATATATGCCAATGGACTGTTGCAGTGGTGGGTGACGTGAAGCCTCATTCTCTGCTATGACATGCAGACTGATTCTCTGCTGACATGAAGCCAGATCGTCTGTTACGGGACCTCTCTGCTCTGCCTGTGTGCTAGGCCTAAATATATGCCAATGGACTGTTGCAGTGGTGGGTGACGTGAAGCCTCATTCTCTGCTATGACATGCAGACTGATTCTCTGCTGTCATGAAGCCAGATTGTCTGTTACGGGACCTCTCTGCTCTGCCTGTGTGCTAGGCCTAAATATATGCCAATGGACTGTTGCAGTGGTGGGTGACGTGAAGCCTCATTCTCTGCTATGACATGCAGACTGATTCTCTGCTGACATGAAGCCAGATTGTCTGTTACGGGACCTCTCTCCTCTGCCTGTGTGCTAGGCCTAAATATATGCCAATGGACTGTTGCAGTGGTGGCTGACGTGAAGCCTCATTCTCTGCTATGACATGCAGACTAATTCTCTGCTGACATGAAGCCAGATTGTCTGTTACGGGACCTCTCTCCTCTGCCTGGGTGCTGGGCCTAAATTTATGACAATGGACTGTTGCAGTGGTGGCTGACGTGAAGCCTGATTCTCTGCTATGACATGCAGACTGATTCTCTGCTGACATGAAGCCAGATCCTCTGTTACGGGACCTCTCTCCTCTGCCTGGGTGCTGGGCCTAAATTTATGACAATGGACTGTTGCAGTGGTGGCTGACGTGAAGCCTGATTCTCTGCTATGACATGCAGACTGATTCTCTGCTGACATGAAGCCAGATCCTCTGTTACGGGACCTCTCTCCTCTGCCTGGGTGCTGGGCCTAAATTTATGAAAATGGACTCTTACAGTGGTGGGTGACGTGAAGCCTGATTCTCTGCTATGACATGAAGACTGATTCTCTGCTGACATGAAGCCAGATTGTCTGTTACGGGACCTCTCTCCTCTGCCTGGGTGCCGGGGCCTAAATATCTGAGAATGGACTGTTCCAGTGGTGGGTGACGGGAAGCCAGATTCTCTGCTATGGAACCTCTCTCCAATTGATTTTGGTTAATTTTTATTTATTTAATTTTTATTTTAATTAATTTCCCTATCCACATTTGTTTGCAGGGGATTTACCTACATGTTGCTGCCTTTTGCAGCCCTCTAGCCCTTTCCTGGGCTGTTTTACAGCCGTTTTAGTGCCGAAAAGTTCGGGTCCCCATTGACTTCAATGGGGTTCGGGTTCGGGACGAAGTTCGGATCGGGTTCGGATCCCGAACCCAAACATTTCCGGGATGTTCGGCCGAACTTCTCGAACCCGAACATCCAGGTGTTCGCTCAACTCTACTTTCAGCCTTTCTTACCTTGGCCATGTCTCTGAGTATTGCACACCTTGTGCTTTTGGGCACTCCAGTGATGTTGCAGCTCTGAAATATGGTCAAACTGGTGGCAAGTGGCATCTTGGCAGCTGCACGCTTGACTTTTCTCAGTTCATGGGCAGTTATTTTGCGCCTTGGTTTTTCCACACGCTTCTTGCGACCCTGTTGACTATTTTGAATGAAACGCTTGATTGTTGGATGATCACGCTTCAGAAGCTTTGCAATTTTAAGACTGCTGCATCCCTCTGCAAGATATCTCACTATTTTTGACTTTTCTGAGCCTGTCAAGTCCTTCTTTTGACCCATTTTGCCAAAGGAAAGGAAGTTGCCTAATAATTATGCACACCTGATATAGGGTGTTGATGTCATTAGACCACACCCCTTCTCATTACTGAGATGCACATCACCTAATATGCTTAATTGGTAGTAGGCTTTCGAGCCTATACAGCTTAGAGTAAGACAACATGCATAAAGAGGATGATGTGGTCAAAATACTAATTTGCCTAATAATTCTGCATTCCCTGTACATGCTACAGACATAGTGATGTCATAACAATACTTAGTGCACCAATCAGTAATACCTACTCAGACCTGATAAAATGTGAATTTGCTTGTATTGCATAAAAAATATGCGCATCATTAGTGACTATTTGCGCAATTGCGAATATAATGACTGGAGATCACAAATTCTAGACTTCACTATTCTTCTAATGCAAACAATTCAGGATAGCTCTTACTCTCTTTGGATAGTTAAAGCAATCTTTCTTATTCTGCACTTTGCTAACTGACTTGTACCTTAGTATCCAGATGTGGGTTACAATAGTTCACTTTTAAGGATAACTGTCATGTTTTCATACAAAAATCTATTTTAGCATATGTTACTGCTGCAGCAGCATTATGCATAAAGCAATTTTTAGTTTCTTCACATACCACTGTTTCAATTGAGTTTTCTCCTTAGTTATGGCTGTCTTGAATACTACAATATGAGGATCTTCTGAAGATGGCGCCTCTGCCGGTTCTCTGAGGCCAAAACTGCCTTCCCTTACTTCCCATACACACTTGCTATAGCCAGCAGCTTTCTGTTAGCCAATCAGATTGGATTATTGAAAGACACACCTCCTCACTCTGAATCTTAATGCAGGCATGAGGTGCGAAGGACCGCCCCTCTGTCTTCTGTTTACATTAAGTTGGGAGACAGACAAGCCCTAGCAATGGTCTTTTAAGGGAGCAGTGGAAAGGGACAGGAGACATTAATGACAGCTGTTATTATAAGGTAATTACATATCTTTTAGCAATCATTGACAGTCTATCTCAGGTATACATGCCTAGTTCTAATAAACTAGCAAATAAAAAAAATATGACAGCTATAATTTAAGCAATATCTTGCAACCAATAAGGGTGTTCACCTTTTTCACCATTTTGGGATGTAGAGAACTACACTGGTGCGCCAAACTGTGCTATAGTGTGCTCAGGCACCAGAGGCTTCTCCTGAACACTGGTAATGTAGAGTCCAGAAAGTACTTTGAAAGACTGGTCACCTCTACAGGTCTTTCTGTATAACTTTCTTGCATCTGGTACGCTTTGGAGATATTATGGCCCTATTCTGGGATCTGGGTGGATCAGGATCCAGGATGAGCTAAAATGTCAGCCCTACATCTTTACTCTTTGCTGGTTTAGACTGGCTCTAGAATGTTCCTAACCTCTCTTTATATAGAGGGTGAAACCAGCCCCATTTAGTTGTGGCTATAGATATGGCCTGTAATTACCTTGTGCTTACAGAAATATACACTAAATGCATACATGACATGATAAATATATTTTTACAATTTGCAGTATAATGTTACTTTTTGAGCAGGATGCTGCCTGAGCAAATTAATTTTAAATGAATACAATTTACATAGTAACATAGTACATAAGGCCGAAAAAAGACATTTGTCCATCCAGTTCGGCCTGTCATCCTGCAAGTTGATCCAGAGGAAGGCAAAAAAAAACCTGTGAGGTAGAAGCCAATTTTCCCCACTTTAGGGGAATAAAAAATTCCTTCCCGACTCCAATCAGGCAATCAGACTAACTCCATGGATCAACGACCCCTCTCTAGAAGCTATAGCCTGTAATATTATTACACTCCAGAAATACATCCAGTCCCCTCTTGAATTCCTTTATTGTACTCACCATCATCACCTCCTCAGCAGAAAGTTCCATAGTCTCACTGCTCTTACCATAAAGAATCCTCTTCTATGTTTGTGTACAAACCTTATTTCCTCCAGACGTAGAGGATGTCCCCTCGTCACAGTCACAGTCCTGGGGATAAATAGATGATGGGATAGATCTCTGTACTGACCCCTGATATATTTATACATAGTAATTAGATCTCCTCTCAGTCATCTTTTTTCTAAAGTGAATAACCCTAATTATAATCTTTCAGGGTACTGTAGTTGCCCCTTTCCATTTATTACTTTAGTTGCCCTCCTCTGGACCCTCTCCAGCTCTGCTATGTCTGCCTTGTTTACAGGAGCCCAGAACTGTAGACAGTACTCCATGTGTGGTCTGACTAGCGATTTGTAAAGTGGTAGGACTATGTTCTTATCACAGGAATCTATGCCCCTTTTGATGCAACCCATTATCTTATTGGCCTTGGCAGCAGCTGCCTGACACTGGTTTTTGCAGCTTAGTTTGCTGTTTATTAAAATTCCTAGATCCTTTTCCATGTCAGTGTTACCCAGTGTTTTACCATTTAGTATGTACAGGTGACTTGCATTATTCCTTCCCATGTGCATAACCTTACATTTGTCAGTGTTAAACCTCATCTGCCACTTATCTGCCCACGCCTCCAATCTATCCAGATCCCTCTGTAGCAGTATACTGTCCTCTTAGGGTGTTAATTACTTTACATAGTTTAGTGTCATCTCGAAAATTTATACTTTACTATGCAGGCCTTCTACAAGATCATTAATAAATACACTGAAGAGAATAGGGCCCAATACTGACCCCTGATGTACCCCACTAGTGACAGTGACCCAATCTGAGTGTGTACTATTAATAACCACCCTCTGTTTTCTCTCACTGAACCAGTTACTTACCCACATACAGACATTTTCTCCCAGTCCGAGCATTTGCAATTTGCTACAGATTTTCTTCAAAATTTGTATTCTTGCATTCTCTGAATGAACCAGTAATGTGCATGTTTATCCACTATGTACATGTTTGTCCACTATGTGGCTGATGCAGATCGTGCTCCGTCAGTTCCATAGAAGTACATAAATCAAGCAGTGAATTGACATATACACTACCACTTCATTTATAAAGGGGACTCAGAGACTCCACATTCTTGTTATCTTGGTGATCCCAGTGGTCAAACCCGTCTTCATCTGATATTTCTCACCTATCCTCTAGATAAGATTGTTAATACATTTTCATGGTATAACCCAACCAACACACATTAGGCTGTGCATCAAAAGGCATCCCAAAGATCACATTACAGGTATTACAGGTATTACAGCAAGACCTAGATAAGCTGGCAGCATGGCCAAGAATGTGGCAAAGGGATTTTAATCTTGATAAATGTAATTAGTATTGAGCAAATCAAACTGTCCAAAGTGGACTTTAAACAGAATTTCAGGGAAAATTCAACGCAAATCAATATATCCTCGTGCTTTGTGGTAACTAATCAATTTTCCCTGGAATGGGGTAAAAAAAATCATACTCACCTCATCCATTTGAGCACAAAGAGCCCGCCGCCATCTTGATTGAAGACCCCATGCGAAATCTCGTGCACAGTGAAGTATGACATCACTATGCTGGCCGGCGTTCTGACACCATCACACGCTGCACAAGATTTCGTGCTGGATATTCAATCAAGATGGCAGAGGTAGACTTTTCGTGATCAAATGGATGAGGTATGATTTTATTTAATTTTTTTATAGACCTTAATATTAATTTCAGATGCCGTGATCAGCAATGAACATGGCATCTGAGGGGTTCAATGAATGAAACATGTACACACTGTACATAATGGAAAACCTTCCCTGAAATTCCTGGGTTTTGATTTGGTCAAGCCACCTGTGAGAGGAGGTAATTGGGACAGGTGCCTGCTGCAACAGGAATCTCGCTGGATCTTTCAACTTAAAACATCTGCACCCCTAGGCCTAAATGAAAGGCTGGATTTCGGGTGCTTCATATAAAATGGGGTAGTATCTCCAATAGTGGCGATGATGCCTACACTGGCAATGATAATTCACATTTCCGGTATTGGAGTCCATACCCCTGATTATGAAGGCATCCCCTTCCTCATGCCAATATGTATATGTATGCGATATCTATCTATCCCAAACATTTGTTAAACACCTGGTAATATGTCCAGTTTCCTGTATTATTATCATGTTGCTGGTATCTTGCAAGAAATATCGGCCCTATGTTGCTGTTACTTCTTATCACAGCGTTGCCACGGACGCCTCTATCTAGAGATGTACTGTGAAGTTACTTCCTGTTGACAGTCTCCAGGGTAACCGCTATTCCCCTCCGCCTCCGGACCTGATTGGCCGCCGTAATCATGTGGTACATGCGGCGACGTGTTGCGCGTCGAGGCGCACGCGCGTGACGTCACACGCCGGCGCAGGTGCTGACAGGGCGGTCTCCCAACAAGAGGCGCGCTGGGAATGTATTTAAACTTCACCAAGGTATGTGTCAGGGTGGCTGGCATAGGTTGAAGAACCCCCTGAATGATAGGGACACCACCAGACTGAGGACCATCTTATCCTCCCACACTGAAAAGCGGAGAAGCATTTATTCCTCTGCAGCATGGCGATCCAGCACCACGGATGCCTGCCCCTAGATTCTGAACTTTATTATTGTTTGAGTCTAGTGTTCTAAGATGCCGCTTAACCACAGTGTATACCAGACTGCTACCTGCGGTTATAGAGCGGTTTTCTGCCCCTTTTTTGGTCTCTACTAGTTTTAAATCCCCCTGAGGAGTCGACACGACAGAAACGTGCCACGTCGGGAGGCTTGTAGTCACTACAGCAATTATTATTTTTGTTCTTTTTTATCTTAGGGTTCAGGTCCTAACTAGGGACAGGCATCCGGACGGGGTCGCCCTTTCTAGGGCGAGTGCTCTGTATAGACAGGTAGCATAAAAATAGGCCCCATTCCTATCAAGAATATAGGGCGATATAGGGCACAGTACCGCTATTTTCATGACTACAACTCCTGTCTATACTCCTTTTCATCAGGCCTGGTCCCCTGCTGTGCTGATCCCAGTCACCTGGTCGGTAAGGTAAGACTGCCTGCGTCCACACAGGCGCGGCAGTGACATCTTTTCCTTGCTCTACCAGAAGTGGGTTATTCATTGATGAACCCCAATATATGTTGTTTGTGTGTATGTTGGTTGGTTACATTTTGAGCGCATATACAGGCGCTTTAGTGTCAAGAAGTATCTTTTCCCTTCCTGCCAGCAGTGGGGTTGACACCACAGTACCCCTTTACTACATGTTTTGTTTTTGTGATACATCCTAGGTGTATATTTTAATGTATATCGTATAAAAGTTAATTTTTAAATAAGGATATTTCCCCACATTTCTCACTTGTGGGCCACTTTGAGCTTTGGTAATCTTGAAATATCAGTGGGACTGTTTTCACCAATAGTCTCAATCAGATATGTTCAATGAAGGAGCCAAACCAAATTTTCAAGAATTTCGCTCATCTCTAAAAGTAATCACTTTAGGCCACAATATTCATATGGCTGCATACACAATGGAATAAAACTGGAAACAAAAGTATAAGAAAAGGACTTGGGTATTTTGGTTGCAAGTAAGCAAAGCAGCAGTACCCAATGTCAGACAGCTGCTAGAAAAGCAAATATGATTTCAGTGTGTATAAAAAGAGAAAATAAAAAATCCATGATTCCAAATGTAATAGTACCTCTTTATAAATCTCTCTTGATTATAGGATTCAGCTTTGAGCTCCACATGCTCTAAAGGTTTTAGGAGAACTATAAAGGGTTCAGATACGGGCAGGCAGATTATTAAATAGGATAGGATGGGGGGGGCGTGGCCTGACCGGCATGGAGTGAGGACGCAGGTCGCTTCAGCTCCGGTGTTATCCTGACAGTATCATGACCATCCGCTCTGGTGGATCCTGATTTCTGGACTTAAAAGACCCTCCGTGAGTCCCACTACCTGATTCCCCTAAAATCTGGCTGGTGCTTTGCCCTGCGGCCGCGACCGGATAACATCGCAAGGCCGGGCCTGCTCGTCGGCCAGCATCCCGGTCTGCTGACCTGTCCTGCCGGTGGAAGAACTCTGGTGAGGGGTGATTCCCTGCTGCACTTACCCGCGCCGGAGGTCGAGCGGAGCCTGGAGGTTCGGACCGGGGCTCTTCATATATTCGTACTGACCGGACGGCTGGCGCGTCCCCTGCACGTGCAGCGGCTGCAGGCGCCATATTGGCCGCGGCACTGAGGACTGCCGAGCTCCTTCCTCTGTGGCCACTGCAAGAGAGACTTCCCTGGTGTGGGGCGACGCTGTATTGGGGGCAGTGTGACTCCGTTTCCCTATATATAGAGAAGCCTGGCTCCTGTATTAGGCCGCAAGTGCTATTACTGCAGTGATCTTTAACCCTCTCAGTGAAGTCCCTGCTGGAGGTTTTATGGGCCGCAAAACGGGCACCTCAGGGCCTTCTATCCCCCCTAAGTCAATGATGGACAATATGAGCCAAACAGATGGCCATGAGGCTGGGGCCTCTCCTGATCGCCCAGAGGTGGCTCTTGCAAAAGTTATGGCGGCTATTACTAACTGCCAAACAGCGCTCACGGTCAAAATTGACCATGTCCAGGCCGACCTCACTCTCCTCAGACATGATATTGATAAAATCCGGGAGAGAACAACTGAGGTGGAGAGGAGGCTGGGGGAAGTGGAAGATAGTGTTCAACGCGATGATTCGGCGGTCCGTGCACTGCAAAATCAAGTTAAAACCTTGGCGCCAAAAGTGGAGGACGCCGAAATTGAAATAGGAGAAATAACATTCGGATTATGGGGTTGCCGGAGAGAGCAGAGGGCCCTTCCCCTGAGGAATTTACGGAGCGCCTTATCAAGCAGGTCCTGGACCCAATTAACTTATCGGTGACTTTTGCAGTGGAGCGGGCGCACAGGATTCCTACCCATCCTCTGCCCCCAGGGACTCCGCCACGTCCTTTCATCTTCAAAGTACTAAATTATAGAGATTGTGATGCTGTTCTTGCGGCGGCCCGTCGTCTGAAGGACATTCATTTCGTCAGCGCCCGGATTTCCTTTTACCCGGACTTCTCTACAGAGGTCCAGAAACAACGCAGGCAATTTACTGCTGTGAGAGGTTGGTTGCGGGAGAAAGGTCTTCTCTACGCCATGATGTATCCAGCACGTCTCAGAGTCCAGGATGGAGATCTGGTGAAATTTTTCGCCACCCCAGAAGAGGCGTCCGACTGGCTCGACCGCAGGGGCTGAGTATATTGGGACTTGTGTTTTGAGAGTCTTAATTTGTGTTTAAGTTGGTCACTTTATAAGATGGAGCTGATTGTACCTAACTTATGTTATCCTACTATCTAGGTTCTGTTCTTGGTTTACCTAGAGTGGTGGGCTGCAATACGGGCCTCCCTGTCCTTTTCTTCTAGTGAGGAGACTGAACGAGGGGTATTCAAGCTTGGATATGTTGGGGTTATCTGGGCAGGGTGGGGGGGTTTGCCCGCAGTTCTGGGCATATTGGGATGTTTTTACTGTATTCTTGACTCTGGTGGGAAGAATCAACATTGTTAAGATGGTGTTGCTACCCAAACTTTTGTATATATATAGAGCGGCTCCGGTAAGGATCCCTAATTCCCATTTTGACACTTTAGATAGAACCATGTCCCGTTTCTTGTGGCATTATCAGTCCCCAAGGTTGGCGAGAAAGACACTGAAGGCCTCCTATGCACAGGGTGGTCTGCAGCTTCCGGATATGTATATTTATTATATAGCAACGCGTTTAATGTATGCATCTTGGTGGATTAGGGCGGATGCTAATAACCCGGCGGTGGTATTAGAGGCGGCGCTGACCGGGTCCTATGAAGCTCTAGCTAATCTCGTGTATAGGGGGGGCAGGGTCACAGTTCCTGGGAGTTACACAGATAGTATGGTAACAGTTATCGAGGCTTGGGTAAGATTTGTGGCGATACATACCGAGAATCAGACAGGCGATACCTGGTCCCCTTACACTCCACTTTGGCGTAACAAGCTCCTTCCGGAGCTCTTGCACCTTCCAGATTTTAAATTCTGGCCTAGGAAGGGCCTTAAATATCTAACACAACTGTTTCATGAAGGGATCTTCCGTTCTTTCGAGAGCCTACGAGCTGAGTTCCTGCTGCCCCGGACGAGCTTTTACCGCTACCTCCAATTGAGACATGCCTGTGAGAAACTGTTTAAATCCCTGACCGTAAATTTAGAGTGCGGCCCACTAAAATCAGTAGCCAGGAGGATACTCCCACACAAACCAATTTCTTCCTTTTATGCTGAAATTGTCAAAATGCAAGAATCTCCTATTAGGCGGTCCTTTGTTAAATGGGCTGTAGATATCCCGGAGTTGGAAGACTCTCACTTGGAGGAGTGGCGTCTGAGGTGGAGGACATCGATTATAAGCGCTAGGGATCAGCTCATTCAAGCTAAATGGATGCATAGAGTGTACTTGACCCCACTGCGTCTTCATCAGATGCGGCAAATACCGACACCAGGTTGCGATAGATGCGGAGAGGCTAGGGGTTCTTTCTTCCATATGGTTTGGCTCTGCCCGGTGATGAAGACGTATTGGAAGGGCATATGTGACTTTATTAATGCTAAGTTGGGGCTCCCAGGGATTTGTAGCCCGATAATCTGTATGTTAGGGTTAGTTTCGGAAGCTACTCCCTCCAAATATAATAGAATACTGTTACGATTGTTGATGTTCTATGGGAGGAAAAATATACTTTTGAACTGGAAACCGCCCAAGTGTCCTACAGTGAGCCAATGGGTACTCCTCATTAATAAGGACCTTCAGATGTATAAGTTGACATATGAGGCAAGAGGACTGCCTGATCGATTTGATAAAATCTGGGGCCTTTGGGTCCAGGCTGAGGGTACGACTTGAGTCATCGGCGATGGCGACTGTATCACCCAACGTGTGTATGAGAGTGTGTATGTGGTTTGAGCGAGTCATGGATACCTCTTAGTGATGACAGGAAAACCTTGTATTAAAGTCGCATTGCTGTCTTTTATGGTCAAGATATATGTTGACGATGAACTTGCTAATGTGAGTGCGTGTGTCATAAAGAATTGTTCTTCCTTGTTCTCCCTTTGGGAGTGTTGTATCAAATGGAAAATGTCAAATAAACGCTATTAAAAAAAAAAAATAGGATAGGATGGAATGCCTCTTCCTAAAAGACTTAAAAAATTGTACTTACTCATTTAGCTTGGACAAAATATGCCATAGAAGTGACCTCATTTGCATGTACAGTCGTGGCCAAAAGTTTTGAGAATTACATAAATATTGGAAATTGGAAAAGTTGCTTCTTAAGTTTTTATAAAAGCATTTTGCATATACTCCAGCATGTTATGAAGAGTGATCAGATGAATTGCATAGTCCTTCTTTGCCATGAAAATTAACTTAATCCCCCAAAAAACTTTCCACTGCATTTCATTGCTGTCATTAAAGGACCTGCTGAGATCATTTCAGTAATCGTCTTGTTAACTCAGGTGAGAATGTTGACGAGCACAAGGCTGGAGATCATTATGTCAGGCTGATTGGGTTAAAATGGCAGACTTGACTTCTTAAAAGGAGGGTGATGCTTGAAATCATTGTTCTTCCATTGTTAACCATGGTGACCTGCAAAGAAACGCGTGCAGGCATCATTTCGTTGCATAAAAATGGCTTCACAGGCAAGGATATTGTGGCTACTAAGATTGCACCTCAATCAACAATTTATAGGATCATCAAGAACTTCAAGGAAAGAGGTTCAATTCTTGTTAAGAAGGCTTCAGGGCATCCAAGAAAGTCCAGCAAGCGCCAGGATTGTCTCCTAAAGAGGATTCAGCTGCGGGATCGGAGTGCCACCAGTGCAGAGCTTGCTCAGGAATGGCAGCAGGCAGGTGTGAGCGCATCTGCACGCACAGTGAGGCAAAGACTTTTGGAAGATGGCCTGGTGTTCAGAAGGGCAGCAAAGAAGCCACTTCTCTCCAAAAAAAACATCAGGGACAGATTGATCTTCTGCAGAAAATATGGTGAATGGACTGCTGAGGACAGGGGCAAAGTCATATTCTCCGATGAAGCCTCTTTCCGATTGTTTGGGGCATCAGGAGAAAGGCTTGTCCGGAGAAGAAAAGGTGAGCGCTATCATCAGTCCTGTGTCATGCCAACAGTAAAGCATCCTGGGACCATTCATGTGTGGGGTTGCTTCTCATCCAAGGGAGTGGGCTCACTCACAATTTTGCCCAAAAACACAGCCATGAATAAAGAATGGTACCAAAACCACGACTGTACAGACATGTTTGGTCAATACAAAGAACAGGGACATGATTTATTCATTCCAAGGACTTTACAAAGGACTAGGGGATATTCACTATGTGTGCAGGAAAGGAAACATAGACCTCAATACAGGAAAGGATTCTTTATAGTTAGAGTAGGTAAATCATGGAATTCCCTACTGCATGACGTAATAATGGCAGACACAATGTCAGCATTCAAAAACAGGGCTACATGCATATCTAATAGCAAACAGCATTGAGAGTTTGAACATGATGGACCTGTGTCATTTTTCAAACTACATAACTACAGTATGTAACTATATAACTGTAATGGACAGTCAGAAATTAGCAGATGTCAGGCCAGGCAGAGTTTATGTGTATCTGTAAAACCAGTCCGAGGTCAGGACAGGCAGCTGAGGATCCTCAGAATAGGTAATCAATGTCTGATTGATGGGCGTCTAATACCTTGCATCCATGCTAATCAGCTGTTTGAAGAGGGTGTGGTGCTCCGGCCTCCTTGCAGCTTTTCAAACACAGCGCAATCCATTGGTTTGCAACTGTGCTTGGTATTGCACTTGAATGGGACTAAGCTGCACCAAGAATGTGGTGTCACTGGCCTAGGAAGAGACTGAGGCACTCACAGAGAGCTGCAGTGTCTTCAAACAGCTGATCGACAGGAGTGCCTGAATCAAACCCCCACCGATCAGATACTGATTACTTATCCTGAAGACAGGTCATGAGTATTCATCACTTGGACAACCAATCTGATATTTTTATATGCAATGTAAGATTTTGTTCACATATCCAAGTGGCTCTAACACTCGAGTAAGCAAGTAACAAAAATAAACATGACTACTAGAAATCCTTTGACTTGTGCGTTGCATTAAAAATCCAGCATGCTCTATTTTGTGCATTTTTCACACAACGCAGGCCCCATAGAAGTGAATGAGGCTGCTTGAAAATTGCAATCAAGTGCGGATGAGGTGCGATTTTCAGGCACTGTTGCTAGGAGACGATCGGGATGGGGACCCGATCATTATTATTTTCCCGTATAACCTGGTTGTAAGGGAAAATAATAGCATTCTTAATACAGAATGCATAGTAAAATAGGGCTTGAGGGGTTAGAAAAAATGAAAAATAATTTAACTCACCTTAATGCACTGGTTTGCGCAGCCCGGCTTCTCTTCTGTCTCCATCTTTGCTGTGCACAGAAAAAGGACCTTTGATGACGTCACTGCGCTCATCACATGGTCCGTCACATGATATTTTACCATGGTGACGGACAATGTGATGGACCATGTGATGAGCACAGTGACGTCACCACAGGTCCTTTTCCTGTGCACAGCAAAGATGAAGACCGAAGAGAAGCCGGGCTGCGCGAACAAGTGGATTAAGGTGAGTTAAATTTATTTGTATTTTTTTAACCCCTCCAGCCCTATTGTACTATGCATTCTGTATTAAGAATGCTATTATTTTCCCTTATAACCATGTTGTAAGGGAAAATAATAAAATCTACACAACACCCAACCCAAACCCAAATTTCTGTGAAGAAGTCCGGGTACCAAACATGCAGATTTTTCTCACGCACGTGCAAAACGCATTCCAATGTTTTGCACTTGCGCAGAAAAATTGCACATTTTCCTGCAACGAACCCGCATCTTATCCGGGCCAAAAACATGACGCCCGTGTGAAAGAGGCCTAAGACAATAAAGACTGTCACTTTTTGGAGAAGCTGGACCCCTTTTCTGATTTTATTTCATTGTTGTTATTGGAGCTGAGTTCCCATCCCCAGTCCGTGCTTCCTACTGTGGTGTCCTTTCAGATGAGCGCAGTCACAATCAAGAAATGCTGCACAATTTTATTTAAAAAAAACCTCCACAGATGACTTTTACACATTTACAAACAAGAGCTTTCCATAACCTTTTTGGTGTAAAAAGTTGCAAAACAGATGAGAAAAGTGGGTGGGGCTTTGTGACGAGTCACTATTCTAGACCTGTAACTGGCATAAATAATAGGTTGAATCTATGACAGCTTATAGCTGGTGTCGATTTGAACTTCTGGTATACAGACTGCTTGGAAATGTGTCAAATTTATTAGGAGACACGTGCCTAATAATACATTTGGTGCATTAAGTCCACCAATGGACTGTAATGCCAATGTCTTAATATATCTCCCCCATTGTATATCAAAATAAGTCACTGAGAAAATCCATACATGGAAACAACATTTACAATATCCTCTGATTTGTGATATAACTTCTTGAATTGTTTTAAAAAACGTTAGGTCCTGGGGGAATGCATATTATTACCAATCTTAAATAAATTTTGATAAAATGTGATAAATTTTGCTTATTGTAAAATCACTGAAAAAGGCCATACCTACCAAAGCAGGTAAAGGTTAAACTTAAAACATTTCCATCAGCATGCTGAAAAGCAAAATTATATGAGGGAGGTTGCAGAGGTGCAAAATACTGATAAACAGACACATACACACCTATCATTCGTGAAGGGGTGGTTGCTTAGGGGGGTTCAGTCACACGATTATGTGTAGTGCAGCATGAAGGATTATAGCTAGTGTTGAGCGAACCCGAACTTACGATTTTTGGTACCCGGACCCAAACCCGAACTTTGCCGGAAAATATTGGGTTCGAATTCGGTGTTCGGGCATTTAATAAAGCCTGTTGAAAGACTGCAGGGCAGCCAATCAACAATCTTTAAAGCTGTGTGCTCTTAGAAGCCTCCTAATGGCATGGCTGTGATTGGCCGGTGCATCATGTGACCCTGCCTCTATATAAAGTGGATCACGTGTAGCACCGCCTATCAGCTCTCAGTACTGAAAGGACAGAAAGCAGGCAGCTGAAGTGAGGTACAGTGTTAGTGCAATTTTTTTTGTGGTTGCAATACATCATCTTTGCACCCCTAACACAGAAAGATAATAATAAATCTGGTTGTTAATTCTGTGGGTGACCTACAGCACACACAGGTGAGTCGCTCTGCGGAACAGCACCACTTCACCACCACCAAGTGGGCCTCCATGTGAGACGTGCACTGTTTTGAGTACTCCACCAACATAGCCAGTGGCAATAACGCAGTCCTTGAGTTACTATACCACTTCTATGTCTCCTTAAAAAATGCTTCGGGCAATGATGGAAGAGGATGTGGCATAGGAGAAAGTGGAGGAGGAAGAGAGATCATTTACACGGTTATCAGGCCAATCATTCACAAGTGGCCTGGAGGGTGGGTTCCTGCACCAACAGATGCCAGGTACACAATTGTCCAGTCACGGCACTGTTCTGGAGGATGAGGAGGAGGATGATAATGATGAGGAACTGTGTTCACAGCAGGGTGATACCCAAATCAGCTCATGGGCATCACTGGAGCATGGCTGGGGGGATACAGAGGACACAGATGATACACCTCCCACAGGGGACAGCTTGTCATTGCCTCTGGGCAGCCTGGTACACATGATCGACTACATGCTGCAGTGCCTGCGCAAGGACCGCCGAGTTCTCCACATTCTAACAAGTGCTGATTACTGGGTGGTCACCCTGCTGGATCCCTGCTACAAGGACAACGTGGCATCCTTAATTCCGTCACTGTAGCGTGATCGAAAGATGCGCGAGTACAAGCGCATGCTGGTAGACATGCTGCTGATGGCATTCCCACCTGACAGTGGGGGCTCAGTGGAAGCACAAGTTTAAGGCAGAGGAGGTAAATGAAGTCGCCACCGCAGCTGGGGCACTGCCAGCACCTCAGAAAGGAGGGTGGAAAATCTTTGTCAGCATGCCACAACAACTAGCACCACCAGCTGATACGGAACGTCTTAGCAGGAGTGTAATGACCGGTGTCACGCACAGGGAGGAAAACAGGGAAAGCCCTGCCTAAGGGAGAGGGAAAGGTGGTGACCCCTAACTCACCTTGCGGCTGGCACCTGACTGCCCTGACGTCCCTAGACGGGTTCCTCACCCGTGCGGCGATCACGTGCCTAAACCCTGGCTTTCACTGAAATGAGCCCTAGATAGTGAACGGGCCGGTGGGATCGCTAGTCCTCACCACTGCACTAAGAGGGAAACACCAGGGAGAGGACAGACAAACACAGACAAACACAAACACCCAGGTGGACGACAACAACTGTCCACAAAGGTCCAACAGGGATCCGGAGGGTAGCGTTCTGAATCAACAGTCAGAGAACGCAGCAACACAGCTTCAGTGGGTCAGGATAGATGTCCAGGCAGGAAGCTCTATCTCTGGCAACCAGAGAAGTGTGAGAGAGGAATATAAGGAGGTTTGGGAGTGCTGGACAAGGAACAGCTGAGGAGAAGGAGCTACGGATCCCTGAGTGAGCCAAAAGGGTTTGCAAAGCAAACCCAGAAAGCTACCATAAGGAAAACAGCCCTATCTTAAATAGAGCGTGCAGCCAACCGCTGCGACTTCCTGACCCCGGGTATAACGGAGTCAGGCGTGGTTCTCGATACCCTCGTGACAAGGAGGCAGTATTTCAGCCTATACATACTGACTGATGGGTCTGCCCCATTCAACTTCTGGGTCTCCAAATTTGGCCCATGGCCTGAGCTTGCCCTTTATTTCTTGGAGGTTCTGGCCTGCCCTGCGGCCAGTGTATTGTCCGAATGTTTGTTCAGCATGGCAGGGGGGCTGATCACAGACAAGTGCCGCCACCGGTCCACAGTCAATGTGGACAAACTCACGTTCATTAAAATGAACCAGGCATGGATTCCACAGGACTTGTCCGTACCTGTCACGGATGGTGTTGCAGAAAGCTGGAACATATAAATAAACATCCGACTGGCTTGATCCCAAACTAAGGAGCATATGGGTGAGCCCTATAAAACCCCTAGAGCTCTCCCTGACTGCTATGCCCATGCAAAGACCTTTATGGTCGACAAATGCATGTCCTCATACCTTATACTATGTGACACCTGAAAACCCTACAATAGTGAGGGGACACGACCACCGGCTCCCTGCACTTAATACGGACAGAGTCAGGGTCACCTACAATCAAGCCAGCAAGAAAACACAAATAAAGGAAACAGACTTATCTGAGGAATCTGGAGAAGCAGGCTCTAGCAGTGAACACAATCTAGGAAGAAGTATAAACCGCAAAGTGAGGCAATATGGGAGGGAAATAAAAAGGGAGACAATCAGTGCAAATAGGTGACAGCTGAGAGAAGGAAAGGAGATAGAAAGTGAAACCAAAACAAAGAACATCATACAACAGGTAGAGAAGAACGTCTGCCAGATCTTCTCACAGAGCTGGCGGTGACAGTACCTTGTGCAGAATAGACAAGTATACCGGCCGCATCCAGCCATTGTTATACTCCAGCGCACTTTCTCTTTGATTTCTTTTTTCTATTTCCCAATGTTTTGGGGTCTTCCCAAATTTATTTAAAAAAAAATATAATAGTGTTGGCTACCTCCTCCTCCTCCACCCCCACTTCCACCTACACCGCCACGTCCACCGCCTCCTCAACCTCCTACACCATTTTGACCTCCTCCTCCTAGTTCAAGATCATTATTTTTGACTTTTATTTTAATTCCATGGTACTCTAATTTATTTTCCTATCCCCATTTGTTTGCAGGGCAATTGTCCTGCTCTTAGCCATATTTTGCTTCCTTTTGCAGCCCTCTAACCCTTCCTATGACTTTTTTTGAGCCATTTTAGCGCCCCAAAGTTCGGGTCTCCATTGACTTCAATGGGGTTCGGAGTCAAGTTCGGGTCAACCCGGCAAACCCGAACTTCCAGGTGTTTTCTCAACCCAATTCAAGACACGACCGCTAGCTGACACTCGGAGCTCAAGCCTCTAGAGGTGACCCCTGCTGCCACACCCCCTTACTCTGCTGTGACCTGTGCCTGTGCCAGAAACATTTAGGCCTGTGCCCCTTCACTGTCACTTTTCTGCCTGACATACTGTTAGATCAATTAAGTAAGTAAAAAGGAAATTAATACATGCCAAAAAGGTCTAATAGGTCCTTTTTCTTTTTACCCACTAATACACGCCCCAAAAAAGCTTTAAAACATATAACTAAGGCCGTGAACGGCAAATAATATATTTTTTTGCCACTAATACATGCCAAAAAGGGCTGTAATTTTCTCACTTCACCACACATCGAATAATAAGCCCCCTTTTTTCCCCCCACTAATACACGCCAAAAAGGGCTTTAGAACATATAACTGTGTCCGTGAATAGCAAATAATTTTTTTTTTTTGCCACTAATACACGCCAAAAAGGGCTTTAATTTTCTCACTTCACCACACAACGGCTAATAAGCCCTTTTTCCTTTTCCCCACAAAAACACGCCAAATAAAGCTTTAGAACATATAACTGAGGCTGTGAACGGCAAATAATATATTTTTTTGCTACTAATACACGCCAAAAAGGGCTGTAATTTTCTCACTTCACCACACAACGAATAATAAGCCCCCTTTCCCCCCCCCCCCCACTAATACACGCCAAAAAGGGCTTTAGAACATATATATAACTGCACCGCACAAGGGCTAATAAGACCCCAATAAAAATAATGGTTTGCTGCAATTACAGAGGAATTTCAAACCTGAAATGAGCAGCAGTATATTGGCAATTTGGATCCGCAGTCAGTGCAGCAAGGTGTAATAGGATTGTTCCTATTACCCAGGCTGTAAACACCCCTATTGAACCCTGTTCTGATTCAATACTGTGTAATAATTCCTACCTATCCTTTCCCTACACTTCTAATGCTCTTTCCCTGAACTTCTATTGAGCAAAGTATAAGTTTTCAAGTCTTTCCTAGCACTGTCCCTAGTGCCTGTTGACATCTCTCTCACTGCAATAAGTACACTGGGAAATAGCTGAATCCAAGATGGCTGAGGCTATTTATAGGGCTGTGATATCACAGGGCTGGCTGGCTGCTGATTGGCTGTATGCTTGGCATTGTGGATGATCCCTCGTTTTCAGAGTTCCCTGCTCCATGTCCTAACATGTGCAGCAGCCATTTTAGGAAAAAATGCGATTCGTTACCATGAAGTGTGAGGAAATTCATATTCGGTGCGAACTGAATAATTTCTGAAATTCTGATCGAATTCCACTTCATCAGCTTCGATTCGCTCATCTCTAGTGATAATAAACAGCTTGTTCAATAACACTCTGCTCTGTCAGATTTTTAAAGGGTCACTAAACTTAAAAAAAAAACTTTTGGTGTCATAGAGACATATAAAAAGTTTAAATTGGTGGGGGTATGAGTGCTGAGATCCCCACTGATCCCTAGGGCAAGGGGAGAGAGGCACACGTATAGCATACTCTTGGCTTAAGATAGAATTTAAACAAGCCCATAGACTTCTATAGAGCCCATCTCATGCAGCAAAGAGAAAGTGCTATACGCGTGCTTCTCTCTCAGCATTCTAGGATTGGTAGGATCTCAGCACTCAGACCCCCACCAATATAAATTTATTATATGTATCTATGATATGTCAAATATTTTTCAAAAAATTTGTGACCCTTTAAATTAAAACATAGTCCACAGATTATCCCTGATTTGTGGCAGAGGCTGCTAGAGGCTGATGAGAGGCACTGGGGGCTGATGGAGATGTTGCTAAGGAGCTGAGAAGCTACTGGGGGCAGATGAGATGCACTGGAGGCAGATGAGAAGCACTGGGGGCTGATGAGAGGCACTGGGGGCTGATGAGAGGCTGCTGGGGGCTGGGAAGCTACTGTGGGCTGATGGAGAGGCTGCTGGGGCTGAGAAGCTACTGGGGGCTGATTGAGAGGCTTCTGGGGGCTGATGAGAGGCACTTGGGTCTGATGAGAGGCACTGGGGGCTGATGGAGAGGCTGCTGAGGACTGAGAAGCTACTGGGGGCTAATGGAGAGGCTTATGGGGGCTGAGAAGCTACTGGGGGCTGATATAGAGGCTTCTGGGGGCTAAGAAGCTACTGGGACCTGATGGAGAGGCTGCTGGGGGCTAATGAGAGGCACTAGAGGCCGATGAGAGGCACTGGGGGCTGATGGAGAGGCTGCTGGGGACTGAGAAGCTACTGGGGACTGATGGAGAAGCTGCTGGGGGCTGATGAGAGGCACTGGGGACTGATGGAGAGGTTGCTGGGGGCAGATGAGAGGCACTGGGGGCAGATAAGAGGCACTGGGGGCAGATGAGAGGCACTGGGGCTGATGAGAGGCACTGGGGGCTGATGGAGTGGCTGCTGGGGGCTAATGAGAGGCACTGGGGGAAGATGAGAGGCACTAGAGGCTGATGAGAGGCACTGGGGGCTGATGGAGAGGCTGCTGGGGACTGAGAAGCTACTGGGGACTGGTGGAGAAGCTGCTGGGGGCTGATGAGAGGCACTGGGGACTGATGGAGAGGTTGCTGGGGGCTGATGGAGAGGCTGCTGGGGGCAGATGAGAGGCACTGTGGGCAGATAAGAGGCACTGGGGGCTGATGAGAGGCACTGGGGCTGATGAGAGGCACTGGGTGCTGATGAGAGATGCTGGGGCTGATGGAGAGGCTGCTGGGGCTGAGAAGCTACTGGGGGATAACAGAGAGGCTGCTGGGGGGCTGAAAAGCTACTGGGGGCTGATGGAGAGGCTGTTGGGGGCTGATGAGAGGCACTGGGGGCTGATGGAGAGGCTGCCGGGGGCTGAGAAGCTACTCAGGGCTGATGGAGAGGCTTGTGAGGGCTAATGAGAGGCCCTGGGGGATGATGGAGAGGCTGCTGGGGGCTGATGAGAGGCACTGGGGACTGATGAAAGGCTGCTGTTGGCTGAGAAGCAACTGGGGGCTGATATGAGGCTACTGGGGGATTATGAGAGGCATGGGGCTCTTATCTGAGGTCTGATTGGGGGTCATTCAGATTGGGGTCTGAGCTGAGGTCTGATTGGGGGTCTGATCTGAGGTCTTATTAGCACTGTGGATCTTAATGGGGCTGTTAGCTGAGGTCTGATTAACATTTGGGGTCTGACCCGAGGTATAATGAAAAATATTTTTTTCTTATTGTCCCCCTCTAAAACCTAGGTGCGTCTTATAGGGTGAAAAATACGGTACTTGCTTTCTCCTCCTCCCGATCTCCCCTGCCCTTTGCGTATGCTGCGCACTGTGACGTCACACAGAGGCACTGCAATGCTAGGGTTAGCCCCGGTCTCCTTCCTGAACTGCAGAGCGGTGCCCACTTCCAGCCCTGAGCCCAGCTGCCCAGAGCACTGATCCTGAGCCTGCTGGAGTCTTCAGAACTGTATTTACCAGTAATTCACTGTAAGCTATATTATATATATATTACTTGTTTTATGTGAGTAAGGGTGCTGGGTGGTTGGAGAAGGGGGGGACGGAATGGGAGGAGTACAGTGCTATCTGCACATTGTAAAAAAAAAAAAAGTAATCTGCAAAATACTATATATTTGTGTCAGAAGTTGTGTTTTTTTTTGTTTGTTTTTTAGAATAATGATACAGCCATTTTATTTGATATTTCTGTGCTGATTCTTTTTTCCCTCTCTATATTAAGGTAAGGGACACTATAGTCACCAGAACCACAACAGGTACGTAGTAATTCTGGTGTCTATAGCATGTCTCTGCAAGCCTTTTGCTGTAAACTCTGCCTTTTGAAAATATGACAATGAGTTACATTAAACCAGCAAACATTTACTAACACATTTACCACATTGTATCATATTTGTCTTGCTTCATAACATTAATATCGGTTATAAAACAAGGAAAAGGAGGGTGTGGATGGTGAGCTGATTCGGTGGTGCAATGGGCCACTTGACTGGATTTGCCTCCCAGGACTAAGGCTGCCAGCGCTCCCCTGTGGCCACAATAGTAGCAACAGCATCACAGCATGGAACAGATGAGGCAGTAAGTGAATGTGTGTGTGGCCGTGTTGGGATAGTATTTGTAGTAGTGGCGGTTGTGTAGCGGCAATGATAGTGGCAGTAAGGGTAATGGAAGTGGAGGAAGGCGGATTAGCAGCAGGCAGAAGTAGCTGCGATGGTGGCGGCAGCAGCAACCGAAGAGTACAGAACATTCTGGTAGGCAGACAGCGGCAGTGGCATGATCGGGCACCGCAAGCAATGGCAGATCTATTTATCTACCTCAGCCAGAGTCCATGGGGTTCGGGAACACAGTATAAGCAGGAGAAAGGCCAGAGTCCAGGTAGAACTGCATCTGGTTGTTTAGGTGGTATATCTCTGTTCACTGATTTGCATCAGCCTGGCTGGTCATATACAAAAACTGCTCCATCATGATGATACTAAACTTGTTGCTGCTGCAGCTTTTGATGCATGTAGTAGCGGAGACAGTGGAGGGTATTTTGTAGGGTGGCCACTGGTTTCACCCCAGAAAGCTGGACCTTACCGGACACCCCCCCCAAATCAATAAACCACGCCCACATATGTGAATCCACGCCTCCATCATCCGCTGGGGGGAGGGGGACTGGGGGAGGAGAGGGAAGAACTTGTGGAGGGGCCGGGGAGGAAGAATGGAGGGGCCAGGGGGTGTACTGGAGCCAGCCAGTACCCCCATTACAGGGGGACTGCTGGGGTAAATAAATACTGTGAATGGGGGACTGCTCAAAGGGGTTAATAATTACTGTGAAGGGCCTTTACAGTAGTTATTCACCCCTTTCAGCAGTCCCCCATTCACAGTATTAACCTCTTTCGGTCCCCTCTTCACAGCAGTTTTTTATTCCCTCCTTTCAGCTCCCTATTAACCCCTTTCAAAGTAGTGCCAGCCCAGTAGCCATTCACAGACGTTCTTATAACTTATTTTCTCCTTTTCATAGCAGTCATTACAGACTTCCCTCCTTTTAGTTTCAGCCATCCCCGACTCGGCCACAGCAACAGCACAGTATTTCACTTTCAGACCAGTAAGCTACGACTACCTCAGGCTCAGTGCAGCTGTGCTCGCATCGCAGGCAGTGCTCCTCAGACTCTGTCTTCCTTCCACTTCCTGCCGCGGCTGAATTGATGTCACGGCTGAGGATGGGGAAAACCCTCAGCCGTGCGATGCCAGAAGATGTAAACCACTGCTCGGCCAGGACGAGAGAATTGGGGAGCAGGTCACCTCCTAACGCATCCCTAATCCGTCCCTAACTCCTGGCTGCATGGGCCGACCTTGAAGGTAGGAGGGCCCATGCTCAGGAACCTCGGATCCCTACTCACCCTCCGCCGGTCCCTGAACTAGGAGTAAAGGGTAAGATGACCTGTTCCTTCTGGACACGGAGGAACAGGAGTCTCACTGGCCAAGCTGCAGGAAAAAGGGGAACAGAAACAGGCCAATGGATATGGCAGGTGAACTGCACTAGTTCCAGTCACTTGCCACAGCCTTGCTGACTGGATCCGTGTGTAGGCAAGCTGAAGTCCACAACAATACAAATAGATGTCAGCACACACACACATCCACACACAGGAACCCAGATCCATAGCTGCACCGAAAAACAAAGGAAAACATAAACTGAACATCACACAAACTTAAACTTATGACCACAAGGGTGGCCCCCACTGGCAGATGGAATAACACAGGAGGCTACTCCAGATAGCCATGGCTGAAGTACCCCTCAGACTGGAGATATTCACTGAGGCTTTATAGGCCCAAGTTGTCACACCCACACAGACACACCCAGTGTTCACACACACAGAAGGGAATTAACCCTTCCAACACCAGGAAGTGTAGTGAGACCACATAAGGGGAAATACACACAAATACTCACTGCAGCTGTTACCGATGACAACGACATGTGTGTCAAACGTGTCCTGGGAGCCGGCCAAAAGGCCGAGACACTGCCACCACATGTACATCAAACCAAACGTTGCCACGGGCAGCTACAGTGAAGGGAAAATGTCACAGTGCACACCAAACATAAAACAGAGTGCACACCAGACATTCAAAGTGCATACATACACACACACCACTCAGGTGTAACCGCATGCACTTGACAGTAAGCTACCTAGCACCAGCTGCTATACTGCCAAGTACAATCACATGTTGCCAGCGGCAACCACAAGTGAGGCAACAAACTAGAAGCCCTCACCCGTGGCTGAACAAGACCCAAACCGCAGGCAACAGCATGCGGACACAGGAGTCACGACCATGACCATGGCCGTGACACTCCCACCCCTCAAAGCCCCCCCCACCAAAAAAAAGAAAACTAGTGAGGGACTCACACAAGGGTATAGGAGAAAGGGAATCAGTGTCAGTACCTGCGAGTCTCCCCAGGACTGCTGCCGGACCCTGGAACAACACACAGGAACTAGGATCCGACTGCCAGCCTCTGGAACAACACACAAGAACCAGAGACCAGCAAAGAAACAGCCCGAAGAGACCGCACTGACACTGCGTCCACTCTCCACATACGTCCCCACTTCAGTCGCTGCCAGCAGACACTCCTAACCAGCACGCAGCCGGACCACTAACGGAAAGCTGCTAGCAGACGACCAGAGATAGGAACATGGAGAGGGACGAGGGATCACCAACACGGACACGGAAGGTAAGGTGGCGGGGAATAAGCCACCAACCGCGCCATTAACAGTGATCCCCAGAACGCTCTCCCTCCGGAGAACGCGCATGGAGGCCAAAAGAGGATGGCACTGCATGCTGCACCCTCTTTCGAAGGTGTGCCACCGCGCACCAAAAAACACACGTGCAGTATAAAAATAAGGGGACGCCAAAACAGACAACGGTGAAGGAATGGCGGGGAATGCCACTCACCGCGCCTTCAGCGGCAAAACCCCCACAACGCTCTCCCTCCGGAGAACGCGCATGCACCCCTTCCGCAGATGGCGGTACATGCTTCACCCTCTTTCGAGGGAAGGCCACGTGAGGAGCCATTGTGGTCATACTCACAGAAGGGAATTAACCCTTCCAACACCAGGAAGTGTAGTGAGACCACATAAAGGGAAATACACACAAATACTCACTGCAGCTGTTACCGATGACAATGACATGTGTGGCAAACGTGTCCTGGGAGCCGGCCAAAAGGCCGAGACACTGCCACCACATGTACATCAAACCAAACGTTGCCACGGGCAGCTACAGTGAAGGGAAAATGTCACAGTGCACACCAAACATAAAACAGAGTGCACACCTGACATTCAAAGTGCATACATACACACACACCACTCAGGTGTAACCGCATGCACTTGACAGTAAGCTACCTAGCACCAGCTCCGGTTGCTATACTGCCAAGTACATTCACATGTTGCCAGCGGCAACCACAAGTGAGGCAACAAACTAGTGGCCCTCACCTGTGGCTGAACAACAAGACCCAAACCGCAGGCAACAGCATGCGGACACAGGAGTCACGACCATGACCATGGCCGTGACAATTGACTGGCGCGAATTTGCAGGCAGCGCTGCCGGATGTGTGTGTAATATCAGTGCACTGAGCGCTCTGTGCTTTTGACTAGTTATTCGGATCATGTGACATGTGACTTGTGAGTGATAATTAGTGTGCCATGTACTAGTCTCGCCGAGAGTCGCCGATACCTCAAAAAAGGAGGACTTCTGGACGTCCTTCCTAGCCTTGTGCCGGACGCAGGACCATGAGTCTAAAACCTGGACTGTCTGGCCTAAAACCAGACATCTGGCCACCCTAGTGTCTTGGCAGGAGGCAGAGAGGGTCCTCCTGGTCAGAATTCCAGGTCAGCAGAAAGCTGTTGCAAGATGTGTACACAGTGTATCCTGGTAATAAAGCAATGTTACCTCCCTTTTGGCAACATGAAAACATTCCCCCATTTTGCTTTGATAGTAAGGGTCTAAAAGCATAGCTATCCAGTAATCATCAGATTGCTTGATAGTAAGGATATGCCTGTCATTATGTAAGCAAGCAAGCATACAGCTTGCCATTTTGGCCAGCATGCCCGAGGACCCAATTACTTCCGGATCCGCCCCCATTGCGATGATTTGTCATCAATGTAGCCAGTGTCATTTTCATCATCATCAACCTTGTCCTCCTGCACAGGTAACTCCTCCTCCTCCAGTGGTATCTCTACATCCTTATCTTCCTCCTCCATGGGACTTTCTCTATATCAGTCCCCTTTCTCTATATCAGTAACAGCTACAGGGCAGCCAGCGAGATGCATAAGTTGTTCTTCTTCTGTCATCCCGGTTGTATTAGCGTGAGCTTCTGCTCTAAGATAAATATCAGGTGGTTGACACTGTTGATACTACAGTTGTTCCTACTGACAAATCTGGTGGCCCCTTTGAAGGGTCTTAGTACCTGACAGATGTCTCTGATGAGCTGCCCTTGTCTGACCTTGAAACAAAACATGCTCCCTGCTGAGGTTGTCTGGTGTATTATGAAATCATTCACCACTTTATGCTGCTCATACACACATTCTAGCATATGCAAATTGGAATTCCTGCAAGTTGGAATATTGTAATAGAAGCAGGTCTGGTCCTGTCAGTTTCTTGGGAGAATTTGGTCCTACGTTGCCTCTACTGTTTATTGCTGCTACGGCCACCCCCCTTCTTCTCTGATGTCACCTCCTCCTCAGCACTCTAATCCAGCTCCCGGGTCCTGTCCAACACGTAATCCTCTTCATTGTCCTCACTATCCCCAACAGTTTTAGCAGACTGTGGTATGTCATTGTGAAATCCTTGCCCCCCCCAATTCATTGCTCTGTATTTGCCAATGTCGCTACGACTCACCCTACTGCCACCACCTGCCTAAAAGTGCCACTACTAACACCATCACCAACATAGCTAAGCATGGTGTCAGCTGCCTCCCCCTGAACCTCCTCCTATGGCAGTCAAAACACTGACTGTTCTCACACAAGTCATCAACAGGGAGATTCTCTTCAATATGTTCCATAGTGCATAGTCCTCTTAGGAAAAAAGAAAGTGCCGCTCTTGGAAGGGGCAGTTTAAACAGAGATGATGCAATTAATGGGGCTGCAAGAAGGAAAAGTAGGAGGAATGCTGTGACCTCTGGCTCCAAAGTACAGTGTCGGACTCAGATGTGACCTCAACATCATCCTGCTGTGACTGACTGTCATGAACCAGCGGGTGTGAACCCACTATGCCAAATGTTTTACCTCCTCTAAGGGCGTTGTCTAAGTTAACCCCTCAATCTTCACAGTACCCCTGATGGTGGGGATAGATTTTCCGGAGGGTAACACCAGATCCCTACCTCTTGAGAAGGATCGGCACACGAGGCAGCTAGGCCAGGCAGACCAGGAGGTACCTGAGCAAGGTACCAGAGGTACAGGCATTGTCAGCAGGCTGAGTCGTAACCAGGAGCAACAGTGCAGGACAAAAGGAAGAGAGCAGGGGCAAAGTCAAACAGGCAATTGGTCAGGGCAGGCGGCACAAGTACAGGTCCGGCAATCCGGATTGGCAACAGGAGAGTTAAGGCAAGCAGACAGTGATCAAACAGGTAGCTGAGTCCAGGAATACCAGTACGAGTCAGGAACACAAGCAGATATCAGTAACCTTAGCAGGACACTAGGATCTTGACACTGAGGCATCTGGGAAGGGGGATGAGCCACTTATATATATGCAGGAGAGCTAGGATTGGTCAGTGAGGTCACATGACCTAACCCATAAAGTACAGGAAGTGATGTGCGCCGGGCCTTAAGGAAGTGCTGCGGTGGTAAGCAGGGGAACAGCGGCGCACAGCAGCCACTGTTACACTGACATGAGAAGTGAGTCATCCAGTCCACAATCTCATCCTCTTTGTCCTCAATAGTAATGAAGTGGCTATTGGAAGCCAGGGAGAACTGACCCTCAGATGATGAGGCATGGGTCTTTCGTTTTCCACTGTTCTATTTTCAAGACATTTTAATATGAGGCCTATAAATTAAAAGTCTTGGGTTTCCTATAAATGAAAAGGCAAAACAGTACTAATTGCAATCTTTTTCTGTAATTTAAAGACAGAGTTGCAATGAAATGTCTCTCCCCTTCCACAAACTGCTGATTAGCAGATCAAGCTGTATTTTAGCCACTCATCCAATCAGGGCAAGCCTTCCTTTCCACTTCCTCCCAGTGTCATGTTATCCTGCATCTTCTTCCTTCCTGATTTTCCCCACCAATTTCCACAGTAAAATGGCCCCAGGTGCCTTCTTTACAGTCTTTTGTGAAATTCATAATGAATCTGATTAATTTAGAGTTGATTCACTCATCTCTAGTTCATCCAAATCAAACTGCAAAATATTTGTATTCAGCTGGAGTCTGAATTATTGGGAAATTCATGACGTTTTCAAGTTGTTGAAAGTCAGTCATCTTTACAAGTTATACTTGTGGGATAGGCTTATGTCCATATTTATTTATTTTTTAAACTATCATTGGAATGTCTTTAGGACTTTTTCTATGTATTAGTATATGTAAAGTACCTATCCACTTATCAGGCTTGCATAGTCAGATTTTGTGCAGGCACTCTGGTTAGTTGAGTCTAAAGCTACTTTCAAACTAGCGTTAATGTTTTCCGGTATTGAGATCCATCATAGGGTCTCAATACCGAAAAGAAACGCTTCTGTTTCATTGTCAATGGGGACAAAACGTAACTGAACATAACGGAATGCTCCAAAATGCATTCCATTTCGTTCTTATCCTGAGATGCGGAGCAAGCCGGATCTGTCATCACCCACAATGCAAGTCAATGGGGACCGATCCATTCTCTCTTACACAATAGAAAACGAATCCGATCCCCACTGACTTTCAATGGAGTTCATGACGGATCCGTGTTGGCCATGTTAAAGATAATACAACTGGGTTCGTTCATAACGGATGCAGATGGTTGTATTATCAGTAATGGAAGCGGATCCAGCAAAAACACTAGTGTGAAGGTAGCCTAAGAGTGGTAACAGGTCTTCAGAGCCTGCTGTGGGCAGGATGGATGGCTGCTCTTAGAGGGGCATTACCATTTGGGAAATAGGAGACATATCTCTAGGATATGACATAAATATCAGATAAGTGTAGGTTCACACTTTAGAACTCAGCCCTGTCCGCAGAATAGGGCACCCAAGATGAAGGGAGAGCAGCCAGTTGGCAACCCAAGAGCGCTATGTATCAGCCACTTTTGTGATCAGAAGAGCCTTTAGTGGTGGTGTTAAAGAGGACCTTTCACCGCTCCTGACATGCCTGTTTTTTTTAGCTTTATGCATTCCCCATGTAATAACAATACTGGAGCATCTATTCTTATGCTTCTATGTGTTGCCATTCCTCTATTATTTCTACTAGAAGTTATGAAATAATTGCTATTAGCCTTCAGTAAGGGTACAGAGGGGAGGTAACCAGTTGGGGGGGTGTCCCTGCACAGTCTGAAAATGGCAGTGCTGATTGGATAGAGTGAGTCTGTGCAGGGACACACACCCAACTTGTTGCCTCTCCTCTGTACCCTTACTGAAGGATAATAGCAATTAATTAATAAATGATTTTTAAATGTTCTTCATTGTTTGTATTGTTTACAGAGCATATTTACCCCTTACAGCAAATACCTAGCCCATTTTTTGGTTTTCAAATTATTTTTTTTTGCTCTCCACGTTCCAATAGCCATACATTTTTTACATTTTCCATTCATATAGCCATATGAGGGCTTATTTTTTGCGGGATAAGTTGTACTTTTTAAGGGCAACATTTAATTTACCATTTCTGTTATTGGAAAATGGGAACAAATTATATAAAAACTACTATTCTGCCAAGGCTTCTGGGGTTTTGACATCACAGCATTGCTAAAAATGACATGATTCCTTATTCTGCTACACAATAAGAATACAGTGATACCAAACTTGTATATTTGTTTTACTACTTTTTTACTACTGTTTTTCATTTTTGTTCTGTTACGTCGATCAGCATACAGGAAATAATGTTTTTAAATATTTTAATAGTTCAGACATTTTCTAACACGCCAATAGTTAATATGTTTATTTTTTAATCATTAATATATTTTTATATCTGAAATTGGGAAAGGTAGGTGGTTTAAACTTATATATATATATTTTTTTTTTACAGTGATATCTTTTAACCCCTTTAGGGGGCTAGAACCTGGGATCTTTTGATCCCTTGTCCTATTCACCCTATGTCACAGAAGGTGTACAGGAAACTAGAAGACACAAAATGAATATTCGACTCACTGGATGAAAAACTAAGGAACAAAAGGGAGAACCCTGCATCAGACCTGGCTCTCTCCCTGACTGCTCAGCCTATGCGAAAATACCAATGGTAGATGATCGCACATCCTCGTACCTCGACTGTATAACACCTGATCACCCTATTATAGTGAGGGGATACGGCCACCGGCTCCCTACACTTGATACTTATCTATAGAAGACTCAGAAGTAGGATCAGCGTGCACACACTCCAGGAAGGAATATAAACCGCAAAGTGAAGCAGTCTGGGAAGGGATTTAAAGAGATGCAATCAGTGCAACTACATGACAGCTGAGAGAGGCTAGCGAGATGAGAAAATGAAAGCAAAACAAAAGGAAGCTCAAGGAGGAGGTTCTGAAAGGCATCTGTCAGAGCTTCTCAGATGTCTGGTGGTGACAGTACCCCTCCTTCTACGAGTGGACTCCGGACACTCAGAGCCCACCTTCTCAGGATGGGACCTATGGAAAGCCCTGATGAGACGAGTGGTCTTAATGTCCGTCACTGGGACCCACATCCTCTCCTCAGGACTATAACCCCCCCAATGAACGAGGTACTGGAGAGAACCGCGGACAACACGAGAATCCACAATCCTAGAGACCTGAAATTTAAGATTACCATCAACCACAATCGGAGGAGGAGGCAAAGACGAGGGTACAATGGGTTGGACATAAGGTTTTAATAAGGACTTAGGAAAAACATTATGGATCTTCCAAGTCTGAAGAAGATCAAGACGGTAGGTAACAGGATTGATGACGGACAAGATTTTGTAAGGCCCAATAAACTTAGGACCCAACTTCCAGGAGGGAACCTTCAATTTGATATTCTTAGTAGACAACCACACCAGATCACAAACATTCAGGTCCGGACCAGGCACACGTCTCTTATCCGCCACACGCTTATATCTCTCACTCATGCTCTTTAGATTATCCTGAATCTTTTGCCAAATAGATGACAACGACGAGGAGATTCTGTCCTCATCAGGTAAACCAGAAGACCTCTCTCCAGAGAATGTCCCAAACTGCGGATGAAACCCATATGCACCAAAAAATGGTGACTTATCAGAGGACTCCTGACAACGGTTATTTAAAGCAAACTCAGCAAGGGACAAAAAAGAACACCAATCCTCCTGATTCTCCGCCGCAAAACAGCGCAGATATGTCTCCAGATTCTGATTGACACGCTCTGTCTGGCCATTCGACTGCGGGTGGAAAGCAGAAGAGAATGACAACCGAACCCCCAAGCGAGAACAAAAAGCCTTCCAGAATCTGTAAACAAACTGCGTGCCCCTATCAGAGACTATGTCTGAAGGAATACCATGCAATTTGACAATGTGATCAATAAATGCCTGCGCCAGCGTCTTAGCATTGGACAAGCCAGGAAAAGAGATGAAATGCACCATTTTGCTAAAACGGTCCACCACCACCAGAATCACAGTCTTCCCCGAGGAACGAGGCAGGTCCGTAATGAAGTCCATGGACATATGTGTCCAAGGACGGGAAGGAATGGGTAAGGGAAGGAGAGGACCTGATGGCCGTGAATGAGGAACTTTGGCACGAGCGCAGGTCTCGCAGGCTGCCACAAAACCCTAAACCGATTTACGAAACGCCGGCCACCAGAATCTCAGAGCGATGAGATCCAGTGTGGCTCTTGCCCCCGGGTGCCCAGCAAGGACAGTATCGTGGTGTTCCTTAAAAATCTTGTGTCTTAAAGCGAGAGGCACAAACAATCTCCCAGGAGGACAAAGATCAGGAGCCTCTGACTGGGCTACCTGAACCTCTGCCTCCAATTCAGGATAAAGAGCAGAGACCACCATACCTTCAGCCAAAATGGGACCCGGGTCTTCAAAATTCCCACCTCCCGGAAAACAACGTGACAGGGTATCCGCCTTCACATTCTTAACCCCAGGG
The DNA here is from genome assembly GCF_014858855.1 of Bufo gargarizans. Classification (NCBI taxonomy): domain Eukaryota; kingdom Metazoa; phylum Chordata; class Amphibia; order Anura; family Bufonidae; genus Bufo; species Bufo gargarizans. Next base: position 167,529,077 of record NC_058084.1, read on the forward strand.
CGGAACGCGACAACAAAATTAAACCTGGAAAAGAACAAAGACCATCGGGCCTGTCTCGGGTTCAGACGCTTGGCTGACTCCAAGTAGGCCAGATTCTTATGGTCAGTAAACACGGTAATAGGGTGTCTGGCTCCCTCTAGCCAATGGCGCCATTCCTCAAAAGCCAACTTGATGGCCAACAGCTCCCTATCTCCCACATCGTAATTTCTCTCTGCGGAGGAGAGTTTCTTCGAGAAAAAGGCACACGGTCGCCATTTGGTAGGAGAGGGACCCTGAGACAAGACCGCACCCACACCCACCTCAGAAGCATCAACCTCAACTATGAAGGGTAGAGAAATATCAGGTTGTACCAAGATTGGAAGCGGAAGCAAAACTCTCCTTGATATTAGAAAAGGCCTTACGCGCCTCTACCAACCAGGAGGAAAAATCTACCCCCTTTCTAGTCATATCAGTGAGTGGTTTAACAACAGAGGAATAATTCAAAATAAACTTCCTGTAATAATTGGCAAAGCCCAAAAAATGCATCAGCACCATCTGATTCTTAGGAAGCTCCCACTCAAGCACAGTGTGGACCTTCTCGGGGTCCATGCGAAAACCAGAAGCGGAGAGAAGAAACCCCAGAAATTGAATTTCTGGAACCGCAAACACACTTTTTCCAGTTTAGCGTACAATTTATTCTCCCGCAGGATGAGCAAGACCTGACGTAAGTGTTCCTTATGAGTTTTGAAATCAGGAGAAAAAATCTAAATGTCATCTAGATACACTAATACAAATTTCCCCATTAAATGATAAAAAATGCTGTTCACAAAATGCTGAAAGACAGCTGGAGCATTCATCAAACCAAAAGGCATAACCAAATTCTCAAAATGGCCCTCAGGGGTATTGAAGGCCGTCTTCCATTCGTCTCCTTCTCTGACCCTGACCAGGTTGTATGCCCCTCTTAGATCCAACTTGGAAAAAACATTAGCCCCAAAAATCTGGTTACAGGTCCGGGATCAGAGGAAGCGGATAAGGGTCATGAATTGTGATGCTGTTCAGCTCCCTGAAATCCAGACATGGTCTTAAAGAACCATCTTTTTTCTTAACAAAGAAAAAACCAGCGGCAACAGGTGACTTCGAGGGTTGTATGTGTCCCTTTCTCAGACTCTCAGAGATATAAGCACGCATAGCGACCCTTTCAGGTTGGGAGAGATTGTATAAACGAGATTTAGGCAGCTTGGCGCCTGGGGTGAGATTAATAGGGCAATCGTACTCCCTGTGCGGGGGCAAGTCCTGAACACCACTCTCAGAGAAGACATCCGAAAATTCTGAGAGAAAAGATGGTACAGACTTAGTAGAAACCTCAGAAACAGATGTCGTGAGACAATTCTCTCTGCAAAAGTCACTCCAACCATTTATTTGCCTCGCTTGCCAATCAATGGTGGGGTTATGTTTAGTGAGCCAGGGTAGCCCCAACACAAGAGGAGTAGGCAACCTGCTAAGGACGAAACATGACACATCCTCAACATGAGCATCACTCACAATCAAACGGATATTGTGAACTATGCCCTTTAACGATTTCTGAGAAAGTGGAGTGGAATCAATAGCAAAAACAGGTATATCCTTTCCCAAAGTGCATACCTGGAAACCATGAGTTATAGCAAAATGATCATCAATAAGATTGACAGCTGCTCCACTATCTACAAAAATCTCACAAAAAATGTTCTTGCTCTCTAGCGCCACCCTGGCAGGTAGGACAAAACGGGAATTACAAGCAAACGGAAAACCTTCAATTTCCGCATCAACCTTGCCAATGGTAACAGATGGAACATTTTTAAAGGATTTTTTTCTTTTAGTCTCTTTATTACTCTCAAAAGACTGTCTGAATCTCCTAGAGGGACAAACATTTGCCAAATGATTTATACCCCCACAACAGAAACAAACCTTCCTATGAGGACTGAATCTTCCACTGTCAGAGGCAATCAAACCAAGCTGCATGGGCTCCTGCTCAGAAGGGATTGAAAGCGACTGAGACCCCTGTGCAGTGAATGAGACCGCCGCACTGTCCTGGGACTGAGTATGACAGGAAGGAGTGATCTCTCCTCTCTCTCTAAGACGCCTGTCAATACGAACAGCCCGAGACATGGCAGAGTCCAAGGAGGTAGGTCTCTCATGAAAGGCAAATGCATCTTTCAATCCCTCTGAAAGACCATGGCAAAATTGACTTCGGAGTGCAGCATCATTCCAACCAGTATCAGCTGCCCATCTCCGAAATTCTGAGCAGTATATCTCTGCGGATTGTTTACCCTGACATAAAAGACGTAGTCTAGACTCAGCCAGAACAATACGATCCGGATCATCATATATCTGACCCAGGGCTAAAAAGAATTCATCCACTGAACGGAGGGGCCGTGCCCCCACCGGCAGTGAAAAGGCCCAGGACTGAGCGTTATCCCTGAGCAGTGAGATGATGATCCCCACCCTCCGTTCCTCATCACCAGAGGAATGGGGAAGTAGGCGAAAATGGAGTTTGCAAGCCTCTCTAAAACGAACAAAATTCTCACTACCCCCGGAGAACGTATCCGGGAGCGAGATCTTAGGCTCAGAACAAACTCTATGGGATCTGCATCGCTCTGCCTTAACTCACAGATGCCGTGATCGGTGTTGATATCGGCATCTGAGGAGTTAAATGATGGGTTTCAGCAGGATCGCCATTCCCTGACATTGCGGCCAGGTGTCTGCTATATGATGCTGTGACCTACGGGTATACCTGATTTCTAGTGATTCATGACTAGTGATGAGCGGCAGGGGTCATATTCGAATTCGCAATATTTCACGAATTTTTTTTAGAATATTCGTTGAATATTCGAAAATTCGAAAATTCGCGATTTTTTTCTTGAAAAAAATCGGCAAGGTAATGATTGTGTAATATGCGAATTTTCGTAATTCGAAATTTATTGCAAATTTTTATTGCGAATTTTTCAACTTGCAACTATTAGACAAAGAAGATTATAGCACTATATTAGCTAAATTGCTCTATATTCGATTTTTTGAATATTCGCTATATTGCTATAACAGTTTTTTCGAATATTCATAATATATAGCAATAAAGCGAATATTCGAAAAAAAACTAATATAGAGCAATTTAGCTAATATAGTGCTATAATATTTTTTTTTATAGTTGTAATTTTTTTCCAATCTGAACTTCAGATGAGAAAAAAATTACAACTATTAGACAAAGAAGATTATAGCACTATATTAGCTAAATTGCTCTATATTCGTTTTTTTCGAATATTCAATATATTGCTATAACTTCGTTTTTTCGAATATTTGTAATATTCTAAAACAAGAATATATAGCAATATAGCGAATATTCGAAAAAAACGAATATAGAGCAATTTAGCTAATATAGTGCTATAATCTTCTTTGTCTAAAAGGTGAAAAATTCGCAATAAAAAATTTGAATCCGAAAATTCGCATTACGAAAATTCGCATATTACACAATCATTACCTTGCGGATTTTTTCAAGAAAAAAAAATCGTGCATTTTCGAATATGACCCCTGACGCTCATCACTACTCCTAAAGTCAAGTATATTGCAGCCTTCTTATTGGCCCACAAGCTAGAAGCAGGAAAAATCTGGAAAAAAAAATCTGAAAAAAATCTGAAAAAATCGAATATTCGAAATTACGAATATATATAACTATATTCGAAATATTCGCGAATTTTCGAAGTACCTATATTCGCGATAAAAATTCGAAATTTGAATATTCGTGATCATCATCATGAATCATGACTAATTAATTAGTAACTAATCAAATTTCTTGGCAAACCTCAGAAAATTGGCCAAATCTAATTTTTCAAGACTTCTCTCATCTCTAATAGCTATGCCTGGATAACTTAGTGGTCTCACTTCAGTAAGTTGCATTTATCTTGTAGATAAAGTTAATAAGAGCAACTTGCTAATGTATTGTTATTATCCATATTGCTTCCTTTGCTGGCTGGATTCATTTTTCCATCACATAATACACTGCTCGTTTCTATGGTTACAGACTACCCTGCAATCCAGCATCGATGGCTGTGCTTGCACAATATAGGAAAAATAACTAGCCTATGTGAGCTCCCATGGTCCCGACCACCAGAGAGGCTGATGCTTTTTCCTATAGTGTGCAAGCACGAGCACCACTGATGGATTTGAGGTTGGTCTGTAACCATGGAAACGAGTAGTGTATAATGTGATGGAAAAATGAATCCAGCCAGCAAAGGAAGCAATATGGATAGTAACAATACATTCATAAGTGGCTTGTATTAACTTTCTCTACATGATAAATGCCACTTGCTGAAGTGAGACAACCCCTTTAACTCCTTTACACACCTTGGTGTAACTGTATTTCCAAGGTGTAGGAGGAATGTATGGAGCAGAAGTCTAAGGTATCATGAGATGAACTCCATAAGAATACTGCAACACTCTGTTCCAAGACCTTGGTTTCATCTGCACTCTAGTTTTCAGTGTCCAAAGATCAGATAATATCACTTAAACTCATATTGAGATCACTTTCAAAACATTTTGTAACCATTTAATAGATTTTTTTGAGATTAAGTCTAAAAATTCCATCTGCTTAAGCAGATGCTTGCTTTTTTCTACTTTCCCAAAAAGTCATATCTACTTTTACCTGCATTGCAGTCTCTGTGTCTACTTAATATGGAGCCATAGACACCATGTGCTTCTCTATGGTGCCACCAAATGGTACTGTATGATGGAAATATTTTGCCCAACAAACAATGCTTTTGGAGGTTAATAGTTTTGTACTATATAGTATGATAGACTCATTGTCTGATGGAGCATCAAATTGAGCATGAACCCATTTGAAAAATAGTAGTTAGCACTGGTGCCTTGCAGCACTGGGATTCTAGGGTCAAATCCAACCAAAGACAACATCTTCATGGAGTTTGTATATTTTCCCTTGGTTTCCGTGGGTTTCCTCCCACACGCCAAAAACATACTTATAGATAGTGATGAGCGGCAGGCAATATTCGAATTTGCGATATTTCGGGAATATTTGGGCAAATATTCGGCATGATTTCGTGAATTTGCCATTATTTTCTTGATTGCGAAAATCGGCAATGTTATATGGGCATATTGTGCGCGCAATACAGGCGTGGGTCACTTTTGCTACATTTTTCAAGCTGCTAGAAGTTTTCTTAGACTGGAGAAAATGGTTGGCAAGGCAGAACATTAAAATAGCTTTATATGCAGATAGAGTGCTCCAATATATTCACTATTGCGCAAATCGGCAATCAATGATGCGCATATTTTGGCGCAATACGTGCAACTTCACATTTTAGCAGGTCTGACTACATATTACTGATTGGTGCACTAAGTATTTCTATGAACTTGTGACATCACAGCACTATGTCTGTAGCATGTATGTATGGACAGCAGAACCTATCAGATACACTATATCAGGATATAACCTACACTATCTCCCACTAACTATCTATATTATATATATAAGCTAACTAACTATCTAATGTAATGACACAGAAAAGCACAGACAGCAATGACACTGCTGTCTCTCTCGGAACTGCAAAAAACTGCAAAAAATGGCTGCTGGGGCGGTTCTTATATAGTAAGGGCTAGGCAACTTTCCCATTGGTTGCTAGCGATGTTGCTAAGCTGTGACAAAGACATTGCAGCCTTCTCATTGGCTCACAAGCAAAAAGGTAGGGATCATGGGTTCAGATGAAAAAAAAATCTAGAATATTCGCAAATACGAATATATAGCACAATATTCTAAATCTTTGCAAATTCTCGAAGTGGCGATATTTGCGATTAAAATTAGTGATTTGAATATTTGCCCCCCAAAACTATTTATAGAGAGATTAGATTGTGAGCTTCATTGGAGACAGTGAGCAATGATAACGTCTGTAAAGTACTGTGGAATATGTGCTATATGTTAGTAATATAAGTAAGTAAATGCATTTGTAATTGTAGACATATAGTGGTAGATTATGACCCCAAAAACTAATATGCTACTTTGTAGATTTCAGAGGTTGTATGGAGTCCTTGTTTGTGCAATAGACCTTAGGCAACAATTGATTTCTCTGAAAACAGTACACGTTTATTCACATTTTAGTTTTACGCAACTATGCTTTCACTGTTACTTAACTTGATACTAAAAAAATTGCAGAAAAAGCGTCTTGTAGTCTAACAGTCATCATATTTTATTCTAAAGGTTATTGCATTATTCTTTATAAATGAAGACCAAATTAGAAAGAGTTGCCTGAAAAATGCTAGGCACTCTCAATACAGCAGACTAAGCCAGTTCAGAAAGGTTATTTAAAGTTTTAGTTGCACCGTATTTACAGATAATAAGTGATGGGGAGAATAAAAGGTTATTATTCTTCCAAAATAAAATAATGTCATTTTTTTATTTAATTAGCAAATTCTAAATGTGCTGATAAAGGACATTTGCTTGGAAGAAGTATTGTATTGTGTAACAAATACAAATTAATTGACTATGGAAACATAATAATAGATGAACCATAAAACCGCCATACCTCAAGCAGTAAATAAAATAGATCTCTTCTGGGGTCATGTCATATTCACTGGCAAAAAATATTCATGTCTTATTTGCTGCGTAGTTACAATTAAATGTATAATACATCCAGTATATAGAGAGTTTTTACGTTATATATCACAAAATAATTACATATTCTGATCTTCTAACCTTTCATTTGTTAAACTACTTGGAGCCACTTATCTATTTTTTCCTTTCATTTCCATTCACTATACAATTTTCAGCATCTATCAATCTATTAGAGATGAGCGAATTTAAAAAAAATTAGATTCGCTTGTTCGCCATTTTTTTTTTATATTCGGTTTCAATCCGAATATACTTGCAGAGAATTTTGTTTAAAAAGCGGCTATTTCCTGGCTGCAGAGAACCTTTTATAGTGGTGTCGAACACTGTGACTTACAGTAAAACGCATAGGGAGTCTGATTTGGTAGTGAAATAATACTGTGAGTCCGTATGACATGCAGATGACAGGCGTCGCTCTTAGAATCACTGCACACTTTACTTATTTGGGTAGTCACAGGGCCAAAACTGACCAAATAATTCAAGGATAAACTCAGCCTTACAGGTCAACGTTAGCGCCAAGAAGAATCGCACTCGTTAGCTGATTCCACATAGATGTCTACAGAAACTGTTCTATTAAACACTTATACAAGTAGAGCCCCCGACAGAGTGGAGAGGGTGTCAGCAGTAAGTTGTGTTGACGTCACTGATTATTTTGCCCTTCCTCTTATCCGTCAGAACAATAACCCACAAAAAATGGATCCTGTCTGTGGAGCATCCGCCTTCACTCGGTCTGCATTTGGTCAGTAATCCATCAGTATTGCTAATGCCCAAAAAAAAAGGAGTAGATCCAAAGCAGAAATGACAGAAATTGAATATTCGCATGTCTTCTGTGTTTTGTACCCACTCCTGCTTTTGGCTACCAAATCACAAGCCAATTCTGATAGGACCATACAGGCCTTACAGCTGCTACACAGAGAGGATCTGTTGTGCATCTAATTTTTATTTCCTTCTGAAAGATCAGAAGAAGGGTCAAATAAATGATGATGTCAGCCAAGCCAAAAAGGCAAAATAGTGACCCAGTTATGAAGTGGGGAATGTGGGAACAGCATGAGAAGTCCACAGAGTGGCCCTATGACATGGTGGTGAGGTTGAAGAAGCATGAGGAGACCAAAGATTGGCCCAATGACAGCGTCTGGAGGTGGCGGCAGCATCAGGAGGCCAAAGAGTGTGCACAATGACAGAGTGTGGAGGTAGCAGCAGCATGAGGAGGCAAGATGGCATAGTGTAGAGGTGGCGGCAGAATCAGGAGCCACAGAGTGGCAAGGTGATGTATTATGGAGGTAGTAGCAGCATCAGGACATGACAGGGTGGCAAGGTGACATATTGTGGAGGTAGCAGCATCAGGAGACCACAGAGTGACCCAGTGACAGAGTGTGGAGGTGGCTGGCAATGACAGTACCCGCTGACGATGGTGGATGTAGGAAGGAGCACTTGGCATCAGATATGTGGCATCAGGCAGGTGGCAGCATCAGAATAGTTGCTGAGGCAGGCAGCCAGAAGATTTCGGTCTCTTTTGTCAAAGTGTTGGTGAGGCACCATTATGATCTAGTCTGATGCATCAGGCATTGGTGGGTAGAAATCCTGGCTGATCCACACCTGATTCATCTTGACAAAGGTCTGTCTCTCCACAAATACAGTTTGGCTGTCCAGTAGTCCAGCGGATTTTCTGGCAGGGTGCAAGTATGCCACCACCTGCTGCTTCAGGTTCTGCTCTATGTCTAGCTGCTGTTGAGTAGTTTCTTCATTAGGTGGGTGAAGAAATCTGCTCATTAGCAACTCTAAACTCAGGCTGCTGCTGATGGAGCTGGTACTGCTCCTACCACCCCACCTCTCCCCAGTAGCCATGGCAGTGGAACATGAGCGCAGAGGGACCAGCGAGAGGATTATAGGCAGATAGGCAGCGGACAACTAACTATATAGGATGTCTCTATAGTAGTTCAGTTTGTCCTCCCTCTCAGTGGGTGTAAAAAAGGTCCCCATTTTGGACCAGTAGCAAGAGTCCTACAAGGTGGAAAGCCAGAAGTAATCCCTCTGCCAAATGGTGGCAATTTGGCTGTCACAATGCAAGCAAGTGAGCATGCAGTGGGCCATTTGTGCAAGTGACTCGGAGGGACTCCTGCCTCCATCTCCACTGCATACTGCAATGGTGTGTCTGGGTCCTCTGCATCGTCTTCCTCATCACCCTGTAGCTCCTCTGGCTGCTCCTGCTCCTCCTCTCCTGTCACCTGTGTAGAAAAGCCACCTATTTTGTTACACATTGCTTGTGCTCCAATGTCCTCCTCCTCCAGTTCAGCCCACACAGGGCTCATGTGGCCTTGAGATGTAGGCACCACATCTCCAGTCCCCTGACCAGTCAGATTTACCATCATCTGTTCTAGGACATGAAGCAGTGGAATAATGTTGTCAATCCCATAATCCTGGCGACTGACAAATACCATGGCCTTCTCAAAGGGCCTGAGCAAACGGCAGGTGTCACCCATTAGCTGTTACTGGCTGACATCAACGTTACACAGGGGAGTACTCCTGTCCACTTGGATCATCAAGAAATCGTTGATGGCCTTTCTCTGTTTGTATAATCGGTCCAACATTTGGAGGGTGGAATTCCAATGTGTGGAAATGTCGCATATCAGCCTATGTTGGGGGATGCCGTTCTGCTGCTTCAGCTCAAGGAGGTTGTGCTTTTCAGTTTACAAGTGGCTGAAGTGCATGCAAAGTCTCCTGGCCATTTTTAGGATGTCTTGCAGATGGATGGAAGACTTCAGAAAAAGCTTGACAACCAGATTGAACACGTATGCCATGTAGGGCTCACTATGGTTCCGATTTTGAGTTGCCGTGGAGAAAGCCAGGATTCGATTTCTTGCTGAAGGACACGGTGTAGTGTGACTCCGTTTGCCAAGGCAAACGAGGTTCAGAACAGCGTGAGATTGATGAGAGGGGTTACACATGACTTGCATACACTTTATGCCTCCACCATAATTCTCGGATCTCTACATGAAAATAATGTATTTGCTGTAAATCGCGAGAGGTGCATAGCTCGAGACATTGACTTCACAAAAGATACAGAGCAGCAGAGTTCAGCCACCTCTATTTGCTTCCCGCTGTTTACTGCTTCTGAAATATGGAGTCCTTTTGTTATGACTTTGCACAGGGAGCAAGAATGTTATGCACAATTCTGATGGAACTCCTGATCTTAATAAACTGGACTTGGACTCCAAAGCAGAGGCTCTTTTGTCATGTTTTGTGTGCTGGGGAGATCGAATGCCGTTGGAGCAGATAAAAACACATGAATATTTTCAACTTACTGAAGCTGCTTGATTAAATTGTGAATAAATAGTAAAGGCAAAGTCTGCTGGTGTGTTGTCACCAGCGTCTTTATTATGTTTACTGCAGGACCCACAACAACGGTCCATATAACAAAAGGAGGTCTTGTCTTGTCAATTGTTTTTCTAACTCATGTTTCTTTTTATATCCCTCCTGGTTCTCTGCTTTCTGTTTCTTAACCTTTTTATTTCGTCTATCATACCAATATGGTGCATAAGTAAGCCAATTTCCCCCTCCCAACTTCATATACTGCATGTCCCACTGGGGGTCTGGACCATAATATGGGTAAGCTTCAGTGTCACCCAAACATAACCCTTTTACCATGTCCATATGTAAGGTGTTATTAGCCCCTTCCTGAGGGAAGAAATGTATACTCTTCATCCCCTCTATCCATCCATATTATCCACCCAGTAATAAATAATAATCAGTACCACAGACCCGGGATACATAATCCTTACATGTTTCCATGTTTCCCCTACATGTGGGGGTGGGGGGGTGGGGGGTGGAGAGACCTTTCCTTGCTTTGCACCCGGAGGCAGAGCTGAATTCTCCCCAGGACTGGCTGTACTGAGCCCTAAAGGCTCCAACAATTCCTGTCAACTGGTTCAGAGGACTTATGTCTATGCTCAACTTCCTTCTCAATGGACTGTTAGTATTATCCCTTCAAACCGTCACTTGCGTTCACTAGTTTCTGGGTTAGCGGGTCTCCCCTCGCCAGAATAGTGGGGCATCTTACAGTTATCCAGGATGCACATAATAAAGTTAGTACAGTTTTTACAGTATCATTTGCTGCTTACCTTTAGCATAAAAATTGCTTAAGGCTTCACAATATTATAACATAAAAGAGGGCATAAAGAAAGCAACAGATAGAAATTGGCTGACAAAGAGAAATCAGGGTGCAGACACTATTTTAATTCTTCCCAAAAGAATTCCTCTTTTAAATCCTTCCCTAAAGAATTTATTTGTTAGACTTGGCTACTCAGTAGTCTATTTATAGTCTATCTTGCCTAAAGATAGATACTGTTCCTTTCAGTGTGTCTAAAGTGGATTCAAAATAGAAGCAACTGAATTTTTTTTTCGGAAAGCATCGGAATGTCCCCAGTCCTTAACCACTACTGAACCGCCGCAGGCCCTGTTATTCCTCCTGGACGCATCGGGGCATCATCTCGCGAGACGCGAGATTTCCTGTGAACGCGCGCACACAGGCGCACGCGTTCACAGGAACTGCAGGTAAACTAGCTGATCTACAGCCTGCCAGCGGCGATCGTTTGCTGGCAGGCTGTCGATGCGATTTTTTTTAACCCTGAAAAGGTATATTAGACGCTGTTTTGATAACATCGTCTAATATACCTGCTGCATGGTCCTCTGGGGGTTCCTTTTGCTTGGATAGACCACCAGAGGACACAGGCAGCTCTGTAAAGTAGCACCAAACACCACTACACTACACCCCCCCTGTCAATTATTAACCCCCTGATCACCCCATATAGACTCCCTGATCTCCACCCTGTCATTGATCCCCCCCCTGTCATTGATTACCCCCCTGGAAGGCTCCATTCAGATGTCCGTATGTGTTTTGCGGATCCGCGGTGTCTGTGTTTTGCGGATCCGCAAAACACATACGGATGTCTGAATGGAGCCTTACAGGGGGTGATCAATGACAGGGGGGTGATCACCCCATATAGACTCCCTGATCAACCCCCTGTCATTGATCACCCCCCTGTAAGGCTCCATTCAGACATCCGTATGTGTTTTACAGATCCACGGATCCATGGATCGGATCCGCAAAACACATACGGACGTCTGAATGGAGCCTTACAGGGGGGTGATCAAGGACAGGGGGGTGATCACCCCACATAGACTCCTTGATTACCCCCCTGTCATTGATCACCCCCTGTAAGGCTACATTCAGACGTCCGTATGTGTTTTACGGATCCATGGATCGTGTCCGCAAAACACATACGGACGTCTGAATGGAGCCTTACAGGGGGGTGATCACCCCATATAGACTCCCTGATCACCCCCCTGTCATTGATCACCCCCCTGTAAGGCTCCATTCAGAGGTCCATATGTGTTTTGAGGATCCACGGATCCATGGATCGGATCCACAAAACACATACGGATGCCTGAATGGAGCCTTACAGGGGGTTATCAATGACAGGGGGGTGATCAGGGAGTCTATATGGGGTGATCACCCCCCTGTCATTGATCACTCCCCTGTAAGGCTCCATTCAGATGTCCGTATGTGTTTTGCGGATCCGTAGATCCGCAAAACACGGCCACCGCGGATCCGCAAAACACGGACACTGCGGATCCGCAAAACACGGACATCGCGGATCCGCAAAACATGGACACCGGGGATGTGCTTTCCGCATTTTGCGGATCCGCACAGTGCCAGTACTATATAGAAAATGCCTTTTTTAGAATAGGACATGTTCTATAGGCTCTACAAAAAACGCAGTGTTCGCCTGATCAGGCCTGATCTTGTGCGCACACTTGCGTTCAGTCCGCCCCACCGCAGTGACAGAAATATTTTTTTTCTGATCACTGCAAAAACACCGTAAAATCGCTGCAGCGCTATAAAAAGATCACTTTTGAGGGGCATGGCGAGTTCATAGAAGATTTTTTTTTTTTTGACACAAGTTAGCGGAAATTTTTTCTTTTTTTTTTTTCTTACAAAGTCTCATTTTCCACTAACTTGTGACAAAAAATAAAATCTCACATGAACTCAACATACCCCTCACAGAATCCAAATGCGTAACATTTTTTAGACAATTATATTCCAGACTTCTTCTCACGCTTTAGGGACCCTAAAATGCCAGGGCAGTATAAATACCCCACATGTGAACCCCATTTCGGAAAGAAGACACCACAAGGTATTCGCTGAGGGGCATATTGAGTCCATGAAAGATTGAACTTTTTGTCACAAGCGGACAGGGAGACTTTGTGAGAAAAAACTAAAAAAAAATCAATCTCCGCTAACTTGAGCCCAAAAAAATAAAAAATTCTAGGAACTCGCCATGCCCCTCATGGAATACCTTGGGGTGTCTTCTTTCCAAAATGGGGTCATTTGTGGGGTATTTATACTGCCCTGGCATTTTAGTGGCCCTAATGAGTGTGAAGTAGTTTGAAATCCAAATGTGTTAAAAATGCCCTGTGAAATCCAAAAGGTGCTCTTTAGAATTTGGGCCCCTTTGCCCACCTAGGCTGCAAAAAAGTGTCACACATGTTGTATCGCCGTACTCAGGAGAGGTAGGGCTATGTGTTTTGGGGTGTCTTTTTACATATAACCATGCTGGGTGAGATAAATATCTCTGTCAAATGACATTTTTGTATAAAGAAATGGGAAAAGTTGACTTTTAGAGAGATATTTCTCTCACCCAGCATGGGTATATGTAAAAAGACACCACAAAATACATTGCCCAACTTCTCCTGAATACGGCGATACCACATGTGTGACACTTATTTGCAGCCTAGGTGGGCAAAGGGGCCCAAATTCTAAAGAGCACCTTTAGGATTTCACAGGACATTTTTTTACACATTTGAATTTCAAACTACCTCTTGGGGATCTTGGACACCACTTCAACACTTGGCCAGGGGCTCGGTGGAGCTGATGTTGTGTATTATCCTAATGAGAAAGATTTCATAATAAGGATTTGGAGAAAGGGCAGAGGGATAGCAGAGTAGGGAGAGGCTGGTGCTGCTACTAGGGGGCTCATACCATGGAGGAGTAATAAAGCCCACCATAATGTCCCCCCCAGTAGAAATAATTATCCTTATAATGTGACAGTGCAAAAAATACCCCCGTGTAATGCCCCCAGTTGAGCTAATGTCCCCATAGTCTGTACCCCCATAATGTGCCAGTATAAAATACCCCAATATAATGCCCCCAGTAAATGCCTCCATAGTGCTCCTCTGCCCCCCATAATGCACCAGTATAAAATGCCCCAGTAGATGCCCTCAGTGTCCCCCATACTTTGCAAGTATAAAATACCACTTCTTAGTGCCCCCATAGATGACCCCATAGTACTCCTCTCCCCCTTCCCCATAGTACCTACCATAATGTGTCCCAGTATAACAGAGCCCCCCCATATAAAATACCCCTTCTTTGTGGCCTCAGTAGATGCCCCTATAGTGCCCCCAATCATGTGCCAGTAATACAAACCGGATTCCCCAAAAGTTGGGACACTATACAAATCGTGAATAAAAACTGAATGCAATGATGTGGAGGTGCCAACTTCTAATATTTTATTCAGAATAGAATCACGGAACAAAAGTTTAAACTGAGAAAATGTACCATTTTAAGGGGAAAATATGTTGAATCAGAATTTCATGCTGTCAACAAATCCCCAAAAAGTTGGGACAAGGCCATTTTCACCACTGTGTGGCATCTCCCCTTCTTCTTACAACACTCAACAGACGTCTGGGGACTGAGGAGACCAGTTTCTCAAGTTTAGAAATAGGAATGCTCTTCCATTCTTGTCTAATACAGGCCTCTAATTGTTCAATCGTCTTGGGCCTTCTTTGTTGCACCTTCCTCTTTATGATCCGCCAAATGTTCTCTGTAGGTGAAAGATCTGGACTGCAGACTGCCCATTTCAGTACCCGGATCCTTCTCCTACGCAGCCATGATGTTGTGATTGATGCAGAATGTGGTCTGGCATTATCTTGTTGAAAAATGCAGGGTCTTCCCTGAAAGAGATGACGTCTGGATGGGAGCATATGTTGTTCTAGAACCTGAATATATTTTTCTGCATTCATGGTGCCTTTCCAGACATGCAAGCTGCCCATGCCACACGCACTCATGCAACCCCATACCATCAGAGATGCAGGCTTCTGAACTGAGCCTTGATAACAACTTGGGTTGTCCTTGTTCTCTTTGGTCCGGATGACATGGCGTCCCAGATTTCCAAAAAGAACTTTGAATCGTGACTCGTCTGACCACAGAACAGTCTTCCATTTTGCCACACTCCATTTTAAATGATCCCTGGCCCAGTGAAACCGCCTGAGCTTCTGGATCTTGCTTAGAAATGGCTTCTTCTTTGCACTGTAGAGTTTCAGCTGGCAACGGCAGATGGCACGGTGGATTGTGTTAACTGACAATGGTTTCTGGAAGTATTCCTGAGCCCATTCTGTGATTTCCTTTACAGTAGCATTCCTGTTTGTGGTGCAGTGTCATTTAAGGGCCCGGAGATCACGGGCATCCAGTATGGTTTTACAACCTTGACCCTTACGCACAGAGATTGTTCCAGATTCTCTGAATCTTCGGATGATGTTATGCACAGTTGATGATGATAGAGGCAAAGTCTTTGCAATTTTTCGCTGGGTAACACCTTTCTGATATTGCTCCACTATCTTTCTGCGCAACATTGTGGGAATTGGTGATCTTCTACCCATCTTGGCTTCTGAGAGACACTGCCACTCTGAGAAGCTCTTTTTATACCCAATCATGTTGCCAATTGACCTAATTAGTGTAAATTGGTCATCCAACTCTTCTATATGCTCAAATTTACTTTTTCCAGCCTCTTATTGCTACTTGTCCCAACTTTTTTGGGATTTGTTGACACCGTGAAAATTTGAATCAACGTATTTTTCCTTTGTAATTATACATTTACTCGGATTAAACGTTTGATCTGTCATCTACGTTCTATTACAAATAAAATATTGACATTTGCCATCTCCACATCATTGCATTCAGTTTTTATTCACAATTTGTTTAGTGTCCCAACTTTTTGGGAATCCGGTTTGTAAAAGCACTCCCCCCCAATCATGTGCCAGTAATAAAAGCACTCCCCCCAATCATGTGGCAGTAATAAAAGCACTCCCCCCCAATCATGTGCCAGTAATAACAGCCCCCCATTATGTGCCAGTAATAACAGCCCCCCCCCATTATGTGCCAGTAATAACAGCCCCCCAATTATGTGCCAGTAAAAACAGCCCCCCATTATGTGCCAGTAATAACAGCCCCCCCATTATGTGCCAGTAATAACAGCCCCCATTATGTGCCAGGAATAACAGCCCCCTCCCATTATGTGTCAGTAATAACAGCCCCCCATTATGTGCCAGTTATAACAGTCCCCCCATTATGTGCCAGTAATAACAGCACCCGATTATGTGCCAGTAATAACAGCCCCCCATTATGTGCCAGTAATAGCAGGCCCCCCATTATGTGCCAGTAATAACAGCCCCCCATTATTTGCCAGTAATAACAGCCCCCCCATTATGTGCCAGTAATAACAGCCCTCCCCAGTAAAAGTATTGTATATCTAAAAAAATAAATAAACACTTATACTTACTTCCTTGGCAGCAATGCGATGCAGGCCTCTTCCAGCCTGTGTCCCGCGCTGTTCGGCAGCCTATCAGAGGAACAGGGAAGGGACACACCTCTCCCCTCTCCTCCGCACAGCCTTCTGTATCGCTGTCCTGAGGACAGCGATACAGATGACTATGGAGATGAGCGCTTCCACAGTGGAAGTTCCCTGTGCCCCGCCGCCACTGCCCCCACCGCCCCCACCTCTGAGCATCTGGGGGGGGGGATTGCCCTGTTGCCAACCCCCCCTGTATCTGCCACTAGTGCTAGGACTACTGAGGACCAGTGAGCAAACCACATGCCGTGGGAACATCAGCCTTACAGCTGTAGCCTAGGTGAGATAAACTTTTTATGCTAGTAGTTAGTCCCAGACGGGAAGGTTTTTTGTTTTTGTGATTTGTAAGGCTACTTTCACACCGGAGTTAGGTCAGATCCGTCTTGTATCTGCACAGACGGATCCGCACCGATAATGCAAACGCTTGTATCTGTTCAGAATGGATCTGTTTGCATTACCATGAACCATATCATTGTTCAAGTTAATGCAAACTGATCCGTTTTGACTTACACTGAAAGTCAATGGGAGGCGGATTTGTTTTCAATTGCACCATATTGTGTCAGTGAAAACTGATCCGTCCCCATTGACCTCTATTGTAAGTCAGGATGGATCCATTTGGCTCCACATCGTCAGGCGGACATCAAAACTCTGCAAGCAGCGTTTTGGTGTCCGCCTCCAGAGCGGAATGGAGACTTAACGAAGGCAAACTGATGCATTCTGAATGGATCTGAACGGATCCTTATCCATTCAGAATGCATTGGGGCTAAACTGATCCGTTTTGGGCCGCTTGTGAGAGCCCTGAAATGGATCTCACAAGCGGACCCAGAAACGCCAGTGTGAAAGTAGCCTTACTGAAATACTGGAAATCCTGGGTTCCACTAAAGAAAGCACGTGTTGATTTAAACCTCATGAAACTGGATCCTAATAAAAGTGACGTGAACTTTATGCCACCCATGCCTCCTTGAGTGTCCCTAACTGTACGCTAACCCCCGCAGGCTTACAATATATACTCATGGCGAGGTAGAGATGTATGATGTAACCTGCTGATTTGCTACGTGTCACACCAGGTAATAAGTAATCATTTGTAAACGGATGAAACATTTTATTTCATAACATATACATTACAGAGTGTTGGCGAGAGATACAAAAGTAATGTAAGCAATGTACCTGGGCATATTCTGTCACGGATCTCTCTGATCCGCTCTTAGTTCCTCCCCTTCAAATCTGACCATTTCTTTAATATGACCACCCTAGGGTGCCTGCTATTAAACTTCTATCACGATCGGCGTGACTATCACATATGTGACACAGAGGGAGGGAAAGAGGAAGGCCCTGCCCAAGTGAGAGGGAAGTTGGTGACCCCTGACTCACCTTGCGGCTGGCACCTGGCTGCCCTGACGTCCCTAGACGGGTTCCTCACCCGTACGCCGATCACGTGCCTAAAACCCTGGCTTTCCCTAAGATGAGCCCTAGATAGTGAACAGGGCGGTGGGAACACTAGTCCGCACCACTAGCTCTAAAGGAAAACACCAAGGGAAGGACAGACAATACAGACTAAACATATAATCCCAGGTGGGTGACAACAGGAGACAACAAAAAGCCCAACAGGGATCGGGAGGGAAGCACTCTGGAACAACAACCAGGATTCACAGCTCCAGTGGGTCAGTGTTGATGTCTAGGCAGGAAGCTCTATAACTGGCAACTAGAGAAGTGTGAGAGGAGAATATAAGGAGGTTGGGAGTGGCAGACAGGAAACAGCTGAGGAGGAGAAGCTACGGATCCCTGAGTGAGACAAAAAGGATTGCAAGGCAAACACAGAAAACAATCACTAAGAAACAACGTGATCTTTAGACATAGAGCGCGCAGCCACCCGCTGCGACTTCCTGACCCCGGGTATAACGGAGTCAGACGTGGCTCTTGACACCCTCGTGACAACTTCCTTAAGAGCTCAAAACGGATCTCACCCACAATCCTCTGCTTCAACATGCGCTGCAGGATAAAGATGCAAGCATATAATCCCAATAATTTTTTAATACAAGTACAAGTACAATTACGTGGGCACTATTTTCTTTAACACTGAGTTGCCACATTCTGGCACTGTGTGAACTTTGTATAACTGGCAATTTTTGCCACATTATAGCACTATGTGGGTTCCATGTAGGCTCAGTGTGGCTGTACCTCGCATAGTCTTGGAACTATTTAGCACTATGTGGGCCAATAATCCAAATCATCCAAAGCCAAGTATCCCCTACCCAAACAAATCAGGTTAAAGTACCTTCAAGGCTATGTTCAAACTCTGTGTTGCCATTAAAATCCCAACATAAGCACACTGCAGTAACTCAGAAATAGACATGACATATACTCTATCGGTGCTTGTACCAAAGGTTGAGAAATTAGGCGCTACAGGATCATTTTGTTCATTGGAAAGCCATTCCCTAGCCTATAAGAGAACTGTAGACCATAGACAACATAGACAAAATGACAGCTACTGTTCTTCAGTATGTCCTGAAATAATTCATGACTCATTTTATTTATACTGTGCTCTACAAAGTCTTGAGCCATAATGTAGCTTTCAGGGTTTTTGTAGTCTTTAAGACTTTACTTTAAATCATGGCATTATTATGCATTGTTAAAACTACTAATCCCATAAACTAAATTATATTTAGGATTCTGGTTTGATTGTTAAAAAAGTGCTAGGATAAATATTCAGCATTGATGAGATATTGTAGAACATCGCCTGCAGATTGGTGTTTTGAATGACAGGTACAAATATTTAACATGAGTACATGATTATGAAAGCAATTATGAAACACCTTTCTTATGAATTTTGTATCCTTCTTAGATCATTTTTGGTTGGAGAGTACATTATCACTGAATTTTAAACTTCTTATTTTCCAATTTTCACTGAATAATGCTTTCTTTTTTTTTTTTTTTTTTTTTTAAAGAGTAAATTAAGCTCAGTGGCTTTCACACTGCTGGGTAACAGAAAAATTTGAATTATAAAATAGTCTCTGTCTATGCAGGTAATAATCAGTGCATATAACTACAGGTGGGTATTCCATATGCAGCTTAAATAGATCATCAATTATATTTCATGATATAAAAAATGTTAGAAGTTAGCAGGATACTTAGAATAAACACTTTGAAAATATAAAAAAAATTCCCACAAAGACAGGAATGTTTCTTCCCAAATCTGTATTCATTCAGTCACTGCTTTAGCAGTCTTATATGAAAGTTGAAAAGTGTTATCATCTAATTGGTCAGGCGCTATGACAAGCCGTATGCAAGACAGCACAGATCTAAAACTGGCTAATTTGCTAAAGAGTTTGTTATGGAAGACCTACTTCATGGGATTCAACAATTTCCCCATGCAGTCCCAGATGCTTAGGTAGTCCCTTGTGCAACTGCAAAGGTATACATATGATACATCCACCTCTGGTTTTGAAATATGCACCAAATAGGAAGCAAAATAAAAAAGCTAAAACTACACAGCTTCTCAGTGGGCATCGCACCACAAGGTTCTGAGCATCTAAAACCAAGAGCAGTATGGAGATTATATATTCCCTTCTGTTTATATTGGTTTCCTCAAACAAAGCTAATAGATTAGCTGTATGGTTCTGCAAGTGGTTCTGTTTTTGGGAAACAGACTCCCTTTCACACAAACATTTTTGGGATCTTTCTGACTATATGATAGAAAAGTAGTCAAAAACATTGGGGCAAATAAATTAATCCTGCCTAACAGCGTCAGACTGAAGCCCCCTGGGCCCACCAGAGGCCCACGCTCTGTGAATACAGGATCTTTTGGTACTCTGGTGATCCAGTGTGACCCTGCTGTCTAATACTTAGACAGTGTAAAGTTAGACAGTGGCAATCTAAAGATTCAACTAAATTATCAAAGTGGTTCATGCTGGATGATAAATGTTGTACATGCTTAGATACCTTTGTCTAACTTTACACCGACTATTGGTTGGTTTACTTTGCACCAAAACTCTGAACAAATTTGCACAATTAATTTGCTGCACATAGGCACATCATCAGCCATACCCCTTTACTGCTAAGCCACATCCTTTATAACAGTGGTGGCAAACCTATGGCACAGTTGCCAGAAGCAGCACTCAGAGCCCTCTCTGTAGGCACCCGCACCCTGGAAAAAGTCTACGGTGTACCAGTATGCCTTAGACTTTTCCTGCCATTCATCAGCGCAGGGCGTACTATGAACAGCACAGACAGCGCATTGAATGTAAGCAGGCTATTATAGCTAACTGATAAAAGTACATGGAATATATACTATATTGGACTGTAGTATGCAGGTTAAATTGCTGTGTTGGCACTTTGCAATAAATAAGTGGGTTTTGGATTGCAGTTTGGGCACTCAGTATGTAAAAGGTTCACCATCACTGCTCTAAAACTAAACATTGCCCCTTTGTTTGGCATGTGGCAAAAACTGCAATGCAAAGCATGTATGCTATTTTTTGGCACACATTAAGCCAATATTCCTGTGCTTTTATGAAATATCCCCATTTACCAAATACACCAAATATATATATATATATATATATATACAGGTCCTTCTAAAAAAATTAGCATATTGTGATAAAGTTCATTATTTTCTGTAATGTACTGATAAACATTAGACTTTCATATATTTTAGATTCATTACACACCAACTGAAGTAGTTCAAGCCTTTTATTGTTTTAATATTGATGATTTTGGCATACAGCTCATGAAAAGCCAAATTTCCTATCTAAAAAAAATAGCATATTTCATCCGACCAATAAAAGAAGTGTTTTTAATACAAAAAAAGGCAACCTTCAAATAATTATGTTCAGTTATGCACTCAATACTTGGTCGGGAATCCTTTTGCAGAAATGACTGCTTCAATGCGGCGTGGCATGGAGGCAATCAGCCTGTGGCACTGCTGAGGTGTTATGGAGGCCCAGGATGCCTCGATAGCGGCCTTAAGCTCATCCAGAGTGTTGGGTCTTGCGTCTCTCAACTTTCTCTTCCCAATATCCCACAGATTCTCTATGGGGTTCAGGTCCGGAGAGTTGGCAGGCCAATTGAGCACAGTAATACCATGGTCAGTAAACCATTTACCAGTGGTTTTGGCACTGTGAGCAGGTGCCAGGTCATGCTGAAAAATGAAATCTTCATCTCCATAAAGCTTTTCAGCAGATGGAAGCATGAAGTGCTCCAAAATCTCCTGATAGCTAGCTGCATTGACCCTGCCCTTGATAAAACACAGTGGACCAACACCAGCAGCTGACATGGCACCCCAGACCATCACTGACTGTGGGTACTTGACACTGGACTTCAGGCATTTTGACATTTCTCTCTCCCCAGTCTTCCTTCAGACTCTGGCACCTTGATTTCCGAATGACATGCAACAGTCCAGTGCTGCTTCTCTGTAGCCCAGGTCAGGCGCTTCTGCCGCTGTTTCTGGTTCAAAAGTGTCTTGACCTGGGGAATGCGGCACCTGTAGCCCATTTCCTGCACACGCCTGTACACGGTGACTCTGGATGTTTCTACTCCAGACTCAGTCCACTGCTTCCGCAGGTCCCCCAAGGTCTGGAATCGGTCCTTCTCCACAATCTTCCTCAGGGTCCGGTCACCTCTTCTCGTTGTGCAGCGTTTTCTGCCACACTTTTTCCTTCCCACAGACTTCCCACTGAGGTGCCTTGATACAGCACTCTGGGAACAGCCTATTCGTTCAGAAATTTCTTTCTTTGTCTTACCCTCTTGCTTGAGGGTGTCAATGATGGCCTTCTGGACAGCAGTCAGGTCGGCAGTCTTACCCATGATTGGTGTTTAGAGTTAATTAGTTGATTCAGATGATTAGGTTAATAGCTCGTTTAGAGAACCTTTTCATGATATGCTAATTTTTTGAGATAGGAATTTTGGGTTTTCATGAGCTGTATGCCAAAATCATCAATATTAAAACAATAAAAGGCTTGAACTACTTCAGTTGGTGTGTAATGAATCTAAAATATATGAAAGTCTAATGTTTTTTAGTACATTACAGAAAATAATGAACTTTATCACAATATGCTAATTTTTTGAGAAGGACCTGTATATACAGACGTGGACAAAATTGTTGGTACCCTTTGGTCAATGAAAGAAAAAGTCACAATGGTCACAGAAATAACTTTAATCTGACAAAAGTAATAATAAATTAAAATTCTATAAATGTTAACCAATGAAAGTCAGACATTGTTTTTCAACCATGCTTCAACAGAATTATGTAAAAAAATAAACTCATGAAACAGGCATGGACAAAAATGATGGTACCCCTAACTTAATATTTTGTTGCGCAACCTTTTGAGGCAATCACTGCAATCAAACGCTTCCTGTAACTGTCAATGAGACATCTGCACCTCTCAGCAGGTATTTTGGCCCACTCCTCATGAGCAAACTGCTCCAGTTGTGTCCGGTTTGAAGGGTGCCTTTTCCAGACTGCATGTTTCAGCTCCTTCCAAAGATGCTCAATAGGATTGAGGTCAGGGCTCATAGAAGGCCACTTTAGAATAGTCCAATTTTTTCCTCTTAGCCATTCTTGGGTGTTTTTAGCGGTGTGTTTTGGGTCATTGTCCTGTTGCAAGACCCATGACCTGCGACTGAGACCAAGCTTTCTGACACTGGCTAGTACATTTCTCTCTAGAATTCCTTGATAGTCTTGAGATTTCATTGTACCCTGCACAGATTCAAGACACCCTGTGCCAGACGCAGCAAAGCAGCCCCAGAACATAACAGAGCCTCCTCCATGTTTCACAGTAGGGACAGTGTTCTTTTCTTGATATGCTTCATTTTTTCGTCTGTGAACATACAGCTGATGTGCCTTGGCAAAAACTTCGATTTTTGTCTCATCTGTCCACAGGACATTCTCCCAGAAGCTTTGTGGCTTGTCAACATGTAGTTTGGCATATTCCAGTCTTGCTTTTTTATGATTCGTTTTCAACAATGGTGTCCTCCTTGGTCGTCTCCCATGTAGTCCACTTTGGCTCAAACAACGACGGATGGTGCGATCTGACACTGATGTTCCTTGAGCATGAAGTTCACCTTGAATCTCTTTAGAAGTCTTTCTAGGCTCTTTTGTTACCATTCGGATTATCCGTCTCTTAGATTTGTCATCAATTTTCCTCCTGCGGCCACGTCCAGGGAGGTTGGCTACAGTCCCATGGATCTTAAACTTATGAATAATATGTGCAACTGTACTCACAGGAACATCTAGTTGCTTGGAGATGGTCTTATAGCCTTTACCTTTAACATGCTTGTCTATAATTTTCTTTCTGATCTCTTGAGACAGCTCTTTCCTTTGCTTCCTCTGGTCCATGTCGAGTGTGGTACACACCATATCACCAAACAACACAGTGATTACCTGGAGCCATATATATAGGCCCAATGGCTGATTACAAGGTTGTAGACACCTGTGATGCTAATTAGTGGACACACCTTGAATTAACATGTCCCTTTGGTCACATTATGTTCTGTGTTTTCTAGGGGTACCATCATTTTTGTCCATGCCTGTTTCATGAGTTTATTTTTTTACATAATTCTGTTGAAGCATGGTTGAAAAACAATGTCTGACTTTCATTGGTTAACATTTATAGAATTTTAATTTATTATTACTTTTGTCAGATTAAAGTTATTTCTGTGACCATTGTGACTTTTTCTTTCATTGACCAAAGGGTACCAACAATTTTGTCCACGTCTGTATATATATATATATATATATATATATATATATATATATATATATTAAAAGTCTGTGAAGGTTCTCATTTATCCAGGTCATGGTATATCTGTAAGGAATAAATCAAGGCAACTGGACTTACTGTAGATTTCTTGAAAACGTTTCACTCGTTCTTCCAACTAGCTTTCTCAATTCTGAGTGACTGTACAAGAATTCTCTGGGAATAAATATGTAACTGAATCAACATCTGGTAATTATACCCAGCATGGGGTCAGAGGTCATTATACCCAGCATGGGGTCAAAGGTCTTTCTTCCCAACTTTAGTTTTCCTTTTAAAGTCTGTCTGCCTCATGGGCTACTGTATTTAGTATGCGAGTCTTGCTTTATGTCTTTTGAAATAATGAATGGGAGATTTCTGTTAGAGACTTCTGTATTAACCTTTTTGGGACAAATCCTTATTTTATTTATTTTGTAATTTTTCCTTCTCTTCCCCGCCTTCCTACTGCCATAATTATGTAATGATTACAAATAAAAACTTTTGAAAATGCTTTTTTTCTTTGCATCACCATTTCTGACAGCCATAACTTTTTTTTATATTTCTTTCTAAAGAGCTGTGTAAAAGCTTGTTTTTTGTTGGGTGAATTGTAGTTTGTAAAGGCTATGAACACCTTGGGGGGGGGGGGGGGGGGGGTTATTCTTTAAAATTATTGCATTGTACTCATTTTGAGCTAATTTTTTTTTTTTATTATTGGTCTTTATTACAAATATGTTATCACTGAAGGCATATTGCCAATTGATCCTTGCTAATGTATATGATGTATCACTAAGGGCAAGGACCTAAAACTTAACTTTTATTTATAATCACAATAAAATAAAATTACAACTTGGATAAAGCATCCTAATTGGTGAGTAGAAAGCTATCAGCGGTAAAGAAAGAGCAGTAAAAGGCTGAGAAACTGGGATACAGGGAATAACAATCCCTAAACTTTCCCTCCACAGCTGCTCAGCCCAGAGATACATCTTAATGGTAGGCGTACTCTGTCCGCGTACCTAGGACTGAACTGTCCTTGAAAAGACGTATCCCAATTTCACAGGTCCCAACGTGTTTCCCCCCTCTTAATGCAACAGAGGGTTTATCAGGGGACAATACCTAAATGGGTCAATACAGAAAAAGTGTGTGGCCTCTTAATGGACTAACAGCGCATTGATATAGGGGCAAAACGCACAGAAATGGAACCAGTGGTACACACATGTACTCCTAAGATACAGTCTTTATGGCAAAACAATTTGGCAGAGTTGTAACCAACAGATAGAAACAACATTAGTCACAGTCCCTAAGCTTTCATACTATGCAACAGTGCAAGGACTAATATTACATGCACTATATATTCATGAAATGCTGAGTTTGAAACAGAGGAGTAATAAACAAACCAATCAATGAGACCATAATCACAATTGCTTGACAGTCATACTGTGACACAATGCATGGGCTGATATTACCTGCATCACTGCGTCCTGTGTTGTTTCCATTAGCTACTAAGTGGGATGATACATACCAAGTCGCTTGAGGTGCGAGTAGAATTAATTCAAACTATTAATCTGCCAACTGTGTGACCAGAGATGTGTTCCTGGGGCCAGATGATAGCTCAACAAATATGGAATCTGTCACCACTAGACATCTGAGAAGCTATGACAGACGTCTAGAACCTCCTCCTTGAGGTTCCTTTGTTTTGCTTTCATTTTCTCATCTCTCAGCTGTCATGTAGTTGCACTGATTGCATCCCTTTAAATCCTTTTCCCATAGTGCATCACTTTGCGGTTTATACAACTTCCTGGAGTGTGTGCATGCTGTTCCTACTTCTCAGTCTTCTACAAGATAAGTTTTGTTCATTTATTTGTGTTTTTCTGTTTGCTGGATCCCAGGTAACCCTGACTCCCTCCGTATTTAGTGTAGGGAGCCGGTGGTCGTGTCCCCTCACTATTATAGGGTGTTCAGGTGTTATACAGTCGAGGTACGAGAATATGCGATCATCTACCATTGGGATTTTTGCATAGGCTGAGCAGTCAGGGAGAGAGCCAGGTCTGATGCAGGGCTCTTCCTTTTTGTTCCTTAGTTTTGGATCCAGTCAGTCATATATTCATTTTGTGTTTTCTAGTTTCCTGCACACCTTCCGTGACATTATAAACCACAGAAACCGTCTCAAGCATGGATCCGGTTTCACTTTTGACTGAACGCATGCAGGGTCTTTCATTGGAGGTAGCAGATCTCCGTAAGACTCTTTCTCAGTTTCAAGTGACCGGTTCAGCCTGCGTTCATGGAGCTTGTTCTGAGCCTAAGATATCGCTCCCGGATACGTTCTCCGGGGGTAGTGAGAATTTTGTGCGTTTTAGAGAGGCTTGCAAACTCCATTTTCGCCTACTTCCCCATTCCTCTGGTGATGAGAAACGGAGGGTGGGGATCATCATATCGCTGCTCAGGGATAACGCTCAGTCCTGGGCCTCTTCGCTGCCGGTGGGGGCACGGCCCCTTCGTTCAGTGGATGAATTCTTTTTAGCCCTGGGTCAGATATATGATGATCCGGATCGTGTTGCTCTGGCTGAGTCTAGACTACGTCTTTTATGTCAGGGTAAACAATCCGCAGAAATATACTGTTCAGAATTTTGGAGATGGGCAGCTGATACTGGTTGGAATGATGCTGCACTCCGAAGTCAATTTTGCCATGGTCTTTCAGAGGGATTGAAAGATGCATTTGCCTTTCATGAAAGGCCTACCTCCTTGGACTCTGCCATGTCTCGGGCCGTTCGTATTGACAGGCGTCTTAGAGAGAGAGGAGAGATCACTCCTTCCTGTCATACTCAATCCCAGGACAGTGCGGCGGTCTCATTCTGTGCACAGGGGTCTCAGTCGCTGTCAACCCTTTCTGAGCAGGGGCCCATGCAGCTGGGTTTGATTGCCTCTAACAATAGAAGATTCAGCCCTCATGGGAAGGTTTGTTTCTGTTGTGGAGGTATAAATCATTTGGCAAATGTTTGTCCCTCTAGGAGATTCAGGCACTTTTTTGAGAGTAATAAAGAAACAAAAAGGAAAAAATCCTTTAAAAATGTTCCATCTGTTACCATTGGCAAGGTTGATGTGGAAATTGAAGGTTTTCCGTTTGCTTGTAGTTCCCGTTTTGTCCTACCTGCCAGGGTGGCGCTAGAGAGCAAGAACATTTTTTGAGAGATTTTTGTAGATAGTGGAGAGGCTGTCAATCTCATTGATAATCAATTTGCTATAACTCATGGTTTACAGGTATGCACTTTGGGAAAGGATATACCTGTTTTTGCTATTGATTCCGCTCCACTTTCTCAGAAATCATTAAAGGGCATAGTTCACAATATCCGTTTGATTGTGAGTGATGCTCATGTTGAGGATGTGTCATGTTTTGTCCTTAGCGGGTTGCCTACTCCTCTAGTGTTGGGGCTACCCTGGCTCACTAAACATAACCCCACCATTGATTGGCAAGCGAGGCAAATAAATGGTTGGAGTGACTTTTGCAGAGAGAATTGCCTCACGACATCTGTTTCTGAGGTTTCTACTAAGACTGTACCATCTTTTCTCTCTGAATTTTCGGATGGCTTCTCTGAGAGTGGTGTTCAGGACTTGCCCCCGCACAGGGAGTACAATTGCCCTATTAATCTCATCCCAGGCGCCAAACTGCCTAAATCTCGTTTATACAATCTTTCCCAACCTGAAAGGGTCGCTATGCGTGCTTATATCTCTGAGAGTCTGAGAAAGGGACACGTACGACCCTCGAAGTCACCTGTTGCCGCTGTTTTTTTCTTTGTTAAGAAAAAAGATGGTTCTTTAAGACCATGTCTGGATTTCAGGGAGCTGAACAGTATCACAATTCGTGACCCTTATCCGCTTCCTTTGATCCCGGACCTGTTTAACCAGATTGTTGGGGCTAAAGTTTTTTCCAAGTTGGATCTAAGAGGGGCATACAACCTGGTCAGGGTCAGAGAAGGAGACGAATGGAAGACGGCCTTCAATACCCCTGAGGGCCATTTTGAGAATTTGGTTATGCCTTTTGGTTTGATGAATGCTCCAGCCGTCTTTCAGCATTTTGTGAACAGCATTTTTTATCATTTATTGGGGAAATTTATATTAGTGTATCTGGATGACATTTTGATTTTTTCTCCTGATTTTAAAACTCATAGGGAACACTTACGTCAGGTCTTGCTCATCCTGCGGGAGAATAAATTGTACGCTAAACTGGAGAAATGTGTGTTTGCGGTTCCAGAAATCCAATTTCTGGGGTTTCTTCTCTCCGCTTCTGGTTTTTCGCATGGACCCCGAGAAGGTCCGCACTGTGCTTGAGTGGGAGCTTCCTGAGAATCAGAAGGAGCTGATGCGTTTTTTGGTCTTTGCCAATTATTACAGGAAGTTTATTTTGAATTATTCCTCTGTTGTTAAACCACTCACTGATATGATTAGAAAGGGGGTAGATTTTTCCTCCTGGTCGGTAGAGGCGCGTAAGGCCTTTTCTAATATCAAGGAGAGTTTTGCTTCCGCCCCCATCTTGGTACAACCTGATATTTCTCTACCCTTCATAGTTGAGGTTGATGCTTCTGAGGTGGGTGTGGGTGCGGTCTTGTCTCAGGGTCCCTCTCCTGCCAAATGGCGACCGTGTGCCTTTTTCTCGAAGAAACTCTCCTCCGCAGAGAGAAATTATGATGTGGGAGAAAGGGAGTTGTTGGCCTTCAAATTGGCTTTTGAGGAATGGCGCCATTGGCTAGAGGGAGCCAGACACCCTACTACCGTGTTTACTGACCATAAGAATCTGGCCTACTTGGAGTCAGCCAAGCGTCTGAACCCGAGACAGGCCAGATGGTCTTTGTTCTTTTCCAGGTTTAATTTTGTTGTCACGTTCCGCCCTGGGGTTAAGAATGTGAAGGCGGATGCCCTGTCACGTTGTTTTCCGGGAGGTGGGAATTTTGAAGACCCATTTTGGCTAAAGGTGTTGTGGTCTCTGCTCTTTATCCTGAATTAGAGGCAGAGGTTCAGGTAGCCCAGTCAGAGGCTCCTGATCTTTGTCCTCCTGGTAGGTTGTTTGTGCCTCTCGCTTTAAGACCACCACGATACTGTCCTTGCTGGGCACCCGGGGGCAAGAGCCACAGTGGACCTCATCGCTTGGAGATTCTGGTGGCCGGCGCTTCGTAAGTCAGTTAAGGGTTTTGTGGCAGCCTGCGAGACCTGCGCTTGTGCCAAAGTCCCTCATTCACGGCCATCAGGTCCTCTTCTTCCCTTACCCATTCCTTCCCGTCCTTGGACACATCTGTCCATGGAATTCATTACGGACCTGCCTCGTTCCTCGGGGTAGTCTGTGATTCTGGTGGTGGTGGACCGTTTTAGCAAAATGGTGCATTTCATCCCTTTTCCTGGCTTGCCCAATGCTAAGACGCTGGCGCAGGCATTTATTGATTACATTGTCAAATTGCATGGTATTCCTTCGTGCCCCTTCAGTCTCTGATAGGGGCACGCAGTTTGTTTCCAGATTCTGGAAGGCTTTCTGTTCTCACTTGGGGGTTCAATTCTCATTCTCTTCTGCTTTCCACCCGCAGTCGAATGGCCAGACAGAGCGCGTCAATCAGAATCTGGAGACATATATGCGTTGTTTTGTGGCGGAGAATCAGGAGGATTGGTGTTCTTTTTTGTCTCTTGCTGAGTTTGCTTTAAATAACTGTCGTCAGGAGTCCTTTGATAAGTCGTCATTTTTTGGTGCATATGGGTTTCATCCGCAGTTTGGGACATTCTCGGGAGAGGGGTCTTCTGGTTTACCTGATGAGGACAGATTCTCCTCGTCTTTGTCATCTATTTGGCAAAAGATTCAGGATAATCTAAAGAGCATGAGTGAGAGATATAAGAGTGTGGTGGATAAGAGACGTGTGCCTGGTCCGGACCTGAATGTTGGTGATCTGGTGTGGTTGTCTACTAAGAATATCAAATTAAAGGTTCCCTCCTGGAAGTTGGGTCCTAAGTTTATTGGCCTTACAAAATCTTGTCCGTCATCAATCCTGTTGCCTACCGTCTTGATCTTCCTCAGACTTGGAAGATCCATAATGTTTTTCATAAGTCCTTATTCAAACCTTATGTCCAACCCATTGTACCCTCGTCTTTGCCTCCTCCTCCGATTGTGGTTGATGGTAATCTTGAATTTCAGGTCTCTAGGATTGTGGATTCTCGTGTTGTCCGCGGTTCTCTCCAGTACCTCGTTCATTGGGAGGGTTATGGTCCTGAGGAGAGGATGTGGGCCCCAGTGACTGACATTAAGGCCACTCGTCACATCAGGGCTTTCCATAGGTCCCATCCTGAGAAGGTGGGCTCTGAGTGTCCGGAGTCCACTCGTAGAAGGAGGGGTACTGTCACCACCAGACGTCTGAGAAGCTCTGACAGACGTCTAGAACCTCCTCCTTGAGGTTCCTTTGTTTTGCTTTCATTTTCTCATCTCGTTAGCCTCTCTCAGCTGTCATGTAGTTGCACTGATTGCATCCCTTTAAATCCTTTTCCCATAGTGCATCACTTTGCGGTTTATACAACTTCCTGGAGTGTGTGCATGCTGTTCCTACTTCTCAGTCTTCTACAAGATAAGTTTTGTTCATTTATTTGTGTTTTTCTGTTTGCTGGATCCCAGGTGACCCTGACTCCCTCCATATCTAGTGTAGGGAGCCGGTGGTCGTGTCCCCTCACTATTATAGGGTGTTCAGGTGTTATACAGTCGAGGTACGAGGATATGCAATCATCTACCATTGGGATTTTCGCATAGGCTGAGCAGTCAGGGCTCTCCTTTTTTGTTCCTTAGTTTTGGATCCAGTCAGTCGTATATTCATTTTTTGTTTTCTAGTTTCCTGCACACCTTCCGTGACAGAATCATTTTTTCTGTACAGGGCTGAGATGCTCTAATAGCAGGATCTACACTCATTATAGCTCAGTTATTATCTTACTGATAAGAATGTGGCTTAAATAAGTGTTTATGACCTCTTAGCGAATTAGAGATAAGGGTTATTAGATTACCAGCACAAAATCAAAGTAAAAAATATGATTCACATATCCAGACAGTTAACCTTTTGTGACAGAACGGCTCAATCTTTTTAATAAAGAGCAAATGAAAAAATGATTTTTAACCTAAAATTAGTAAAATGCAGTCATAAAAAAAAGTGGATTCCGAAGGTGTACATAGCCTTTAATGATACTCTTTTGAGGTACAAATTACTTTTTGATAACTAAAAAAATGGCAAATCTAATTTTTTTTATTATTTTTTACAGCATACATTACACATAAAAAATATTTTCCCAAGGCCCCTGGCTGCCATAGCAATTGTTTGCTATGGAGATTTCACTGTGATTTGAAGGCAGAGAGAACCTCTGCTTAACCCCAAATATGCTGCAATCACTATTGAGGGGTTTGAAGGGTCAAAAGACTGGGATTTTAATCAATCCAATATTACACAGTCGGTACCCGCAATATATAGAGTGTTGTGGTGCATGTAGGGGTGAAATAAGGAAGTCTAGGAGACAGTGTTTTCCCGGCAGTGATATCTTGGGAACATACAAGTGTATAATGCAGGAAGGGGGTGGACACACTGCACAAGTTCTTTTGACAGAGCAACACAACTATACAACTGACAAATATCATAGCTGCAAAGGAGGGTATGCTACTTGAGCAAATGTTGTATGTTACATATTCAAACATTCTGAGGACACAAACATGTACAGTAGTGGTTACAGTTTCTGAAAGGGCACATGTTACAACTATAGGGGAGAAAGATAAGGACAGTCAGTCCTAAGGCTAGAACCCAGCTCGCTTTCCCTACCTACTTGCTGTACAAGTCCTAGAAAGCTAGATTGCAACTGGTCGATGATCCCTACGATATTGAAGTGCATTGACAGACAAACAATATACAAGAGTCATACGTCAGAAACAGACAAGCTATGCAGTACTAAGTGAGAGACAGAGAGTGGTCAGAAGACAAGCTGAGATCAGAACCAGATGGACAACGCAGAACTAAATGTGAGACAAAGAGTGGTCAGAAGACAAGCTTTTACCTCATAAAATATTTATTACTTAACATTCCCCATATGTCAACTTTATTTTGGCATCAATTTGTAAATGTCATTAAATTTTTTTAGGACATTAGAAGGCTTAGAAGTTTAGAAGAAATTGTTAAAATTTGTAAGAAAATTGCCAAAACCCACTTTTTAAGTACCAGTTCAGGTCTGAAGTCACTTTGTGGTCCTACATAGTGGGTACCCCCATAAATGACCCCTATTGTAGAAACTACACCCCTCAAGTTACTTAAAACCGATTTTACAAACTTTGTTAACCCTTCAGGCGTTCCACAAGAATTAAAAGAAAATGGAGATAACATTTAAAAATTTCACTTTTTTGCCAGATTTTCAATTTTAATCCAATTTTTTTTCTTTAACACATCGATGGATAACAGCCAAACAAAACTCAATATTTATTACCCAGATTCTGTGGTTTACAGAAACACCTGACATGTGGTCATAAACTGCTGTATGGCCAAACGGCAGTGCACAGAAGAAAAGTAGGGCCACATGGTTTTTAGATGCCATGTCCCATTTGAAGCCCCCCTGATGCACCCTTACAGTAGAAACTCCCAAGAAGTGACCCCATTTTGGAAACTAAGGGCCAGTTTTATTGGTACATATGATTTTTTGATCATTCATTATAACACTTTATGGGGCAAGGTGACCAAATAATTGGTTGTTTTAGCACAGTTTTTATTTATTTATTTTTACAGCGTTCAACTGAGGGGTTCGGTCAAGTGACATTTTTATAAAGCAGCTCGTTGCGGATGTGGCGATACCTAATATGTATACTTTTCCTTATTTATTTAAGTTTTACACAATAATAGCATTTTTGAAAACAAAAAAAATATGTTTTAATGTGTCCATGCTCTGAGAGCTATAGTTTTTTTTATTTTTTGAGAGATTTTCTTATGTAGGGGCTCATTTTTTGTGGGATGGGGTGACGGTTTTATTGGTACCATTTTGTGGGACATACACCTTTTTGATCATTTGGTGTTGCACTTTTTGTGATGTAAGGTTACAAAAAAGGCTTTTTTTGACACAGTTTATTTTTTTTAATGATGTCACGGACACGGCAATACCAAATATGTCTATTTAATTTTATTTTTTTCTATTTTTTATTTTTTTATTCCTTACTTAGGGAATTTTTTTTTACATGTGAAACTTTTTATATTTTTATTTTTTAACACTTTATTTTTATTTTTTTTATTTTACACTTGTCGTTCCCCCATAAGGTCATACAAGACCTCTGGGGGACATTTAACTTCACTTTTTTTTTTTTTTCACTGTTGATTTCTCCTGTAACTGGGGCTGACATAGTAGAGAGGCTGCAAAGACCTCACAGCTCCTGCACTCACCCGGCTCCGGCGCTCGGTGAGCGCTGTGTATACAGCGATCTAGAAGGCAGGGACACCTGGGCACTGTCCCTGCCTTCTATAAGGGTTGCCCTGCTGTCACTGACCGCGGGAAACCCGATCTGCAGCTGCACAATTAGCGTGCAGCTGTAATTTCTGAATGGACGTTCAGGAATGTCCATTCAGAAATAGAGAACCACCTCCGGGACGTTTATAGTCTATGGGCGGACAGGAGGTGGTTAAATAGATCAGAAAGTAACAGGTCCATGACTCTGCACTCCTTTAGTCAGAAACACTAGTACACAGTAATAGAGAAGCAGAGCAATCAGCCTACTGTTAACCTCTCCAGCACATGCCGGGCCGCAGGGAGAAACAGAACATTGCATCCTGCTGCTAAGGATGCTTTCACATTACCAGGGGGGCATGGTGCAGCAGCACATCTCTTCCGGCTCAGGCATGCCAAGGCTGAGGATTGAACCACTGAAGCCCAGACAGGTAAGTTTCTTATAGCACATCACTCTTGGCAACTATATGTCTGTAGTCCAGAGACACAGTGAGGCACAGTCCTTAAACTATTTCCATAGTTTATATTTCTAGTTCATATACTAGTATTAATCCCTTCTCCAGAGTCCAATACCCCAGGTACCTAGCTTGTGGTCTCCACTCACTTGCAGTCTTTTCTACCCTGACTTGGACTCCTGTGGACTTTCCTGTCAAGGCATTTGCTCCTCTTTTTGAAATAGGTGCACTAAGTGCTTTTTAAAGAGTAACCACACTTTGGCAAAACCTTTTATGTGTCATAGCAACATATACAAGGTTTTGATTTGTGGATGTTTGAATGCTGAACCCCCCCACAGCCACCCCATCCCATTTGCAAACAAGGAGTTAGAGGCATTCAGTTGAGCGCTGTTTCGTCTAGCTGCTGATGATTGAAATGGAGACTTCTTCCTAGTCTTTCTAATTAGACTCTCTTCAGTTTTGCTTCCAGAAAAGAGGTGAGATAGCACTTGGCCAAATACTTCTAACTCCTCTTTTTAGTGATAAGTGGGGGTCAACACTTGGACCCCACACCAATCAAAACTTTTATGCTATAAAATATCAAAAGCTTTGCTAAAGTGTAGTTACTCTTTAAAGTAGATATGCGCGTTCAGAGGTGAGCCCGCACATATCCCCATCCTCATTCCTCCGGCCTCTCTGATATGAGCTTTGGAGAATTTCATGCTCCAATGCTCTCTCCTGCCCTGCACTGTATAGTGCCGGGCAAAGGCTGTTTGTTTATGTTTTTAACACTAATAGGCAGAGGCTTCCACCTAGCAATGTTGCTGGTAACGTCCCCAGCGCTGATGGGCGGGCTTTAGGAATGACACACAGGAACAAGGAACCAGAAACAAAGATAGTGAGTTACAGACTGTCAATGGTGTATAGGCTCTGATGGGCAGGCTTTAGCACTGCCCTAGCCATTTTGCAGGCTAGGGCAGCACTAAGGCCCGACCATTAGTCCGGTGACATCACCGGACTCACTGCTGAGTGGAAGCCTCTGCCCTATGGAGAACCCAGTAATTCACTGGATCTCCAAAACATGCCTTTTTCTGTGTGATTCAGCGCAGAGAAAAGGAGAGGATTGGAACATGAAATGCTCCGATGCTCATATCAGGAGGGCTGGAGGGGTGAAGATGGGGATATGTCTGGGTGCCGCTCTGAACCCAGACAACCCTTTTAAGGATAATTAGCTCTCAGCCTGGTCTTATTGTTGAATGTCATTACTGCAGCAGTTTAGCAGTTTCACCTGCAGTTGTTGCTTTTACTACAGCTGTGGTAACTGCTAATCTAGGCTCCAATCAAGGACCTACCTAACCTTTTCTGGTTTGCATCAACGTCCTTAAAAATAATCATTTATGAAGGTAGCTGCCATTTTGTAATGTATTTCTTTAACCTCCTGTCTTCTGTTATGGGATGTGGTCATATGACCAGGAAGCTCTTTCTTATTTCCTGTGATTTTATGTCCATGGGTGGTCAAAGCAGCAATAGGGGCAGTGATAGGGGAGTGTCTATGTAACTAGCTGGGTGGGAGGGGCTATAATCTAATTGAGCATTGTTAGAGGTGGTGCTGGAGCTGTAGCAGAGACGGGAATAGTGCATAATGGGTTTGGTTGGATACAGGAACAGGAAGTGCTAGAGTACAAAATTTAAAATGGACATTGGAAATATGTACATGAAGTAAGCAACTACATGAGCATATCTGTTAAAAACCAGTAATCCCGGAAACCCACTTAAGGCCTGGTGCATGTCCTTTTTATAAGTCTGGTCTGTGGTCCATTGTATCTGGCAGCAGCAATCTATATTTTTAGCGCAACCTGTGCTAAATTGCTAAAACTTTACAGACCCAAAAGTCCTTCTAAGGACTATTGTGCGTGGCAACAATACCTATATTTATTGCATTCTGCGCTAAATAGCGTACAATAGTTAGTCCGCTGCAGACAGCGACATTAGCTGCGCCACATCACCAGTGTAAAGAGTGCACATCCCAAAAAAATCTGTGACATCTAGTGTACTTTCTCCGTTGACGGTGTCCGCTGCGGAAAGTGACATTACACAGGAGATGTGGCGCAGCTAATGTCACTGTCTGCAGCGGACATCGTCTATGAAAAAAGGACACTGTATGTCACAGATAGATTTTTTTCAGCGCACACGTTACACAGCAGATGTGGCACTGGTTATGTCACTGTCAGAAG
The DNA here is from genome assembly GCF_014858855.1 of Bufo gargarizans. NCBI lineage: Eukaryota > Metazoa > Chordata > Amphibia > Anura > Bufonidae > Bufo > Bufo gargarizans. The sequence continues at coordinate 167,565,251 of NC_058084.1, forward strand.
TGGAAATATTTTTGGGATGCGCACACTTTACACAGGAGATGCGGCGCAGCTAAAGTGTGCGCATCCCAAAAATATCTGACATCCAGTGTACTTTTTCAGTAGACCGTGTCCGCTGCGGACAGTGACATTAGCTGCGCCACATCTCCTGTGTAAAGTGTGCGCATCCAAAAAATATCTGTGACATGCAGTGTACCTTTTCCGCAGACCGTGTCCGCTGCGGACAGTGACATTAGCTGCGCCACATCTCCTGTGTACAGTGTGCACATCCCAAAAATATCTGTGACATCCAGTGTACTTTTTCCGCAGACCGTGTCCACCACAGACAGTTACATTAGCTGTGCCACATCTCCTGTGTAAAGTGTGCGCATTCAAAAAATATCTGACATACAGTGTACTTTTCCAATAGACAGTGTCCGCTTCTGCAGTGTAACGTGTGCGCTTCAAAAATTTATCTGTGACATACAGTTTACTTTTTTGCGAAGACCCTGCGGACAGTGACCTTACCAGTGGTACCTCTCCTGTATAACGTTTCCTCATCCCAAATACCTGTGACATTCCCTGTAATTTTTCATTAGCTGCAGGTGACCGCATTGACATTACCTGCCGAATTTCTCCTGTGTGACGTTTTCACATCCCAAATACCTTTTTAAATTTGTTTGCGCATGCACTTCCAAATCCTACGCTACTGTACGTGTGACAGACGTTCAATCATATATAACATTTAATATGAAGCAGTAAGGGACGTGGCAGTTACTGTCTCAAGAAGTTGATGAGGATGAGACACAGTTGTCAATCACTGAGGTAGTGGTTAGATCAACAAGTCAGGAGGATGAGCAGAGTGAGGAAGTGGAAAAGGAGGTGGTGGACGATGAATTCACTGACCCAACCTGGGAAGGTGGTAGGCCAAGCGAGGACAGCTGTACAGAGGAGGGGGTATCTGCTGCACCGCAACAGGCTGGAAGAGGCAGTGGGGTAGCAAAAGGGAGAAGGCGGGCCACATCAAACAGGCCCACAACTGTTCCACAGAGCACCCCCTTGTGGAAAACTTCCTTGTTAAGGGGTAGGTGTTCCGCAATACGGCACTTTATTGAGGAAAATACGAACTACAAAAGAATAGTAGTTTGCAACCTGTGCCGTACCAAAATGAGCCAGGTAGTGGAATACCAACTGCAACATGGTCGTCGCCTTTCCAGTCAGTTTCCACTATTCACAAGCAAGGAGTGGGCATGGATGTCTGACCTCTGTGAGGTTCTAAGAAACTTTGAGGAATTAACACAGATGGTGAGCGGCGATAGCGCTATTATTAGCGTAACCATCCCACTTATGTGTCTACTCAAATGCTCGCTGCTCACAATTAAGGACGACGCTTTGCATGTGAAAGAGGTGGAAATGGGGAAAGATTTTACACAGGGTTCGTCTCTGTTTGTCTTCTCAGCGCAAATTGGACGAAGAAGAAGAGGAGGTGGAGGAGGAGGAGGAGCAGTAGACGGTTGCCTCTGTTACAGAGGGAAGTACCCATTGAATTTGAATTTTAATTCCACCTGTTCTGCGTGGTTTGGTGGAAGAGGAGGAAGAGGATGAGGAGATTGAGAGTGATCCTCTTGACGACAGCGAAGTCTTGCCTGTTGGTACTCTGGCACACATGGCTGACTTCATGTTAGTCTGCATTTCCCATGACCCACGCGTTATTCATATTTTAGACAACACGGATTACTGGTTGTTCACCCTTCTCGACCCCTGCTTCAAAGAGAACTTCTCATCTCTCATTTCTCTGGTGTATAGATGTACACTTAGTTAGCTATAACAGTAGAAGTATCAAGTGCCTCTCTCCCCCCCATGTGCCAGTATCATAGTGCCAAACCCACCCATGTGCCAGTATCAAGTGCCAACCCCCCCACATGTCAGTATCAAGTGTCTCTCTCCTCCTCCCCCATGTCCCAGTATCATAGTGCCATCTTTCCCCCCCACAAAAAAAGTGCCAGTATCAAGTGCCTCTCTCCCTCCCCCCCATGTGCCAGTATCAGGTGCCAACCCCTCTCCCCATGTGCCAGTATCAGGTGCCCCCCCATGTGCCAGTATCAAGTGCCAACATCCCCCGTGTGCCAGTATAAGGTGCCTCTCTCCCCCCATGTTCCAGTATCAGGTGCCAACCCCTCTCCCCCATGTGCCAGTATCAGGTGCCTCTCCCCCCCATGTACCAGTATCAGGTGCCTCTCCCCCCATGTGCCAGTATCAAGTGCCAACCCCCCCATGTGCCAGTATCAGGTGCCTCCCCCCCATGTGCCAGTATCAAGTGTCAACCCCCCCAGGTACCAGTATCAGGTGCCTCTCCCCCCCCCATGTGCCAGTATCAGGTGCCAACCCCTCTCCCCCCCATGTGCCAGTATCAGGTGCTTCTCCCCCCCCCATGTGCCAGTATCAGGTGCCAACCCCTCTCCCCCATGTGCCAGTATCAGGTGCCTCTCCCCCCCATGTACCAGTATCAGGTGCCTCTCCCCCCATGTGCCAGTATCAAGTGCCAACCCCCCCGTGTGCCAGTATCAGGTGCCTCCCCCCCCCCCATGTGCCAGTATCAAGTGTCAACCCCCCCAGGTGCCAGTATCAGGTGCCTCTCTCCCCCATGTGCCAGTATCAGGTGCCAACCCCTCTCCCCCCCATGTGCCAGTATCAGGTGCCAACCCCCCTTCTGTATCAGAGGCAAAGCACCTAACCACAAGACCATAAGAGCTGCCTTGCTGCTGACTGAAAAAATATGAGACTTCTACTGTTATAGCTGGCTAAGAGTACATCTATACACATGACAGCTGCTCATATATAGAGATATAGCAGAGCTGAGTGTGCTGGGACAGCTGTCATATAGAGATATAGCAGTGCTGGGTGTGTTGGGGCAGCTGTCATGTGTATAGATGTACACTTAGCCAGCTATAACAGTAGAAGTCTCATATTTTTTCAATCAGTTGCAATGCAGCCTTTATGGCTGTGTGGGTAAATGCTTTGCCAATGATACATTGGAGGTTGTGGGTTCAAATCCCAGACACATCAGGAGACTTTAGGAGACAGTAAGATTAGATCACATTAGCGAGGGGGCCTGGTCAGCCGCCGCAGCTGCTGTGAAGGGGCCCTGAACCGACAGCTGCTTCCCTGGTAGTTATGCCACTGTCAAAGAAGATCCCATCATTATGGGCTTTTGCAAACTTCAGCCTGGTTCTTCTTTGGTTCTCGTTGATGAAGCGCTTTTTTTCTAGCTTTGCATGACTTCAGACCTGCTTCTAGAAGCTTGTATTGAACTGTCCTCGCTGTGCATTTCACTCAAGCTCCTGCTTGCTATTCTTTTTGTAGGTCACTTGATATCATCATATAGTTGTCAAGTGAGATTTAAATGAGATGGCGGTCATTACGGTCAGTAGAGAGTCGCGACATGTTTCCGCCCTCTGCCAGTCTAGCTTTGTTGTCCCCCATGTTTTTCATGAGTCAAATGTGTGCATATAGACAAGCTATTTTAAAATACACTAAATAAATTGGCCTCATGCACATGGCCGTCATCCTGCCATGCGAGTATTAAATGGGTTTGCAATCCTGGAGATACGGTGTGGTGTGGAACTGAAGCACTACTGAGTGCCTCAGTGGGTTTTCTATTCGTGCCTCCGAAACGCAAAAGAATATAGCATGCACTACTTTTTTGCAGTGCGGACCTTCGAATGTGGATCGCTTACCCCATTCAAGTGAATGGGTTCACATCCGCAGACGGCGACAGTCTGCATCACGAGCAAGGCCAGCACACGGTCGTGTGCATGAGGCTCAAAAGGTAAATCACAACATGACTGCTTACGAACGCTGATCATTATTATTATTTTGAACTGGAAATTTCAAGAATGTGAAAGATTTTTTAATGTCTTTCATAGTTTGAAGGGCATCTGTCACTAGGTTTGTACATATGAAACTGGCTGATCTATTGCACGGTGGCATGTGTATTGGTCCTGTGTTCTTATGTGTACATTTGTTTGAATATATGAAAATGAGCCTCTAGGAGCAACAGGGGTGTTGCTGATACCCCTAGAGGCTCTGCTCTCACTGCAACTCTCAGCACACACTTCACTTTAAATAATAGGGACAGGCAGTGAAAACATCATAACCCCTTGCCCTATCAATCAAATTGGAGAGGGCACGGCAGCTTCAGAGAGAGAGAGAGAGAGAGAGAGAGAGAGAATGACAACGCTCCTGTTGCTCCTAGAAGCTAATTTGCATATATTAAAACATCAGTTATCTCAGCAATGTGCGCACATTTGAACCTGGAACCATAACAAATGTTTTTAGCTGCCAAGCACACATGCCACAGGTCTGCCGGTTTCAGACAGATAACCATTAGTGTTGAGCGCGATCATCGGCACTTCGAGAATTCATGAAGATCTAGAATATAATGCTATATCTTCGTAATTGCGAATATTCAAGATTTTTTTCTCTCCTTATCATGCTATCTATCTTGCATATCTTTTTTTACAGTTATTATTTTACCTCTCATTAATACATTTTTATTTTAAGTGTTTTTTTTTTTACAAACCGGATTCCAAAAAAGTTGGGACACTAAACAAATTGTGAATAAAAACTGAATGCAATGATGTGGAGATGGCAAATGTCAATATTTTATTTGTAATAGAACGTAGATGACAGATCAAACATTTAATTCGAGTAAATGTATCATTTTAAAGGAAAAATAAGTTGATTCAAATTTTCAAGGTGTCAACAAATCCCCAAAAAGTTGGGACAAGTAGCAATAAGAGGCTGGAAAAAGTAAATTTGAGCATAACGAAGAGCTGGAAGACCAATTAACACTAATTAGGTCAATTGGCAACATGATTGGGTATAAAAAGAGCTTCTCAGAGTGGCAGTGTCTCTCAGAAGCCAAGATGGGTAGAGGATCACCAATTCCAACAATGTTGCGCAGAAAGATAGTGGAGCAATATCAGAAAGGTGTTACCCAGCGAAAAATTGCAAAGACTTTGCATCTATCATCGTCAACTGTGCATAACATCATCGGAAGATTCAGAGAATCTGGAACAATCTCTGTGCGTAAGGGTCAAGGTTGTAAAACCATAGTGGATGCCCATGATCTCCGGGCCCTTAAACGACACTGCACCACAAACAGGAATGCTACTGTAAAGGAAATCACAGAATGGGCTCAGGAATACTTCCAGAAACCATTGTCAGTGAACACAATCCACCGTGCCATCCTCCGTTGCCAGCTGAAACTCTACAGTGCAAAGAAGTAGCCATTTCTAAGCAAGATCCACAAGCTCAGGCATTTTCACTGGGCCAGGGATAATTTAAAATGGAGTGTGGCAAAATGGAAGACTGTTCTGTGGTCAGACGAGTCACGATTCAAAGTTCTTTTGGGAAATCTGGGACGCCATGTCATCCGGACCAAAGAGGACAAGGACAACCCAAGTTGTTATCAACGCTCAGTTCAGAAGCCTGCATCTCTGATGGTATGGGGTTGCATGAGTGCGTGTGGCATGGGCAGCTTGCATGTCTGGAAAGGCACCATCAATGCAGAAAAATATATTCAGGTTCTAGAACAACATATGCTCCCATCCAGACATCATCTCTTTCAGGGAAGACCCTGCATTTTTCAACAAGATAATGCCAGACCACATTCTGCATCAATCACAACATCATGGCTGCGTAGGAGAAGGATCCGGGTACTGAAATGGCCAGTCTGCAGTCCAGATCTTTCACCTATAGAGAACATTTGGCGCATCATAAAGAGGAAGGTGCAACAAAGAAGGCCCAAGACGATTGAACAGTTAGAGGCCTGTATTAGACAAGAATGGGAGAGCATTCCTATTTCTAAACTTGAGAAACTGGTCTCCTCGGTCCCCAGACGTCTGTTGAGTGTTGTAAGAAGAAGGGGAGATGCCACACAGTTGGTGAAAATGGCCTTGTCCCAACTTTTTGGGGATTTGTTGACACCATGAAATTCTGATTCAACATATTTTTCCCTTAAAATGGTACATTTTCTCAGTTTAAACTTTTGTTCCGTGATTTATGTTCTATTCTGAATAAAATATTAGAAGTTGGCACCTCCACATCATTGCATTCAGTTTTTATTCACGATTTGTATAGTGTCCCAACTTTTTTGGAATCCGGTTTGTACCTTTCATTAATAAACTTTTATTAGAAGTAATTTTGAACCGATAATTAATAAGTTCTTTTTATAAATGTTATATTATTAAATCATTACATATAATATACCATACACAACATATAATCGACAATCACGCAAATCTGTATTCTAAAAGCTGGATATGTTCAAGTCAACAACCTATCAATGAGGCAGGTACAGGCAGCATACCTTACAATGGCAGCCTTGTGCACTATGAGACAATTAGCAATAAACACAACTCGGCTAAACCTCATAGGCTATGATATTGGTAGGACTAGCTCTCATCTGACTGAGAACCAGTAAGCCTCAAAGTTGCATGGCTTGCGGGAACTTCTGCACCTAGATCATTATCATAAGGGTGACAAAATGATTATTATTATTATTATTATTATTTTTTATGCCAGCTAACTGTTCTCTCACTGCTTAGGAGGGCTGCATAAAAATTTTCAGTTTTATAAGTGTCCTAATATTATATTCAATAACCTTTCTATACTGTTTTTTAATGTAAACTCATTTGCATAAACTTGAATATGGGAAAGACATTCAAATAGTGTTTCAGCTGAAAAACAAGGCAGATTCTGCTAATTTGCATGTCTTTCCCATATTCAAGTTTATGCAAATGAGTTTACATGACAAAACAGTATAGAAAGGTTATTGAATATAATATTAGGAAAATTAGAAAACTGAAAATTGTTATGCAGCCCTCCTAAGCAGTGATAGAAGAGATAGCTGGAATCAAAAAATAAATAAAAATCTACAACAACTTTTGTCACCCTAATGATAATGATCTAGGTGCACAGGTCCCCCCAAGCCATCCAACTTAACCCACCCCCGCCCCGTGAGAGAAATATCTTGGTCAAATGCCAACTTTGTACCAAAAAATGGGAAAAGTCTTTTGCCGAGATATTTATCTCACCCAGCATGGGTATATGTAAAATGACACCCCAAAACACATTCCCCAACTTCTCCTGAGTGCGGCGATACCACACGTGTGACACTTTTTTGCAGCCTAGGTGGGCAAAGGAGCCCACATTCCAAAGAGCACCTTTCGGATTTCACCGGCCATTTTTTACAGATTTTGATTTCAAACTACTTTGCACGCATATGGGCCCCTAAAATGCCAGGGCAGTATAACTACCCCACAAGTGACCCCATTTTGGAAAGAAGACACCCCAAGGTATTTCATGATGGGCATAGTGAGTTCATGGAAGTTTTTATTTTTTGTCACCCCAAGGTATTCCGTGAGGGGCCCGTAAACACCTCAAGGTATTCAATGAGGGGCATGGAGAGTTCATAGAATTTTATTGTTTTTTGGGCACAAGTTAGCGGAAATTATATATTTTTTTTTTCTCACAAAGTCTCCCTTTCCGCTAACTCGGGACAAAATTTTAAATCTTTCATGGACTCAATATGCCCCTTACGGAATACCTTGGGGTGTCTTCTTTCCGAAATGGGGTCACATGTGGGGTATTTATACTGCCCTGGCATTTTAGGGGCCCTAAAGCGTGAGAAGAAGTCTGGAATATAAATGTCTAAAAATGTTTACGCATTTGGATTCCGTGAGGGGTATGGTGAGTTCATGTGAGATTTTATTTTTTGACACAAGTTAGTGGAATATGAGACTTTGTAAGAAAAAACTAAAAAAGACAAAAAAAATAAAAAATCCATTTCCGCTAACTTGTGCCAAAAAAAATGTCTGAAGGGAGCCTTACAGGGGGGTGATCAATGACAGGGGGGTGATCAGGGAGTCTATATGGGGTGATCACCCCCCTGTCATTGATCACCCCCCTGTAAGGCTCCATTCAGACGTCCATATGTGTTTTGCAGATCCGATCCATGGATGCGTGGATCCGTAAAACACATACGGACGTCTGAATGGAACCTTACAGGGGGGTGATCAATGACAGGGGGGTGATCAATGACAGGGGGGTGATCAGGGAGTGTATATGGGGTGATCACCCCCCTGTCAGTCTCCATTCAGATGTCCGTATGTGTTTTGCGGATCCATGGATCGGATCCGCAAAACACAAATGGACGTCTGAATGGAGCCTTACAGGGGGGTGATCAATGACAGGGGGGTGATCAGGGAGTCTATATGGGGTGATCACCCCCCTGTCATTGATCACCTCCCTGTAAGGCTCCATTCAGATGTCCGTATGTGTTTTGCGGCTCCGATCCATGGATGCGTGGATCCGTAAAACACATACGGACGTCTGAATGGAGACTTACAGGGGGGTGATCAATGACAGGGGGGGTGATCAATGACAGGGGGGTTATCAGGGAGTGTATATGGGGTGATCACCCCCCTGTCAGTCTCCATTCAGACGTCAGTATGTGTTTTGCGGATCCATGGTTCGGATCCGCAAAACAGATACGGATGTCTGAATGGAGCCTTACGGGGGGTGATCAATGACAGGGGGGTGATCAGGGAGTCTATATGGGGTGATCACCCCCCTGTCATTGATCACCCCCCTGTAAGGCTCCATTCAGACGTGCGTATGCGTTTTGCGGATCCGATCCATGGATGCGTGGATCCGTAAAACACATACGGACGTCTGAATGGAACCTTACAGGGGGGTGATCAATGACAGGGGGGTGATCAGGGAGTGTATATGGGGTAATCACACCCCTGTCAGTCTCCATTCAGACGTCCGTATGTGTTTTGCGGATCCATGGATCCATGGATCGGATCCGCAAAACACATACGGACGTCTGAATGGAGCCTTACAGGGGGGTGATCAATGACAGGGGGGTGATTAGGGAGTCTATATGGGGTGATCACCCCCCTGTCATTGATCACCCCCCTGTAAGGCTCCATTCAGACGTCCGTATGTGTTTTGCGGATCCGATCCATGGATGCGTGGATCTGTAAAACACATACGGACATCTGAATGGAGCCTTACAGGGGGGTGATCAATGACAGGGGGGTGATCAATGAAAGGGGGGTGATCAGGGAGTCTATATGTGGTGATCAGGGGTTCATGAGGGGTTAATAAGTGACAGGGGGGGGTGTAGTGTAGTGTAGTGGTGGTTGGTGCTACTTTACAGCGCTACCTGTGTCCTCTGGTGGTCGATCCAAACAAAAGGGACCACCAGAGGACCAGGTAGCAGGTATATTAGACGCTGTTATCAAAACAGAGTCTAATATACCTGTTAGGGGTTAAAAAAAACCTGCCGCTGGCAGGCTGTAGATCCTGTCTCTTACCTTGCGATCCTGTGAACGCGCGCGCCTGTGTGCGCGCGTTCACAGGAAGTCTCGCCTCTCGTGAGATGACGCACGGATGCGTCCAGGAGAAATGAATCGACCGCCTCCCGGACACATCCGTGCGTTACACGGTCGGGAGGCGGTTAAATCAAACAATTTTGAGGCCTACTGGTCAGATGAGAGCTGCATTTGAATGTCTCATAGTGTGCAAAGATGCCATTGTAATGTATGTGGACTGTATCTGCCTAATGGATAGGTTTTTGGTTAGCACATACCTGACTTTTGGCATATAGCCTTTGTGTAATTGTCTGTTTATTACTGTATAGCGCATGCAATATGTGCATATTATGTTACTGTTTTTTGCAATCATGAATTTGCGAACTTATGGTGAATAAGTGGCCAAAATATCGCAAATTTGAATATTGCCTATGCTGCTCATCACTAATAACCTTAATAATATTAAAGGGACTCTGTCATCAAAGTTTCACCTTTTTAACCTTTCCCATAGCTTTCTAGCAGCCTTACAGTTAATAAAAACATTACCTTTATGAGCAATCCTGGACTTATAAAACCGGCAAAAAACATCTTAGTAGCATATGCAAATTAGGGCTTGCAAGTGCCCAGGGGCGGCATTACCCTCGTAGGTCCCCAGCAAGCTCAGCCTTATCGTCCCTTTCCCCCGCCCATTCTTTCCCTCTGCCCGCCCATCCTTTCCCTCTGACTGCCCATCTACTTACTTCTTGTTTCGCCGAGATCCCGCGCCTGCGCACTCAGTCCGTCGGCCGGAGCATGAGCACTGCGATGCCCGTTCCTTGCACGGCATCACAGTAATATATGCGCCGGCTAACGGAGTGAAAACACCACAAAGGAGGCAGTCCATCAGCGCATGCGCATTAATTACTGTGATGCCGTACAAGGAATGGGCATCGCAGTGCGCATTTGCCGTCTGACAGACTGAGTGCGCAGGCGCGGGATCTCAGCGAAACAAGAAGTAAGTAGATGGGCGGTCAGAGGGAAAAGATGGGTGGGCAGAGGGAAAGAATGGGCGGGGGGAAGCGACGATAAGGCTGAGCTAGCTGGGCACCTACGAGGGTAACGCCGCCCTTGGGCACTTGCGAGCCCTCATTTGCATATGCTACTAAGATGTTTTTTGCCGGTTTTATAAGTCCAGGATTGCTCATAAAGGTAACGTTTTTATTAACTGTAAGGCTGCTAGAAAGCTTTGGGAAGGGTTAAAAAGGTGAAACTTTGATGACAGACTCCCTTTAATCTTTATTTTTGTATAATGCCAACATATTCTGCAGCACTTTACAATCAGATGGCCATTAAGGACTAAATCTAAAAGCAGATTTCCAGTTCCTTGTTCAACATTTTTCAGAATGGACTATTAAAAAGTGTTTTATTTACATATAGATTGTCTTAACAGATTTTACACCTGCATACCTAGCCTCCATGGTGTATGTGGGCAGTGATGTGGATATTTCCATTTCAGTGTAGTATACACAGGTTCATGAGCTTGGGAAATTTGCAGTTATAGACTTCAAATTCATTCATCCTTTCCCAAATTTTTGTATGCTCAAAAAGGGATACTTAAATCGATTTTCTTAAACATATCATTAACGTAAACAGGTTTTCCTTTACACAGTAGCACAACAAATGAATACTTTACGTACGGACATATTACACTAAAATGAAATGAAAAACAACAACACAGCAATAAATAAATGTGAATAATCTAATTGCTCTGGATAAAAATACAAAATAAAACCAAACACAATGAAAAGATGGAATTTATATATTGTAAATTTTACTTATGCTATATTCAGCCATCTTCCCCACAAACTATTTTTAATTAGTGAAGTATATATACTTCACTAATTAAAGGGGCTGAACATATATATATATATATATATATATATACACACAGCTGGAGCTTACTAGTGTAGCAAATATTCTAATCGCTAATTTTTATCGCAAATATTGGCGCTTTGAGAATTCGCGAATATCTAGAGTATAGTAATATATCTTCGTAATCGCAAATATTCTAGACTTTTTTTTTCTCATCAGTACCTATGATCCCCCACTGCTTCTTGCTTGTGAGACAATGAGAAGGCTGCAATATCTTTGACTTTAGGAGTAGTGCTGATTGCAAATTTTCATATCGCAAATTTTCCGATTGCCGATTCTCCCAATCAAGAAAATAATGACTGGAGATCACGAATTCTCGAATATATGATGAATATTTGCCTAAATATTCATGAATTATTGCTAATTCGAATATTGCCCCTGCTGCTCATCACTGGAGCCTACTTTCCCCACATTCATTGGAGCCTGATAGTACAAGAAGAGGAGTCGCTACACAGGTCACTCCATTTAAAGTACGCCAGTCTGTAGCAGCCATAACCTAATGATGTGACCTCGATGAGCTGGTTCATTGTCATCCATGAAGATGAAATTAGGCCTGTGTTGTTCATGTAGAGGCACAATGACTGGATTAATGATGTCATTCAAGTAGTATCGGCTTCTCACTGTACCATTCACAAAGTGTAGGGCAGTTTTTAATTGACTAGACACACCTGTCCACACTGTAACACCACCACCACTAAAAGCTCATCTGGTTGGACATGTGCATTAAAAAGTTTAGAGAAGGTCACATTAAGTTAACCTGTAAAGGTTAGAGTGTATTTTAGGTTCATCCTGAAATTTCACCCACAAGCCAAATATCCCTAACTTTTTGTGAGTAGTGTATATATTCACTGTTTTCAGAATTCTTTTGCATTGTGTTTGATTTTGCAAAGTCATGAAACTATATACAACTTTAGGTCTAATACGCAACTATTGAGTTTGTTGTAATTCAGCGTACGTGGTTGTTCAGATTTATATTGTCAGGATGTTGGCAGGATGCAGATGTATCCTTCCTTACCTTTCCTCTTGGCTCACCATATCTCAAGATGTGTGGCATGAGAATGCAAACAAAATGCTTGTGATGCTCATGATGCTCATGAGATGTCTATGTTATATGAGCCTATCCGTGACAACCCAGTGGTCATGATGTGAATTGCAGCTTATCAAGAGTTTTGGATTCCTAAATGAAATTCAAGGAAAGATATGGGTGTACAAATTTGTATGGTCACATTTATCTGTAGTCATTTGCAGTGCAAACAACCTAGATATGTAATGTGTTGTTGTATTCTTGTCTTGTGTAGCCTAATGTGGTTTCTCATAATCAACAAGAGTCTGATCACTGGGGTTCTGTCCATGGTGGTTCAAACCCCCAACAATCACTTATCACCTATAATGTGTAGAGGTGATAAGTATTTGCTATGAGAATGCCCCTTTAAAAATATAGCGATGTGATAGCAAATGTGATCAAGTCCTAATAGACTTAGGGTCCATTCACACATCTGCAATTTCGTTCCGCATTTTGCAGAACGGAATTGCGGACTCATTCTTTTCTATGGGGCAGCACGATGTGCTGCCCAGACACGGAGTTGCGGACCCGCACTTCCGGGTTCACAATTCCGCTCCCCCAAAAAATAGAACATGTCCTATTCTTGTCCGCAATTGTGGTCAAGAATAGGCATATTCTATTAGTTCCGGCAATGTGCGGTCCGCAAAATGCGGAACGCACCTTGCCGCTGTCCGTGTTTTGAGGATCCGCAGATCCGCAAAACACACACGGATGTTTGAATGGACCCTTAAAGGGGTTGTCTGAGTTTTATTTTATTTTTTCAAAGTGATGGGGATGCCTGGAAAATAATAAAAATGTACCTTTCTTCACCTGCTCCGATCCATATATACTGCAGCCAATCACTGACCTCAATGGTGTGTGGCATGAGACTAATGAGCTAATTTCCCACTACCTTGCCCCCGGTCTCTATATGCACTATCTTCCCATCCTATAACGTAATTACCCTCCCCCCCCCAGTCCCTAGTTTAAACACTCCTCCAAACTTCTAGCCATCTTTCCCCCCAACACAGCTGCTCCTTCCCCATTGAGATGCAACCCATCCCTACAATAGAGCCTGTAGTTGACAGAGAAGTCGGTCCAGTTCTCCAGGAACCCAAACCTTTCCTTCGTACACCAGTTCTTGAGCCACTTGTTAATCTCCCTAATCTCCCGCTGCCTTTCTTGTGTGGCTCGTGGTACAGGCAGTATTTTGGAAAACACTACCTTTGAGGTCCTTGCCCTAAGCTTTTGACCTAAAATCATTGTTAAGAACTCTCCACCTCCTCTAACTTTGTCATTGGTTCCGATATGGACCATGACCGCTGGATCTTCTCCAGCCCCTCCCAGTAATCTGTCAACCCGATCTGCGATGTGTCAAACTCTAGCGCCAGGAAAACAGCACACTGTTCGGTGATCACAGTCTTTGTGACAGATTGCCTTTCTGTACCCCTAATAACAGAGTCTCCCACTACCAGCACCTGTCTGGCCTGCCCTGCTCTCCTGGTCCCCTGCTTACTGGATCTGACATTCCCCTGACTGGCAGAGGAAATGTTGTCCCTGAACCGACATCCCCCTCATCTGCCAACCTGTTGGGGTGTGACAGATCAGGGCTAGCCTCCTTGGCACTCTTCCCTCTACCCCGCTTTCTAACTGTTACCCAGCTAGCTACCTTACTTTCCTCAGCCTCCTCGCTTTCACCCTGCCCCTCATCTACCCCATAGAGTGCTTGCTTAGTGAGCAGCAAACTCTTTTCCAAATTGTTAACGCCTCTCAGTGTTGAAACTCGCCCGTTTAGATACTCAATTTGCGATTCCAAACGGGTAATTTGCTCAGATTTTGAACAATGACATACACCCTTGAACGGCTGTTCTAGGACTGCATACATCAGACAAGATGTGCACTGGACTGCGCTGTCAATAATGGAACACATACTAAATGGGTATTACACAAAAAAAGCGAAAAATACAATATAATGCAGTAACAAGAAACTGATTTACTGCAGTCCCCCACTGAAGTCACTGAATATGAAGTCACTTAATCTAAAGTCGCACACTTATACAAACACACACTTAAATCAAACATGCGACGCTCAAACTCGCGTTATATGCCTGCTTATATAAATGGAGCTCTCAAAAACAGCCTGTTTTGTTTCCTCTGGATTCAAACCTCTATATCATGAGATTCTAAGATGAGATAATATATACTGTATCCTAATATCCAATAATATGATCAGATGTCTAGGGGTCAAACCCTATGGCCCACAGATGCCTAAATTTATGGCATCACCATGGTTTTCTGCCTCCCTTTCTCGCAATGCATATTACAGTCCAAAAAGCTAGAAATGCCGGTTATGGACAGTGGATATGAACCCCCTGTGTTAAACAACTGGTTTGGATTTGGGTTATTCCTAAGGGTGTTATCCTTCCAGTCCCCTGATTTTTACCCTTTAACCCTTATACAGGGATCTGGACTTTGCTGCAGGGGAGAAGAGGAGACACAAGACCTCTACTTCTTGGAATAGTTTCAGTGTGGTTGGTTGCTGACCTGTATTCATCAGAGACTTGAATGCAAAGCACCGAGGGATCAGGCAATACTTGTAGTCAGGAAAAAGGGTGAGGTCAGTGCAAGCAGAGATTGTGCAAATCAGTGAAATTAATATGAGGTCAGGGCAGGTAGCAAAAAGTCAGTACACAGACAGTAGTCTTGTCAGGCACTGCAGGGACAGAATCAGTAGGCAGGCAGAGTATGGTGCACGGGCAGAAAGACAGGAATACTACACCTTCACTAGGAAACTAGCAAGGTAGAGCAACCTAAAGCTCAGACACCCTCCCACTCGTGAAGATGCCGGAAATATCCTAAGACAGCCAACCATCGGTTGGGGAAGAATTAGGAGGTGTGCACTGGCCCTTCAGAAGCCAGGAAATACAGAATGGTCAGTGAAGTGCAGGTTGCAGTCTGCAGAAGGAGAATAAGGCTCAAGCGGCAGGCTCGCTGTGGGTTAGGACGAGGAGGGTGAGTAAGGCAGCTCCTGCTACTCTACAGGGTGGACATGAGCTACAGTACCATACTTACAATGAATGTGCCATATTTTATGTAAAATCTCTTAAATCTAATCCATACATTGCAGATATTTTCTCCAAGAAAATCCACTCATAACTTAACATGCGGTGTGATTTTTAAATCTGAAGTATATCAATTTCTGCTGCAGATTTCTGCTGCAAGTTTCACCCTGTGTAATTCAGAGACTGCAATCTGTTGCAAACACGCAACATTTGAGCACCAAAATCCTTACCATTTGTTTAGGATTTTTCTGATATGGAAATTCTGGCAGATGTGCTGCAGAAAATCCACAACTGGCTCATCAATTCTGGCTATACCCATAAGGGGCCAAAAGATAAATGCAGAACTAGAGATGGGTAAATCAATTTGGTTAAAAAATCTATTCAGTTCATATTTTCCAAAAATTGGGTTTGAAGTTTTTGACATTTCTCAAAATGGTGTCAGCCATTTTTCAGTTCAGAAGACAGGAAAGAAGGAGAATCACATTACCCCAGGAGGTGTCTGTATATAGACACTGGCAAGCATATGCCACCAAAAAGCAAAAACTGGGCTTTAAAAAAAAAAAAAAAAAGTAAAAAAATCCAACAGTGCAGTGCTTTTCTAAAGAGGCTGTTTGTTACCACCAGCAGCCATGAGTTTACCCATAGTTACACCATACATGTTACTGTGACATTACTAACGATGTCTTGGTGTTCAAAAGCTTGAAAGGACTTACATACATTCCTAGAAAACCCCAGACGGTCATCTTATCAGGACAATTGGAATACTTTTGATTCTGCTTAAAACAAACTTTTTCAAACGTATTTAAATTGGACAACCGATTCAGTTAAATCAAATCCTAATCAAATTTTATGAAATTCGCTCATCAGTATGCAGCACTGCTGCATCAGACAGACTTAGCTCTGCTATGTATGTAAAACAGATTGTAAAACACACAATCCCTGAGTATTGCGTTTTGTGAATTTTAAAGGGTTCTGAAATCCTGACCATAAAGTATGTAAATGCAATTTCTTCTTTTACAGCTTGTTCTTATTAGGCTGCACTGCAAAATAATATACCTGCAATAACAATAAAAGGTTGTACATCCTCACTAATTACATTTTTGTGAAAAACTGTAACAGTGTGGCTTTATTAAGTAAAATATCATAACTCCTTTACACAAAGGATTACATCTCTTTATAATTCCATTAAACCTAGGATTAATAAGGGAAGATTTGTGAACTACGGGCATGAGCTACTACACTTGCAGGAAAAGAAATAATTTTACTTGTAAAGACGTTCTAAAATGATTAGTATAACTCCGAAAGGATGAGCATTTTTCTTGAATAAACCAAATATTCTGATCTCACTGACCCTATATGGCGACACTTTCTTTTAAGTGTCCATTACTATTAGCATTAACTAGCTCTAAACCACAATGGAATTCCATTGGAAGTGCGTATGACAGCCATATGAATTCCAAATGAGTTCATTATGATTGGTGTTATCGAAATGAATACCAAATGATTCCATAATGACTTGGGAGGTAAAATCTGTATAAACCATGGGCTCTCTTTTATACGGGGGCACTCTTTTTTTTATTCTGGTTTGTTGTGTTACTCTAACCTGCAATAAAGGAGGATCTGAAATGTTTGCAGCTATGTGTTTATGTTTTTTTACTTGATGAAATTGTAAGATTTTCTCTAATGTATTTTCCATTGTTATTAACTAATTAATATGTAAGGGTACTTTCACACTTGCGTTGCCGGAACTGCATGGCAGATCCGGAAATCCGTGTTCAAACTGATAACATTTGTAGACGGATCCGGATGCTGATCCGTCTAACAAATGCACTGAAACACCAGATCAGTCTCTTCTTTGTCATCCGGAGTAATGGATCCGGTATTTATTTATTTTGCTTGCGCAGACCGGAAAACTGGATTCGTTTTGCCGGTAAAACTTGGTGCCGGATCTAGCATTAATGCATTTCAATGGAAAGTAATTCCGGATCCGACATTCCGGCAAGTGTCCCAGAATTTTGGGCTTAGAAAATATCGCAGCATACTGCGGTATTTTCTCCGGCCAAATACCGGAGAACTGAAGACATCCTTTTGTATAACGAACAGATTGCTCTCCATTCAGAATGCATTAGGATAACACTGATCATTTTATTGCTGCTATTGAGCCCCTGTGAAAACTTTAACGCTAGTGTGAATGTACCATTAACCTGTTAAAACACAAATAAGTGGTATTTATTGGTTAGCATGACATACAGTATACTCCTCAACATTGAAATTTCAGCACTAAGAAAGACAAGCCCTAAGGCTATGCAAATTGAGGAGGTAGCAGGTATCGCTAAGATATGCAGATGATCACATTTTCAAGCACCTAGCTCCAATCTGTGGTATGTGGGAGGACATAAAGGCCAGGTTGAAAGCAAATTTTTTAGCCACATGAAACCGCAAAAATTGGATTATCATATTTTATGATTGTGCTATGCCTCCTGTTGGTCAACATGCCAGTTATCACAATTCATCGCAAAGTGAGAGAGACAGAATCTTTTAACTGAGAGACCTTGTGTCACGGCTGATAATGGGGAAAACCCTCAGCCGTGCGGTGCCAGGTGATGGTAAGGTTTCTACTTGGCCAGAACCACAGAATTAGGGAGCAGGTCACCTCCTAGCGCTTCCCTAATCTGACCCTGACTCCTATCTGCATGAGCCGCCCTTAAAGGTAGGAGGGCCCATGCTCAGGAACCTCAGATCCCTACTGACCCTCCGTCGTTCCCTGAACTAGGAGCTGGGTAGACAGCCCATTCCTTCTGGACATGGAGAAACAGGAGTCTAAAGTGGCCAAGCTACAAGGGGAACAGAAACAACTTATGGCAGTGACAGGCAAATGCAACCAACACAACACTCACCTGCCACAGATAACAAAACCTGGAACCCATGTGCAAGTGCTGCTGTTCAGAACACAAACGAACACAGCACACACCAGACATCACACAGGAACCCAGGACCATAAGCTGCAATAATAAGGAAACCCCACACACACCTTCATAACACCGTGTAACATAATTTTATGACCAGAAGGGTGGCCCCCACTGGCAGTTGGTAAATAACCAGGAGGATGTCTCCAGAAAGCATGGCTGAAACACCCTCTCTGACTACTGCCTTCCACTGAGGCTTTATAGGGCCAAGAAGCCACACCCAACAGTCAGACACACCCAGTGCACACACACACTAGGAAGGAAGTTAACCCTTCCAACACCAGGGAAGGGAAGACATCAACTAAAAGGGGAAGTGCACACAATAACCCCCGTG
Source organism: Bufo gargarizans (assembly GCF_014858855.1). Lineage (NCBI taxonomy): Eukaryota > Metazoa > Chordata > Amphibia > Anura > Bufonidae > Bufo > Bufo gargarizans. Next base: position 167,583,928 of record NC_058084.1, read on the forward strand.
CACACCAGACAAGGGAAGTGCACACAAACACATGTTGCCAAGGGCAACCGCACGCATACCTGTTGTCCACGGCAACCGCACTTGAGGCAAACAACTAAGTGCACCCAGCTGCGGTTGACACAACACCAAACCGCAGGCAACTGCATGCGGCTCCCAAGGAGTCACGACCATGACCAAGGGTCGTGACACCTTGGTTTATCACTCCAGCAGGTTTGTATGTACCTAGGCGGAGATGTCAGCACTCTTCAACTTTTCATGTCTCGGTGGTTGGGAAAACAACAAACTGGAATGACTGTATTATTGTGAGATCAGAAGTTTGGGGAAAAAAATCGACCAGCACCCAATATGGCATGATGCCCATATGAGGCAAACAGTAGTGATGGTACAAGACTTCTTAAACTTATGATGACTGCAATGGAGCTATGCTCTCTATTCCAAAATTAAAGGGTTCATTTATTAAGATCTGCATTTTAGACACCAGTCTTAAAAACCTCAGTTAGGAAGAGGCGCCGGCCTCTACATAACTTTGACAGATCCTCTGCCACTTCTAAATGTAAGATGACTGATATGGACCTACCAACCCGTCCCTCTACCTGCCCACGTCACACCCACTTTTTTAGACCTGGCGTGAGCAGGGAGAAGACACAGAGTGCAGCCTAAAGGACATTTGCGCTGCAATCTGCTCCGGAAATATATGCCTAATTTAGGCATATTTCTGTTTGATAAATCATCCCCTAAGTATTTTTTACTCTCCTGGTCCCTCCTAGTCCCACCCAAAGGTTAGTATGCATGTACAATTATTTCATACTGCAGAAATGTGGCCAGGTATAGACCACTAAATAACTTAATGTAGTTAAAGGGGAAGAACCAATAAAAGACCTTTGTTTACAGACAGCTATAGGTGCACATAGGTGCTCATCTGATTAGAAGAACGGTGCATAGTGATCCAATCTAAACTGCAAGTGAAATTAGACTTCAGATCCCAAGGCTAGGGTGGCAAACAGGGTCTACACAAACCATTAGAAGGCATTTGCATGACATTGGACTTACGAGCCACATGTCCAGCTACACGTTTTGACTTCACGCCACCAGTCTCAAAGGCTATCATGGCGCACAGCAAGAGTGCAATGGAAGCTGGAATTAGAGCAATGAGTCCCAAATTTGTCTCGGACACAATTATAGCCAGAGATTGGTCTGGAGACCACATGGACAACATCATGAACAGGCCTTCACAAGGAAATGTCACACCAGTCTTGGGGATTTGGTGTGAGGAGGCAGAACTATTGGTAGCTGGACCCCTCTAGTCTACACTTCAGGTTTATTAAGAGCTTGGCATTACATTGATTTGGTTGTAAAACCAGTGGTACAGCCATTTCTCTAAAGTGTCCCAGGAGCCATTTTCAACAGGACAACATCAGGCCACATATTGCTTGTGCTACTGTGAGCAGCCTGTATGGCACAAGTGTACTACCTTGGCCTAAAGCATCTCTGGACATCAAGCACAACTGGGACATCACTAGTCGGCAATTGCAAAGGGAGGTGCCAAGTGCATTGAGAATATCAGAATATTTCTCGGACAACCATTAATAATAATAATATTTCTGTACATGGAACTCATAATCAATACTGAATAAATCGAGATGTTTTGAATATTTAGTGTCCAATTTTTATCATTTGCATATCATGAACATGTCTATCTATGCTTTGGTTTCCATGATTCTATGATCTTTCCTTCTTGGTATTGCAATTACAATGATGAAGAGTGCATTTACAATACACATAATGTCTTAAAAGTGATCTCTTGGCTCTTCTGATGTCTATTATAGTAAATAATTGTATTCTGCATAAATGAACAATTCTGGAGCATATCTGCATTGTTCTGTATTTCTCTTATTCTTCCTGGAAATGTATGGGGAAAGAGAATTAGGCATTTCACTGTCATGTGTCCGTGCACAGTAAGCACTGATTGACCCATTGATTTAGGGCAGGCATGCTCAACCTGCTGCCCCTCTAGCTGTTGCAAAACAACAACGTCCAGCATCCCCGAACAGCTTACAGCTATCAGCCTACAGCAGGACATTGTGGGAGTTGTAGTTTTACAACAGCTGGAGGGCCGCAGGTTGAGCATGCCTGATTTAGGCGACTGTAATAACTTCACACATCACCAGAAGAATTAACAGAGTAAAGATGCTCCATAATGTATATTTTAAGGAGAATACAAGTACTGTATGTACTAAAAATACAAGTGCTAGTAGAACTGACAGATCATCATTAAATGATGAAGTATACCAAAAGTAGAAACTGTATTAGGCCCAAGTTTTGCAGATGCTTCCATCTGTAATATGTTGTCGTAGCACTCATCACAACAGCTGTATGGCAGAACCTGATAAGACAGCAAATGTTGATGGCATAGATAGCAGGCACCAGATGTCTTTTTGGCACCTGCTACATGTGCAAATAAACATTTTCATCACAATTTCTTTCACTCCATTTGGCATATTTGCCACTAACACTGGAATTGGCCTGGAGTCACAACTGTCAAATGTCTGAAGTTCAGATTTTTGTTGTACCTGTTTCTCATAAGGTCATTAATCTAATAAGGTAATAACTTTTCCCATATCATACTCTCTATTATAGTTGAAGTACCATGTCATTCGGAACCTAAACAATTTATTTTCGTAGATCTTATCAGTGCATTTTGATTTTTCGATGTCATTTTAAAATAAACTATAAGGTCTATAAAGTCTTTTAAAGCCATGATATTCAGTCTACACTATTTCGACTATTCACAGGACTGTTCCACAAGACTTTCTATATTTTCTGTATTGAATACACTATTGTAAATGTAGCCTTGAGTGCGTATCAGAAGAAGGTCATGTATATATAAGCCAGGTGGGGTTGTGATCTATGGCATGGGAGATTTTCTATAGCCATGATTTTCGCTATGTCACAAACATTGCAGTTAAGATCTGCGGTGTAGAAAAAAGATAGTGAAAGCTTTGGAAGGGATTTGCTCAAAATATATTTGGTAGAGTTTATATGCAATATAAAGCTTTGAGACCTTGATTATGCCCATATAAGAGGATGTACTCCTTGAAACAGTTCCACTGAATGTATTCACTATGTATGCCTGTATAGCTGCTTATGTCTCCAATTGATTCAAAAATACAATTATACCATGCCACAAATATTTATTTATACAGCTGTATTGAAAAGTGTAGTCAACTATAAGTTAAGAAGGTTATTCCACAAACCCTCTAAGCCTACACAGTTCATTGATACACGAGTCAGTATAAGGCCATTAAGTACTATAAAACCTTTAAAATCATTGGGGCACATTTATTAAGACTGACGTTTTAGATGTCGGTCTTAATAAAGCCTGTAGCTGGCGTCATGATGTAGAGGCACGGGTCTCTACATAAGTTTAGCGCATCCAGTGGAATATATCTGGTTGCAAATGACCCCCATTGTATTTTCCTATTGAGTCAGGTAGTTACTAAACTCCTTTACTGGAGTGTGGGTGGGACACAGCAACGTACCACAAGATGCACAATACTATAACAGTATCCCTCCTTAAACTGCATGCAAGGAACGCCACCTGGTGCTGACTAAAACCATATCATACATGGTAACTCCTCTGCTTGCCTTAGAAGGAGAATGCTATTGTGCTTGCTCAGTATCTCTGACAAGCAGAGAATGCACTGCTGATTGAGCTTTGATGATGAGGCTGAGCTGAGCAGAAAACTGAAAAATGGTGCATGTGTGTCCATCTTACCACATTTAGTAGGGTGAATGCAGTAAAAAGAAGGACACACAGTAGGTGGTACTATAATGACCTTATAAGTTGAATATCATTTAAGGTGTACCCCTACAGTCTAACACTGGCAGCACCGATTGGATCATGTCAGACTGTGCAGGGACACACTCGTAGCTGGTAACACCCATCTGGACTTTCATTACAAGCTGCTAGGTCCTTATGGTGAATGCTGTTTATACGCCATCATAATGAAAGGCAGAGGAGTGAGACAAGGGTGTGATTATGTGGCTAGAGATAAAAAAAATTAACTGTTGGCCAGTACAGGCCCCAAAAGTTAGGCAATAGGCATTCACCTGACAGCAAAGAACTTTGGATTCTGTGGCTGGAGGTGCATTAGGCGGTCACAGGATAAATATGTAACTGTCAGCCAGGGCCGTTTGAAGGAATTTGGGGGCCCCAAGCAAAATAGACATGGAGGCCCCCCCCCTCCACGCCCTCCCCACCTTACGCATGCAAAGCCTACAGGAACCACAGTATAGCCATACAGTTTAAGTTCACCCACACTTTATATAAATAAAAAAGGAGGTTTACAGTGCAAATACTGTGGATGGCACTGTTTAGGGGGGGATCTGTGGATGGCACTGTTTAGGGGGGAGATCTGTGGATGGCACTGTTTAGGGGGGGATCTGTGGATGACACTGTTTAGGGGGGAGATCTGTGGATGGCACTGTTTAGGGGAGGGGTGATCTGTGGATGGCACTGTAGGGGGATCTGTGGATGACATTGTTTAGGGGGGAGATCTGTGGATGGCACTGTTTAGGGGAGGGGTGATCTGTGGATGGCACTCTAGGGGGATCTGTGGATGGCACTGTTTAGGGGAGGGGGGGATCTGTGGATGGCACTGTTTAGGGGGGATCTGTGGATGGCACTGTTTAGGGGGGAGATCTGTGGGTGGCACTGTTTAGGGGAGGGGGGATCTGTGGATGGCACTGTAGGGGGATCTGTGGATGGCACTGTTCAGGGGGGATCTGTGGGTGGCACTGTTTAGGGGGGATCTGTGGGTGGCACTGTTTAGGGGGGAGATCTGTGGGTGGCACTGTTTAGGGGAGGGGGGATCTGTGGATGGCACTGTAGGGGGATCTGTGGATGGCACTGTTTAGGGGAGGGGGGGATCTGTGGATGGCACTGTAGGGGGATCTGTGGATGGCATTGCCATCCACAGATCCCCCTACAGTGCCATCCACAGATCCCCCTCCCCGACGCTCACAGCAGTATATTTATAAACTAATCAGTAACTACTTTAACTTTATTCATTGCTCATTGCTGAGCTCTTAACTTGGATTATTTGGATATCTCTTACTTTGTCTTCGCTCCGGTAACTAACAGCAGGCAGTGCAGGCGGCGCTCACTCACTGACGTCACGCGCCTGCGCCGCCTAGTGGGAGGAGCAGGCGCCTGACGTCAGTGACAGTGAGTGAACGCGCCGCCCCCCGCTGCCTGCTGTTAGTTACCAGAGCGAAGACAAAGTAAGAGATATCCAAATAATCCAAGTTAAGAGCTCAGCAATGAGCAATGAATAAAGTTAAAGTAGTTACTGATTGGTTTAAAATATACTGCTGTGAGCGGCGTGGCCCTGTATATTCTAACCCCCAGGCAAGCGTCCCCGTCACCATGGGAACGCCTGGGGGTTAGAATATACCATCGGATTTGAGTTTTTGCTATTTCACTGAGCTCGTAAAACTCAGATTCGATGGTATATTCTAACCCCCAGGCAAGGGGTTAGAATATACCATTGGATCTTCTGAGTTATTCTGCTTGGCCCCAGGCCAGCTCGGGGCCCCAACCAGCTCAGGGCCCCAAGCAATTGCTTGTTTTGCCTGTCCCTTAGCGACGGGCCTGCTGTCAGCCAGTACAGGCCCCAGAAATTAGGCAATAGGCATTCACCTGGCAGCAAAGAACTTTGGATTCTATGGCTGGAGGTACATTAGGCGGTCACAGGATAAATATGTAACTGTCAGTCAGTACAGGCCCCAAAAATTAGGCAATAGGCATTCATTCACTTGACAGCAAAGAACTTTGGATTCTGTGGCTGGAGGTACATTAGGCGGTCACAGGATAAATATGTAACTGTCGGCCAGTACAGGCCCCAAAAATTAGGCAATAGGCATTCACCTGACAGCAAAGAACTTTGGATTCTGTGGCTGGAGGTACATTAGGCGGTCACAGGATAAAAATGTAACTGTTGGCCAGTAAAGGCCCCAAAAATTAGGCTTTCATCTGACATAAAAGGCCTTTTATGCAGCCGTATATACACAAGGCAAGGCCCATTCTATGTTCTGGGTGGTGGTGGATATGTGTTTACTGGCATGAGGAAATTCAATTGCACATGGCCATCACAGGTGTTGAATTCCTCCAAGATCCATGCCTCATTCATTTTAAAAAATGTGAGGTAGTCCACACTGTCGTGATCTAGGCGAGTGCGCTTATCGGTCATGATCCCCCCTGCTGCGCTGAACATCCATTTGGACAGGGCGCTCGATGAGGGGCAAGCCAAGAGTTCCACGGCAAATTGTGCCAGCTCTGGCCACAGGTCAAGCCTGGACACCCAGTAGTCAAGGGGTTCCTTACTTCTCAGAGCGTCTACATCGGCCATTAAACCGATGTAGTCGGACACCTGTCGGTGGTAGGATTGGTACCCGCACTTTTTTCGCTGTAGGAGGAAATTCCTTTGCCAGTGCCCGCAACAGCAAAATGCAGCATCTCTCGCAGCAAGGCCTGGAAATGCTGCATTCTGACAGCCCTCTGTGATGCTGGTAAAATGTCTGCCATTTTGTGTTTGTACCGGGGGTCTAAGTACGTTGCCACCCAGAACAGGTCCTTAATCTTTATGCTTTTTATACGGGGGTCCATCTTCAAACACTGGAGCATTAAGGCCCCCATTTGCACTAAATTGGAAATGGTGGAGCGCCCTGGTTCCTGATCATCGCCCAGGAGAATGTCATCCTCGGTCTCCTCCCCCCAGCCACGGACGACGCTAGGGATCCCCAAAAAGTTTACAGCCTGCTCTTCTTGCTCCTCCTTCTCCTCCTTCCCTCAGCCACCATTCTCCTTTGACTCCTCTTCAGACTCCTGCTGACTTGTCTCAGATGGAGAAGCCCCTCTTGGGAATTAATTCAGCATTGTGACTTCCTCATCTTCCAGCTCCTGCTCCACGATGGCTTGATTAATGACACGACAAAATGCATGCTCCATAAAAAAGGCGTAAGGTATGATGTCACTGATGGCGCCCTGGCTGTGACTGGCCAGCTTGGTGATCTCATCAAATGGCCGCAGAAGTCTGCATGCGTCGCGCAGGAGCATCCACTGGAGCGGTGGAAAAAAAACAAGCTCCCAGAACCTGTCCTGCCACAGAGTTCGTACAGGTAGTCGTTAACGGCACTTTTCTGCTGGAGCAGCCTATCAAGCATATACAAGGTGGAGTTCCAGCGCATTGGGTAGTCACAAATCGACGTCTGATGGGCAAGTGGTGTCACCACTAAACGTCAGCAAGGCAAGCCATTGCTGTGAAAGATCTTCTAAAATGGCCAGAGATTTTCCTGGCCTGCCGCAAGACGTCCTGGACCCCGGGGTATCTGGCAACGAATCGCTGCTCGAATAAGTTCAGGACGTGTGCCATGCATAGCACGTGTGTCATTTTGTTCTGTTTCAGCATGCTCAGCAGATTGGCACCATTGTCGCACACCACTTTACCAACTGTCAAATTGAGCGGGGTTAGCCACTGATCGGCCTGTGACTGCAGAGCTGAAAGCAGTGCAGTGTGGCTCTTGGCTTCCAGGCACAACATCCGGAGCACAGCATGCCAACGTCTCACATGGCACGTCAAATAGGTTCTGGGGAGCTTGGGAGGTGCAGCGGAAGAGGTGGTAGCAGTGGAAAAGCAGGAGTCAGCTGAGGAGGAGAAGGAGGATGGAGTAGGAGGAGGAGAAGAAGAGGTCAGCCTGCATGCAATCCGTAGCGGTCACACCAAATCCACACAGGTGCCACGGGTTACATGCTTGATGGCGTCAAAAGGTTCACCCAGTGGGCAGCAAAATTTGTGTACTTTCCCTGCCCGTGTTTGCTAGATCAAGTGTTTGTGGTCAGATGTATCTTGGCACCGACACTGTGTGCCAGAGATATATTAACTTGCGGCTGAATGTGGCCATATAGCTCTAGGATGCCCTTCTAGGAGAAATATTTCCTTCCGAGGACCTTCCATTGCGGTGTGCCAATGGTCACAAATATTCTAAAGGTCTCCAAGTACACCAATTGGCAGTAGTTGGCATGCTAGCCATTCTGACAAGCCAGCAGTCAGCCGTTAGGCAAGAGGATTATCCAGCGTCATCATTTTTTTACGCTTGAACATTTGGGCCAAGGAAGCCTGCTTTATGCCAGATGAACACAATGACGGCACGGTGGAAGGTGGAGTGGAGGAAAAATGGGAGGAGAAGGAGGAGAGGGAGGACGTGCAGCACCGGGAGAGTGGCTTTGTGGGTTCTGATGGCGTTGCTCCCACTGGGCTCGGTAATGGGAGGCCAGGTGCCTTCTTAAGGCGGTTGCCCCTAAGTGAGTGTTGGGCTTACCGCAAATTATGCGTTGACAGCACATGCTGCAAATGGCAACAGTATTGTCAGCAGTTGAAACGTTAAAAAAAGCCCACACTGCAGAGCCATGTGCCAGCGTCCTGGGAGCGCAATATGTGACCGTGCATGGTTGATGGCTTGCTCCAGATATAGTTGCAGTCTGCTTTTTGCCTCCTGTTCACTGCGAGTTCTGCCTGCTTCTCCTCTTTTTCCTCCCTATCTGCTGCTCCGTCTCTCCCTCTGAACTCCCCTCCTCTTCCTTTCTTGTTGGCACCCATGTGACGTCCATCGACACGTCATCATTGTCACCTTCACCACCACTGACATTAGACATCTCAGAGTAGGAAGCAACAGTGGGTTCCACCCTCCTTGGGCTGATCTGGGTACTGTCGTCAGACCGCTGAATGGCTGCCATTGCTACCTCCTCTTCCTCATCCGATGCCATGAATGGCTGTACATTGGTAAGATCTGGAAATGGATAGGAAAATTATTCCCCTGACTCGAGTGGAGGGGCTATGGTGGTGGTGGTGGTAATTGTGGTGTCTTTGGGGGTGCACACAGCAGAGAGTGAGGAGGGTGCAGATCCAGAGGATGAGGAGGGTGAAGAAACGGTAGGCTGAGTGAGCCACTCAACCAACTCTGGTGCATCCTTTGACATAATCGCACGCACCTTCTCCAACTTCCCACTTAGGCTGCGGCCTGGTGCACCTGCCCGACACTTACCACCCCTGCGGAATGGCCTCCCTCTTCCTCTGCTTGTCATTTTCAAAATGACCCTGTGCCAAAGTCCCTAGAGAAGAGCATTATTTGTGGAAGCTGATGTATGGCAGGCCTCAATCAGTTCTTAGTTGAAGCTGGTATATCACCCTCAAGCAGTAATTTTGTGGACGCATGTATATAGAAAACCTCAATCACTATTTTCTAAAAGCTGATAGATGGGAGTCCTCAATCAGTATTTTCTGGAAGCATACAAATGCACTATAATATACTTTCTATTTTAGAAAGTAGAGTCGTGGCCAAAAGTTTTGAGAATTACATAAATATTGGAAATTGGAAAAGTTGCTGCTTAAGTTTTTATAATAGCAATTTGCATATACTCCAGAATGTTATGAAGAGTGGAATTGCATAGTCCTTCTTTGCCATGAAAATTAACTTAATCCCAAAAAAAACTTTCCACTGCATTTCATTGCTGTCATTAAAGGACCTGCTGAGATCATTTCAGTAATCGTCTTGTTAACTCAGGTGAGAATGTTGACGAGCACAAGGCTGGAGATCATTATGTCAGGCTGATTGGGTTAAAATGGCAGACTTGACCTGTTAAAAGGAGGGTGATACTTGAAATCATTGTTCTTCCATTGTTAACCATGGTGACCTGCAAAGAAACACGTGCAGCCATTATTGCGTTGCATAAAAATGGCTTCACAGGCAAGGATATTGTGGCTACTAAGATTGTACCTCAATCAACAATTTATAGGATCATCAAGAACTTCAAGGAAAGAGGTTCAATTCTTGTTAAGAAGGCTTCAGGGCATCCAAGAAAGTCCAGCAAGTGCCAGGATCGTCTCCTAAAGAGGATTCAGCTGCGGGATCGGAGTGCCACCAGTGCAGAGCTTGCTCAGGAATGACAGCAGGCAGGTGTGAGCGCATCTGCACGCACAGTGAGGCAAAGACTTTTGGAAGATGGCCTGGTGTCAAGAAGGGCAGCAAATAAGCCACTTCTCTCCAAAAAAACATCAGGGACAGATTGATCTTCTGCAGAAAATATGGTGAATGGATTGCTGAGGACTGGGGCAAAGTCATATTCTCCGATGAAGCATCTTTCCGATTGTTTGGGGCATCAGGAAAAAGGCTTGTCCGGAGAAGAAAAGGTGAGTGCTACCATCAGTCCTGTGTCATGCCAACAGTAAAGCATCCTGAGACCATTCATGTGTGGGGTTGCTTCTCATCCAAGGGAGTGGGCTCACTCACAATTTTGCCCCAAAACACAGCCATGAATAAAGAATGGTACCAAAACACCCTCCAACAGCAACTTCTTCCAACAATCCAACAACAGTTTGGTGAACAACAATGCATTTTCCAGCACGATGGAGCACCGTGCCATAAGGCAAAAGTAATAACTAAGTGGCTCGGGGACCAAAACGTTGACATTTTGGGTCCATGGCCTGGAAACTCCCCAGATCTTAATCCCATTGAGCACTTGTGGTCAATCCTCTAGAGGCAGGTGGACAAACAAAAACCCACTAATTCTGACAAACTCCAAGAAGTGATTATGAAAGAATGGGTTGCTATCAGTCAGGAATTGGCCCAGAAGTTGATTGAGAGCATGCCCAGTCGAATTGCAGAGGTCCTGAAAAAGAAGGGCCAACACTGCAAATACTGACTCTTTGCATAAATGTCATGTACTTGTTGATAAAAGCCTTTGAAACGTATGAAGCAGTTTAGCAGCAAACTTTGTGAAAACTAATATTTGTGTCATTCTCAAAACTTTTGGCCACGACTGTAAATTATAAGTATATCACACCTCTCTGTGTATCACACCTATCGATAGCACAACGTTACCAGTCCTTAAAAGGACTTTTGTGGACCTATTAGCTAGCGTTTCGTGTCCCTTAGTTACTAACACCCTATCCCTGCTCCAAAATGCAACCTCTCCCTACACTGGCAAAACACATCATGTAAAATGGCTGCCAGATCAGGTTCTTTTATAGGGTTGGGGGTGTGTCCATGTACTGAAACGTCTCAATTGGCTGTCCTGTGCCACCTGATGAATGTGTCATGGGTCAAAGTTCGGCACAATGCAAAATAATATGTTTGCCGCGAACCGACCGCTAGGCGGACCGCAAGGCCAACACTAGTAATAGCTTTGGAGCACTTTTATTTTTCCAAGCCATTCTGAGATGTTTTCTCGTGACACATTGTACTTCATGATAGTCATAAATTTGAGTCAATATATTTGACCTTTATTTATGAAAAAAATCAAAAATTTACTACAAATTTTGAAAAATTTGAAATTTAAAAAATTTCAATTTCTCTGCTTTTAAAACAGAAAGTGATACCTCATAAAATATTTATTACTTTACATTCCCCATATGTTTACTTTATGTTGGCACCATTTTGTAAATGTCATTTTATTTTTTTATTACGTTAGAAGGCTTTGAATTTTAGAAGCAATTCTTAAAATTTTTAAGAAAATTTTCAAAACCCACTTTTTAGGACCAGTTCAGGTCTGAAGTCACTTTGTGGGGCTTACATAGTGGAAACCCCCAGAAAATAACCCAATTGTAGAGACTACACCCCTCAAGTTACTAAAAACTGATTTGACTAACTTTGTTAACCCTTTAGGTGTTCCACAAGATTTTAAGAAAAATGGAGTTAAAATTTCTAAATTTAACTTTATGGGCAGATTTTTCATTTTAATATATTTTTTTCTTTAACACATCGAGGGTTAACAGCCAAATAAAACTCAATGTTTATTACCCTGATTCTGCGGTTTACAGAAACACCCCAGATCTGGTTGTAAACTAATGCAAGGGCACACGGCAGGGTGCTGAAGAAAAGGAGCGCCATATGGTTTTTGGAAGGCAGATTTTGATGAACTGGTTTTTAGATGCCATGTCCCATTTGAAGCCCCCCTGATGCACCCATATAGTAGAAACTCCCAAAAAGTTACCCCATTTTGGAAACTAGGGGATAAGGTGCCAGTTTTATTGGTACTATTTTGGGGTACATATGATTTTTAATTGCTCTATATTAAATTTTTTGTGAGGCAAGGTAACCAAAAATGTCTATTTTGGCACTGTGTTTATTTTTTTATTTTTTTACAACATTCATCTGACAGGGTAGATCATGTGCTATTTTTATAGAGCAGGTTGTTACAGATGCAATAATATAAAATATGTCTACTTTCTTAGTTTTTTTCAGTATTAAATAATAAAGCATAAAAAAAATAAAAATCTGAGCGCCATATTTATTTTTTTTTCTGCCGATCGTCTTGTGCAGGGGCTTGTTTTTTTGCAGGAAGAGTTGACATTTTTATTGGTACAATTTTTGTGTACAAAGGACCGACATCATCTTCTTTCTTCTTCTTTCAGGACCTGCAAAAGGACTTTTGATGACGAAATTGCGCTCACCACATGGTGAGCGCGGTGACGTCAGCGCAGGTCCTGCTAAATGAATATAGAAATCTTCTATCTTCATTCAGCAGAACCTGCACTGACGTTACCGCGCTCACCATGTGGTAAGTGCGATTACGTCATCAAAAGTCCTTTTGCAGGTCCTGAAAGAAAAAGAAAGAAGATGATGTTGGCTGTGCGAACAAAAGGATGAGGTGAGTTATTTGATTTATTTTTTTAACCCCTAAAGTCCATTTTAGTAAGCATTCTGTATTAAGAATGTTATTATGTTCCCTTATAACCATGTTATAAGGGAAAATAATACAGTAAATAGATTTTTATCAATTTACTTACATTATCTCCTAGCAACCATGCGTGAAAATCGCACTGCATCCTCATTTGCTCACGGAAGTATGCAATTTTCACGCAGACCCATTAATTTCTATGGGGCCTGCATTGCGTGAAAAATGCAGAATATAGAACATGCTGCGATTTTCACGGCATGCACAAGTGATGCATTAAAATCACCGCTCATCTGAACAGCCCAATTGAAGTGAATGGGTCCAGATTCAGTGCATGGAATTCTCGCCTGTGTGAAAGGGGCCTTAGTTTTTCACGAGGCGAATGATGATGATGAGACACAGTTGCCAATAAGTCAACGGCAATTAGTGTCATAAGAGGTTTATGATGAGGATGAGACACAGTTGTCAATAAGTGAGGTTCTTGTTAGGGCAACAAGTCAGGAGGATGACCAGAGTGAAGAAGTGGATAAGAAGGTGGTGGACGATGAAATCTCTGACCCAACCTGGGAAGGTATCAAGCTGAGCAAGGACAGCAGTACAGAGGGGGAGGGATCCGCAGCCATGCAACAGGCTGGAAGAGGCAGTGGGGTGGCAAAAGGGAGAAGCCGAGCCACACCAAACAGGCCCGCAACTGTTCCCTGGTGCACCCTCTTGCAGCAATCTCCCTTGCCAAGGGATAGGTGTTCCGCAGTCTGGCGCTTTTTTGAGGAAAGTGCAGACAAGTGCCTGGGTCCTCAATCAGTGTCTGCGGGTCACACCACTGCCTACTCTTCCTCTTTGCTACGTGCTGGCCAATCCCCTGTCCAAGACGCAGGCCCGGATGCCTCCCGCCCTACACCTGGACCTTTGCAAGCACCATCATCTAGCACATCCACTTCTGTGTCCTAGTGCAGCGTACAGATGTCCATACCCCAGGCCTTTGAACAAAAGCGCAAATACCCAGCCACCCACCCACAGGACATAGCATTAACTGTGGGCCTTTCCAAATTGCTGGCCCTGGAAATGTTGCAAATTAGGCTTATAGACACTGAGGCTTTCCGCAGCCTGATGGCGGTGGCCGTCCCTCGTTACTCAGTCCCCAGCCGCCACTATTTTTCCCGTTGTGCAGTCCCCGCCTTACACCAGCATGTGTCCCGTAACCTCACCCGTACCCTGACCTACACAGTTATTGGGAAGGTCCACTTAACGACTGACACATGGACAAGTGCTTTTGGCCAGGAATGCTACATTTCCCTGACGGAACACTGGGTGAACGTTGTGGAGGCCGGGAATGAGTCATTCCATGTGATGGCACAGGTACTACCGACGCCAAGGATTGCGGGCCCTACTTCCATCAGGATTTTCACCACCACCTACATTAGTGGCTGCAACCCCCCTTCTCCTCCTCCTCCACCTCCTCCTCCACTTCCACCTCTGAATTCTCATCTTGCAGCACCAGTCAGCCATTAGTCAGTAGCTAGAAGCAGTATAGCACTGCACTGAGGATGCAGCAACAGGCCTGCTGAAACTAATTTGCTTAGGTGACAAACAGCACATCGCCGCAGAGCTGTGGCAGGGTATAAGGGACCAGACTGAGCTGTGGCTCTCGCCACTCAACCTACAACCAGGCATGGTTGTGTCTGATAATGGCCGTAACTTGGTGGCAGCTTTAGAGCTCGGCAAGCTCACACACATACCATGCCTAGCCCATGTGTTCAACAGTTTATCAAAACCTACCCCAATTTGCCTGAGTTACTGTTGAAGGTATGCCGAGTGTGTGCCCATTTCTGAAAGTCATCTACAGCTGCCACTAGTCTGGCAATGCTGCAGCAGCGCTTGCGATATGAGCACGCGTTGGAACTCCATGTTTCACATGTTGACCAGGCTTTGTGAGCAGCAGAGGGCAGTAGTGGAATACAAGCTGCAACATGGTTGTTGCCTTTCCAGTCAGCTGCCACTCTTCACAAGCAACGAGTGGGCATGGATGTCTAACCTCTGTGAGGTTTTACGCAACTTTGAGGAATCAACACAGATGGCGAGTGTGATGGTCTAGTTAACTCCCACTGTCACAGGTCCCCCTTTTCCTGCACGGATTGTAAATAATCCTGACAGGCGTACTCCCTCAGGCATGAGATCATCCCACACATCAGCTGAGGCCTATTGCTGGGTAAACCATGAACTGAACTTTATTGACACACACACATCAAGTTTATACAGTGCACATAACTCCTCCCCCAGTATCCTGGGAGATAATTGAGTGACAACATAAGCCAACACCCTCCCCATGTGTCACATTCTTAGTTGGCTGTGGTAAAACTGTGAACAGGAGTCAAACAGTGTTCATGATGGAGGGCATAATAAAGGGCTTTCCTTCACAGTGAGCAGTGATGCCGCTATTATCAGCGTAACCATCCCACTTCTGTGTCTACTAAAACGCTCGCTGTTCACAATGAAGGCGGACGCTTTGCATATGGAAGAGGTGGAAATGGGGGCAGATAGTACACAGGGTACACACCCTCAGTTCGTCGTCTCAGCTCGAATTGGATGATGATGAGGAGGAGCAGGAGACGGTTGCCTCTGCTACAGAGGGTAGTGCCCATAGCAGGTTTATTCTATCTGTTCAGCCTTGATGGGCCAGAGAGAAGGAAGAAGATGAGGAGATTGAGAGTCATCCTCCTGATGAGTACAGTGAAGTTTTGTCTAGTGGGTCTCTGACACACATGACTGACTTTATGTTATGCTGCCTTTCCCGTGATCCTCGCGTTATGCTCATTTTGACCAACACCGATTACTGGTTGTTCACCCTTCTCGACCCCTGCTACAAAGAGAACTTCTCATCTCTCATTCCTGTGGTGGAGAGGACTAGCAAAATGGTGCAATACCAGAAGGTCCTTGTGGAAAAATTGCTCCAAAAATTTCCAGCTGACTACGCTGGCGGCAGAGTACGTAGTTTCTTGGGCAACCAAGGAGGGGAGATGGTGAAGGACTACGTAGCAGACAGTATCAGCGTCCTCAGCGATCCCTCTGTGCCTTAAAACTATTGGGTGTCCAAGCTGGACACGTGGCACAAACCGGCACTCTACGCCTTGGAGGTGCTAGCCTGCCCTGCCGCCAGCGTTTTGTCAGAGCGGGTATTTAGTGCTTCTGGGGGCCTAATTACTGATAAGCGCATCCGCCTGTCAACTGAAAATGCTGACAGGTTGACTCTTACCAAAATGAACAAGGCCTGGATTGCCCCTGACTTCTCTACTCCACCAGAGGAAAGCGGCTGAACCTAAAGGCAAATGTGGCTTTTATGGTGTATTGAATACACTGTATTCCAATGCACCCCTTCCACCACAAAAAAGAGTATGTGGTTCAATCTTCCTTTTCTCGTCATCCTCCTCCTCCACCATTTTATCAAAATGCTTATTAGGCTGCCCTCGCTCCTAATGTTTTAGAGGGTCACCAGCAGGCCCTCACCCATAATGTTTTAGATGGTCAGATCAGCAGCAGACCCTCACTCCTAAAGTTTTTGAGGTTCATCAGCAGGCCTTCAATCATAATTTTTCAAGGTTGTGTATGATGCGTCCTTTATGTGTAATAAAGGGCGTATTGGAGTGCCGGTTCATTGTAATTTTTGGCAGCCCTTTCACTTAGTGCATAGGCTTTATGAGTGTAGGAGTACCACTACCTGAACAATTGTACCCCAATGTGAATGAGGCCCTCCATTATGTGATATACAGGTTGTATCGGAGTGCCTCTTCCTTGTAATTTTTGGCAGCACTTGCATTTTATATACAAGCAAATATACAGGAAATAATTTTTCCTAACAATTTTTCCTCTAAAATTGATTTTACCTTAGTTTTGTGCATATTATTGTCAGCCTGCAAAAGTGGCACACTACTCGGACAACATCGTTCCCAGCAGCGACCAGGGAGTCCAAGATGCATCCATACATCCTCCCTATGCTGTTTCCGAACCATTTCAGTGGTGTTTCCATGAATTTCTGACCTTTTCCTGTGAGCCAGACACCCTTCCCTCTTCAGAGCTCTGGTTCTCCCATTGACTTCCATTGTGCTGCCAAAGTGTTATACTCAAGCACCATAGCACCCGAGCACTTTGGTGCTCGATCAACACTAGTCATGTGACATTTTTATAGAGAAGATCATTACAGACGTGGCAATACCTAATATGTATAGTTTTTACTATTTATTGAACTTTTACACAATAATAGCATTTTTTAAACCAAAAAATGATGTATTAGTGTCTTTATAGTCTGAGACCCATAGCTTTTTTCTTTTTTCGAACAATTGTCTTAGTTAGGGTCTCATTTATTGTGGGATGAGGTGACGATTTTATTAATACCATTTTGTGGGACATACGCCTTTTTGATACACAGTGACAGCCAGCTCTATAAATATATCACATGATCCACCCCATCCGATAAACACCATAAAAAAAAACTGTGTCACAAAAAGTGCAACACCAAGTGATCAAAAAGGCGTATGCCCCACAAAATGGTATTAATAAAATCGTCACCTCATCCCACAATAAATGAGACCCTAACTAAGACAATTGTTCGAAAAAGAAAAATGGTGCTTGAGTAGAACACTTTGGCAGCACAATGGAAGTCAATGGGAGAACCAGAGCTCTGAAGAGGGAAGGGTGTCTGGCTCACAGGAAAAGGTCAGAAATTCATGGAAACACCACTGAAATGGTTCGGAAACAGCATAGGAAGGATGTATGGATGCATCTTGGACTCCCTGGTCGCTGCTGGGAATGATGTTGTCCGAGTAGTGTGCCACTTTATTATAATAAAATGTTATAAAAATGGAATATAATAAATAAAATAGGTATATTTGGCAGTGCCACATCCGTCACGGATGTGGCAATGCCAAATATACCTATTTTATTTATTATATTCTATTTTTAACATTTTTTTTAAAATAAATTACATATGAAACATATTTTTTATTTTACACTTTGCATACCCTATAAGGTCATACAAGACCTCTGGGGGACATTTAACTTTACTTTTTTTTTTTCTATTGATTTCTCCAGTAACTGGGGCTGACATAGTAGACCCAGTTACAGGGGAAATACACCCCCCAGGTAGGCTGTACAGCAGTATACAGCACTGTACAGCCTCAGTTCAGGGCTGATCGAGGTCTGTGGAAGACCCAACAGCTTTTACACTCTCTTGGCCACGGCGGTCACATGACCACCAGGCCGGGACAGGATAGCTCTTTCTGATCTGTATACACAGAGCTCGTTGAGCGCTGTGTATACAGCAATCTAGAAAGCAGGGATACCTGGGAACTGTCCCTGCCTTCTCTCTGGGGTGCCCTTCTGTCACTGACAGCGGGCCCCCCACTCTGTAGCTGCATCCATCTTCCATCTCTGAATGGACGTTCTAAAATGTCCATTGAGAGATAAACAACCACCCATAGGACATTTATAGTCTATGGACGGTCATGAAGTAGTTAAGGAGATTCTGCACCCTCCTTAAAGAACTTCCAAGGCATCACACTGAGCCAGCCAGAATCCTACTCCATACTGATGAGGGAGAAAGCACCCCAAAACAGCTGTCTATAGCTTGTTATCTAATAGTAGGTCAGTCAGTTGCGGGAACACATAGAAAACCCCAAGGTCACGTCTCAAGTACAAAATATCTATGGCAGTCGAGAACTTGCTTTATAAAATTACACATAATTTAAGAATTTACATCCAGGTGAATATATACAATACAGACCAAATTTTGGACTCACCTTCTCATTCAAAGAGTTTTCTTTATTTTTATGACTATGAAAATTGTAGATTCACACTGAAGGCATCAAAACTAGTAATTAACACATGTGGAATTATATACATAACAAAAAAGTGTGAAACAACTGAAAATATGTCATATTCTAGGTAGCCACCTTTTGCTTTGCTTACTGCTTTGCACACTCTTGGCATTCTCTTGATGAGCTTCAAGAGGTAGGCACCTGAAATGGTTTTCACTTCACAGGTGTGCCTTGTCAGGTTTAACAAATGGGATTTCTTGCATTATAAATGGGGTTGGGACCATCACTTGCGTTATGGAGAAGTCAGGTGGATACACAGCTGATAGTCCTACTGAATAGACTGTTAGAATTTGTATTATGCCAAGAAAAAAGCAGCTAAGTAAAGAAAAACAAGTGGCCATCATTACTTTAAGAAATGAAAGTCAGTCAGTCTGAAAAATTGGGAAAACTTTGAAAGTGTCCCCAAGTGCAGTCACAAAAACCATCAAGCGCTACAAAGAAACTGTCTCACATGCAGACCGCCCCAGGAAAGGAAGACCAAGAGTCACCTCTGCTGCGGAGGATAAGTTCATCCGAGTCACCAGCCTCAGAAATTGCAGGTTAACAGCAGCTCAGATTAGAGACCAGGTCAATGCCACACAGAGTTCTAGCAGCAGACACATCTCTAGAAGAGGAGACTGTGTGAATCAGGTCTTCATGGTAGAATATATGCTAGGAAACCACTGCTAAGGACAGGCAACAAGCAGAAGAGACGTGTTTGGGCTAAAGGATACAAGGAATGGACATTAGACCAGTGGAAATCTGTGCTTTGGTCTGATGAGTCAAAATTTGAGATCTTTGGTTCCAACCACCGTGTCTTTGTCAGGGCCGTCTTTACCAAGGGGCAAAAGGGGCAGCTGCCCTGGGCCCAGTTGCTCCTGGGGGCCCAAGGCAGCTGCCTCTTGAGCCCTGCTAGCTACTGCCCGGGGTGTCAGGCTGTCGGCTACACAGGCATCATGATCGTACTGTGCTAATGATCTTAATTCTAGGACCTTAATGAGTTTTGCTTTAGGACCTTAATGACATCATTACCATGTGACCAGTAACCTAGCAATTACTGGTCACATGGCTATGAGGTCATCACAGGTCCTACAGAAGTTAACTGTGGAGCTTTTTTGTGTAAAGATTACATCAGAAAAAGGTGACAGGGGCTGTTATGTTAATATACTGTAAACTACTGTATAGTGGGGTGCTGTATATTGTGTGGTGGGCTGTATATTGTGTGGTGGGCTGTATATTGTGTGGTGGGCTGTATATTGTGTGGTGGGCTATATATTGTGTAATGGGCTGTATATTGTGTGGTGGCCTGTTTACTGTGTGGGGGCCTGTATACTGTGGGGGGGGGGGGGAGTGCTATACTGCTGTAATGTATAGTGTGGGGGGCTGTATCGTGTATAGTTTGGGGGGCTGTATACAGTGAGGTGTTGTATACTGTGGGCTGCTATACTGCTCTACTATATACTGTGGGGTACTGTATAGTGTGGGGTGCTAAACTGCATACTGTGTGGTGCTGTATACTATAGGGTGCTATACTGCATACTGTGGGGTGCTGGGGTGCACTGTAACACTAGGGTGAGCTGAGCCCTGGTCTCCTTCCTGCAGAGCGGTGCCCACTTCCAGCCTGAGCCCAGCTGCCCAGAACACTGATCCTGAGCCGCTGGAGTCTTCAGAACTAGAAGTATTTACAGTCATTCACTGTACTCTACCAGATATGTGGATTTTTTGTGTGTGTGTTGTGGTGGAGAGCGTGATTGCATGCTAAGGTGTGGGAAGGCGGGATCCAGGGGGCCCAAGTAAATTTTTGCCCGGGGTCCAATCAATATTAAAGACGGCCCTGGTCTTTGTGCGACGCAGAAAAGGTGAACGGATGGACTCTACATGCCTGGTTCCCACCGTGAAGCATGGAGGAGGAGGTGTGATGGTGTGGGGGTGCTTTGCTGGTAACACTGTTGGGGATTTATTCAAAATTGAAAGCATACTGAACCAGCATGGCTACCACAGCATCTTGCAGCGGCATGCTATTCCATCCGGTTTGCGTTTAGTTGGACCATCATTTATTTTTCAACAGGACAATGACCCCAAACACACCTCCAGGCAGTGTAAGGGCTATTTGACCATGAAGGAGAGTGATGGGGTGCTGCGCCAGATGACCTGGCCCCCACAGTCACTGGACCTGAACCGAATCAAGATGGTTTGGGGTGAGCTGGACCGCAGAGTGAAGGCAAAAGCGCCAACAAGTGCTAAGCATCTCTGGGAACTCCTTCAAGACTGTTGGAAGACCATTTCAGGTGACTACCTCTTGAAGCTCATCAAGAGAATGCCAAGAGTGTGCAAAGCAGTAATCAAAGCAAAAGGTGGCTACTTTGAAGAACCTAGAATATGACATATTTTCAGCTGTTTCACACTTTTTTGTTATGTATATAATTCCACATGTGTTAATTCCTAGTTTTGATGCCTTCAGTGTGAATCTAAAATTTTCATAGTCATGAAAATAAAGAAAACTCTTTGAATGAGAAGGTGTGTCAAACTTTTGGTCCATACTGTATGTTGTACGTAGCCACTAGCTATTTTGTACATGGTCTAAAAAATTTCAGAATGATGGGTGTCTTTGCTGTAGTCAGCTTGCAGTAATGTCTGGAGATGCAGGTTATAGTAGTTTACTCTGATCACAAACTTTTCAAGACGTCACTTGAGTCAAAAGGATAAGTGAGAATCCCCTGAAGAATCCGTAAAGGGAGCAGAAGCTCTGACTTGTGCTTTCTCACTCCTCCATAGCTACACAGGTACTCCTCTTCCTGACAGGAAGTGGGACCAGCCCACTTCTACAAAGAGGGGAGCAACAGGTTGGTTAGCCCTGTTACTTATTAACCCTTGCCATCCATTCCCTATTGGTAACAATGACCACATAATGCCATGGCCATAGAATATCATGGCTGGTTCTTTTGCGCACCAAACTGCAAGGGAATGAACAGCAATTATCTTTTAAAGGTTAAAGCCTCTGTAGTGCCCCTGCTCACTGCCGCAGGCCCAGACTTCAGATGACTTCAGATCATATAGAATTCTATGACTGCCCACCCCAACCATGCACACAATTTTTACTGTGTGCATTGCTTGCAAGGGTGATCTCAGAACTCGGAACAGGCATAAACTGTCTCCAAGCTGGTGTTGCCTCCTCCCTCTTGCCACTCTGCTGCTACATAAAAAGGAGGAGGATACAATGGCAGCTTGGCAAGAAGGAGGAGGTAATGCCAGCTTTGATCACCACACAAAACTACAGGTGACATTTGCTACATTATCTGTACTCTGTAGAGAGTTGTCACTGGGTTATTGCCACAGTCTCTAACGTGACAGGTGTCAGAAGATCTAAGATACTGGCTGCACGTGATGGGGTGTGACAGCCTCTTTTGCATTCACTTTTTTCAGTGTTGTTGCTGGTAATGACCACACCTCTTGTCTCAGGTGTAGCTCAGTGGTCATTACAACTCCTTTATTTAGTCTGGCTTCACCCATCATGCTACGCGGTTGATAGCTTAAGTTTTGTATTGAAAGTGCTGGTGTTGTCTTCTTCTGAGTTCCTGCTCGTACATTTACTTCAGAAGTTAAGTGTTACTCCCCTTTTATATTTTGTTGTTTCCCCTCTGTCTTTTGTTACTAGGCCTCAGGGAGACGCTGGTTCTTTCATATGGGAAGAAACCAGCCGTCTCTAGCCCAAACACTACTTCAGGGCAATTCAGGGTTTCCATGGTCTTAGGTTCCAGTGTATGAACATTCCTACCCTCAAGGTACATTCATACGGACAGGAGAGAGGGCTAGGATTAGGGTTTCCATAGGGGGTGTCCATTTTCCTTTCCCTAGCTTTGAGGCCTAGTTCCTTTTCTCCTCCCTCCTGTTGTCGCTGTGGTGTTCCCTACCACATCACCACATGTGTTATGTTACATAGGACTGTTGGTCATATCTACTACATTACTCTCTACTTAGAAAGTTATCACTGTGTTATCTGTGATGTTACATATGACTTCAGGTAACATCTACTACATTGTCTGTACTCAGAAAGTTATCACTGTTATCTGTGGTGTTACATAGGACTGCAGGTAGCATCTGCTACATTATCTGTACTGAGTTATAATAGTGTTATCTGTGGTACAGCAAACATTAAGCAGCACTCCAACCCGCCATGGGTAATATTCATTATAATTCTCATAGTACTTGATAGAGGTCCACAGAACAATATCAAGAAGACAACTAACATGGGAACGATTTGACGTGAAGTCTTTATCAAATAAACCACAAGATATTCTGAATTGGCGAGTGCTGTGGATCCCTTCTAACCAGTGTTATCTGTGGTGTTACATGGGGCTGCAGGTAACATCTACTACATTAGCTGTACTCACTGCACATCACTGTTATCTGTAGTGAAACCCCTTTGTTATTTCCCCTAGAAAGTTAGAAATAAATTGACAACTTAGTGTTGCCAGTAGAGGTCGTATCTATACATACTTCGGCACACTGTTCAATCAGTGCTGCCAGTGTCAAACTAGTACTACTTCTCTTTGATAATGGAACTGGTAACTCAGAGAAACTGCACAATATAAAGTTTTGAGAAAAGATGCTTTGGAATAAAAGAGACATATCAGGAGTCCATTCAGATTAATTCATTGGAGTTCCCATGGAACTGGAGTACAAGCATAGAGACTCTAGCAGAAATGTAATCCGTGCTGCCTATCCAAATGCACAGGGCCCCGGAAAAAGAAGGAAGGCTTCTCTGGCCTTAGGAATTTTTCAAACAAGTATTCTGCTTCTCTTGCCCCCTCCCCATTTGCTTCTCTTACCCCCTTCCCCATTTGTGTCTATCTGTGTGTCTAAGCAGAGAGTAGGAGTCTTCTGTACAGGTAGTTAAACGGGTTGTGCAGGCGGTATAGATTGATGACCTATCCTCAGGATAGGTCATGAATGTCTGATCGGCGAGAGTCCTAAATCCGGCACCACCACAGATCAGCTGTTTGAAGAGGAGATGGCACTCCATGCGACCTCTATTTCCTCTTTAATACACTGCCTGTCGTCTCGAAAGTGCAGTGTAGGCGGCGGCGCACCATACCAGTGCTGCTTCCTCTTCATTACACTGTGCATCATCTTGGCGGTAACGTAATGTAATTACAAGTGAATAGAGTGAATACTTATAAGTATTCACTCTAATAACTTGTAATTACATTACGCCACCGCCAAGATGATGCACAGTGTAATGAAGAGGAAGCAGCACTGGTATGGTTCACCGCCTCCAATTCAAATGATGATAGGTGAGGGTGCCCTGTGTATGACTCCTGTCGATCAGATATTGATGACCTATTCTCAGGATAGGTCATCAATATAAACCCCCTGCACAACTGCACAATCTTTTCACAGGGCGCTAACCCCTTCACTGTCTTAGGCCACTAAGGATGCTCTTAAGAATCTGAGGGATATAAATGTTAACGCTTTCACTGCCCTAGTCCACTAGGTATGTTAATAATAAACCTCCAGATATGTTACCATAAACCCCTCAATTTCTCTACATGGCCAGAAATGCTGGCATTAATGTTTTCATTACCCTAGACCACCTGGAAAGTTACCAGTCTGTAAGGGAGAATAACATTATCCAGAAGTTTTTTGTTTGTTTGTTTGTTTTTTATTAAAAACTAATGACTAGATTTTTTGGATTAATTATTTTAAATATGGGAGAATGTAAGTTACATTTACCAGAGGAAGTGGGAAAGGAGCGGGGTCACATACTCCTTTTGTTGTCTTTGTCCACCCCGGCTTCTGCACATGGCTCTCCAACATACATAAAGTCTGAATTTTCTCTTGATGTATTGGAAAGTGTTGTTGATATCATTTTAGCATTTCAGTCTAAATACAACATAGACCATTCCACTTTTTATCATTTTTAAGCATTACTAAAACAATAATAGCCAATAAATCAGTGGCAGCTGATGGCTGAAATCTACAAGCTGCACCTTTTAAATAATTCACTCTTGCATAGGAAATCTGCATATAAGGAAACCATCTCATTAATAAATAATATTATACTGGCTGATTGCAACATTACAACAGCTTCTGCTTTCAGTGCAAATAATAACAGAATGTAGAAATATGGCTATCACCCTTACAATAATAATAAAAGGAATATTTCATAAACACTGGCACTTGGTTAAAAATGCCTCTGTTGCATGTCATATACAGTGACTTGTGGCAACGGCTTTGGTATTACATTTACAAAGTCATAAATGTATGCTCGATACATCATATATATTTATTTAATATATGGTAGCTATTAAAGATTTTCTCTACAGAGAGAGAGATTATATATTTATATTTTGCAAAATGATGGAGTTCTTAATTGTTCTTTATTTATTTTTTATTTATTGGGCAGAAGGTAAGTACTCTGTAGGTATAAAATGCAGAATTGATGGCTTCTTGCTTATTACTCATATAAAAGGACAGATGTGACACTGCAATGTAATTTCAGGCATACCATCCCTGAAATTTATGACCATAATCTTGCTCCTGTATAGTCTTTAGATGACCCCAGGGGTGGCAGCACATAAACTTTTGTTGATCTTATCATACCCTTAGAATGGGATCTTTAAGTTTCTCAAAAAATAAAATGTAATCTCCATTAATATCTAATGTTTTGCTACATTTGTGGTTGCAGTCTGAACCTCAAATTGAACAGTTTCCACATAAACAATCAAATAATTGATAAAGAGAGTATTTTGGAAACGTGCATAACTTTTCATTATAGAAAGAATAAGGTTTAATTTGATGAAATCGGAATACCCCTTTAACCAATCAAGAATCATATGTATATATCTACTTACTATATCTGTTTACTGTAACTGAATTAGGTCTATGAACCATGGGTGTTGCTAGACTTCTACGGGCGATGGTTTACCATGAGGGTTTGGGTGTTTAAGGTCATTTTGTGGGGGAATGCTATATAGTGCACATTTTTCAGATATCTTGTTTTAATGCCTCACCTATAATAAGGGTAATTTACCATTCTTGATGACCTGACATATTTTCTCATTTGCTTTAGTACATGTCTTTAAAAGCTATAACTTTTTTTCCATCTCGTTATGTAAATATTTTTTACACATTATTTTCATGTCATTTTTTATTTTAGTAGCTTTTATTATTTGTAACTGGGAAAATGTGAAAAAGCAGGTATAGACCCACTGCATGATTTTTTGCATGGGGCTACTGCTGGGGGCATTGTCTAAGCTGCCACCCTAGTCTTCACCCTTTAACCTACAGGAATATGGACTCTTCTACAGGAGAACCACCAGGCCACTACTTCTTAAAGTAGTCCCTAGTTCCTGTTCAGAGACAGCTGTCCCAGGTTGATCAAAATACACCAAAAGATACCAGTTTGTTACTCTTAGGGGACGTGCAAAATCATAGTCAAAGGACGAGCCAAAGTCAGGGCAGGCAGATTCTGTTCAATCCAGCTGTCAGTTGAGAGGTTAGAGCACGCAACACGGAGTTAACATCAGACTCAAGTAAAGGTTAGCTGAGGGTCAAATCCAGGAAACAGGTAGAGATTGAGCATGGGGAGTCAGATTGGAATATAGCGCACCTTTACAGAGACTAGCAAGCTAGAATAACTATTGCTTATTGATTCTCCCACAGGGGAAGGCACCTTAAATACCCTCAGATGGCTAGTCACAGACTGAACAGACTAGGATATGTGCACTCTGGCACTTTTAAAACTGGTGGGAATGGGCACGCACCATAGGGGCAGGCTGAGGCACTGTAGGCAAGAAGAAGGCAACAGCCAACACGGAGAGGACAAAGCATTGGCACTCAAACAACTGTGCTGAGGGAGGCACTGACAAATATGGACTGCCAGAGTACTGGAATGGGAGATGAGGTAAGTGTTCTTGGATAACTAAACTAAAATATTTTTTACAATTATTTTCCTTTTCAGTAACATATATAGTTTACCATCTCTGGGGGTGTGGATAGAAGTTGCAATGTGGGGTGTGGTGGTGTTTTTTATTATTTTATTTATTTTTTATTTTCATCATTTTTTTTTTTTGCACTTTACAGGTTATGCAACAATTTTGGGGGCATTTAACAAAACATTTTTTATTGCCATTTCATTTTCTCCAGTAACAAGAGCTCAATGCTAAAATCCAGCAGCTTTTGTAGATACCTGGCATTCAGCAATCACATGGTTGATAGGACCGCTATATACAGAAGCAGACTGCTTCCGCTTCTGTATATATTTAAAGGGCTTCTGTCACCCCACTAAACAGTTTTTTTTGTTTACTTATAATCCCTATACTGCGATTTACGCATACATAATCTAATTAATCATTTCAGTTCAGTAGATTCTGTTAAAAACATACTTTTTAAATATGCAAATTACCTTGCTACCAGCAAGTAGGGCGGCTACTTGCTGGTAGCAGCCGCATCCTCCTATCCTAAAGACGCCCCCTCTGCATGTTGATTGACAGGGCCAGTGAACGTGATCGTCCTCTGGCTAGCCCTGTCTGCTATCAAGATCTTGCGCCTGCGCCGTAATGGTATTCAGTCGGCGCAGGCACACTGAGAGGCGGACTCTCGCTCAGCCGCTCCATTCTCAATGTGCCTGCGCCGATGACGTCACATCTACACCCGGCGCAGGCACATTGAGGATGGAGCGGCCGAGCGAGCGTCCGCCTCTCAGTGCGCCTGCGCCGACTGAATACCGTTACGGTGCAGGTGCGAGATCTTAATAGCAGACAGGGCTAGCCAGAGGACGATCCCGTTCGCTGGCCTGTCAATTAACATGCGGAGGAGGCGTCTTTAGGATAGGAGGATGCGGCTGCTACCAGCAAGTAGCCGCCCTACTTGCTGGTAGCAAGGTAATTTGCATATTTTAAAAGTACGTTTTAACAGAATCTACTGAACCGAAATGATTAATTAGATTATATATGAATAAATTGCAGTATAGGGATTATAAGTAAACAAAAAAAAAACAGTTTAGTGTGGTGACAGAAGCCCTTTAATCACTGTGTATACAGCAAAGGAGAAGTCAGGGATGGTAAAAAAACATAGCCCTACCTTCTCTATGGAGAGCCCAGCCATCATTGACAGCAAGCTGTCCATTCCCACAGCTCCACAATTGGGAACGTCCCTGCAGAGTTGATCGTGGACAGCCCGGACGTATAGAGTCAATGGGTGGTCCTGATGTTAGAGCTATTGTGTGCAACTTTTTGTTTCTAGTTCTCTTTTCGTATCACGCTTGGAATTTCCTTAACGTGTCTGAACAATGATAGACCTAGTTTCAGCCCCCACTCTTAGATTGATCTCTTGCCAATGAGAAATCGTTTCCTAAAATTTATTATGAAGTCAGCAGAGGACTGAAAAGCTTGATGTTAAAAGACAATTACATCATATAATTTTAACAATAAAAATCTGTTGAGCTAAAACGCTTTTGATGCTAATAAAAATTGATTTTTTAAAAATGAAACAGATGACCTCAAGAAAAGATAAACAAGCCAAACTTGTGATAAATGGCCGGTTTTTCCAGTCATAATTGTCAGGACATGCCTTTATTTAAACGTGCTCATATTTTTGTGTTGATGTGGTAATAGATCTATTACCATTCTCTGACTGAAACTAGTACACTTTTATTTATGGCTGCGAGAGTAAAATGGCTGCCAGTTATTTTTTTTCTATTTTTTTTTCTATTTTGATACATTGTGCTATGGCTTTGGGCCAAACAGTAATCACACTATGGGTGTCTATTCTGCTTTCTTGACCTACTACACTCCATATGATTTAATCCATTGTTGTGGATGCTGTTGGTGATTTATTGCATGAAAAATGTAAATGATCTGGATGGCAGATGTTTTATATTTTCTGACCATTCATTTTCAGTCAGAATGTAATTAAAATTTATGAAGTGTATCTGCAAAATTGCATTGGCAATTGATGATCTCTTTCACTGCTGTCTGTCTGGAGATGATGAGTGATCGTGGACAGTGAGATGTGTTGACAAGGGCAGAGACAGACGTGATGTTTCTGTCAGGAGTAAAGCTACAGTACAGTATTGGAGGAAACAAGATTTTCTTTCTCACTTAGGAGAAAAAAAAAGGTAACCAGATGTCTTTTTTCATACAGCATACAATTTCCTTTGGTTTATCTTTGTTTCCTGCCATTCTCTCTTAATGTGGTGTCACTCTTACTCGAAGAGACACCTGTCTGCAGTGCAATCTGTTTCAATTCCAGGCGTGGACATTAAAGCCTTCAGCCCTGAACATTTTAGCCTTGGTAAATTGAAGAAGCCTTGTTATAATCCTTTGATCCATGTAGACATTGTAACCAAATATGTTTAAATAAAAGTCACAAGGCTTCAATGAATGCATTGCCGTCAATGTACAATGAGTTGGCGTCTCACATGAAAACTCATTATGATATTAAAATCATGTGATATTATAGCATTTCCTTGTAATTGGCGTGACCTATAGAATAGAGGCAATGACTTGACTATGGTGCTGTATAGAATGACATACATATTGATTCTAGAAATATGTATCAACAAGAAATTTTCATGACTAAATTTCAGGAACATTAACTTGTGTTACAAATGGTGACACAGATTCATTTTGATATTATGGTCTTAGAGCCAGTCTCATTAACAATTGCCTTCACAGAGAGATGAGAGTGAGATAGATAAAGAAGATGTTTGGCAACCTCCTCCCAAGTTTGAAGTTCACAAAATGAATTATATAAAAAAAATTAGATTCTGACAAATATTTGTTTTGGAGTGAATCACTCAAAATAACATTAACCATTTTACAGATCATAAGACAGTACAGAAAGGTAGAGAAGATGAAGATGAAGGATCACACAGAGTAGGGCAGCAGTCTGGCCAGAGGGCTTGCCCAATGTGCCTGGCGGTCTGACTCAGCCAGTGAAGAGGGACTATGTTGACACGTTATAGCAGGGATGCTCAACCTGCTGCCCTCCAGCTGTTGCAAAACTACAATTCACAGCATGCCTAGACAGCTTACAGCTATCAGCCTACAGCAAGGCATGGTGAGAGTTGTAGTTTTACAACAGCTGGAGGACCGCAGGTTGAGTATCTCTGCATTATAGGCGCTATGTAAGATCCCAACCAGGAAATGCATGTGTTTTCTAGGGTTTTGCATTTCTGTAATGCCTGGCAGAGAGAGAAAAAAGAGCATTTTCTGATATTGCTTCTGACTACCCCCCACCCCCAACTAATTTTAGATTGAGCCCCTTGTGTATATTTTATTGTTAAAAACAATTCCCTTCTGAACCTTAGTAAAACCTTTAAGGGTCCAGCTACACAGCGACATTTCTTGCGTGACATTTTTGTTGTTGCAAGGTTGCACAACATTATTTGTAATTATATATATACCCCCATTTGTAAATTTTGAACAGTACACTTATCAATGTGTGCAGTTGTGACTATCATTGACTATCATTACAAAACATGTAGTGATATTTCTTCAATAGTGCTGAAAAATAAATAATGTGTGACAAATCTCGCTGTGTAGCCAAGCCATAATAGTGGCGATCATTAGAGTGGACACAACCCTCTCCTTCTTATACCCATATGTTATCCACCACTTGCATGCAACAAGTATTGGCACAAAGCTTGGCAGTTACAGCCTCTGCTGACCTCACACAGTAACTCGTGGTTTTTAGATAACAAAGAGCTGCCATGGGCTTGGCACTTTTTCAGTTTCGGTCACAGTACTACATGGGTCACATGGCTTCTGCCCATCCTCAGTACAGGAACATAAGGGTACACCTGAACGCCCTAAAGGGTATGCAGTGCTTTTTCTGGTAATGGAGTAGTCTCCTTGGTGGACCCAAGTGAAGTGACCCAGAGGATCACTGCTAAAGAGTTGATTTTATGCTAAAGAGCATTATTGTGATTTATTGCTAAAGTATGTTTTTTTCCTATGCACTATGTAACCCAAAAGGTTGTCTATGAGCAACAAATAGTTGCAGTCTGTTAGGTTGCTGGCAGGCTGGACCTGCCTCCCTGGCCTATTAGAGTAGGGTTGCTTAGATAATAGACATTCATAGACCATTTCAAGGCCGTTTCAATTTCTACAGCATCTGCCACACTTGTGAGAATGACTGGCCTAAGGACTGATCTAAGATCTGCACCCCACACACTGGGCTTTGCAGAATGTGTTAATGAGAACAGAGTTACATGCCTGTGGTTAATTGGGAAGATTGCAAAGTGTGCCTAGAGACAAACTCGAGGAGAATCACCTATTCCGTAAAGAGAGATTTTATTGATTATAACAAAACAAATCTGGTTATTGCCTCAACCATCATCTGCCAACTTCTTGCACTTCTGCCCTGCTAAACATCCACCGTTAAGGACACCCTAGCCACCATGTGCCACAAGGGAACAAAGGATATGTTCTCCCTTCATTGCATCACCCATGGAGCTCCAGGGTAAGAACTGCCAATGTGAGTGCTACCACCCCCATCATTGTCACTACCACAACCACTTTCTTCCTCTAGCTCTTCCTTCTTGGGCTCACTGCACAAGCAATACTGCAGTTGGGTTCAGGGTCAAGGCACTGGAAGTGGTCTGCAACAACTTTTAAAATTTCTTAGAGTCTCTGCCTTTTCAGTGACCAATCCTTTTTACAGATCATCTTGGAATCTACACTCCTATATCAGTTCTGTGTGTTACTTGTCTCACAAATGCAGTCCTGATCAAAAGTTTAAGACCACTTGGAAAATGGCAAGAAATCATATTTAGCATGGCTGGATCTTAACAAGGTTCCAAGTAGAGATTCAACATGCAACAAGAAGAAATGGGAGTGAGACAAAACATTTTTTGAGCATTCAAATTAATGAAAACAATGAATAAACCAAAACAGGCTGTTTTTCAGCTCATCAAAAGTTTAGGTCCACACCTCCCAAAAAAAACTAAATTCTCCCAAAACAGAAATCCAACTTCCAAACATGAACTCAGTAACGAGTAGCTCCGCTGTTATTGTTTATCACTTCAAAAATTTGATTCGGCATGCTTGATGCAAGCGTTTCCATGAGGTGAGTGGGAATATTTCTCTAAGTAGTGATGACGGCCGCACAAAAGCCATCTCCTGTCAGGAACTGTTGTCCATTTTTGTAAAATTCCCTTGCCATCCATCCCCAAAGGTTCTCAATTGGATTTAGATCAGGGGAACATGCAGGATGGGCCAAAAGAGTGATTTTATTCTCCTGGAAGAAGTCCCTTGTCCTGCGGGCATTGTGTACTGTAGCGTTGTCCTGTTGAAAAACCCAGTGGTTACCACAAAGTCGAGGGCCCTCAGTCATGAGGAATGCTCTCTGCAACATCTGGACATAGCCAGCGGCTGTTTGACGCCCCTGCACTTCCTGAAGCTCCATTGTTCCACTGAAGGAAAAAGCACCCCAGACCATTATGGCGCCCCCTCCACTGTGGCGCGTAGAAAACATCCCAGGTGGGTTCTGCTTGTCATGCCAGTAACATTGGAAACCATCAGGACCATTAAGGTTACATTTTTTCTGATCAGAGAATAAAACTTTCTTCCACCTTTGAATGTCCCATGTTTGGTGCTATCTTGCAAGGTACAAACAAGCAGTTCTGTTGCGTTCAAGGAGACCAGGTCTTTGAAGACGTTTTTTGTTAGCATCAGTAAGAGCCTTAATTTGGGTCGAGGATCGTCCAGTGTCTTGACGGACAGCCAATTGTATCCTCCGGCTCAGTGCTGATGAAATTTTTTTGGGTCTTCTACTTGACTTTTTTGTTCCATAACCCTCAGGATCATTTAAGGAATTCCAAATTACTGTCTTACTGCGTCCCACCTCAGCAGCAATGGCGCGCTGTGAGAGACCCTGCTTATGCAGTTCAACAACCCGACCACGTTCAAAAAGGGAGAGTTTTTTGCCTTTGCCATCACGACGTGTGACTACCTGACAGAAAATGACAATGAATCCACATCTTTGCACAGATTTGGACTTTTAAAGGCATGTGGTCCTAAAATTTGCATCAGCTGAAAAACAGCCTGTTTCAGTTTAATCAGTATTTTCAATAAATTGAATGCTCAAAAAATGTTTTGTCTCACTCTCATTTCTTATTGTTGCATGTTGAAGCTCTACCTGGAACCTTGTTAAGATCCAGCCATGCTAAATATGATTTTTTGTCATTTTTCAAGTGGTCTTTAACTTTTGATCAGGACTGTAGTATCTGTACTGGGCAATTTAAAACACTGAAAACTCTAGACCAGGAGGCCTGCTAAAACATCTCATTATATTGTCTGGCTACAACTTATGATGGAACATGTGTGGAGCTACACTACTCCATCCATACAATGAACATAGCCCCCAGTAGCCCTTGATCCCACTACCAGTATACGGTACATTGCAAAACATCACAATAGCCTTTTATATGCACAGTATATGCAAAATAAAATGTCTTATCAACAGACTAGCATAACACATCGACATACTGCGGCAGGTTCACTAATGAAAACCCTTGACTAGACCCTCACATCAGCAGCCTCAACTGAGTAGTACTGTGGACATCATGAGTAACCAGCGCATGCGTATTACCATGTGCAGTGTTAATTACTGGAGACCCCTTGTTATGTGTCCTTCTAACAATGGTCATGTTGAGACAAGATCACTATGTTTATATGGGATTGTACTACACAATGGGCCGATGGGGTAATGATGCAGATGCCTGGGTAACAATACATGGCTAAGTTGATTATCGTACTATTTACAGGACTTATACAAATTAATATAAATCAACCAACACCTTTAAGGTTTCAAATGCTGTTCTAGCTGAAAATAATAGTTTTACCTTTACATCTATATGATAACATACAGGTTACTGTAGTCTTATTCAAATGTTAAGTAGGATCACACATAGTGTGTTAAAATGAGGGAAAATGTGTTAAACTTGATTCGCAAAGGTGACCGTTATGTGGCAGCAATAACCTTGCCCATCCATGGGGGCCAATGACTGCATGAATTTAAACTGTAAGGCTGGGTTTCTATGGGACGGCCATGATCTTACCCACCTGCAGCAATACCTTCATTAACGTGAAAATTTGTGCGGCCATTGTTTGCTGCGGGTAGTTGAGATCATGGCCGCCCCATAGAGACCCAGCCTTATATTTTTCCCAAAAATGTTGCATTTGGTCATCTGATTTGAAGTTCTAATTTCTTCATAAGCCTGAATGTAATGAGAGGATAATTAATGAATAAATCATACATCCCATATGTCTTACATAAGAATGTACCTACACGTCTTAGTGGCATTTTGTTTAGAAGTAAGGCATTAATGCTACCATAGCACATCTTACTGTGCTACCAGCTGAGCTATCTGTCAGTTTTAACAAGTGGTGCTCTACTACTGCTGATAACAAATTGAGTCCTGTTTTATTCCTAGCTAGGAGCAATTTATTAATGTATTTACTCTCGGTTCATACAGAGTTTATTTGCTGCCTTATAGTAAAGTCTTGAAGGTCCATTCACCCTCTCCTTTTGCAAATCCTTATACCGTTCTAAATGTAAGATTAACAAAGTTGCAGGCACTTATTCTAATCTAACGTTATATATATTTTTTAAAGGTGAGCGCAGATGTAACGAAAATATCAAGCGGCGAAGCTGTACGGGATGCACTAAATATGAATCCGATATTATTACTGCACTGTTGTCATGGCTCATGTTTGGAGCAGCTGTAGAGCTATCAGTCAAGTTAACAAGCTGTGCATAACTGCAATGTCTGACTGCACTAACATTCCTGCATGCACCACTATCACTCATAGCAAACAAGGGAGAGATAGTTGGAAAAGAGTTAATATACTATAATGGAACTATAGCAGCCGTACAAAATAGTGTTCTTTAGAAATATAACAATTTAAAGAGCACCTGTCAACAGGATCAACCCTTTTAAAGCAGATGTAATGTGAGATAGGGTTGACTCTGCTGATTAATATGGTACCTGTCTTGTGAAAATTGGTTAAGGCATTCTTGAGGATTAAAAGACTTTTATTCTTCAGTGCATTGAGAACGGCGTGGCCAGTTAAAGAACTGAGGTGCACCGAGAGGCTGGGTACTTCCCTTCGGCGTATTGCAGACCTCTTTTGCATAAAGAATAAAAGTATTTTTTCTCAGGAAAAAGACAGGAATCATTTAAATCAGCAGGGTCAACACTATCTTGCATTATGTCTGGTTTAAAGGGGTTCTCTGGGCTTTTAATATTGATGACCTATACTCATGATCAGCTGGAGCGTGCAGTACACACGTGCCATCTTCCGTCTCTCTTCCTGCTGCTATGTCTATGGCAAAGCAGGAGATGGAGCACTGTGCGCTCCGTCTCCTCATACAGTTGATTGGCTAGGGTGCTTGGTGTCGAACCCCCGCAGATCTGATATTGATGACCTATCCAAAGGATAGGTCATCAATCTTAAAATATTAAAAGCCTAGAGAACACCTTTAATAGAGGGGATCATGCTGGCAGGTACTCTTTAAAGAGATTGTACAAGATTTTATTTTTTTTTGCAAATCACAACCCCTTCCCCAAAACAGTAAAGGGAAACTTATGTACCTGCTTCCCACCGCTGGCTTCTTCTCCTCCTGGCCTGCAGTTCTCTACTGGGCTCCTTCACTGTTAACATCCAGTTAGACATCGCGGCAACCATGATAACGCAAAGGAATAGCATTTCCGCCATGGCTCGTTATTTGCTGCGGAGATGTCAAACAGTGAGAGAATTACCGGCCTAGAGGAGAATGAATGGGAAGGTAGCACTGTGAAGTATGTAAGTAATCCTCCCTTTACAGGTCATCCAAGTCTGTGTGTGTGTCGGTGGGGGAGTTGCCAATCCCCCCCCCCCCCCCATTCTTGCACAACCCCTTAAAATAAAATATATATTTTTCTGAAGTGAAAATGACACATGTAAATTGAGTCCTGTATAGTGAACAATGTACTATACTAGGGATTGCACCTAGTCTACGACCTAGTAGTCATGCATACTTAGGCTACTTTCACACTAGCGGCAAGGACCTCCGGCAGGCTGTTCCGTCGGGTGCAAGCTGCGGTTTTGTGTCCGGTTGTAAAAACAGAAAAAAATGGATCTGGCACTGAAAACAACTTAAGTTAACGGTG
Source organism: Bufo gargarizans (assembly GCF_014858855.1). Classification (NCBI taxonomy): domain Eukaryota; kingdom Metazoa; phylum Chordata; class Amphibia; order Anura; family Bufonidae; genus Bufo; species Bufo gargarizans. Next base: position 167,619,668 of record NC_058084.1, read on the forward strand.
ATGGATCCATTTTAATAATATACATATTTAGTGACAGATCAATTTTTTTCCTTTTTGATTTCACACAACCGCATCGGAACGGATTCATCCTGATGTGCAAAATCAAAACGGATCCATTTAATTCCAGTATTGAGATCCTCTGCCGGATTTCAATGCTGGAATTAACAACTCAAGTGTGAAAGTAGCCTAAGTCTTCTGAAAAGAAGCTGTGTGCAGAGAAACAACCAGCCATAAGGTCAAGGGAACCTTGGTCATACATGACCGTGATCATGTATGACATCAACACGCCAGCCGGCGTGGTCATGTATTGCGTCATCACACCGGCGTGATGATGTAATCTTACACCACATGGGATTTTGGCCGTGAACCTTATGTAAGATGGAGGCTGGCGGCCCTTTGCACGCAAATGGAGGCGGTAAATTAGAATTTCAGGATTAATCGATTCGCTGACACGAAGGAAATTCGGCTTCTAGGAGAATTGAAAAATTCTTGAAATTCAGATCGAATTCCACTTTATGGGATTCGATTCGCTCATCTCTAATCACCTTAGTAACAGCAAATTGTCATCTGTTCGCCTATGGAATATAGACTGAAGACTTTGAGGCTTGATAGCAAAGTCAAGATTAGAATAGATCTTTTTCATCTTCTCACTACTAATCAATTTAAAAACAAATTTCACCAGACACATTAATGCATGCCTATCACCACCCTAAGTTCTCATGTTAACATGAATAATGTTAACATTCTTCTATTTCTTTGTAGAATGTTGTTCTGTTCACTATGTAAACTGTTAAAGACACTACAGGCAACATTTATGGAAGCTATATGATGAGAGCAGTTTTAGGAAATTTGGCCAAGAAGTTATTATTAGAGATGGCCTTTCGGTTACACCCGGCGGTCGTTTTGCAGCGAACTTTGTGCGTTCGCAATTCGCCGAAGATGGGAACATATGGCAATGTCCAACTGCGTCATATTATTTTGAATTGCGCCGAACTTTGACCCATGACACACCCTTCAGGTGGGACAGGACAGCCAACTGAGACATTTCAGCACATGGACACATCCGCACCCTATATAAGAACCCGATCTTGCAGCCATTTTACATTCTGTGTTTTGCCAGTGTAGAGAGAGGTTGCTTTGTGGAGCAGGGACAGGCTGTTAGGGAAACCAAACGCTAGCTAATAGGGCCACAAAAGTCATTTTAAGGACTGGTATAGGTGTGCTATTGATAGGTGTGATATACTGAGTGGTGTGATATACTTATAACATACTTTGTAACATAGAAAGCATATTATAGTGCATTTATATTGTGCAGCAGTTGTGTGCAGTTCTGCTATGATACCGCAGCTATATAGAGGGACAAATGCTATTGGAACGACTAATTGCAACGGGTGTGATATACCTGTTGCCTCCAAAAAAACTGACTGAGAGGTGTGATATACCTTCTTCCACAAAATAGTGATTGAGGGCTGCGATATACAGTCAGGTCCATAAATATTGGGACATCAACAAAATTCTAACATTTTTGGCTCTATACACCACCACAATGGATTTGAAATGAAATGAACAAGATGTGCTTTAACCACCTCCGGACCGCCTAACGCAGATCTGCGGTCCGGAGGTGGCGGCCCTGCGCAGAGTCACGCATATATGCGTCATCTCGCGAGGGCCGGGATTTCCTGTGAACGCGCGCACACAGGCGCGCGCGCTCACAGGAACGGAAGGTAAGCGAGTGGATCTCCAGCCTGCCAGCGGCGATCGCTCGCTGGCAGGCTGGAGATCCGAATTTTTTAACCCCTAACAGGTATATTAGACGCTGTTTTCATAACAGCGTCTAATATACCTCCTACCTGGTCCTCTGGTGGTCCCTTTTGTTAGGATCGACCACCAGAGGACTCAGGTAGGTCAGTACAGTCGCACCAAACACCACACTACACTACACCCCCCCCGTCACTTATTAACCCCTTATAAACCCCTGATCACCCATGATCACCCCATATAAACTCCCTGATCACCCCCCTGTCATTGATCACCGCCCTGTCATTGATCACCCCCCTGTCAGGCTCCGTTCAGACGTCCGTGTGATTTTTACGGATCCACGGATACATGGATCGGATCCGCAAAACGCATACGGACGTCTAAATGGAGCCTTACAGGGGGGTGATCAATGACAGGCGGGTGATCACCCATATACACTCCCTGATCACCCCCTGTCATTGATCACCCCCCTGTCATTGATCACCCCCCTGCAAGGCTCCATTCAGACGTCCGCATGATTTTTACGGATCCATGGATACATGGATCGGATCCGCAAAACACATGCGGACGTCTGAATGGAGCCTTACAGGGGGTGATCAATGACAGGCGGGTGATCACCCATATACACTCCCTGATCACCCCCCTGTCATTGATCACCCCCCTGTAAGGCTCCATTCAGACGTCCGCATGTGTTTTGTGGATCCGATCCATGTATCCATGGATCCGTAAAAAATCATGCGGATGTCTGAATGGAGCCTTACAGGGGGGGTGATCAGTGACAGGGGGGTGATCAGTGACAGGGGGGTGATCACCCTGATCACCCCCTGTCATTGATAACCCCCCTGTAAGGCTCCATTCAGACGTCCGCATGTGTTTTGTGGATCCGATCCATGTATCCATGGATCCGTAAAAAATCATGCGGATGTCTGAATGGAGCCTTACAGGGGGGGTGATCAGTGACAGGGGGGTGATCACCCCCTGTCATTGATAACCCCCCTGTAAGGCTCCATTCAGACGTCCGCATGTGTTTTGTGGATCCGATCCATGTATCCATGGATCCGTTAAAAATCATGCGGATGTCTGAATGGAGCCTTACAGGGGGGGTGATAAGTGACAGGGGGGTGATCACCCTGATCACCCTGATCTCCCCCTGTCATTGATAACCCCCCTGTAAGGCTCCATTCAGACGTCCGCATGTGTTTTGTGGATCCGATCCATGTATCCATGGATCCGTAAAAAATCATGCGGATGTCTGAATGGAGCCTTACAGGGGGGGTGATCAGTGACAGGGGGGTGATCACCCTGATCACCCCCTGTCATTGATAACCCCCCTGTAAGGCTCCATTCAGACGTCCGCATGTGTTTTGTGGATCCGATCCATGTATCCATGGATCCGTAAAAAATCATGCGGATGTCTGAATGGAGCCTTACAGGGGGGGTGATCAGTGACAGGGGGGTGATCACCCTGATCACCCCCTGTCATTGATAACCCCCTGTAAGGCTCCATTCAGACGTCCGCATGTGTTTTGTGGATCCGATCCATGTATCCATGGATCCGTAAAAAATCATGCGGATGTCTGAATGGAGCCTTACAGGGGGGGTGATCAGTGACAGGGGGGTGATCACTCTGATCACCCCCTGTCATTGATAACCCCCCTGTAAGGCTCCATTCAGACGTCCGCATGTGTTTTGCGGATCCGATCCATGGATCCGTAAAAATTATACGGACGTCTGAATGGAGCCTTACCAGGGGGGTGATCAATGACAGGGGGGTGATCAGGGAGTCTATATGGGTGATCACCCCCCTGTCATTGATCACCCCCCTGTCATTGATCACCCCCCTGTCATTGATCACCCCCCCCAGACATTTTTTTTGGCACAAGTTAGCGGAAATTTTTTGTTTGTTTTTGTTTTTGTTTTTTTCTTACTAAGGCTCATATTCTACTAACTTGTGTCAAAAAATAAAATCTCACATGAACTCGCCATACCCCTCACGGAATCCAAATGCGTAAACATTTTTAGACATTTATATTCCAGACTTCTTCTCACGCTTTAGGGACCCTAAAAAGCCAGGGCAGTATAAATACCCCACATGTGACCCCATTTCGGAAAGAAGACACCCCAAGGTATTTGCTGAGGGGCATATTGAGTCCATGAAAGATTGAAATTTTTGTCCTAAGTTAGCGGAAAGTGAGACTTTGTGAGAAAAAAAACCCCAAAAAATCAATTTCCGCTAACTTATGCAAAAAATAAAAAATTTCTAGGAACTCGCCAGGCCCCTCATTGAATACCTTGGGGTGTCTTGTGGGGTATTTATACTGCCCTGGCTTTTTAGGTGCCCGAAAGTGTGAGAAGAAGTCTGGGATCCAAATGTCTAAAAATGCCCTCCTAAAAGGAATTTGGGCCCCTTTGCGCATCTAGGCTGCAAAAAAGTGTCACACATCTGGTATCGCCGTACTCAGGAGAAGTTGGGGAATGTGTTTTGGGGTGTCATTTTACGTATACCCATGCTGGGTGAGAAAAATATCTTGGTCAAATGCCAACTTTGTATAAAAAAATAGGAAAAGTTGTCTTTTGCCAAGATATTTCTCTCACCCAGCATGGGTATATGTAAAATGGCACCCCAAAACACATTCCCCAACTTCTCCTGAGTACGGCAATACCAGATGTGTGACACTTTTTTGCAGCCAAGGTGGGCAAAGGGGCACATATTCCAAAGTGCACCTTTCGGATTTCACAGGCCATTTTTTACAGATTTTGATTGCAAGGTACTTCTTACACATTTGGGCCCCTAAATTGCCAGGGCAGTATAACCCTGCCACAAGTGACCCCATTTTGGAAAGAAGACACCCCAAGGTATTCCGTGAGGGGCACGGCGAGTTCCTAGAATATTTTATTTTTTGTCGCAAGTTAGTGGAATATGAGACTTTGTAAGGAAAAAAGAGAAAAAAAAAATCATCATTTTCAGCTAACTTGTGACAAAAAATAAAAAATTCTAGGAACTCGCCATGCCCCTCACGGAATACCTTGGGGTGTCTTCTTTCCAAAATGGGGTCACTTGTGGCGTAGTTATACTGCCCTGGCAATTTAGGGGCCCAAATGTGTGAGAAGTACCTTGCAATCAAAATGTGTAAAAAATGGCCTGCAAAATCTGAAAGGTGCACTTTGGAATATGTGCCCCTTTGCCCACCTTGGCAGCAAAAAAGTGTGACACATCTGGTATCGTCGTACTCAGGAGAAGTTGGGGAATGTGTTTTGGGGTGTCATTTTACATATACCCATGCTGGATGAGAAAAATATCTTGGCAAAAGACAACTTTTCCCATTTTTTTATACAAAGTTGGCATTTGACCAAGATATTTTTCTCACCCAGCATGGGTATATGTAAAATGATACCTCAAAACACATTCCCCAACTTCTCCTGAGTACGGCGATACCAGATGTGTGACACTTTTTTGCTGCCAAGGTGGGCAAAGGGGCACATATTCCAAAGTGCACCTTTTGGATTTCACCGGTCATTTTTTACACATTTTTATTGCAAAGTTCTTCTCACACATTTGGGCCCCTAAATTGTCAGGGCAGTATAACTACCCCACAAGTGACCCCATTTTGGAAAGAAGACACCCCAAGGTATTCCGTGAGGGGCATGGCGAGTTCCTAGAATTTTTTATTTTTTGTCGCAAGTTAGTGGAATATGAGACTTTGTAAGAAAAAAAGAAAAAAATAAAATCATCATCATTTTCCGCTAACTTGTGACAAAAAATAAAAAGTTCTATGAACTCACTATGCCCATCAGCAAATACCTTAGGGTGTCTACTTTCCGAAATGGGGTCATTTGTGGGGGTTTTCTACTGTTTGGGCATTGTAGAACCCCAGGAATCATGACAGGTGCTCAGAAAGTCAGAGCTGTTTCAAAAAGCGGAAATTCACATTTTTGTACCATAGTTTGTAAATGCTATAACTTTTACCCAAACCATTTTTTTTTGCCCAAACATTTTTTTTTAATCAAAGACATGTAGAACAATAAATTGGGCGAAAAATTTATATATGGATGTCGTTTTTTTTTTGCAAAATTTTACAGCTGAAAGTGAAAAATGTCATTTTTTTTGCAAAAAAAATTGTTGCATTTTGATTAATAACAAAAAAAGTAAAAATGTCAGCAGCAATAAAATACCACCAAATGAAAGCTCCATTAGTGAGAAGAAAAGGAGGTAAAATTCATTTGGGTGGTAAGTTGCATGACCGAGCGATAAACGGTGAAAAGAGTGTAGTGCCGAAGTGTAAAAAGTGCTCTGGTCATGAAGGGGGTTTCACCTAGCGGGGCTGAAGTGGTTAACTGCAGACTGTCAGCTTTAATTTATGAGTCTTTACATCCAAATCAGGTGAACGGTGTAGGAATTACAACAGTTTGCATATGTGCCTCCCACTTGTTAAGGGACCAACAGTAATGGGCCACTTGGCTTTGCAGCTGTTCCATGGCCAGGTGTGTGCTATTCCCTCATTATCCCAATTACAATGAGCAGATAAAAGGTCCAGGTTTCAAGAGTGCTTTTTGCATTTGGAATCTGTTGCTGTAAACTTTCAAGATGAGATCCAAACAGCTGTCACTATCAGTGAAGCAAGCCATCATTAGGCTGAAAAAACAAAACAAACCCATCAGAGAGATAGAAAAAACATTAGGCGTGGCCAGAACAACTGTTTGGAACACTCTTAAAAAGAAGGAACGCACCGGTGAGCGCGGCAACACCAAAAGACCCGAAAGACCACGGAAAACAACTGTGGTGGATGACCGAAGAATTCTTTCCCTGGTGAAGAAAAATGTTAGAATTGTGTTGATGTCCCAATATTTATGGACCTGCCTGTACCTGCTTCCACAAAATACTGATTAAGGGGTTCGATATACCTGTTTCAACCAAATATTGATTGAGGCCTGCGATATACCTGCTTCCACAAAATACTGATTGAGGGCTGTAATATACTTGCTTCCACAAAATACTGGTTAAGGGGTTCGATATACCTGCTTCCACAAAATACTGATTGAGGGCGGTAATATTCCTGCTTCCACCAAATATTGATTGAGGGCTGCGATATGCCTGCTTCCACAAAATACTGATTAAGGGGTTCGATATACCTGTTTCCACCAAATATTGATTGAGGCGTGTGATATACCTGCTTCCACAAAATACTGATTAAAGGGTTTGATATACCTGCTACCACCAAATATTGATTGAGGCCTGCGATATACCTGCTTCCACAAAATACTGATTGAGGGCTGCCATATACCTGCTTCCACAAAATACCGATTAAGGGGTTTGATATACTTGTTTCCACCAAATATCGATTGAGGCCTGCGATATACCTGCTTCCACAAAATACCAATTAAGGGGCTCAATGTACCTATGTCCACCAAATATTGATCAAGGCCTGCGATATACCTGCTTTCACAAATACTGCTCTTTTCTAGGGACTTAGGCACAGGGTCATTTTGAAAATAACAGGCAGAAGAAGAGGCAGGCCTTTCCGCAGGTGGGATAGGGGTCGGGCAGGTGGACCAGGCCGAAACCTAAGTGGGAAGTTGGAGTAGACACATGCGATTACTTCGAAGGGGGCACCAGAATTGGTTGAGTGGCTCACTCAGCCTTCTGCTTCTGCACCCTCCATATCCTCTGTATATGCACCCTCCTCACTCTCTGCTGTGTGCACCCCCAAATACACCACCACCACCACCAACATAGACCCTCCACTCGAGTCCGAGGAATTATTTTCCCATCCATTCCCAGACCTTACCAATGCACAGCCATTCTTGACATCAGGTGAGGAAGAGAAGGTAGCAACGGCCGCCACCAAGCGGTCTGACAACAGTACCCAGATCAGCCCAAGGAGGGAGGTCCCCGCTGTTGCTGCCTACTCTGAGATATCAAATGTCAGTGGTGGTGAAGGTGACGATGATGACGTGTCGATGGATGCCACATGGGTGCCCACAAGAGAGGAAGAGGAGGGGAGTTCAGAGGGAGAGACGGAGCAGCAGAGAGGGAGGAGAAGGAGGAGAAGCAGGCAGAGCTCCAAGGGCACAGTAGGCAAAAATCTGACTGCAAATGTATCTGGAGCAAGCCATCCACCATGCAAGGTCATTTCTGGCGCTCCCAGGACGCCGACACATGGCTCCGCAGTGTGGGCTTTTTTTAACGTGTCAGCTGCTGACAATAGTGTTGCCATCTGCAGCCTGTGCTGTCAACGCATAAGTCGTGGTGAACCCAACACTCAACTAGGGACGACCATCTTAAGAAGGCACCTGGCCTCCCATAACCGAGCCCAGTGGGAGCAACCCCGTCAGAACCCACAAAGCCACACTACCGGCGCTCCACGTCCTGCCTCTTCTCCTTCTCCTCTCTCCTCCCATTTGTCCTCCACCCCACCTTCCACCGTGCCGTTGATGCGTTCATCTAGCAGAAGGCAGGCTTCCGTGCCCCAAATGTTTGAGGGAAAAAAGTTGATGACGCCGGATAACTCACTTGCCCAATGGCTGACAGCTGGCTTGTCGGAACTGTTAGCCCACCATCTACTACCATATAAACTGGTGCACTCGGAGGCCTTTCGAAAATTTGTGGCCATTGGCACACTGCAATGGAAGGTCCCCAGAAGGAAATATTTCTTCCAGAAGGGCATCCCAGAGCTATATGGTCACGTTCAGAGGCAAGTAAATATATATCTCTGGCACACAGTGTCGGTGCCAAGATACATCTGACCACAGACACGTGGTCTATCAAACACGGGCAGGGAAGGTACATAACTTTTACTGCCCACTGGGTGAACCTTCTGACGTCCGTCAAGCATGTAATCAGTGATGGATTTGCTGTACTGGCAAGAATTGCATGCAGACCTGCCTCTTCTTCTCCAACTCCTACTCCATCCTCCGTCTCCTCCTCGGCTGACTCCTCCTTTTCCACTGCTACCGTCTCTTCTGCTGTGCCCCCCCAAGCTCCCCAGAACCTATTCAACGTCCCAAGTGAGACGTTGCCATGCTGTGCTGCGGATGTTGTGCCTGGAAGCCAAGAGCCACACAGATACTGTACTGCTTTCAGCTCTGCGGTCACTGGCCGATCAGTGGCTAACCCCGCTCAATTTGACAGTTGGTAAAGTGGTGTGCGACAATGGTGCCAATCTGCTGAGCGTGCTGAAACAGGGCAAAATGATATACATGCCATGCATGGCACACATCCTCAACTTATTCATGCAGTGATTCGTTGCCAAATACCCCGGGGTCCAGGACGTCTTGCGGCAGGCCAGGAAAATCTCTTGCCATTTTAGAAGATCATACTAGCCCAACGGACGTTTGATTTGTGCCTGCCCGACGCACTGGAACTCCACCTTGTATATGCTTGATAGGATGCTCCAGCAGCAACGTGCCATTAAGACTACATGTACAAACTCTACAGCAGGACAGGTACTGGGGAGCTTGGTTTCTTTTCACCGCGCCAAAAGCTGCTCATGCACAATGCATGCAGACTTCTGTGGCCATTTGATGAGATAACGAAACTGGTCAGTCGCAGCCAGGGCACCATCAGTGACATCGTACCTTACGCCTTCTTTCTGGAGCGTGTATTGCGTTGTGTCATTTATCAAGCCGTCGAGGAGCAGGAGCTGGAAGATGAGAAAGTTGCAATGCTGAATTAATTCCCAGGGGGGGCTACTGCTGAGACCAGTCAGCAGGAGTCTGAAGAAAAGTCAGAGGAGAATGGTGGCTGGGAGGAGAAGGAGGAGGAGCAAGAAGAGCAGGCTTTAAACTTTTCAGGGATCTCTGGGGTGGTCCGTGGCTGGGGAGAAGAGACCAAGGACGACATTCTCCTGGGTGATGAGCAGAGCCAGGGCGTTCCACCGCTTCCAATTTAGTGCAAATGGGGGCCTTCATGCTCCAGTGTTTGAAGAGGGACCTGCCTATAAAAAGCATAAAGGGCAAGGACCAGTACTGGATGGCAACGTACTTAGACCCCCGGTACAAACATAAAATGGTGGGGCTGTCACAATTTCCAGGCCTTGCTGCAAGAGATGCTGAATTCTGCTTTTACGGGCACTGGCAGAGGAATTTCCACCCACAGCGAAACAGGTGCAGGTAACAATCCTACCGAGCCTGCAAGAAGAGTGCGGTTTGAAGTTGTGTTGGTCACTTCGGATATGAGATCATTCTTGCAGCTAACCCATCGACAGCCGCACTCTAGATCCAGTCTCACGGAACGCCTAGACCGTCAGGTGTCCGACTACATCGGGTTAACAGCCAATGTGGACGCTCTGAGAAGCGAGGAACTCCTTGACTACTGGGTGTGCAGACTTGACCTGTGGCCAGAGCTGGCACAATTTGCCATGGAACTCTTGGCTTGCCACTCGTCGCGTGTCCTGTCCAAAAGGACGTTCAGCGCAGCAGAGGGGATCGTCACCAATAAGCACACTAGCCTAGCTCATGACACTGTGGGCTACCTCACATTTTTAAAAATCAATGACGCATGGATCTCGGAGGAATTCAACACCTGTGATGACCACGTATAATTGAATTTTCTCATGCCAGCCCACACATATATCTGCCACCACCCAGAACAAAGAATTGTTCTTGCCTTGCATATATACAGCAGCCTAAAAGGCCTTTTAGGTCACAGCCTAATGCACTTCTAGCCACAGAATCCAAAGTTCTGTGCTTTAAGATGAATGCATATTGGCTAACTTTTGTAGCCTGTACTGGCCAACAGTTACATATTCATCCTGCGACCGCCTAATGTACCTCCAGCCACAGAATCCAAAATTCTTTGCTGTCAGGTGAATGCCTATTACCGAATTTTTTAGGCCTGTACTGGCCAACAGTTACATATTTATCCTGTGACCGCCTAATGTACCTCCCGTCACAGAATCCAAAGTTCTTTGCTGTCCGGTGAATGCCTATTGGCTAATTTTTGGGGCATGCACTGGCCGACAGTTATATATTTATCCTGCAATTGCCTAATGTACCTCCAGCCGCAGAATCCAAAGTTCTTTGTTGTCAGGTGAATGCATATTGCCTAATTTTTGGGGCCTGTACTGGCCAACAGTTAAAGGGAGTCTGTCACCACATTTTGACATTATAGATTGCTTACATAGCGCTGTAACATAACTGTAGATGATTCAAATGGTACCTTTGTTGTGTTCTTGTGAAGATCACCCGAGGCAAATATGGAATTTTATTTGTATGTAAATGAGGGCTCGCAAGTCCCCAGGGGTGGGCTCATATATCCCCCCAGCCTCTGCCTCTGCCCGCCCTTCTTTTCCCGGGGCATGCGCACTGCGATGCCCATTGTGGGCAGAGCATCACTGTAGCTACTGCGCATGTGCCAGCCAACGGCGCGAAAACAGCGGCAAGGAGGCGGACCAGAGGTGCAGTAGCTACAATAGCTACAGTAATTGTAAAAGCAAATCCTTTGTTCATTCCTTCCTTCCTCTGAGCCAGACAGAAGCTATAACCCGCACAGGACACTGGGAGTGGGCGTAATTTAAACTCAAACCAACGACCCCACCCAGTGCACCTGAAGGGAGGCGGATATAGCTCAATTCCAAAACAAAAACAAAAAGGCTACACACGTGCTGCTATCCTGGCAGACCTCCGCACATAGCCTGAGTAGAGGTGCAGTAGCTACAATAGCTACAGTAATGCCGTGCCCACAATGGACATCACAGTGCGCATGCCCCAGCCTAGCGAGGGAGAGCGCAGGCGTTGGATCTTGCTGGGAGAGAAGGAGGATGCAAGGGAAGAGAAGGGCGGGCAGAGGCAGAGGCTGGGGTGGGGATATGAGCAAAAGAGGCAGAGCAGCCTGGGCTCCAACAAAGTGAACGCCACCACTGGGCACTTGCGAGCCTTCATTTACATACAAATAAAAGTCAGTTTTTGCCTTGGGTGAACTTCACAAGTACACAACAAAGGTACCATTTGAATCATCTACAGTTATGCTACAGCGCTATGTAAGCGGTCTATAATGTCAAAATGTGCTGACAGACTCCTCTGCCTCTCATTATGGTGGCGTATGAACCGCATTCACCTTCTAATGTCACTGGGTTATGTGACTGTACCCCCCACTCCGTACTGTAAACTACAGAATCCGGGCAATAAATATTGAGTTTTGTTATGCTGTTAACCCTTCCTTTGTTACCAGGAAAAATGGATTCAAATGGACAATCTGCCAAAAAAGTGAAATTCTGAAATTTCATCTACATGTTTCTTTATTTCTTGTGGAACACCTACAGGGTTAACAAAGTTTGTAAAATCAGTTTTGAATTCCTTGGGGGGTGTAGTTTCCAAAATGGGGTCATTTATGGGTGGTTTCTATTATGTAAGCCCCACAAAGTGACTTCAGAGCTGAACTGGTCCTTAAAAATTGGGTTTTGAAAATTTTCTTTAAAATTTTAAGATTTGCTTCTAAACTTCTAAGCCTTCTAACAACCCAAAAAAAAATATTATTTACAAAATGATCCAAACATGAAATAGACATATGGGAAATGTAAAATAATAACTATTTTAGGAAGTATCACTATCTTTTTTAAAGCAGAGAAATTTACATTTTGAAAATTGTAAATTTTTGCTAATATTTGGTAAATTTTTTATTTTTTTTAAATAAAAATGAAATATTTTGACTTAAATTTACCACTATCATGAAGTACAATATGTGACGAGAAAACAATCTCAGAATGGCTTGTAAGTAAAAGCGTTTTAAAATACAAATAACTTTTTTTTTTTATACGTTGCCTCAATGTTTGAATGTCGCAGGTCTTTTAATACTCCACAGGGCTCTCTGTGAGAGGAAGATCTTTGTGGAATCGGATGTTTTACCCAAATGCAAAAAATTGGATGGTTTAAACTTGAAAAGTTACCAACAGAAATCGCGTGGTCCACTTAATCGCATTTGACTGAAAACATTGAGGCAATGTATTGAAAAAACGTTTTATTTGTATTTTGATTGTAGGACCTATCGTGTACATTGCAAAATGGCTATATTTTAGAGCGAGTTTTATTTGTGATGTTGAGTCCGCCTTCTCCTCCAGTGATTTAAAGGATAAGAGTAATGCCCTGGATGATTTATTTGTGGAGTTGGAGAATGATTTAATCAAAGAGGTTAGGACCACCTGGGATGTTTTGTCTTTGGAGAAATATCTGTCTGAAGACAAAATTCCGGAGGGTCTGAGGTGGCAATTACCGCTAAACTCTAATGATGTGGAAGAGCTAATAGAATTGGAAAAACTAATGAAAAATTGTGGTTTAAGAGAAATGAGGTTTATTGCGAATATACGTAAAAACAAACTTAAAAAAATCAACCAGAATATAGAATAACTCCAACAATTATTGAAGCCCTATAAAGATCAAGAAAAGTATATTGATTAAGTCTAAATGTCAGGCTAACCGAGTGAAAATAGAGAAAAAAAGAAAAAATAAGAAACAAAAAAATTCTAAAGTAAGTGAGGATTATGAGAACAACAAGGTCTATAAGTGGAAAGGGAAGAGAGATGATAAACAAACCCACATTAAGAAAGAGCCGAACAATGGGCATATGGGTTTACCCGCGCAAGGTGAATACATGAGTAATCAAAGAGGTACATCAGAATCAGATTGTCACAGCAGACAGGATACAAGTTATACAGGATATAAACAAACAATTGTCTAGGCAATAAGCTGGGGATAGAGGTCACCTCCTGACAAATCCCTACCAGCTCTCCCTAGACTTCTATGCCCACATTCAGACCCTGAAGGTGGGAATGTACGTGTCCTCGTGCCTAGGCTGTAGATTCCCTGAAATCCTTAAGATGGTGAAAGGGGGAAAGAGGCAGCCTGCTCCCTCAGGACCTGGAGGGGGAAGGCGTCTCTCTAACAGCCTAGACAGACAACCACAAGAAAACAAAACCAACTTATCTTGTACTGAGCAGGAACAGCAAATCCTTTGTTCATTCCTTCCTTCCTCTGAGCCAGACAGAAGCTATAACCCGCACAGGACACTGGGAGTGGGCGTAATTTAAACTCAAACCAACGACCCCACCCAGTGCACCTGAAGGGAGGCGGATATAGCTCAATTCCAAAACAAAAACAAAAAGGCTACACACGTGCTGCTATCCTGGCAGACCTCCGCACATAGCCTGAGTAGGGCATG